>NC_049208.1:18736071-19336071 GCF_013347855.1 Anguilla anguilla | reverse complement strand
TCGGAAGGGGAGGGGGTGTCAGGTCCAATGGGTAGATTAGGCGAGACTGCAATGGAAGATCATAGAATGTCGGATATCCCTGATGTCTTGTAGTCAAGATAGTGAAGGGAATCTGTACTCCATAGAGGAGTTAGATACTTTTTTAAATGACACAAAATGGCGAACTGTGACACTAGAATATTTTTTTCCATACCTGTACAAGTTTGTGGTGTAAGTGCTGTGGGTGAAAAGAAGGGTGGGATTTGATGTTCTTTCTAAGCTGAAGCGTTTTCGGTTTTAAAAAGTATGTGCCGGCAATATGGAAAGAGAAATGTTTAGAAAAGTTTGAATAGTGCAAATAATTTAATACATGAATACAATGGCTGTGAATCACCATAATATTGCTTTATTCTTTTTCTGGTGTTCCTGTCTCCCCTCTCCCTCTATCTCTACATGGAGGTCCTTAGAATAGGGTCACTGAATGTTAATGGTTTAAGTGATGTGGGTAAGCACAGGGTAAACACAGCTCATTATCCCAGGTGATTAGGCTCAATGAAATAAATGTCACGTTTCTACAAGAAACCCATAGCGACAAGGGGAATGAGGTGTATTGGGGGTTGTGTGCAGCCTATTACATGAGTTCCTCCATGTTTGTTCCAAACATGAAATTAACCAACTGTCATGACTGTACTTCACAGTGCTTTCACCTGGTAAAATGGCAGGTAAAATGTACATGAGAATGTACACTGTATTTAAGCATTATGGTTCTGTTTAATCCATTGTGAGGATTGTAAGATCTGTGCAGGTGTAATGTTTGGTGGGCCTGCAGCATGTGTCAATGAAACCTCTGAAAGATTATTTTTTCATCTTTTTGATTCAAAACTGCCACATGCCACAGAGTGGAAATTTCCATATTATGTGTTTTATTGAGAGCAGCCTTGGGAGATTGAATGAGCAGCAGCCTTTTAGTGACTTCTATTCACAAAGCTTTCAATGAGTCGGTATACGTATGACCTAAGTCAAGTGCTGAAATATCAGCATGCGCTGCTTTAAAAGTCAAATATGAGAATGTGCCCTCATATGAACCAAAGCAAGCTGAAACTCAGTTCAGATGGCATTCTAAACTAATCGACAGCCACTTTATTTCCTCATTCAGGAGGATGGAATCATCAATAACATTGGGAGATGAAAACTTTATGAATCTTGAAATGATTGATTCTTACTTGATACCTTCTTGTGGCCTCTCTATGTGCTATCACTACCAATAGGTAGGTGGCGGGTGGCAGGGGGCGGGGGCGGGGGGTGGGGAGCTAGTGGAGACATCGTCTAGGGTTGCCGGTCCACACAGTGCAATTCCAGAGTGTTTCATCGTCCACACAATTTACCATGTATGAAATCAGAAGCTCACCAGCATTTCTTGGAAACTGAAATACCTATAGGAGTGTGAGTCCCAGAGAGGTATGCCAACATTGCCAACATTGTTAAAAGACAAACTAGGAATACTTAATATTCCTGCTCTTCTTTTGTGAAATCCAGGCATAACAAAATGGTTTTGTTAGTCTCCATCAACCAGTTGTGGAAAGAAGTCTTCTATTAAAATATAGCTCTGGGTATTTTAGGCTAGCTTGTGGCTGACCATATGATTTCTTAGATTAGATTCCGAGGGTCTCCTGGTCCAGAGCCCATCTTTTCTTGCTTTTAGCCTTGCATGTTTCTGACAGCTTCTTGGAACTGTGCTGGAATCAGTTTACACTGCATTAACGATGGGGGAATTTTACAATGTTAAGCTTTCAACTTGTGGCAGGATCAACATGAATAACTTGTAAATACCTACTGTAGTATAACTATAACCCACTCCCTCCCTCCTTTCTTAGTTTAAAGTATTATAAAGTATTATAAAGTAAAAAAATATTGAAATGGCTATTTTTTTTTACTGCACTGAAACCTTGAATCTAAAGGCTGGATTCAATCTATGTTTGTCTTTCAATTTGACTCAGAATTACACACTACATACACTCCCCCCCCCCCCCCTCATGCACAGTTTGACAAATCCAGCACTATCCATCACCTAAATCAATGAGAAAAATTTGTGTATGCATTTTCAAAAAGTCACATTTGTGCTTATTTATTAGGTCAATGACAAGGACAAATGTGGATTGAATCCATAACTCAGCCTGTGCACAGAAGAATCGCTTTTGATTGAGGAGCTTGGAGAACAGAAATATCCCTACTTTAATCCTTTCTGTTAAATTGGATATTGGTGATTCTCAGAGAGGGGAAAAATCCGGATAGCCTGTGTTTCCGAGGCGCATGAATCACTAAAGTTATGAAAGCTAAAGACAAGATAATGTATGGCTGTCGCAAACTTATATGGGTTTGTAATTCAAAGGTTGTGCGTTCAGTTCCAAGCTGGTGTGCTGCCTTTGTAGCCTTGAGTGAGGTACTTACCCTGAATTGCTTCAGTAAGATGTCCACTGTATAAATAAATCTTATGCAAAAATGTAATCTGTGCAAGTCACTGCATGTCAATGTAAACACTCACTTTGAAAGCTGCCTGGGCCAGTGTGTACCACATGTCCTAATTTCTATGAAACAGAAAACTGTCTAATCGTGCCAAAGTCAATACATGTAATTTTGCATTATACTACAATCTAGCTGATAAACATGTACCTGAAATTTGGAATCCATAGTTTAACAGATTATTCACATCAATTTATTATCCATTTGTGAGGGCAAAATGTGATGCACATGGCATAGTAAGCAAAAATATCATACCATAGTGCACACTTATTTTGGATGTAATTGGTGTGTGCATGTGTATTCAGGATCCTTGTTTCGGTTCTTGGTTTGCATAGTGACATTACATTACTGCCTCAGTGCCTTAGTGACCTTGCATATACCTTGCTGGTTTGGGAATGCTGTCAGGTCGGGGAGTATTGCTGAAGTATATCAGGTAAATACACTTATGTTCAACACTGAAAGTTGTTTCAGATAAGAGTGTCTGACTAATTAATTTAATGTAATGTAGCAAGCATCCAAGGGCCTGGTCCAAGGAAACCTTGAGAGAACATTTTATCTAGTTTTCCTCAATGTTCTGTGTTTAGCTCAGTACCTGGAAGCAAACTCCCAAGGTTCATTCTAATGGCTAAGATCAATGCAAGTGCTTCTGAAAGTGCTTTTTTCCCGAAGATCTAAAAAAAAACTTCACAGAAAGAAGATGAAAAGCTGTATTTGGTGGAAAGCTTCTCAGACATATTGCACAACCCCTTAATCGGTCATTCTGACATTTTCATTTTTGGCGGCCCTTTGGGCACTGGTAAAGCTGCTGACAAATTGTTGTATTTCAGGAGTCATAGTGGTTGTCTGACTCAGCAGATGACAAACAATTAAGTTTGCTGTGTAACTGTATTCTAAGCCTAAATTTGCATGATATCATTATTCTTTTTTAATCTAGGGAATGAAAAAATGAATATTCATTTTTCAAAGGGGAAATCAGTTATTCCTGAACATGATTTGCATATTGCATAAACTCCCACTGCCTGCATTTTACTATATACTCTTTATTAAACTCAGAAGGTAAGGTGAGGTGAGAATTATGAACTATGAGGTTAATAAATTCCTGTGACCATGAATAAGTCTGACTTAACTTTAAAACACTGGCCTAGACTCAATTTACATGTGTCTGCAATTCTTATAATTATACAATAAAGTGCTCAGTATTTAGTACTACATTTTTTTCAAACCTCAAACTGTATATTGTTTTCTCTAAATTGATGGGTGGTTGAGGTACCTGCCAAAAAAAATTTAATCCAAATTTTGATCCAAAGCTTATTGAATCCAAGGCAATTATTCCACCAGAAGAACATAAATCAAAAAGATGTCATAAGTATGTATGTAAATCTTCAATGAGTTTGACAAGAAAAATTAAAAGTTCCTTGTAACTGTCATTTTATGCAGTCTGTTTTTCATTATTTCTGTTCATTTGCTTTTTCTGAACAAAATATTTATAAAATATATTTTACAGCTAAAAAATAAATCTAGTTGTAGATCCAGACATTTGACATGTTTCATGTGGTCATAATTACAGTCTTTGATGCATTATTCAGTCATAGCCACCATTTTGGATTTAGTTTTTCTTGATGTTTATGGGCCAGGATGAGCAATAAATTTGTGACTTATGTTTCTGTAAGTGACAGATTATTTCCACCACAGAAAGCCTTGCTAAATGAATCAGGCCACTGATCATTTCATGTGTAACTACCTTTCACACATCATGCAGAATACTGGGTGCCTCATTCCTCCTCAGTGAAACATACTAACATTATTATAACTATCCAATGAGTGCATAATTGCAACAAAGCCCATCCCCGCGTTCTAAGTTGAGAATTATCTATTCAGACAAACTGTGAAGCAAAAAATGCCCTCAGTTTGGAAATATTTTCCAGTGTTCCTTCAAGACTCCCCTGCGCCCCTTTCATGTTGCAGACATTTTGTTTTCATTATCAGTCTTCATTATTGTCGAGCCATGCGTTTTGAGGCATGGATATATTTATAGCATTAGCCACAGGCCCACATCATTTTCCCACTGGGCTGACACAACATAATATTTTATTATTTCAAAATGATAAACTGCAGGTAAGCAAATATGCATGAGTCAGAGATATAAAAATGTATGTATCCTTGAGTGTTCTTGAACACATCTTTTATCTTCCGTAAGATCCTTATCATAAAAAAACTGCATGATAAAAAAATAAAACTTTCTGAAATATTTTTGCACCCTGTCAATTGAGTAGGTTTTAAATACAGCAAGTGCATGCTAATTAAATTATGTTCAAAAAGTTTCCCATTTCAACAAATGAACTGGACTTAGGGCTGGACTAAAGGGTTTATTTTGTTTTTAACTGTTCCTTTAAAACAAAATAAAGAAAAATATGAGGTGGTCATCGGAGACTGGATTTTCAGTTCCACGTGATGGGGGACATCTGAAGTAGAGTAAAGCCATATATTATGATTTGACTGTCCAGGCAGCCTTGTGTAACAGGTCACCATGTCTGTTTCTATAATGCAAGCTTGATTTGTGTTTTATATGAAAAAATGAGATTCTACTGGGATAATGATGCTTTTACAAAAGCTTTTCTTTCTGGTCCAAAATGGATCACCGTCAAATGATAGAGGGCATTCAGCTTTGACAATTATGTTTAACCTCTGCGTTTGTTGTTGCTGTTTGTTTAACCTCTGTGCATAGTTCCGAAATTCCATTCCTCATTTTAATTGGGAGAGTTCAATACAACACAGTGTGAAAATGTCATTTGGGGGGTGTATATTGCTCAATAATGAATTGGTGCATTCTCTTTCTCCAAAATGGTGAATTATTAGGTAGTATTGTAAGGCAGGAAGTAGATCTCACATACAGTACAGTTCTGTTTACAAACAGTTCACATACAGTTCTGTTCAATTTGTAAATACCTTCATGTTGCCTATTGTAGGCAGCATAGGATATGTCCTTATTTTTGATGGCAATAATATAAATCCTTATGAAAATTATAAATATCTAGTTTCCAAAAACTAATTTTGAATTAGTTGTGCAATTGCTAGATTTGTAATCTGGCCCTCGTGAAAGTCCTTATTGTCCTTCACAAGAAGCTTGAGGTAACCAAACTTTGTTTTGCCAAGATAACGAGATGGATTGGTATACAAATAAAATCATTGCAGGAAACATGCAGTGATTTTATTTATATACTGATCTACCTTGTTATCTTGGCAAAACAAAGTTTTGTTTTCTTGAGATCTAAAAAACAACATTTCAAGATGATATCATAAATGACTGGAGAGAAATAACTTGTTATCACGAGAAAACAAGTAAAAAACTGTATGAATCCATGGCCTTTTAGGGCTTCCGTACATATGTGCAGGCAGTCCCGGGGTTACGAAAAAGTCTGTCTTTAAGTCGAATTTGTAGGTAAGTCGGAACAGGTATATACGGTTCTTATTTAGCGTCAGTTAGTATATATATACTATATACTAAGATAAATGTTTGTCTTAGTATATAGTATATATTTTACCTTTCTATGCATTTAAAATTTTTCCGATCGTTCACCGACTGTAGCCTAACACTTTTCCAATGACCGATGGCATTTCACCTTTTTCCGATTGCTTTATTATTTCCACTTTATTTTCAATCGTGATCGTTTTCCTTTTATTTGATGCATCACCAGCACTTGCATCAGATTTACGCTTTGGAGGCATGGTTACAAGGGTAAATAATAGAAACATTTAAGCCAAATACAAAGTTACACACTCAACACAGTGTTAATGGCAACGTGATCCGACTTAAAATGGCAGACGACGTTCTCCTTCCTCGAGCCGACGAACCGCTGAAGCCACGCAATGTTTTCATGAGCGTCACAAAGTAGTGCGTGCGTTCCTTATTACGAACCATTGTATTTAACTCAAATTTTTTTATATAATAGGCTTTATGGCAGTCCGTTCGTAAGTATGAGTTGTCAATAAGTCGGGCGTTCATAACCCGGGGACTGCTTGTAATCCAAATATGAGACTCTTTTCAGTAAACCTCCCATTTAATTTATAACTATTTCTCAGTCTGTGGCTCTGTTCATGAGTGCATTTAATGTGGATCTGAAGATGTCAGCATACAACAATGTCCAAGAGATTACCATCGAAACAGAGTACAACTCAAAATTCATTCATACAGGTGCATCATGGGTAATTTGATCTAAAAATCTATTTCAGTACAAATAATCATTATTTTCATTAATTTCATTATAACCCTGACATCTCTACATATAGGGGACACCAGGGAGGAAAGAAAGAGGTTCTGAAAGGAGTGGTGTAAACCTGTGGTCAAAGAGAGGAGAGGCACCACATAGGGAAACAGACATTTATAGGAACTAGTTAGCTCATACTGACTGTGTTTAAAATAAACCATGTAATATGACTCAAAATGGAACAAAGGAACCAAAAACAATGGAAACAGTTGCACAGGCAGAAGGAAGTGGCCAAAGTTTTTGACATACATCTTTCCCAACAATCAGGAGATCCATACTGGGTCAAAAAGATAAAAGATTGCATTTAAACTGAGTTCACTGTTGCACAGAAGTATAATGAGGCATGAGCCGCTGGTACAAAGCTACAAAGCATAAGGGCAGAAAGCAAACAATCTATATATAGTGATCAAAATAGGAACATCTGTTAATCTTTGAAAGGTGCCAGGTATAACATGCTCTGGAATACATATATAGCTCCTTGTTTCACTGTTTAGGTTGAAGCAGTGATCTGCAGCAGTTAAGATATTTGGTAGGGTCAGACTCTTAAACATCCTGGTAGACATTAATTTAGTTGGAGACAGCTACAGAGAGGGAGTATGATGGCAAATAGAACCCCTCCCCACCAAAAAAACAGAAAGCACTCAAGTAACCAAGTAAATCTAAACAGCAGCTGACAGTTGTGCTTACTGTCAGACAGGGCCAACCGAACCGCAAATGCCTGAATATAAAAAATAAAAAGAATTTGATGAAGTGGGTTGATATACCAGTACTAGATTCACACAGCACAAACAATTTAAGCAGTATGTGTATGGATCTGAATCTCCAACTTGAACTTGATTAACAGACACAAGACAATCAGACGCCTTGTTAGGCAGCTATTTATGGAAGAGTGGAGCTGAGTAACAATCCAGGCTGTAATCAAACTCTGGATTGGTTATTGACCGATTTTGATTTACCTGTGAAAACATGGCTGTGGGGCTTGCTTTTACTAACTGAGCCACTTAGGAGCCCCCAGTTTGCTGATTTGGAAAGTTGTAGAGGGAGCTTTAGAGTATCAAAGATTCAAGTAGCAGAATGGCCCTGGAACCTATGGCCTAAGCTTTGCATCACTCCCTTAGATCGTGGTCACCACCCTTCAGTAACAGTTTCTCCTCTTTCTCTTCAGGTCCACTCTCTGTGACACACTGAGGGCCTCACTTTGCCTTTGTTTCCAGAGACCCAGTCTAGTGGGCTCTCTGTCTCCGGGATCCCCCTGCTGAACAGATGAAGGAAAAGTGCTTGTGCTGAAAGAGCTTAGGTCGAACAGACCGGCCCCCAAAATAGGCAGAAGTGGAGGCTGAGGGGCTCCTCATCTCGTTTCGAGAGGGTGTGACCTGAAAGCCAGAGAGGACGCTCTGTCACATGCTCCCTGAAACTGTACATGTGAGTTCAACTGCAGTTCATGCTCCTGTAAAACAGGATTTATTACTGAGCACTCTTATAAAAGATTGTAGGGTTACTTGCTGGCCCGTTTAGGTAGAAGTGCATTGGTTCAGGATCTCTTACTGTCACATTGGGGTATTGGTAAGAATACACAGAGTCCACAGACATACAGTTTATATTTTAATGACACACACAACACAATAACATCAGCACGATCTGGAGTTATTACTGTATTTGAGGATGTGATTTGAGGGTGTTACTTCTGGGTGTGGCTGGTAAAAAGGAAGTGGTATATACATACATTATAAACAAAGTGATTATTTGAAAGTGTAGTAATATACAAATGAAGAAAGCTTATTTACTTAAGTAGATAACCTAAGGATGTTAACTGGGGGGACTACTAAACTATGACTGCAATGTACTTGTAAGTAAATGCATCTCATCCTGAATCTGAACATAGCGATAACAATATAAGCCTTTATACAGTGCTATAACTGCACTAACATGCAGTAGCCACTCAGATGCTAGCTGTAGCAGGATAAACACTCACTGTAGTAAGCTAGGTGGCTATGCAAAAACATTACACAGGGTGCTGCCATATTGTATTAAAATACTGCCATTAAATAAGATATGGTTCATATTGGCAGCAGGAAAAACCCTCAGGAATTGACCATGCTTTCAGTTTCAGAAACTTAACGCTTCTGGACTAGGTGGGGAACTGCTCATTTAGGAGGGGTACAGGTACCTTATACTGTGCCTGTATCCTTAACCTCATTGGCCTTAAGGTCAGTGGCCAGTAATGATGGACAGGTCAGAGGGCACATCATGACTTGTAGTCTAATTTCATGGGTGTGGTCTTGGTGATTTACTGTATGTCAAGCATTCTAAGTAACATGGGTAATGTAACTGGGGAAGTTAACCAGAATAAACAGGTTTTTCTGGCTACTACAGTGTGAGTTGGAATGAGGAGGGCTGGTCAGGGAACAGACAATGAAATCTCCAGCGTGTGACTCTTTTATACAGCTCTGCTATCTGTTACCCTAAAGACAAGCATCCATCTCTCGGATGTTCATAAAAACTTTTGGATACAAATGAACCCATGAGAACATGTGATTGATGCACTGCCTGTGGAGTAACTGTAGGTGGGATGTACTTGTGCTCAGAGGAAGTAGTCATCTTGTGCCTTTCAAAGTGCCTTGACCCAATGTCAGCTTGGCACGTCCAGCTGAACTCCATACCCACTAATTTTAATACATTTTATGCTTGATTATGTTTCTGAGAAAATGTGCATATACATGTTAACCAATACTTTCAGTGCTCACATTCTTTAAAAAAGCATAGGGGTATTTTATGTTGCATGTCTACTGTCACAAATTAGCATGTTTAAAACATTTTTAAAAATACCGGTAATATTTCACATGACATTTGCATTGCAATACTTTTCCGGAAAATATTGTTGCAGTCATGTGGCATTTCAAATAGGGAAAGGCATAAGAAACAAAAACCTATACCATGGATATTTCTGCTACAATGTTAAAGAAATGGACCATGGTTCAAAGGAGTTCCAGCTCCTCATCTGGTGATAGCATATCCTTCTTTCTTTCGTAAACACCTGCAGTGCCGCACATCAATTTTAATGCATAGCCAAATGTCTATAAAAATGAACATATGTGCGATAAAAAATGCATAGCAGGGATACATACAAGAAAAGCAGGCATGCATTAAATATGAACATGAAAACAAAAATATAATAAAAATGTAAAATAGGATAAAGTTTATGAAGGGCATGTTTTTCTGGTTTATTGAAGAAGATAGTAACATAATTCATTTTTCCCCCACTGTGATTTAAGAACTCTAATGGAATTTGCCTGCTGAGTGGATTAAATGTTCAGCAGGGAATTAAACGGCATTCTTGAACAGCGCTTTAATACTGCAGTAGCAGTGACATGAAGCTTCTTCAGAACTTGCTCAAAATTGCAAGGAGTACAAGATTAACTCAAATTATTAGAGTGAAAGTTGATGTTGCTGTGCACAGACGTGTTACCATTATTGGGAATGTTGTCCATGCATCATTATAGCATATAATTTCAAAGCTGTGACATTAAAACTTGTGTTGGTTAAATGAAATGAATTTTTCACGTGATGCTATTATACATCAACATCTGTCGTTGTAGAAAAGAATGAATGTTTGTGTCTATGAGCTGGTGTAATTTCTCACTGCTTCCTATCCCTGAGGTTTTGGTGGTTTTCACCGTGTAGTGCTAAGCAATAAATTAGCACTTTTAGATTTTTTCATCAATTATTTAAGTGATGCTATTTTTCACATGAGAAATTCACCTAACAATAACCTTAAAGCACGTTAGGTGTATTAGTGCTCCAACTCCTAGCTAACACTGTCAAAATGGCAAGTGCGTGCGCACACACACACACACACACACAAACACACGTACCTGTTGGGTGACACTGCGTGTTTTGATCAAAAAGGAGGTAGTCATAGAGACAGTTTTCTGGTATTTAATCTAATTAACAGTGGTATTACATTATTATTTTTGTTCCTGGGTGTAGATGTCAACTTAGAATCTGGGATAATGGTGATAGTGGGATAATATTTCTTAAGGTGAATTGTTTGCAATTCATTAACTGGTAAAAAGCACGAGCTAGGTAGGCTAATGAAAACATTAAGCTAATGTTAACTCAGCAGAAATGTAAAAACTAGCTCAAACAAGTGCAATATATTTGCTGGCTATATTACTATTCAAAGTAATAAAAAAATGGGGGTTATTAAATCAAACTGCAATGACATTGGAATGGGAAAGAGAAAATCACTCAGCTCTACTGTTATGCAGCAGAGATAAGAACAGGACCCCTAGTCACTCTACCCAGGATATACAGTTACAAAAGGTGCACTGTCAGTGGTGTGTGTGTGTGTGTGAGTGAGTGCAATAAAAACAGGACACACCTGGTAAGTAAAATGCATGAGATGAACCGCCTTTACAGGTGTCAACCGCTAATGCAGTACCATGCATTTTCTCGCAATGTTCAAATACGGACGATCATTAGACACTATGATGTAATTGCCACAACTACTAACGCCACACATTGAATGGCATGAAACAAATAGTCGCATAGCAGGAGTGAGCTCCATGGAAACTGTGACCACAAAAAGCCCTGTAATTCATCAATCCTGAAAAAGAATAACTGTGTGGAGAAGATATCAATATGCAGTCTTTACAAAGACTTTATTGCCTATGATGAAGACTGTTCTCTTACGGTTAAGCAGGGAACCTGAGCAGTGCAGGGCTGAGAAGCAGGACATCACCGTAAAGGCATTGTGGGGGCCTTGAAACTGCCTGTGGGAAATCTTGAAACAATGTGGGGAACCGAGGTGAAGCCATAGCGAATGTTCGTTGACTCTAGGTGCACACCCTAGTCCCTTTTAAGTTATGTAACATTTCAGATAGTGACTCATGCTTCCTTCAATCCTGCATTGCAGGAAAATCATCTTTTAGAAGATCTTCTCTGGTACTAAGAAATCTAACCTGTACCATATGGCAGTTTCAGAAGCCACATTTTATCCTGTACCCTAATTCACTTTCATGGCAATCAACCGGTTCCCTTATAACAGCTGTGAAAACATTCTGTTTTTGGTGATAAGCATATCTTTTTTTTTTTACTTTTTGAAATAGACTTTTTATGGCCCTTAATTTTAGTTCCAAATTTTATTATTTTAAGCCACTGATCAGAGATGTTGTGAAATACAACCAAGACACAGAAATTTCACACTTTTATCAGCGGTGTAAATGAAACTGTAAGACATAGGGCGATTTATTTTTGGAGAAAATTAATTTCCACTATTCTTGTGTGCAAGTCTTGACAAGACATGTCTAATTTTAAACACTCGAGTCATAAGGCCATTTTTAGTATTACTGTGAGAAATCCTAGCAGGATAAGGATATGTACTTTAATAATGTTGTGTGTGTATAAATGGTCCACAGCATCTTGCAGTTCCTGCAAATCTTTCGGGCACACATTCATATTGTGAACCTCCTATTCCACCTCATCCAAAAAGGTGATCCATTGGATTGACCCCCGGGGACTGTACAGTCCATGCTCATGGAACCAGCTGGAGATGATGCGTGCTTTGTGATATGGCGCATTGTCCTGCTGGAAGATTTCATTTGAAGAAGGGTAGACTGGCGACAAAGAGATGCGCTTGGTCAGCAACAATGCTGAGATGCTGTATGTTGTGGCATTAAAATGATGATGCTCAGTTTGTATTAAGGGGTCTAATGTGTGCCAAGAAAACATTCCCAACATCAGTACACCACCACCAGCAGCCTGCACCTTTGACACAAGGCAGGATGGATCCAATCTTCAATCATCCAGTTTTTTGTGATCACATGCCCACTGTAGCCTCTTCTTCCTATTTCTAATGAACCGGTAAGGAACCCAGTGTTGTCTTCTGCTGCTATACCCCATCCATTTCAAGTTTTGAAGTGTTCTGCCTTCAGAAATGCCCTTATGCACACCACTGTTGTAAACAGCTGTTATTTGAGCATTCAAGGACTTTCTGTTATCTTCCACGAGCCTGCCCATTCTCCTCTAACTGTTTTTGAGCGCAGAACTGCCACTCACATGTTTTTTATCGCACCATTCTGTATAAACTGTAGTCTGTAGTGTATGAAACCTCCAGGAGAGCAATTGTTTTTTAGATGCTGGAACCACCTTCTGGCACCTACAATCATAGTGTGGTCAAATAAGGTGGTATATATACTGTATATATCTATACAGTGTCCTCCAAATGTGTGGTAATAGTACAGTGAAATTTCTTATTTTTTCTGTAGACCTAAGGAATTTAGATTTGACATCAAAAGATGAATATGAGACAAAAGCACAGACACACAGCTTTTGTTTGATAGCATTTACATGTTCTCATGCACATGCATACACACAGGCTCACACACACACACAATGTTGACTGTGATTTATGCTCAGTGTTGCTGTCACTTCATATTCACTTCAAATGCTGCCACACACTGACCTCTCAGACACAAGCCAAAATTAAAATTCCAATTTACTGAAACCGGAACGGACAAATTCCACCCACCCAGGAATCAACCCCCGCTTAGCCAGGCCTCCTCAGGGTGGAGGTTATGAAGAGGGATTTGCCTGTAGAGTCAAAGATTGGGTGTCTCGTGGGCCCAGAGGTCAATGCCTTTGATTGCTGTTCTCCTCACAATGAGGGAAACCCATGGTTACTCTCAAACCGTTTCTCATCTGGTTTCTTTTCTACCTGAAGATTAATATTCCCCAGCCTGTTTCACTTTCATGTTGTGGGAGCGTTTCAGTTTCACAGCAATAATGTACGTGTGTGAGGGTGGGGGGGTGGGGGGCATAATAAACAAACTTCATAAAACTTCAAGTGATAGAAGACCATTAAACTTCACATTACAAGTCAGCACCACAATCTCAGCCTTTACCTCTGAATGAACAACCAAACTGATTTTCAATGCAGGAGGCATTAAAAGCCTTACCAATATCATTCAAATTCTGGTTTTTAAAAAAAGAACAGAACATGTAATAAATTCAGCTGTGCTGCACAGAGAAGTCTTCTGTGGGATTAAAAGGTGAGAACCTCTCCATACTGCATTCCACAGTGGGTGTCTATTATGTTTCCTACATAATGCATCACTGGTAGCCACGGATACAGTATAAAATACTGTGGAGACCTTCATTAAAAGGGGTAGCATGGTAAAATAAGTATGCAAGTTCATTGTGCTGTTGCCTCATAAAAGGTGACTTTTTTACCCTTAATACCAAATAGTTACCAGGGGGCATGAGATGTGCTTAGCACCCTTCTAAGAATCCCTTTTTGTCTTTTTTGTGTTGTTGACTTGATTAGTGGAATACACTAATTAGGTCTGTAAATCTCCACAGCCCACTCGCTGCCTGTTCAAAGGGCCTTGTTAGTCACCTCAAAAGGCTGCAATGGCCAGCGCCTGAAAAAAAGAGAAATGTTGGTAATTTACCTCACTGCCTAACAAGAACTTCAGTGTTTGAGATTAACATTGGTTTGAAATTCCCAGAAAAACATATTGCTTGTTTAAAATGAAAGCCAAGGGTGGTTAACTCTGCACCTTTTAAAATCCAACAGCATCATTACCCACAGTATATCCCTTGGTACCCATGTGCGCTGTTATGACATTGATTTATCCACAGGCAAAATAAGCCTTATGATTTCAAAGTAATATTCAGTAAATATAATTCAACTGTAAACATAAATCTTTCCCATGCAATGGTTTTTCAGTGTAGAGCAACACTGTGATGGAGGTTTTTAAACAAGGATATGTGAAGCCTTATCAGGAGATAAGCCCTTGCCATTTTGATGACACTTTGCATACTATGAAACAGTTTAAAGAATTGTCAATTTAAAGAGGGTGTGGTACATCACATGGACACCAAGAGATATCCTGACTGAGAGAGGACCAGAACCACTGGTACACAATTCAGAATTGCTGTACTATTATAAATGTCATGCTACTGTCATAAGCTCAATTTCTCATTTTAAATTGTATTAAAAACTCTTTTTCTCAGGATCTATTAAATGTTATGAGGGAGTGTTTTAAAAATTAAGGAGGCTGGAAAGAATTGCTGTCAAGCCCCAGAAATGTAATTTCAGACTCTGGCCACAAGAGGGATGTTGTAGTACAATGGCCAGTGTTTAGTTATAGCATGAGAGTCTAATAGAGTAGCAGTTGGTGCTAACTGTATGGGATGGGTTCGCAACATCAAATTCCAGTTTGCGGACATAACACAATCCCAGTCCTACCTGTGAATATGAGGAGATTTCCAATCCGTGGTACTTTTCAGTGGAGTTTTCACAGACAATCCCTTTCAGTTGTTTTGTCTAAGCATTCAATATCACCAGCTATCCATGACCTCACTGACCTCTGATAACTGATATGATATTTATAAATGGTACAATCTCATTATAAAATGCACCTTCGTAAGCAAATCTCACAAATGTTTTGCAGCACACAGCTCAATAAGAATCTTTTTTAAACTCCAAGTTTTTTTTTTCAAGCCATTTCTCTCTAGTCAGATTCAATCAATGTTCATTAATATTTACTTGGCTTCAAGAGACTGGTGTTTTTGTTTTTTGCTGGATAGCCTTGAGGAGTTGTTAAAATTATTCTAATAGCATCATAGATGGCTTAGGGTATAGCTGTATCACCGACTTCAACTGTAACTACAACTCACAACTTATATATTTGCCTCACGGATAAAACAAGGATTAGTTCATTTATAGAAAATATGATTTGAGAGGTCACAATCACCTGAATGCAAGTATCCTTTTTATATTATAGCAGATTTTTGCAGACGAGAATAATAATAAGTCTATCTCCAGACCAGAAATAAATTGCTTGTACATTTTTCATAGGTGGGGCTTAATTTGTGAGTGAAAGCTGAAGTAACACAGAGCGAGGCTTCAGTTTTTCCCGACATGCAGTGTGCATGCTCCTCTGATTGGCCCTGACACTTCATGACAGAATTTGGGCAAATGATAGTGGAGGATGCATTGCGTGTGATGAGAATGGCAAGCTGCCCTTGCTGATTACATGACTGTTTTCAATAACGCAACAATACAACCATCAACTAATAGAATTCTGATGTGATTTCTCCCTGACATGCATTTGAATTCATGCAACACAGGCTAACACAGCCCTTACGGGGTGTCAACGTGTAGAGGCAGTGACCTGTTTATTTGAATGCTGGCCCTCATTAGTTGACATCATTGCATATCTTGCCAGTGACACCCATGACACCTTCTTAATAAGTTGTCTCCAATCAAGGAACCTTATTCTCACAAAGTACAAAATGTTATGAAGAGTCACCTGCTGATATGATCATCATAATTGGTTCTGGCATTCAATTTCTAGTCTGGCTAGCCCTGGCTGACATTACCAAACAAAAACATGATCGTAATGAGCAAGTAGCAGCAAATTGGCAAACGCTGCCAGTAAATGGCAGGTCATTTGGAACAGCTGTTGGGATTAGAATGACTCAACGCTGTTGGTTCTGACGGGGGAGGGGGGTGGGCTCTAATTAAAGACTGCCATTTCAGTCTGGCCCTTAGAGTACCAGAGACTGACTCTGTTGTGCATATTGCCATTTTATGTATCAGCTGTCCTACCCACTAGCAGGGAGGGGCAAACAAAAAAAAAAACAACACCACAATGTATCTTGTTACAACATTCCATCCATTATTTCAAAATAAACTGTTCTATATTGATTCCAAGATATTTTAACTAAATTTATAACTATATATTTAACTATATATATATTAACAAAATTGTGTTTAATATTTGAAAATATGTGCAAAGTAGCACTTTTTCATAACCTAGAAATAGGTTTGCATTGCTTTTAAATCTAGCGATCTGCTTTTAACAAGCTTGAAATAACCAGGGTAATTTAAAGAGTGGATTTTGTGGAATTCGAAGCAGTGAGAATTTCAGCAAGAACACGGGACAGAAATATGCTGTTCTGAGGAACTCCCATAACCTACATGAGTGGAGCGCAGAAGTATTGGGTCAGGAGAACATGTTTATTTTTGATCTTGTGCATTAAACCAATCACTGACGATGTAGAAATTCTTTCTTTGACCAAGAGGGACAAACAAAATGTATGGAGCATATCAGAAAATGATTGTTGTGTTTCCAGTAGAAGCAAATCAAAAGAGTTCTAGTAATAAATGGATATTGTGAACGAGCAGATTCCTTTTGTTTTGTATCAGATAGAAGAAGACTTGAAGCCTTATCGTGATTGCCACTATTGTTAGCTGGACAGCCATGATCTTTCAAATAGTTCTTGCATCATTATCTACAACTTTATGGATTCAGTGTTGCTAAGCAAGCAAGCTAGGTAGTTGTATCTAGAACAATTTTTCCCTTTACACACGCTATGGCTACATTAGTACACATGCAAAGTACTTTTTGTTTGATTGTTCAGTGAATATGCATAGTTGATCGTCTCATGGCATGGGAGGTCCACAGGCACTGCTGAAATGCAACCCAGGTTACTGCTGTATTATTACACATCACCAGCTAGGCAGTCAAACTTCTTGCGCTTTCATTTTAAGAAGGGTTAAGGGTAGAATGTTAGTTGGTGCCCCACCTGGGAATCAAACCTACCCTCCCCATGAACAAGAACAATTCTTTTCATAAACCACCCTATTCAAGTGGCAGAGCCCATTCAGGATAGCTCTGAAGGGCTGTGGCTCATTTTACATCCTATCATAAATGTTACAAGGTTGTCATGTAAGGTCTCTCAGGGGTAATGGCATCGGTAATCAATGTTCTGTAAAGCTTGTACAACACGCATACACTTGTACACATCAAACATTAACCTACACAGACACACATTCACAAATGATTCGTATGTTCCCTGTATTTATATTAAAATGAATATATTTATGAACCCCTTTTTTGGACTGCAAAGTCACTGATGAACCATGCCTAGTTTAAACTAATTTAAAGCCAACCAAATACAATTTACATAATAAGTACTACCAGTGAGCAGTATTATTTCTTTTTATAGCGTATTTTATCGGCAAAAAGTCAGTTCCTGACTTGTTTCTGTGTACTGATGGGTATGAAGTTAGTCAGGTTTCCTACTTAGGTTGGACCACAATACTCTCAGACTCAAAATGCCAGCTATCATTCCAAGAGTAGTTTCCTATTTGCAACAGCACCTATATCTTCAGGAAAGATACAGGTGAAAGACATCCTGTTCCACAGTAGCAGGAAGAGTCCCAGTATGTATATGGAGCAAGACATTGATACAGATTATCCATGAAACTGCTTGAAAAATTAAGATTGATTCCAAAGCCTCTAATACAAAGAAAGCAGCACACGATACTACTGTTTCCACAGGTAGCAGGAAAAGTAATAAGGAAAAAAGGATAGCCTGCGACGTGCACAAACAGAGCTGCCACCCTCTTATATGAATTATTTGGTGGGCCACGGCACTGACTTCAGCCACGGGGCATGTGTGGGTAGTGTTGCTAGATGGTGGTACTTCATTAGCTGGAAGCAGCAGCCCTCCCGTGTGTGTGTGTGTGTGTGTGTGTGTGTGTTTGTGTGAGGGGGGGCTGGGGGGCAGGAGCAGCTGGCTGTGGGGAAAAAGCAAAGCTGAGGTCCCAGGTGGTACCCGAACGCATCTGGCGGCATCGCCCGAGCCACTTCACACGGAGTTATGATTCCTGCGCTCGGACGATGGGCTTGCGGGTGGCACGCGGGCATTCTACCCACTATTAGCTGGCGACCGGGTATGATGGGTCAGCGCGTTTGCTGCTCCTGGTACCGCGCCGCCATCTCGGAATTCTGCAAGTGCATTACCCTGGGAGACTATTTCCATTCCGGCTATGATGCCGGCTTCCAAAAGCACTATCAATTTAGCTTCACATAATGGCAAGGCAGACATTTTAGAGACCAAAAATGACATGTTATGCATGTTAATATCAAAATGGACTGAAAACAGAATTGATAGATGGCTTAATTAATTCATAATCATGACGGCAAAGAGGTAGAATCATGCCCAGCTGTTATTGGTGCATATTCCCTTGAAATCCATTTGTTTTCTCAGGCTGAATAAATGAGAAATTACTATTTATAGGTTTAGATAATTACACGGCAACAGACAACACAAAAGTAATTTGCTTTAGATGTAAAGCTGTTTCCCAAGCCTGATAATCACCTGCATTTAGTGAAATCCTTTCAATCAGTTAAATGTATCCCCACTCAATATGGTTCACAAAATGTCCTATCATTATTGCTTGACATAAAAGGCTTTTTTTGTAAATTATTTTCTGACCAGTTTTTTTTTAATTATGACCCTTGTGAGGCTTGCATACACTACAGTATCAATATATTGATATATTAATGCATTTTATTTATATAGCACACTTTACAAAGAATTTTATGCAGTATCCTTAACAGCATACATTTCTTGCACACGTGTCTAGTTCTGTGTCTAGACTAAAACTGATTATAAGCTTCACTTTAAAGGTGCATTTTTAACCTACACATAAATATTAAGATTATATATTTATACATCATAGCTGTATCTGCTGTGTTGCAAAAATCACATGCAAGATTGAGATGTAAATGGGATAGGGAATGGGGGAGGCAGGTTACTCCCAAAAGGTCATTTTAATCAAGCAGACGGAGACATCACTAAAGAAATCAAAGCATCGTCAGAAGATTATTTAGCCTGGTATGCACCTCCAGGTACTGGACATCATTTTTTTGTCACTGCTGGGAGTTTCTGTTGAACCAGCCTTTGAGGGCCAATTGCATTTCTCCCCCACCTCCTCCTGTTTCGAGGCCCTTTCACCCCAAACGCTGATGTGCTTTCTGCACCCATTTCTCATGGCTTTAAAGATCATCTGGCTTGTAATTTCACCCCTCTCACCTTTTTGAAATTCAGCGGTTTTCCTTTTGGTATTTCTTTTCTTCAATGTCTTTGTGGAACGGAGGCCGGATTTGCCGAGGCACATTTCAGCGGGAGAGGAGGCTGTGGAGGGGAAAAGTGGCTGGCACAGCTGAGATCGTGTAGGGTTGGTGGGCCAGAAGGATCTCCTCCAAAAACCCTGGCACATCTGAGCAACAGAATGTGACAAGCGTTTGCTTAGAAGAACCGCTGTGGTACATAAAAGTTTTGGTGACTCAGCACACAGCTGAGTCATCAAGACCACAGGCTTCTGCGCTTAATTGTTAACCCCTTAAACCCCACTTAAAACCCTGGCCTTTTTATAAGAATTGTCATGGGCTGTATTTTTCATGAGCAATGAGTGGTATATTAGGTAATTATTGGGTCAAAGCTAGGCATTCTGAAACATTAACTAAATATGGCTACCCCCTTCGAGCAGGACTATCTCTTCTTTTATGTGAGTTGTGTAAGTTTCTCTGGA
Source organism: Anguilla anguilla (assembly GCF_013347855.1). Lineage (NCBI taxonomy): Eukaryota > Metazoa > Chordata > Actinopteri > Anguilliformes > Anguillidae > Anguilla > Anguilla anguilla. The sequence continues at coordinate 19,315,914 of NC_049208.1, read as the reverse complement.
TAAGAGTGTGCTAAATGCTTGTAATGCCTTAAACCAGAAATCATATGAATACAGTATACAGAATTCAATTCAAATTATTTATTGTAACAACACTGTTTTGAGTTAAGTATAAGTAAATAGATAAGTTGGCTTACTTTAGTTTTTAGGGTGAACAAAAAGGGAAAAAATTTTTTTATTTTAATATGGTTTTTTAGTACTGTGTACACAAAGCAATTTAGTTTGCTTACATTATTTTTTGAGGTTATCAGTTCCCTATGTTTTCACTGTAGCAGTGTACTTTTTTTAAGTACCCGCTCTGAGGTATGAATGATAAAGCAACATTTAAAGCAACACTGATCTTTTCTTTCTTTTTTTGTGCTGGTAAGTGATTGTTTAAGGCGCTCCAAGGAAATTCTTTATATCCTTGTATATACAGTGATGGATGGAACTGCTGCTGTGTAAAAATTACTTCAGTTACCCCAGATAATGATAAAAGTCAAGTCAAACAGATAACGGAATGAAAATGCAATGCTGTCTGTGATTATGCATGCATATGGTTCAAGCAGTTTGTCTGACTTAATTATTATAACCTCCAGCCTAAATGGTGGGTATCAGTGGGCTGTTCCTTACAAGAAATTGGTGGTGTTACATTGCCTCAGAACAATACCCATGAGGGAATAAACAAATGCTACCCACACAGATTAACATAATCACCTTAATATACTGATCATGTAGGCTTCCTTAAGCACTAACCATCCATTTCACTCAAAAAATAGGAAGTGGCTTTCAGGACGATGCAATGTTGATTAACTGAATTGTGGTCAGCTCTTTACACCTGATTTGAGGGTAATGTGTTGTCCAAAACAGTTGCATGGGGTAAATGAGTATTTTGTAATCTTTCTTACACAAATGAAACTTCTAAAAAAGATGGTAGCCGAAAAGAGACCAGTCAAAACAATACAGTGGTTTCATAGGAGATGTGACAGGAAGGTCCCATCAATGGCTTCCATTAAAAGCTGCCTGCGCAAAGAAATGTAAAAAAATAACTGATATGTAAGCATTTGGGAAACATTTGGGATCAATTTCTCTGCAGCTAATTAACAGATGCATGTTTTTAGGAGGCTACACACACACACACACACACACACACACATGCAAGGTAGGTTCAGGTCTCCACTGGCAGAAAAGAATTTAAAATCTTTTAATCAATATTGTGACTTGGAGACATCTGGAACATTATAGCTATTGCTTATGCATCAGTGGAGGGTTGAATTTAAGTAAACAAAAGTCAACAAGGATGCACAGCCACTCTTCGTCATCATGCTACAGTTTTCTCTTTGCCACATGATTGCACCGTTTCTGTTCTATCAGACGGAAAAGGCCTCTGATACCTCCTGGCCTCTCATTGTGTCAGCTGGCTTCAGGAATCATACTATGACCAGACTGACTACATAAGTCCAGATATGGTTTTTACAGTGTTCATATTTCACACAAGTGGTACTCACCTTTAAGGCCCATGGGTCGCTGTGTTGGCAGGTACTATTTGCTCCAACCATCCACTACGCCACCTGATTTCACTCATTTGTTTACCCACTTGGTTCAGGAAGCGTGTTCTTCTTGTTCTGTATGCAGAATGATCTAAATGTATCACTGAATGCTCGTGGTGAGGGTGCAGTTTCAGATTTAAAGTAAACAAATTATAATAATTTTGTCTGCACTTATGTTCAATGTGTTCCACTGATAACACAGCTCACCAACCCATCCCTGTTGGTCATTGACCAGTGCCCTGTCCCTTAATATGCCAGGGGACCCCTAGATAAAGGGAGTCGCTGAGCAATGCCAATCCACCTTGCAGGCCACAAGGGTGCTCATAATTAGTGTCATTACAGAGATCGGGGAAGTGGCCATCTGCCCCATGTGAATGATTGCTGTGATTAGCCTGACAGTTGGGAGGGATTCAAGGGGCTAATTGTCAGGTCACAATGCAGAGGGCACTGGGATTCAAAGAGCGCAAAATGGTCCAGCACTCAGGCTCATTAGCAGACAGCGCAGTTGTCTTGGACCATGGGTGTCTGAATCAAACGCTGTATTTCCCATGATTTACAATGGAAAATCTCACCTGATCCGAATTTCAGATGGCCGGTGGGGTAGGGTTTCTCGTTTGTCGGTCATTTGAAAAAATGTGTCCCGGTGCTTCTTCTGAAAACTGCTGGACTGGTTGTTGATAGTGCAGCTGCTCTAATTGGAAAAGAACTCTGACAGATGTGCACAAGTGGACACTAAGTTGACAAGTGGCATCCGAAACGTGGTGTGGATCTTTCTTTGGGCACTGGGAAGAGTGAACTTGCCAGGAACCCTATTTTGATTCACCCGGAAAATGCAACTGGCTCAGGGAGAAGCCTGGGGCCCTGGAGTGGGGTGGTTGCCAGTTTGAATAGGGCCTGCATGGCAGAAATTCCCTGAGGGTCCTGAGGGAATCAGACATTGCTTACTACACAACCCTTACTACAAATGCAAGGCTTCCCTCTCCCCCAGCCTACCAGCCTGTGTCCACCTCTATGGCTGTTTGCCATGTGGCTCATCAGTGAAAAACATGTGAGACCTGTGAATTATTAATGGAAAATAATGTGAAATTCAAAATATGAGACAAAAGTCTACACTAGACCTTGAGCAGAAGCTTTTATCCATACAAACATACACAGCTTTCATTATTTGTACATATAGTTCATTTATATAGCTGGGTTTTAATTGAAGCAATTCAAATAAGTGCCTAGCTCAAGGGTACAACAGCAGCCCTTCACCTGGGAATTACATCTACCATATCACAGTTGCAAGCCCAGTTCCCCAACCATTATGCCACACTGCTGCTCTGACACCCACATTACAGTGTATCAATCGCCTTTTAATTTGAAAATATTTGAAAATAAAATTTTTTTTAAAAAAACACTACAATTTTGAAATGTCGGTTTTTTAAACATCTTGAGAAATTGGTGCAAAAAAATTTTGATCACCTTTCCAAGAGTAATGTATCTCATGAACGCATTATTTATGAAAATTTATATTATACACACATATGTCAAATGTAAATGTTAAATATAAAAGTAAATGGTATGCATGAATGTAAATGTTGAAACTAAATGTTTGTTTGGCAAATATTTTACTGAACTTCACTGAAAAATCAATTTTCACCGCATACATTTGTGAATCAAGGAAATGTCAAGGAAAATAATGAAATCTGCTCATCATTTAATGTAACTGATATGCACACTTATACATTATTTTGAATTACATTACAAATGCGACAAAGGCTAGATATGTATTATGTATTATATATGTGATATATTTGAGGTACTTCATAAAACACCATAGAGGATTAAAACTGCAAAATAATTCCTTATCTTCACAGATTGCATTGTCCTCAAGATGTCACATGACTGCTCATTGCACTCAATGGCTCAATTATAATTGCACACACAATCATTTGGAAGTGTGTCTCCGTGAAGCAAATTAATCATGATTTATGGCAGTCATCAAGCGTTCAGATTTAGACCATGGGCTAATTGACATTTGAATAACAGGAGGACTCCTGCAAGCTACCTTTTCTTTCTGTGCCACTGTCCCATTCAGGCATTCAATAACAGAATGTCACCTTCACAGCTGATAGCGATAGCCTTTCAGGTCTATAACTGTGCACTTTTCAAAGTCTCTGACGTAGTAGAGAGCAGTTTAATATATGAATCTGCCGATTCATTCATGTGCACTGCTGATTTTTAAATTTTTATTTCAAAAACGTGATTGGTTGACCTACTGTATGGGGACGACAACAGTGATGATTCAAAAACCAATGGTCTAAAAGGAACGGGCATAACCTGGCCAGCAGGGCACATGTAAGAACTACAAGTTAGCACTACCCCCTTCTCCCCGCCCCCCCACTGTCCCCTTCATTTTGATTGCTGCATTACCATAAATTATCCTTTAATTCCATTTCACACTCCAGTTATTTTTATGTGCAAAGACATGAGGAAAATAAAACCCAATAAGCTTGTCCTCAGGCCGTCTAGTTATTATTCACCTATATCTACAAAAATACTGATCTCCTCTGACAAGCAGCAGTCCTCTCATCTTAATTCCGAGTGAAAATTAGTCCTGTGTTTGGAATGGGGTCACAATGGTACATGCTTCTGATATAATGATATACGCTCATGACACTAGTGGCTTATTGTGCAAAAAAAAAAAAAAATGAGTGAGCGGACTCCCCTCCGTATCTTCCAGAGATGTGGCAGCCAGGATCAGAGGAGCGGAACGTTTATGGAAATGAAAGCGATTCCCTTCCCGTATTGTTGGCGTTCGCTCCGACCACAGGGCGCGGCTGCAGTCGTTCCGGCTGAAGGAAGCCCATTCTGCTGCTGCCAAAGAGAAGAGAGAGAGCTGAAGAATGTAGATCAGGCTGGATACCGAGACATACTTGTTTTTGTTTTTTTTGTTTTTTGTTTTTGGTGCTGCTTCGGTGAGCCCAATGATATCAAGATGTCATTTCTGCACACATCGGCATACTGCGGTGAATACAGCAGCAGGCCTGTTCTTAAAATAATACTATGAGGGGGATAGTATTGAGTGACAATAGACATCCTTCCCCATCTTTTCCAGGCTTTGTCGGCATGCAGTTTTCGGCTTTTATTTCACATGCTGAATTTTCAATGTTCAACAGATTATACCCAAACTGATTGAGTAGTTTATCTACAAAATGTACCTGAACAGAATGTATGCCTCAACATAATGTCTAACCATGTATTGACATATCTATGGTAGCTGATGACCTCAAGATGGTGGTTTAGTGACTCAGTTATGCTATCTGCCAAGGTATGGGTTGTTGGGGTATACCCCATACCTTACAGTACTGTATGGCATTTCAAGGTTCTCCACAGAAAGGGTCAGAACAGCCACCTGCTCTCATTCCTTACAATCCTGACACAGCCACAAAATACAACCCCAAACTTGGGTTATTTTATCATTTTTCTTAATCTTCATTGTACTCTGCTTTACATAACCATGTGGCATCACAAATTGGTCAGCTTAATTAGATGCCAATTCACGGATGACAAATAACAAAACATCTGTTGAAAGATGCCTTAAATACAAATGTTATATCATAACATATACTGTGGATTCCCTAAATGTTTAGTAAACACAACACCAATCTTAGCAAACATATTTTGCAATTATTTAATGAATTCAGTGATGAAGAAAAAGAAACACAGAGTAAGTCATTTTGATACAGTTTGGTGAACAATCAATGATTTAGTACACCGGCAGGCACAGCATTTCTTTACATACAGCATTTATTTTTTTTAATTTCCCTATTATCGTGAAATGTGTTTTCTACTGAGTTATTTTTGAATTACCAGGAGGAAGAGATGAACATAAAACAGAAAAGACTGCAAAATGAAGAGCACTTGAATACTGTAAACAAGACATCCTCCTTTATTCTGTAGAATCTCTGACACGGTGGCCTTGACGCACAGTTGATCAGCCAAGGTTGCGGGAAAAGGAGCCCGTCACACTGTATGGCAGCGTTCCGTTTCAAGGCCGAACCTGTTTCGATGATTTAATTGTGTTTGGCACGTCTTTGATTTTGTTTCACGGCAGCCATTACGCTTTCAGGCGGACCTTTGGCCTGTGGCTGTGTGGCACGGGTCACTTGGGCCAGAGCAGGAGTGCGCTCATTCACTGGTGATGGCAGGTGTGGAGATGAACAACCGTGCCATTTGTGCAGGCCTGTCATCGCCCCCTGGGTTGCCCTGCCCTGGAAGCCCGACAATAGGAAACGCATTACAGCACACTGGACACGTTTCATTCCAGCCTTTTCCCTTAGTGCCATTCGATATAGGCCTGTAGTATGTGTTGAGTGCAATCAGTTCTATTTTTTGCGGTCAAATTTAAACTGGGTCAGTGGTGGCTCTCTGCTTGTAAGTGATGACAGAGATTTGTGCAGTTGAAACCTAGAGTAGGGCACTGAAATTGCAACCCCAAACACTTTCATTTTTATTATTTTTATCAATTTTGGAAAATGTCACAAATAGTATTACTGCCTTAAAGCCAATTGATATATATTTTTGGCAATGCTGTAAGATGCAGAAGGATGACACCCAACATTGACTTTGGGACAGATTTGTAATGTTGGTGCAATATAGATTGGCAGTATATTTGTGACTATGATTGCCTGAACAGCATAACTGGTGGTTGTAGCTATATTATTATAATTTTGTTTTACTATTATTACTATTTTTATGATATTGTACAATATGCAATAATGACTGCAGAAAATTGAATTTGTATCTTGCCCTGTTGATTTTTCCAATCAATCTTCAGCTGGTGGAAGCAGCCAACTGGCAGAAGACTCAGCCCAACTACTGAAACCCAGACATTTCTTAGTTTTATTTCTGACCCTACTCTGGTGTCTCCAGATTATTTTAAAAATTGCATGATTTTGACAAGAGCAAAGACTTACGGGCAGCACCTCTGCTCCCCTTGTCTCTCCCTCGTGATGGTAGCATGGTGGTGCCGAGCAGAAATAAAGCTTAGTCACTGCGCGGCACTGATTTTGGGGGAAGCACCGGAGAGCTTATGCATTTCATTCACACTGTCCCAGCGATGCACTGCCAGCTGTATCTGGGGTCGCCTCCAAGGAGCGGAGCGTTAATTGCGAGCGCGCAGTCACAGTTTCGACGGCAGCTCTCCGCGCTCCAATGTGACGACTCTGGCGGCTTAATCACAGACTGTTGTGTGAACCTGGCGTGGGGCCGATCAGCTCGCTCTTTCCGACAGTATCCTGCAAGCTCCAGCGTGACTTGGCACTGGGGGCATAGTGCTTTACTGTAGATTTCCGCTCTGCTTTCACAACACAATGTACCCACAGACCCAAGGTCAAGCATTCATATCACAAAGTGTAAAGGAAATAGCCCACATAATCAGTGAAACATAGGCCTCTGTTTATGTTGCCCAATATGCACATTTCCTTTGAACAGAGTAACTCTTGGAAATGTAATATTCTGTTTAAGGTCAATGATAAATAAGCTAAGGACTAGGGCATTTCAGTTTGATTGAATAGAGACCAAGAATATATATTTTTGAATTTTATTTACAGTATTACTTTATTTCCCTAATATTTCTTATGTCCCTTTTACTATATTCAGATATACTGAACTGTGTCTGCGGATGCTATTCTGATGGTGGTTCAACAGTGTGGTCCAGTTATCCCTGTGTCAGCCCACATTCTGTATATGTGCACAGCCCAGATGTTGTATATGTGCACAGTCCAAATGTTGTATATGTGCAGAGCCCAGATGCTGTATATGTGCGCAGCACAAATGCTATATATGTGCACAGCCCAAATGCTGTTGATGTGCACAGTCCAAATGCTGTATATGTGCACAGTCAAAATGCTGTATATGTGCAGAGCCCAGATGCTGTATATGTGCACAGCCCAAATGCTGTATATGTGCACAGCCCAAATGCTGTATATGTGCACACCCCAAATGCTGTATATGTGCACAGTCCAAATTCTGTATCTGCTATGTGAGCAGCATATCATCATTCACTTCCACCTCCTTTCATAGACTCGCAGAAATATTGAAGACATTACTATTCAGACCACACTTCCCAAACTGTGTAACTTTGAACCAGCATTGGGCCATTGCGTACTGTGACAATGCCTCCTTTACACAGCAGTGTACTGCAATAGCAGACGTGAGTCTTTTCACAGCACGGCAAAGGTCACCCTTGCAATCCCCAACCGTTAACAAAAATCTCACTGCCTCTCACAAGCTCACCAATTTGTTACAACTGCAACCCTCTGTGGACGTACCTAATTTGTTTAGCCATGCAATTGTTTATAAGCCTGCATCTTCATGATATTTAAAGTAACACTGCAGCAACTTTGAACGAGCAGTGCTTAAACAACTATCCTCTTATCTCCATCAGAACAACCTGCTTGACCCTCACCAGTCTGACTTCCGATCCGGGCACTCAACAGAGACTGCCCTCCTGGCTGTGACAGAGGTACTACTAACTAACTATCACCACTCTGCGGGGCACTCCCAATCTAGGATCATTTTTATCACTTAAATCCCTCTACTTTGCTCTTATAGCACTTTCATGTTACACCTGTATGTAAATACATGTATCTACATGTACTTCCATCCAGCACTTACACTGTACTTTGTAGCATTTATCTTGATGTTGTAGTTTGTTATGTGTCCTAGTTTGAGCTAGCATGGGCTAGGTCAGAGAGTAATGTTTACTGTGTGAACTGGACTCAATATGTTCATGGCTATGAATAACTGTTTTGAATCAGACCTGTGTTTTGTAGTTGCTCCAATGACCTTCAGTATGCACGTATATCGTACGTCGCTTTGGATAAAAGCGGCTGCCAGATAACTAATGTAAATGTAATGCATGGTTGGGTGAGTTAAGTTTAGTCTGCCATGAGATAATATGGACAATCATACTGTGCCAATTTGGTTTTCAAAAAGAAAAGGAAACTAAACATTATTTTAAGGTCAATGATATCTGTCATTAAATGAGAATTTAGTTCTTTGTTGATCAGAAAAATAAACCTACTGCTGGATGCATTGCGGTTTAATTTAAAGCTAGCTGTAGTTCAGAAGTGAACTACAGCCAGCTACTGTCAACTACTTTAGTTTAGTTTAGTATGGTTTATTTGCACACAGTAAAAGAAAAAAAAAATACAACAAATAAAAGAAAGTAGTACATGTGCAGGTGAGATAAGAAGCTCAAAGAACTTATATTGAAACCTCACCGGTTATAAGGTTATGTTTACAGGCATTGTATATTCATGTTAAGGTCATACAAACATGAAAAGGTACAAATACTGAAATAAAGTGATATAATGGTGTCTTAATAAAATAGGTGCAATCAATATTAACAAATCATCAAGATAGGATAATGGGTAGAATAATAGTATAAGAAACTAAATTAATGGCTAAGAGCATTAGCAGCTGTCAGAAATCAAAACATCCCTTATTTTTCTATTAAATACATTCAGGGAGATAAAGGAGTCTGCTAGATATGAAAATCTATTCCATATGTCTGCCCCACTGAACCTACTTTTAACTCCTTGGTTAGCAACAACAGGACACCAGCTGCAATCATTTAATATATGATGGACAGGGCAGACGTTTCAAAATTGAAGGGGAATTGTGTTGCTGTGTTCCTCCCCAGGATACTTATCCTTTCTTACACTTTTCTGTTTAATATCTTCTATGTTCTGAAGCAAATATATGCATACCCATGTCATGGTGTGTGTGTGTGTATGTTGGGGGAGCAAGGTAAAAAAAAAAATGCTCATGAAGGTCCACCAACAAATGAAAACAAGAAATACTGGCACTGATTTATTAATCATTGCCCTAAGGATCCTCTAGCCCACGCTCACGCTTTGGCCTGAAGGCTATTTGTTTTACTTGAAACATGAACAGACCTCTCTTACCACTCTGCTCATGGTATTAGTGTGCTCTGGAGCAACAGACTTCGATTTCCAATCGCACGACAGCCAGCAACGTATCCGGTCCAGCATAAATAAGCCAACGTGAGAAACATGGCTCTCTGGTCTTCTGCAAGTGCGTGCTTAGAATTGACAAATAGTGCCATCTGATAAACCTGTGCAGGTGGCCACTGTATTGAAACAAACAGAAGATTAACTGTCTCCTTGCCAGGAAAATATTTATAATAAGGCTGCCATCTAACGTGCTGGCAGCACTCTGATACCACTTAATGTCACTGCAGTTACCATCATACTATTGGTTTCTAAATAACAGTTTATGTGCTTGGAGTTATGTTTGGGGTCATTTCAGTTTATGTTAGTTCAGAAGTTGCCAACGACATATTGATTGATTTGTCCTGAGCTGAAAAGTAAAATGCAGTGGGGAGGTTTCGCACTGGTTTAATTGGCATTTCATCAAAAGAAATGGCCAAACAATGTATTTTCTCCATGCCAAATGTTCCCAAATATGAAATTTCTCACCTCTGAACAGGTCTACGTTTCATTGTATATTCTGTCTGAGAAGACTTATGGTCTCTAGGTAGCACAAGGGAGAAGTATAGATCCAGGTCATCAATAAAATGATTAGCTATCCCAACATGTTCTCTGTAACTCTGACCCTAGACAGCAACATCAAAGGTAAAGATTGATCTGGTGGCTGGCTCTCTCTCACTCTCTCTCTCTTTCTCTCTCTGAGCAAAAAAAGGGATCCATTAAAAAGGCATTGATTGCCATTCTTGGTTCAGGAGACAAGCCTTTGCACCGGGGATTGAAATGCATACTCGGTTGATATCACTTCCACATCCATTAAAGCTTTGGAATTTAAGATGGGTATTGATCCCTGGGAATGTCTATGGCTGAGATTTGCAGACAACAAATTCCCCGAAGTGTTTCTGGGTTCAGGAGTCCCATTACTGGAAATGGAAGGATTCTCAGTGGTTTTGATGGCTTTTAGTTTTTATGGGATTCTGCATCTCTATCTTGCACCAGTTTTAGTCAGACAGAAAACCTATTGAGCATTAATATCGTTTGTCTCTTGGCTTTGCCATGCCTTGGTTTACTTTGATCACAGTCTTGGATCTCTGGGTCTTTTGCTGCAGGTTCTGCCTAGTTTTCTGCCACATCTTGAGATACTTGTAACTTGTAGTTTTCTTTCATTTATAGTCTGTCATTCATTTATTTTGTGATTAAATCATTCCACGTCCATAAAATTCAATGTTTGTTAAGCCTCTTAATCCACTTGTGAAAAGTACATTTGGATCCACTAGATTGTTCTGTGTGATTTCATTGAATATCTGGTTTCTTTAATTATGTCAAATATATTTAATATGTTGAATTAAGAGTTTTAGCATTTGATACAACTAGTATTCTATAATCAGAGTGCCAAACCTTAAATAAGGGCTTTGGCTGTAAAAAGAGCTGGATTCTGATATATATTTTTTGGAATCAAATTCTCACACAACAGCACTATAGTCAAAATGTGTACAAGTTACAGTATGTGAGCTAAGTCAATGCCCCTGATGAAATGAGCTACTTAGGATATTTGCTTATTTTTTTATTAAGGTGGCATATAATTATATTCTGATTGCTGAATGGAAACTGTGATGTATTAAATGGTTAAATAAATTCAAATATGAAAGGGAACATAGGAAAAGACAGACATTCAAACATTCAAGGGCTGACTATGCCTGATAGAAGCAGCTTTAGCTACAATAATTGCAGCATGGATGCATATTTCAAGCACTGCATGAAGCTTTTAACATTCACTCAAGTCACACAATAGTATTAGTGACATCACACTAATTCCTGGGAGAAATAAACTGTATTCCAGTATACACAGCTTGGTATAATGGGTTTTATTCACATAGTATGCCTATATAATATTGCCCACCAATAGAACCAAACCTAAAGAATGAATTAACTCATAGCTGGTTGGTGAATGATAGAGGGAGGGATGAGGTCTAATGCAGCATCACAACAGATGTTTGAATAAGAAAAGATATCCCAGCACCTAAAGCAGGAAGCTCGTTAGAACACTTACCCCTTTTCCTCAGCGCTGATTTAATCTGCTACCCGTAGCCACGTATCAACAATCAGTGTGACATCCAGCCTGAGAGTGATGCAAAAATAGCACCTCATTAACTGGGACCTACTCCGAGACACAAACACTGAGCAGATACTAATTAGAGGAAGACACCAGCCCGAGAGGCTGAGCGGGCTCCGACGTGTCGGAGGATCTTGCTCGCTGGCGCACAGCGGGTACAGGAAAAAGAACAGCGCAGACACAAGAGCAGCAATCGCTTTGTCCGTGTCATCGCTTTTCATGTGTACGTGACTGACATCCATTTTTCCCCACTTCCATTTCTAAGTGTGGGGGGGGGGTGTCAATAGATCACTTGACAAAGAACTGACGACAAAATAATGTAGGTGAGTTCCATCTGAGAATATGTGAGCGGCGTTTCAAGAGACTCGCTGCATAAAATGCCTTTGACAATGGCTGCTTGCTAAAAATAAAAGTGCTTTGGTTGCAGATTGAATTAAAATATCATGGACCCTGAAATAAATGCATATTGCTCCCAGCTGTAAGCTTGTTCGAATGAAGAATCAAGCATTAGCAGTGTAATAAAATAGTGTAGACTTAAATAATCTGATTTTAGACAAGGCGCAGGACAATGTTTTGCCAAGATTCACTTGTCTATGCATTTTCTAAGATGAATGTCATCGCCTCATGTGCCAGATTCAGCCATAGTTTGTTTTGTTTTTTTTCAATCTGCAGTTTCAGGTTAGGTTGCACTCAACAAATGTGTCACCTCAAAGCACAAAAAAGTCATTATATCACAAAGTAGACATAGATTAAATACCTGTACAAACAACAAACAATGTGGTTTGCAGAAATGTATGTACATTAATTGTTTAGTCTAAGTATATTAAAATACAATCATGGGACAAAAATAGCAGATATGTATATAAGTATGGTACAGTGGTGATTTCTTCACATTTGTTTACCGCCACATTTTTTTACTTAACAGAGAAGATTCTGAGTGCATTTTAATTGCAGTGGGAAATGACTTCAGAGATTCAAAAGAATCAATCCAGATTTGCCCAGCGGGGTACACAAATGTGGCTGTGCTGCATTTGAAAGATTAGTGAACCCATGGGTGATGCTTTTGCCACATAGGGTGGAACAAGGGGTGAGAAAGGGTGGGTGGGCCAGCTGTAGGAAGAGCAGGATAAAGTGCTTCATACATGCCCACATCATACCAATCTGCTCTGGGCCTGTGTTGTGCGTTCTGTTATTTCTGCACTTGTATTAGTCCAACTTTTCCAGTGCATTCTCTTGCATACAGGGAAGGTCATACATATCTGATGATCATCATAATCAACAATTATTTGTGTGCTTTTATGGTGTGTTTCCATGCTCATTTTAGGGTGTTCCCACCTTCTAAACAACCTTGGGGGGTTGAAGGCATCGAGGACTGAGGCTGTGTCAGGCTGTGTCTTTCATGTTCTTCTTTGATCCTTTCAGAGTATCCTCAGGTTGACCACAAGGCCAACTACTGCAACTGCCTGAGGAAGACGAAAGTGAGGAAGCCAGGTTGTGGAGTGTTGTTATCAGAGCATATCTGCTCTTTCTGGAGCATATTACATCAGACCTGTTTTTTTAGTTTTCTGAGACACGATTCAAATGAGCATATCAGAAACCGAATGCCATGACCGTGAAAGCCTATCGACTAAAGCGCTGAGTAAAATAAATTAGCTTTTCCCATGCACCCCAGCAGGGGCAGAGCCCCTGGTTTCCATGTAAATGGGGAAAGGGGGCGGCTGCTCGGTCTTTAAGAGAGACAAACCCTCTGAAATGTCTCCCAGGCGTTTATCTCGGGCAAGCTCCATAAATCCAGGCCAGGCCCGACATCCTCGTCTCCGCGGGGACGGATCGCGGCTCGCCCCGGCTTCACGATCGGTTGATTTCCCCCGCACAGGGAGGCAGCCGCGGCCCTGACAGCACGGTTACTGCAGGTCCTAATAAAGCAGACGTCCGCAAACTCCTGGAGCCCCACGCCGCCGCGGTACTGCAAGAATGCGGCTGGGGGAGGAGCTGTCAGCGATGGGGGGGGGGGGGGGGGGCGGCTTGGTATGACTCACCCCTCTCTGATGTGCTGCCAAGACAGCCGGCTATTTGTGGATACTGTGCCATTATTCCAAAAAGCAATTGTTTAATATCCGTTCAGTATCACACATTATTGGGCGATGCTTTACATTTGTTTCCAATTAAATTATTTCAGCTTGCCACTTACTGCTGGAGAGTGGGAGACGCCGTTTCGAGTAGCTCTGTTAAGATGTAGGTAATGAAGCTTCCTTTTTATTTCTTCCTTATGGTTTATGTTGCCTCATCACCATAATTACAAGAAAGGATTGTCTGTTTTGCGCATGTGGTAATATGAAGTATGAAATATAAACAGATATACAAGGAGCGTATTTTAGTGTTGAAATATAAAATAAAAATGCTCTATAAGATGTACATTCTGATTTCCACATTCTGACATTACATGTCAGAAATATGTGCCATATATTAAAGATTTCAGTTATTGAGGCTGTTAACAGTACTTGATTCATGTATTGTAGAGTACCTCTATGTCTACATAAAAGGTCATGCATTTTAAGAATGTTTTAATTATACTCATAATATTGAAAATAAACATTATGACATACACAAATAGGCGTGCAATTCTGGTGGCTGAAAGTAGGTCGCTTAGCCCAGCAGTCTCTAACAACCTATAATTTTCTCCCTGCATCCTGTATTTCATCTGTCAAGTAGCCAAGGCCCACACAGGTCTCAAACTTAATGCTGAAAATTCACAGCTCAATGAAAACAAAGGCCGATCAAAGCAGAACACATCTTTTTGATGTGTTCTACAATAAATACACACTCATTGGCCACTTTATTAGGTACCCTGGCTCATTAACGTAAATAGCCTGCACCTCCAAACAGTGAATCGTGTGGCTGCAACTCATGTTTTATATAGAAAACATGCAGACATATGTAGAGATTTAGTTGTTAAACCAAATAATAGAATGGGCAAGACGTGCTCTACACGATTGTGGTATGATTGCTAGTGCCAGATGTGGTGGTTCCAGCATCTCAGAAAAAGTTGTCCTCCTGGAATTTTCATGCACTACAGCCTTTAGAGTTGACAGAGATTGGTGCGATAAAAACACCTTGTTAATAATAGAGCTCTGAGGAAATGGGCAGACAGAAAGGTCACAAATGCTCAAATAACAGCTGCTTACAACAGTGGTGTGCAGAAGGGCATCTCTAAATGCACAGCACATTGAACCTTGAAGCAGATGGCCTCACAGCAGAAGACCATACAGGTTCCAGTCCTGTCAACTAAGAACAGGACGATGAGGCTACGGTGGGCTCTTGATCAACAAACTGGACGATTGAACATTGGAAAAAGTCAGCTTCGTCTGACAAATATCAGGTTCTGCTGCGCCTTGCAGATGTTTGGGTCAGAATTTGACTTAAACAGCATGAATCCATGGATCCATCTTGCCCTTTGTAAACCGTGAATGCTGGTGGATAATGGTGTAAAGGTGGGGGAAATGTTTTCTTAGCACACATTAGGGCCCTTAATACCAAATGAGCATCATTTGAATGGCTCAGCATGCCTCAGCATTGTTGTTGACCATGTGTATCCCTTTATGGCTACCCTTTTTCAAATGAATACTTCCAGTAGAATAATGTGCTATGTCACAAAGCACACATCATCTCAAGCTGGTTGAACAAAGAGATTTTTATATGGAAAGAGAGCTCCAAATTAAAAGTTTTTTGCATCTCCTCAATAAATTTGTATTAGCAGAGTAAATATTATTTAATCCTGAGTTCATCATACTTGTATAAGTAGACAGACATATAAGCTATACCTGTGCTCACACTGAGCATGGTAAATTGTAATTGGAAGACTCAGTTAACATATTATATCATCATTTCATTATAAGAATTGTACATTTTAATTACAAAAGGTGGTCTGTATCTCAAACTCACAGATCATAATAAATATCAAAGGACATTTTTTCACAGGTCTCAGCCCTAAGGAAATATGTGTTTGTCACCAGACAAAGTGCTTGGCCTTCAAAACCCATCAGTCTTCTCTGGAGCTTCATTATATCAAATCTATTTTCCATCTATTTTCTATCTGTTTTACAGCAGGTACAAGCCCCTCCCCCCCCTCTCCAACTTCTCACTCTCAGCACTACTAGGCAGCAGTGCTCCAGAAAGAGCATGGTCTCAATTATGGGTAGCCAAATCCAACTGCGTTAAATGTAGCTGAGAATAAAGCATGTGAAACACAAATGCATCTCACAGGAAAACGGAAGCAGCACTCCTGCCTTTCGAAATAGCAATGAACATCAGTACCTCGCTCAGTCACACAGCAAGCTGTCGGTGTCTGTCGAGCCTTCTCCCGGTCCTTGGCTCATCATCGGTATCGGCTGACATTTTCAGCAGAGCGCATCTACTTTTGGAAATCATTTGATAGAGAAGCTGACCCCCATCCCCACCCCACCCCCCCCCCCCCCCCCCATGTAGGATTGCAACCCACACTGCTGTCCTTCTACCGCTGTCATGTGCACTGAGTACGAGTTTGGAATTACTGCTGTGGTGATTTTACTGCAGAGCATCGTTTCACACTGCCAACCAGCGGTGTCTGGACAGCCCCCCATAGCCAGTCCCCATAGGGCTTCACAGACCAATAATGCACTGTTTCACATGTTTCTTTAAGGCAGATGGCAGGCCATTATTTCCCAGAAGCAAATTCTTCTGTACTTAATCTTGATACTTGTAGACAGATGTGAGGGGGGGACTGAACGAATCCTTACCTTGGGGTTATTTTAATACAGATCCAATTAGTTTAGCGGCTCCCCTCATCGCGCTTGGCTTTAGTCAGACCCTTATCATCATAGGATGTAAATGACGGAACCCCACGGGGTGTCCTCACGGTTGTGGTTATGCCACGAGAGGCGGCCCGCGGCCGCCCTGTCTGGAATAGTTGTCCCTTCTGTTGTCAGGGCAACAATGGCTGAAGTCAGTTGAGTTGTCATATCTGCTCAATTAGCACTGATGTGGGGTCGATACAGCGGTGCCTGTGGGTGCAGCTGCTTCTGTGCTAACTGATAAGGAATTTAATATACTGTAGAAATACCCCAGGTTTTCAATTCTGATTGGCCCTGGAGGAACATGTGACACGCCTGAGCAAATTGGAGCAAAGCATACTTAACACTCATCGACCAAAGAATTTCAGTAATAGGCACACAGATAGTCTTGCCCTCTAAAGGATACTAGTGAACTGTGACTTTAAACAGTTGGATGATGTGCATTGCTCTACCAAAACATTCTACAGTCCATCTACATGATTCACTTCTGCGACTCCTAGGTTGCATCACATTTCCTTGCTCCATGAATCACTTTAAAATATGCATCATCTCACTGTGAGAATATTCCTGTGTGGACCAAAGGCAAGCCTTGTGGAGGAAGGACAGGGTTTTCAGGTCTCAGGCAAAAAGGAAGGTGATTCACTGCTTTCTGCATTTGCCATATTTTTCAGCCTTTAAATTTACTTGGTCGAACCCTGACAATTTTTCAGATGCCTGTGCGTATACACTACATTAACAGCCATTTCGCAAACTTGAGATGAAAAGAGATATCATTTTGTGACAGTTTTCCCAGTTTGCCTTTCCTCCACCACTTTGGAATGGAAAATTGCCATTTTGGGCCAGCACCATTGCCTGTTACACCTTCTGTAAAATCAGAGGGCACACGCTGGCGCGCTCATCTTCCGAAATGCGTGCGGCCAAGTCGGCGCTCATTTTGATCCAGCAATCCAAAAGCTGAGCAGCTTGACCAGAAGAGTCCCCACTAAACTTGCTATTGAACCTTCGCACTGTGGGTGAGGCTATGGCCAGATATGCATCACAAGGGAACTTGGTTCACAGTTCTCATATGTTCGCATGCCAATTCTGTGGCACATTTGAATATCAACCACAGCTCAAGGAATCAATCAATCAAACGTTATTTATATAGCACCTTTCAGACAAATCAAATTGCAATTCAAATTGCTTTACAAGCGATTGACAAAACATAA
Organism: Anguilla anguilla; assembly: GCF_013347855.1. Lineage (NCBI taxonomy): Eukaryota > Metazoa > Chordata > Actinopteri > Anguilliformes > Anguillidae > Anguilla > Anguilla anguilla. Next base: position 19,298,238 of record NC_049208.1, on the reverse strand, counting down.
AATGTTAAAATGGATTTACAGACTAATGCACACCCAGTTGAATAAGACAACAATAAAAGGTAGGTAGGTAAGATAATAAAAGATACATAGTAAAATATAATACAAACAATAAAAATAACAAGAAATAAAATTTTACACAAAGTAAATTTTATGAAAAAACAGTGAAATGTTAATAAAATAAAATAAAATGCATGATCAACAGTAAAGTGTTGCTAAAACACAATAGGGAAGGAAGATGAATCGGCGAATGAAACTGATTGAAAAAGTATTTTTTACATTCAGAAAAATTCACCCGTGTAAGGAAGTTATACCTACAGTAAGTGTATCTTTATTTTTCTATGAACATAGGTGGGGAGACCCAGGTATCCAAGTACCATCAAAGTGCTCCAATTTAATTATTGGTCTCCATTGTTGGAAAAAATGTCAGGAAGTGGTATCACGAGATATACTTTAAACACACAAATAAAAAACACTGATTTTGGGCAGGTTTATTGTACTACTGCCACAGTAGATCTTTGTGCTTACTTCTACATAGTCTTATATCAAATGACAGCCAATGAATGGTGACAGTTTGGTGGGGCTAAAGGTTGTTGCATCATGCTGGGTGGTGAGCTGACTGCAAGGAATTGACTGAAGGGTATGGTGAATTAGTTATTTCCATTTTATTCAATCTCCCAGAGAATTGTTAACTTCTCAGTAGCCATGTAGCTCATTGGAAGTGCACTGTCAGAAAAAGGGGTATGGTAGAGGTCTGTTTATCTAAAAGGGTAAAGGGTACAATAGCTGTACATTTGAGAGTACTGGCCCAGTGTCAAGCTGCACTGTCTCCCTCTAGGAACAATATTTGTTTTTTTTGTCTGACAGTGGGCTTTGGAGAGCCAGGGCATGCAGTGACTGTGCTCACAAATTATGCCTTTATGATAGGCCACATGAAGAAAATATGCTACACCTGGGCTGATTGTACACCTCAGGTGATCACTGGCACTGGATCCAGGGCACTGCAGCCCTCTCAGGCTTTGGAGGGTAACAAGAAAAGCTGACAGCAGCCCGGTGCTTTCACCCAGCCACACCTTCCAGCATCACTGACAGCTCCGTCGCTGAGCTTCTGAAGAGAATGAGGGTGAGAACTCACACCTCGATGTTAACTTTATAATGCAAAGACAGCCTCTGATTCTGTTTCACTTCCTCCCACTGCATAAAGATTATCGGCAGTCAAAATCAAATCGGCATATCTGAATTGTGCTCTTTCTGTATGCTTCTGCGTTTGTCTGTGTGTGCGTACAGAATGTAAGCGCATTTGCCCTGAAATTAGCTGGGACCCAGTGTGTGGTATCAATTTGCACCCTGTAGCTACCACGTTTGGTTTTCAGTTACTGCAGCCTTTGGTAAGATAATTAAATTGCAGCAAATTGATGGATTGATGTTTACATGTATCAAAATTAATCCCAGGGTAACTTGACTATGACACCTCTTCACATTCCAACTTTTTCTCTCTTTTCCAAAATGCCTGAAACACAAGCCAAATCATTTCTAGAATCGCAAAGTCTGATGTGTGTCACATTTATATAGCAGTACCATGTGTGCATGAGCACAGTAATATACTCAGAAATATCTTCCATGTCAACAGACTGTGACATGTTCATTTTAAAAGAACGTGTGACTAATTTCAGATCTGAAATAACTTGTCGCCTGGCATTTATGCCTTTCCAAAGAGGAATATTCTTTTTTCTTTTCCACTCATTAAAATGTGTAAAAATAAGAAACTGTTAATTGCTGCTGTTCTGCAGGTGAAAGAAACAGACGCTTCATTCACTCTCTAGACACAGTCACATTTAATTGCACACAGCTACAGTAAATTGAATGTCACATCTATGCTTCAACAGTCAGAAGGCTCTACCTAAGGTGTAAATGATACTCCGTTGTCTTCCTATACAAATTAATGGCCCACATTTTTTAAAGGCAGGAGTTGGGCAGTGTCCTATGTAAAACATTTAAGGTCTGTGGTTATTAATTCAAAAACAAACGCTTCAGTTCAAAAATATATAAAACATTAATGTTTGTTGCAGAATCCTGAAGATTTTCAAAGTGTCCATCATGAAGGATGATAATACTATCCCCTAATTAAATGGCACCTGAAGTTATTCTCCAAATCATTATCAGTATCTAACCTTGTCCATTATCAATACTTACACAAGCAACAATGTGGTACTGTAGTACTGTACAAAGTTTACTTCTGGTAAGAAGATTGCATATGTGATACCATGGTAAGTTGTTACTTACATGTGTTCATCTGCTGCACGTTCAATAGACCAAGAAGAAACAAATGTATACACTTTGTTGTACGTCGCTCTGGATAAGAGCGTCTGCCAAATGCCTGTAATGTAATGTAATGTAATGTAATGTAAATGGTTGTTGTTAAGTTTTGTATAGGCAAAGAGGCTCACTCTCTGTAATTATTCTTTCAGAGAACAACCAATGGAAATTCAGTCTCAATGTCCTTTCTAACTTCCCTCCTACTTTTAAAAAGAAAATAAATTAAACACCTCCATAGCTTACCTACTTAACTAATGGGATTTAGAATAGAGTTAAAGAGATATTTTTTGAGTGATATTTTTTAGGTCAATTAGAGTTATCCAAGATTATATTACTTCTCAAAAAAATAAAGTAAGCATACACCTCATACAGCACTTGGGTGGAAATTAAGTCCACATGAATCCCATGGAGGAAGAAGGCCATCACATTCGCTGTTCAGTTGTAGAAAGATTGTGGACAAAATGAGTACATTTTGCATACAAATGTCACATGTCCTCTCAATTTAAACCAAAAAAAAAACTGAAATTCGCTATCAGTTTTTATCCCCCAAGGGCACAGCTCATTTTATTTGTGACCTCAGAGAGCTTTGCTTCAGTCGATCCTGATGGCTTATCCATGCTGGCAGTCTATAATTTGATATTCAAATAATTAGGTGTCAGTGCACATGGCGGTGACTGGCCACAGTCACACTCTCTGTGGGGAAGAGCTGTCAGCACAGATGCACCCTGTGTGCTCTGGACGTCCATATGAAGGCACCGAGGTGATTCGCCATGATGGGATTTCCACCCGAAAAGCACCTTCAATGGCACAAAAGCCACCAATTACCTTGCGAACACAAAGGCACTCTACCTGTGGCAGGGCATCAGATTGTGTGCCCATTGGGCAGTGCCATTGGAGTACCCAACCCTCATTCTTTGGCATAGAATGGGCCATGTAAGTGTAGGATTACCATGTTTTTTCCATTCCCCCAGTGCAGCCCGGAATTGACAAAAATAATTGCAGCTGTTCTCTCATATTCAAAACCAGTTACTATTATTGAGCACAGCAAATCTTCTCAAAGGGATGTCCTTTTACAGAACAAAAAAATGCTGTCTTCCAATGGCTCTTGATCTCTTTTTGTCCCTTGTCATGACAAGATACATTTTAGCATTGAATTTAAAAAGGTTGGAAAACAAATTTACAAATTCATATTCTGAATACATGAGAAACTACATGACTACAAGAGCACTGAACATTTTTTCTGAACATGTAAAGACAGACAGACTGAACTGTGCGAGAAGAAAGTCATTACATTACAGGCATTTAGCATTTTACATAGCATTTACATTGCATCCATTTATACAGCGGAATATATATTGAAGCAATCCATATTTTTTCACATGGATGATATGGGTGTTTGATAACTTTCTTCATGAAGTAAATTAAATAATAGTTTTTACAAATGTGTTATTTGTTTATTCAGCTTCCCTTTGTCAAATATTACATGTTGTCCAAAGAATCAGGAAGGGAGCAAATACTTTTTCACAGCATTGTAGGTGTACAGTATATGAGCCTGATTGGGTAAGACATAACATGTAACCCTGTAACTGTAACAATTGCTCAGTAAACCCTGGTTTTCGTATGTATGTACTAAGATCTTATTTCTAGCTTCATTGTGATACTTTCTGAAACGTCGTTCTCATTCAAGGTTGGATTCAAGGCAGACTAAAAAAAACAGGGACTAGGATAGCGTGCTTGCCTCCTCACCAACGAGAAGTCAAGGGAATGACAGGGTAAGATTGAATTGTCGGTAACGTTAGCTGCGATTTTGAAGGCGTGTTTTCATATCAAGTTGAACAATCTGCAGAAAGAGGAGAACATTCTGTTTCCTCAAAGTCATGCGTTGGAATCCCGGCCAGGGCCTCTCGGTGTGGTGTTTGCATATTCTCCGCGTGGGGTTCTTCCAGGTTTCCTCATGCAGGTTAGGCTAATTTGAGACTCAAAATTGTCCGTAGGTATGAGTGTGTGAGTGAATGGTGTTGAAAAGTTCATGTTCAAATAAACTCGTAGTAATATTTAACTCTATTTTGAAGCAATATTTTGACTCCCATAGTTCAGTTCAACTCCCTGAAAAGAAACGAAAAGAAAAGAAAAGAAAAGAAAAGAAAAGAAAAGAAAAGAAAAGAAAAGAAAAGAAATGAAAAAAGAATTAAACTTTGGGCTAAGTCTATTCGATGGTCACACATGTACACTCAAATTGAATTCATTCTAAATCTAGGGGAGTTTATTCCAAAGGTCAAAATTTGTTGTGTAGGCTATACGCAGAAAGTATTTTCAATTTTTTAATGATCTTAAAAATGATGTAGAAATGTGTTTTTATATAAATATGTAATTGTGTGCCGAATCTAGATCTCTATCGGCCTACACAGCGACAAAACAAATGGAAATTCTACTTCAATACAAATATTAATTTTGAACAAATGAATATGAATAGGCTGATGTTAATGTAATCATGTACAAAATGATAAGTATTGACTTTTGCAAACATAATATTCCAGTAGGCTACATCTCTTCAAGCACGCTCCTTGTTTATACTGTAGCCCATCCACTTAGCAAAGAAAAGTGTAAGAAAAATAACATAAAAACGTACCAAAGTCCTCATGACACTGCAGACTCACTGTCTTAGTTAATATAGCAATTTATCGACACATAGCTGACCTGTACTCTCTTACGCCGGACCGAAGGACAAACAATTAGTTTATTGGAGCACATGCGAGACCAGCCGAATTGCTCATATTGTGTTGGAACTGAACTGAACACTGAAAAGACGGACGGTGTAGCTTTTAAAGGTGTAAATGAATATACACATGAACGAGAGAAAAATAACCACATTGGCGTCGATATTTTATATTATGTTGATAATATCAATACTATGAGCCTATTATCAGAAGATGAAAAATACTGAGCTCTTGGATGACAGTCGGTTGACATTGTGTGGTCATTGCGGCCGCCCATGCAAGTTTTCCATGAAACGATTTAGCTCAAATTCGATGGGAGGAAAAACGTCTCGGAAATATTTCGAGTTTTATCTTAAATTCAAGTTTAATTTAAAATAAACTCTCCCTGTTTTGCTAGATTATTTTTCCACCTTCCCACCCCTCCTCTTGCGTTGTCAGCTGCGGCAATGATGAAAGACAAAAGGAACGCTCCGGTTAAACAGAGAAAGATCAGATGACGTCAGATAGACGCAGCAGACACTGTTCGTCCTACCTCCGCTGGCCAGGACTTCTCTCCCGCAAATCTACTCGCCTTAATACGAATTCTAGTCCGAAGAGGAAAGGCAGCAACCGCTGCTTACAAACCTATGGAGAAGTAACCATGCTGAGCAATGAATGTGTCCTTTGCTCTGTGGTTAACGACGGATAATACCTGGATTTGTCCGTTTGTTCTTATTTTATATTTTTAGGACAACTCTTCAGCTGAACGGAGGCTGACTCATCACGAAGAGACAAGCGCGTGCGGTCTATTCATCACTGTCCTGGGTCGGCCAGTTGCGTCTGCATGTCCAGCTAAACGACATTTCACTAGATGTAATATTCTGCAATGTCAAGTCAAATTGAGAAGTCGGCTGATTGAAACATATATGGATGTGCGAAATTGACGAGGCGTTGTAAGATAGCAATTTTTTTCTTTATTTTTTTCTGGAATGACAAGGAAAAGCAGAGCCAGTCGCCCACTTGTCAAGTTGAAAATTCTTTTTTGGGAGTGTGAAAGCCTGTCAGATCTTATGGGAGTCATCTTATGGCGATCAGACTGATAATTCCAGCGCAAGGATGCAGCTACCATGGTAAAAACTATGCTCACTGACTGTATTTTTCCCCATGTGTAAACGCATGTTGCGAAATAGACAGCATTGCCAAGAGCTGCGACACATAAGACACTGAGCATAATGCAATTATTGTCGAAATTAACGCAGTTGTTCATTTTTATGTTGCTCTAATATGCAAACGTGTGTGCACTTTTTGCGGGTTCATTAAAAAAAGTGTCTCATAGGTTACAGAAAGTTAATCCTGAATGTGTGTATGTATTATATGCGTTTAGATCTAATATAGACGTTCATCCATGTCATCTGTTAGAATGGAGTACACAATCGGCACATGGTCATTGGACCATTCATATTTGGCAACTCAGCTTTGTATTTGGCAATGAAGCAATCTTTTTCATTAATTTTTCATTAAGAACGTAAACGTGTTCTTCTGAAATGATTTGCATCGTTTGCCGAATTACTGTATGTAAAAGGCCTACGAAAATGCGTGCAAGTTTATTGCCCGCAATTGCACTCTTATTCAAGTCCGTCTGACACACCCCAAGGAAGACGTGTCCTTGGTACAGAATGGAAGGCAGAAGCCTCTCTTCAAACTCTTAAGTGGTTGTGTGAACAAATAAACCGAACAGCATCGACGACCATTGGAAAAACGCAATGGAATTGTCCGAAGTTCGATGCTCGAGTGCCAGCGAGGAACTGTACACCATTAACAAAACTCCAACCAGCAACAGCAGCACGAGACCCAAAAGGCTGCTCTGGCAAAACGCCGTGAGACATATAACCGAGCAGCGCTTCATTCACGAGCAAAGTAGCGCGAAATCCACGACTCCCGAGGACTCCTACGGCCAAAGCTTACGGAAACAATCGGCTGGCAGGACTTCAGTGAGTGACAGACACAACAACGGGGGTACCAAAGTATTCCCCGAAAGGGCCAGCAGCGATTTGGGTTTTCTACAAATTGACTGCGCCCCAAGCAATTCCGACTTTTTTCTGAACTGGGGCTACACGTACAGGGGTGTAATTTTCCCCACCTTAAGAAATTCCTTCAAATCGAGGGACCTCGAACGTCTTTATCAACGCTATTTTTTGGGTCAGAGACGCAAATCGGTAGTCGTAATGAACATACTGGACGTGGTGACGAAGCTCACCCTTTTGGTTCTACACCTGACTTTGGCTTCGGCGCCGATGGACCCTATAAAAGGCATGCTATTGGGGTTCTTCACTGGTATCGAGGTAGTGATCTGTGCCTTAGTGGTGGTTAGGAAAGACACGACCTCTCACAGCTATTTGCAATACAGCGGCGTGGTGACTTGGGTGGCTATGGCTACGCAGATTTTGGCAGCTGGTCTGGGCTATGGGCTTCTTGGAGACGGGATCGGATACGTACTTTTCACCCTCTTTGCCACTTACAGTATGCTTCCTTTGCCGCTTACATGGGCAATTCTGGCAGGATTGGTCACGTCGGCTCTTCACATTGTTGTACAACTGGTTATCCCCCAAAACGCACAAATATCTACAAATCAGGTAAGTGCAAACCCTCTATCCCGCTTTCAGACTAACTGCTAACTGTTCATGGAAGAGTGAGAAATCACATGACGGTGCACGCTCTGAGGGGACTTAATCCGATGTATCAAAACCACGAATGCATGTGTGAGAAATTGCTGTTGAGCGCTCATCAGTTTAGGATCACAAAGAGAGCTCTTTATATAAATGTAATCGGATATGCTATTCCTGTGATTATTCCATGCTCGAGTAGTTACCCCGAATAACATATGTACTATTCTCGATTGATTGGCTCTGTGACTTAATGCAAATCATAGGGAAGTGGCAGTTTCCTTCATTTAACACTAATAAATGTTGCAGTGCATGTTAATAAAAACAGAATTTAGTCCTTGGAAATCAATTTAATGAACCAAAGAGCTGACCCCTTCCATAACTTTCATATTCACACTGTAGTGTTGAATTTCATTGTTGAGAAAATATCTGCATTGAACTCGTGGGTTTCAACGAGCGCGTTAGAGAGCTGTCCTCGTAAGAGGTGCTGAAATGGGCTTTTGAGAAAGGAAGTGATATAAATATGTAGCTCCCCCTACTGGTAGGATAAGTATTATTTTTAACGGGCGTTGCTTCCTTGTAGGGTTAACCTGTTCTCCTTTTCTTTGCAAGCAGGCAGGCACGCGGAAAGTAGAATCTCTCATGAATTGTTACATAGCATGCATGTCTACAAATACGAAATGCTTTTTGTTCGTAACTGTGTGTCATAATCCGTGCCTACTTTGCATTCTGTAGGCTACTTTTTTATAAGGTCATATGGGTGCAAATACCAAGGAAATATTTTCTAAGAAGTTGTCACGCAGCAGGCTACAGCGAAGGAAACTAAATATTCTGTAGACTACCTGTACTGTGTAGGCTACACGAAATAATCGAGATCAAGATCACAAGAAGAGCTCTAATCTATTTAACTGAAACCGTAGCTTCAAACCAGGCAATGCAGTAACTCACGGAATATCACGAAGCAAACCCGTTAAACTAATACCATGAAAAATATGTGCAAAAGCACAGCTTTTGAATAAACCGTTCTGTGTTAAAAGCTGAATTTCCTTGCTAAAAATAAGAGGTTACAGAGCTGTCTGATCCAGGCATTAGCCAGGCGATGTGCAGGAGAGAGATGCCGGGCTGCACAAATCTCTGCTGTTGACATCATGCACCTGGGCGAGAGGGCTGTGCCGCTTCCATCCAATCAATCAAGACCAGCGGGGCTCAGTAGTTTTTCATTATCAGAGTGGATAATCCAGGAAGCCCAACAAAGGGCCACGACAGGCACTGCCGGGATAAAGCGTGGGTCGGGAAAAGAGCCAACACAGCGAAAACGTCACATTGCAGTCATCAGTGCCACGAAGTGCCACCGTGACGTACAGAGAACGTTAGATGGCTTTGAGCTGCATTCAAAAGCACAAAAGCTTAAGTTTAGCAGCCCAGGCATTTTGACGGAGTGGTTAATGATCATTTTGATTGCTGGAATAGTGGCAGGCACAACGCAGGCTATTCTGCTTTCTGTGTCCAAGGACAGCAATGTATTTCGATGATTGCAGGACGCTGTCTGTGATTATGATGCATGTCTGTCCTGTCAGTCAATTAATTTGAGTTATTTATTATTTATATACACTGCAGAGCCCTACAGTACAGACAATCATACGATTGATTCTGTTCGGTGTTGGTCAACGTTACGTAGGAGCGATAGGCTATTCGGTTTGGTGTACTCTAGGCATTAAGGCGTATGTATTAGGTGTTATTCTCTAGCCTATCATTCCTATTTAAATCGCATTGACACAGGTCAGAAATTATTATGCGCAGATTATGTGGATCTGCTATGTTGGATGCAACAGTATTATCATATATAGAAACAAAGAAACCTTATTCAGACAGGCCGGCATGCAAACAGGCGGTAGAATCTCACGGATAACGGAATGGAGGTCGTTCGTAGCTCCGAAATGTTCATAAATATAGTGGTGACGATAGATAACGTTATTTGCGATCAGCTCATTTTTAAATAAGCTGCTCTCGTTGTGTACTTATAGTCCTCATTGAATATTAACAACATCAACTACAATAATAATAATTAGTTTATTATTATAATTATAATAATGATGATAATCTCAGAACAGTGTCAGAAGGTCCATGGTACCATTGTGGTAGTCATGGTACTATTTTATTTTTTATTTTTTTAATAGGAAGGCTTTCCGGCCATAGGATAAATCTCCTTTTCAGGCCAGGCTAATCTGCTATCTTTGCCTTTTTGTTGAAGTTTGATTTTGTCCTCTCTTTTCCTTATTATAAAGTCAAATTTTTAATTTCTATGACCAGTTCTCCGTTTAATCCTTGGATTTTACTACAGTGGTAATACACACGCACACACACACACACACACTCATATACACACTCATATGTTCAGTGGATAGAGTCATTTGTCTTGTACATGCATGCATCACTGGCTCTTCATGTGTTTTCACAAAGTCCAATGTGATGAACTTGAAGTTCCTGGGTGGACTAAGCATTGTGACTGAAAAGCAACAGTAGTGCTCATTGCATTTTAATGGAAAAAATCAAAGCATGGACCAGATCAGTAGTAGAGAGTCAAAAGATCTGAGGCAAGCTTGCCGTGCCCAAAACAACATCATTAAAATGCAGAAACAGTGCCATCCATTAACAGTCCACAAATGAAACAGAAATAGAGTATAACAAAAGCGCAATATACTGCAAGGGCAGGACGGCATGGAAAGTGTGTTTTAGTGATGGTTTCTACTCTTAAACAGTGAGTTATGTTATTTTGCTCTTTCACATTAGGCTTATGCTTGTTTCGTGTTTCATACCTTTATAAAAATATGCATCAGCAGACATAGAACACGGCCAAAATTTTTCATAAATTACGGCAAAAAAAACTGCCTTATCTGAGTACTATTTCAGAGGACACACATACTCAGACTGTGTTAAGGAGTTATTAAGCTGCATGATGTGAATATCATAGACATATTGTAACTAAATGTACCCACCAATCACAAACCCTTTCATAGCTGATTTGCACAATCTTGATACATCTAACCAAATGCATTCCCATGGATTTATATGAAATTACCCTATGAGATCTTCACGAGCATATATGTGAGCTGCTACATTTGGCCCCCCTTGGTCATCATAGTAACATTACAAGTACTCAGCTCAAAAGGCCATGTCTCAATGTGATTCTGTCATTATTTTAAGTGGAAATATCTCTGTGTTGTCAGAAGATCATCGACAGGCCTTGCTTTTTTTACGCCACTTGAACCGTTAAATTAATCACGCCATTCGTGTGAATATAAATATTCTGGGGTTTGACAAACTTTCCAAATAGCGAAAACATTAGACCAGGTCAATGATGTTTTCACTCCCTCCTGCCTTTTCTGTTCGGACACACATCGATACCATGAGCTGCTCAGCATTTATTGCACAGTGGGGTTCATTTCAAATTCTGCCTAGGCTTCAACAGATGATTAACAATTGTGTCCTTAACAGTTTTGTCCTTTTCCTAAGAAAAACACCCCTCCTGAAGTATCGGAGTGTTGCTGCACTACAGTCTTTGGAATAGGCCACTAGAATTGGAAGAAATTTAAAAGTTCTTGTTGTGATTACCTCTGCTAAGGAGGTTATTTAATGACGTCTGTCCATCCTTTCATCCATCCATTTTATCCATTCATCCATGACAAACATTTTGGGAGAAATAATGCCCAGATTGTCATAAAATGTGCTGTGCACATTCAAGTTTCTAAGAGGAAGATATCCAGTTATTTTGGTGTCTCCATGGCCTTTCCTCTAGCGCCACCATCAGGCCAAACATGTCTCAAAAAAAAATGACTGGATTGCCTATGCATTTGCTCTGCACATTCATGTCAGGGGAGATTGTTGTGCCTTGGTGGAGGTCTGCACTCTACTGAGCACATTCCTTCTAGTTCTATAATGTGCGGAAGCTTAAAATGTATGAAAAAGTCTTAACTGTGGTATTTTCCTACATGGTATTGTGGTATTTTCCTACATCTGATATACAGATGCGCAGATGTACACCTGATCAAGACTATTTTAATATTTCTGCATGTGATGGTAAATGCTGAATTCTAGGGACCACATAATTATAGCAGAACAAACACGTGATGACTGCCACAGGGTTGAAGGAAAGTAATTATCAGGATGTTGATGGCAGGGATGTCAGTATTCATGGCTGCTAGGGTTTGGAGCACACCAGCTTGATAATATGACACCTGCTTCAGGAAGACTAAATCCTTAATATTGTGCTTGGCCAGCCACCCATAACCACTCATGTGCATAACATGCCTATTTGAGGCACCTCCAGGGCTTACATCTCCCTGCGTCTGCCATGAACACATGTGGGCATCACTTCGGTCACATCCGCTCCTGTACGGACTACCAATGAGGTCATCAGGTCTTGCCGTACGCATGAGCTTAGTACAGAATACAGCAGAATGTCACATGCTGGCACAAAGACATCAAGAAGATGCTGACTAAGCACAGATTTGGGCAATGCTGTTTTCAGTAATGAGTCACAAGCTTTATCCCATGCAGCGGGATCGTAAGCAGATTTAATACCATAGGTACCAGGAAAAGTACTACCCAGAGGCACAAATGGAAAGGTTAAAAGGTGGATGTGTCATGGCTTTGGCTACAGTACAGTATACAAAGTCACAATTACATGTGGTATTTATTGAGTGTTAATCTCAGTGGGAATCATATTCTCATCCAGCGCATTGCATTAATATATCATAAGCTCCCCAGTTCTGTGTTGTTCATTTCCTATGCCCCATACATAAAGCATACACTGTAGGCCAGACACCATGTATGATAGTCATCTCTGCTTTTGGACACTATGGATTTACTCTCCTTGTGATTAAATGCAGAACTTCTATGGGGGGCACAAAAGGACAAAATGCAACAGTCAGCTTCACATTGTTATCTGATCTATCCCTTGTATGAAACTATGTATGAAAATGATTTACCAAACCGGGTTAGGCTTGGACAATGCTGATTGGTACTCTCTGCATTTTACATTTATGGTGGTGTGGCCCCTATATCGCCTCCCAAATGTGGTGGGTGCAAGTTTATGTGGCAAATTTGTGAACAGGGCACAACTGAATCAGGCTGAAACATTATTTTCCATCTTGCTTCAAAAGTATGATACACAGAATCAGTGTTAATAAAGACATGTCATAACTTAATATTCACAACGTGGAAAATAAGCTTTATTTCAAAACAGCCCATAATGATGCTTACACAATATGGTTTGATTCCAGAAGACACAAGTTGTCTTTTTAGATGTATAATGTAGACTAAGTCAGACACACAGCTGAGTCTTCGGGTTTGAAATATCACAGTAATATTCTACACGCAAATAGGCTATTATGGTGGAATATGTTTCTGTGTCTAAGTTATAAAGGAATGCCTTGGTTATAAAGCATAGCCTTCCAGGGTTTCATTTGCAATGTTTTGGACTTCCAGGACTTAATTATTCAATTGTCAGTGGTAGCCACCACTGAGGCTGTTGATGTACTGTGCCAAACGCTATACACATGAAATGTAAACAGATTTGTCATGAGTAAGATAAATGCACAGTGAATAAAAAAGAAGCTATTGAATGTGCCCCACATGCGTTGAAAAATGACTCGCACACAGTTCAGTACTCTCCCATCACATCTGCAATGTCCTACAATTAATGCCATAACATTTTCAGTGTTAATTCAGAGTAAAGGGTACACTATAGTTGATTTAACAAGAATGACCATTTTTTCTGTGAAAATGACCATGAATGAACATTTGCAAGTAAATACATTAACACATGGATGGTGCAACTAGCCCCTGATGCACTGTTTACTGAATTTTATAGGAGTGTCGGAGATTTATGTTGATGCTTTGTACAGTTTTAAAATGTTCAGACTATTTTTGCTTCGAACTCATTTGCACATCAAGTTCCACAGTTACCAATCTACTTTGGGTAACTGTGTTTCCATGGTGTCAGCCCTGCAAGCTCATGAACGCATTCCACTGCTCTGAAATGTGTTCCCAGGGGGCAAGGTTTGTTGGGAAAGATAAGAATTTCACCATCTGTGTGTGTTTGATACCTGCAGACATCCCCGTCCCCCAGTTTTGATTCTGCAGTGTTGCTTAAGCTGATGACAGACCCTCATCCTTGCATTTTCCTTTTATCTCTCTCTCTTTTGTGAGTCCTCCCTCCCATCTCTCCCCTTCTCCGTAATTACCATTTGTGCATCCTTTCTTCTTTGTTGCACTGAATCATAAACTGCTTCCTGGCAGGCTTTTGTAGTCTTTCTTCCTTATGTATGGCGGTGCTTGTTCATCCTGCTTGCCTCTCCCTTTCCACCGGATGTCAGGAAAAAAATGGACAGCTATAACAACAGTGCTGAATAACTGGCATGCAGCTAATTGTTTAATGCTTTTGTTTTCAGTGATAGAGACACTCCATGAGTCAATATTCTTTGTTAGTCCAGAGTGGACAGGGAAAGACTGTTAATCATGATGCCGAAGGTCCAGCTGAGTGACTGATCTTGGTTGCCAGATCATTAGCCAAACAGGTTGGATGCTGTAGCATTGTGTTCGATGAAACAAATGTCCTTACGCATCAGTTAGGTTGGTCTTGTCGCAGATTAAGTTGGACCACCAGACTCTCAGTTCTATATTCCTAATGTTGAAAGCTCTGTCACCCTGCTGTGTAGTGAAAAACATTCCAATTTGGAAAGTCATTAAATGCTGTGGCCAAGTTTAATATAATGGTAATGGATATACTGTACAGTAATACAGAATCTCCTTTTATAAACTGAAATGTTGGTGGTGGGAATCTGGTGATTTTAAAGAATCTGTGGTTTTAGCAAAAGGTCTGAGACAGCATGGGTGAATTAGAAGGCCAATTTGATGATTACTGAAATGAACTATTGCTGTGGTTATATACACTTGACATATATTTCGCTAATAGAAATAGCCTTTATGGATGGCCAAAATCGTCAATGTGTGGGAGTAAACAAGCAGGGTATTAATGAGCAGAGATCTTGCAGTCTGAATCCTTCAGTTTTGAGTCCAAGGTACTGTAAAGTACTGCCATTGCAGCCTTGAGAAAACTACAAAAGTAGTTCAATATCATTTTCAGAATGATTTCCTTACATTTTCTCCCCAGTTTGGAATGCCCAGTTGTGTACAGCTGCACTTCTCCTGCAGTCTCTGCAGTCATTGCAGGAGAAGTGTACAGTAGACAAGCGTGCGTTCTCTCCAAAGCATGTGTTGTTGCTAGCTGCTTCTGTTCACACCTTCACACTGCAGCCCACAAATCAAGCTTGCACAGACATTCAGGGCTCTCTGTTCTGGAATCAATGTCGCACGGCACGTGGGTGCAGGTATTGGCGCAGCACGTGGGCGCACTGGGTGTGGCTAGTGAATGCTGGTGAGGAGCATACAGCTCATAGCGCATGGGCTGGATTATACTGGATTTATTATCAGTGGGTGTGGTGCAGCTGGATTCATTAATAGTCTATCAAATTAACTCTTTTCATTCCCTTTAATAATTCTGCCCAATTTCTGCCAATGTCTGTAGTCTATGACTGCAATGGAAGAGATGTATATTGATCAGAGGTTTCTTGAGAAATTTCATTGAATTTGTGAGAATTTTCCTTCGCCAGAATTTAAATAAAACATTCCCTTGACCTTTATTATGGATCAGTTTTAATTTCCCATTAAAATTGTAGCTAAATTATTAGTTATAGCATAGCGCATTTGAACAATGACAACAGTATTTAGAAGTTTTATTAAACAAAATAAAATCAGGGAAGATCATAACAATGGCAGTGATCACGTTCACAGCAGCAAAATGACTATGAACTTTTTCTCAAACAAAAGAAAAAATTATAATGCACGATTCCATAATTAACTCGCAAGAATGGCATTACTCACTTAAACTAAACTGGACTGAGCAGTTTCCTTTAGAAATAATGAACAGTTGTCTTTGCAAGCGACTTTCTCCTTGGTTATTATTTTGTCTCTGTGGATAGCATGACCCACATATTTCAACTTCATTTTTAGGCTAACTAATGATATACCCTCCAGACAAAACAATAACATGGCTGGTTGTTTATCGTTTTGTTTGATATTGAGCACTTCCAGATTATGTTGAATTAGCTTGAGGAGATAACTAATGCAGTTAATGTATGTAGCTTGCATATACAGTACTGGCACAAATTATGGAAATGCTATGTAGTTTAGTTTTCTTAAAACCTTTATCTGTGACATTTCTTCTGTTCTGTTGTTTCTCTGAGCCATTTTCATCTGTAACACGTATTCAAAACAGTTATCTTTTCAACCACAAGTGTAATGGCATTCTGTGAGCATCAGTAATTTGAAAGAAAGTATACAAGCCAAAAGATGTTTTCTTGTTTTGCATGAATATTATCATTTTATGTATAAAAATACTGGACCAAGAAATAAATGTTCAAGCTGATTATACAATTTGCAACAATAAAATATATTAGACTGCCCAATTATGTTGGTATGGACTAATATATAGGAAGGTGAATGACTATTATTTGTTTAACACAAATGTTCATAATTTCTTCATTTTTGTCTTATGGTGATATTGCATTTATTACATATTATGGATTAGGCACTGATAAGTGCCTAATCCATAAAACATCATTTGTGGCAGTACTGTAGCTATCATTTAAATTACAGTTACTTAATTAAAATGAAAGGATTGTTCAAGTTGTGTTTATTGTCAGAAAAGAATAAAATGCAGTACTCCAGGGACCACAGTATAAACACAGCCATAAACAATTAAAAACAGGAATAAGTACAGGAATTCAAATTATAAAAAAGAAAAAAGACAACGAACAATGAATGCCAAGTACTATGCATTTTTCCTGCTTGTGGGATTTATATCAAAATCAAGTGGAACAGCATCTGATCCATGAAAACTGTTGATTGGCCCTGAAGTTAGCAATCCGTTTTATGCTGGGCTGGAACGTAGACGTCGTCTGAGCAGGCAGGAGGAGAGGTAATAACTCACCGATTAGGCAGACTGGAAAATTGAAATAAAAAAATAAAAAATAAAACCTGCCCCAAAATTGCAGTCTACTTCTAGATCTTGACTGACATACCCCAAAGAAATTACCAAATGGCTCAGACACATCTAAATCCATGATGAAAATACCATTTTGCCAGTGCGACGCCTTGCGACACACCCTGCGCTGGCCAGAAAATAGAGCCCAAAGTGTCTAAGGAAGACATTTTATGTGCAGCTTTAGCAAGCAGACTGTGGTCACTAAATTGACCACAGCGGTCGCTAGAGTGCAACAGGATCCCAGCTGAACACTGGGCTTTGTTACTACCACCACAATATGCGTCACCCTGCAGGACTAGTAATGTAGCCACTAGTAGCCACAGTTGGCATTGCTTGGATTCGATCTCAGCCCCTGGGGTCCAACTATGCACTAGAGCACTTCCGTAACAGGACGAGCCACCCAACATTTCTTGTTCAATATATGCTCAGCTATACAAATAATGCTACTATTCTACATTTATAACAAACTGTACATTGACTTGTTGTAGTTCCATTCCTCCCATTTACTGCCTTGTCTGTGGTGATTTGTCCTGCGACTGGAGCTTCTGTCGGACGCTGTGCTTGAACAAGGACTTGAGTCACTGTCACTAATGTTCTTTTGACATCACTCTAACGGGCAGTGATTGTCATTTAGAATCATATAGCAGAGTAGCAGTACATCCACCACCCAGCGAAGCAGCACATCCATGGCCCGGAGTGGCAGCACATCCACGGCCCAGACAAGCAAAAGTTTCAACACCTGGAAATTAATTTCAACAGTACAGCATCATCTATCTATAAACCTACATATTATTATTATTGGTTATTTGTGGTTTTCTGAGACTCCGTCCAAGCATGAAGGAAACAGATTTCTTGCCATCTACTGGTCTCTTAGCTTAAAATGTAGTGCCAAATGCCTTCAAAATGCTGCCAAAATATCACTCCTCACATTTTAGTACCTAGAAGTGAAATCTGATGTGATGCCAAATCCTTTCACTGAAAGCTTTATATCAAATGTAATGGAGTACTAATCAAATCACAAATGTACTATAACTTTTCAGTCAAAATGGTATCAGAAACGATTAGAGGAATACTGAAAATACTAAAAATGCTACTGAATAGGATCAACATTTTGATTCAGCATAATTGTGTGATGCCCTTTGCGATTATGTGCTCTTGCTTATTACTAGCACTAGCCTTGGTTCTTCGATACGGTTTCTGCCTGACAGACAGGTACACTTGATAGACATGAAATGTGGCCAGTCTGAGAACTTCATGACATTAAGCATCCCCTTTCCTTATATAGACACAACTGTGCACTCGATATTTTGTGGTATGGTCACATAAATATGCAATATTGCGTCATAGTACAGTAACACGATAACTTTGCCAATGCATTTCACATTGGGCAGAGCAGTCATGGTGGTGACACTATAAATTTGGTCAATTTTAGGCAAGGATAATGGTATAAATCTAAAGCTGGGATTTTGTCCAGGTATTATACTGGTGTAATGATTTTACTTTTACACTAATACAAATTTCTATATAATTTTGCTTTGGCCTATATTTTCACGTGATAATGAACTTTGCACATAATAAATCTGGGCCGTTTTAGGCTGGAAATTTTGCTTTCAGTATCCAATGGATCGGCCTAATGGTGTTTTAAATATAAAACTGGGAATTTTCCTTGTCCAGATATGATACTGCCCAAATTCTTTTATTTTTATGCCAATACAGGTACAATTATACTTTATTTTGGAAATAGTTAAACTAGGCAACACACACGGTAGGCCACCACTGTCCAACGATTTCTTTTTTTGAGCGGAGATACGTCATGCACGCTTTGTTCAAGCAAGCTATGGGCTTGTAATGTCCGGTCAGAGTAATTGGGAGAATTTTACTGGTAGTTTGTAATGAATGCGCTGTCAATGACTCCCTATAGTCCGATGTAGGTCCCGAGGGGACCCGCCCCCCGGAAGAACACGTTGTGCTGCCTGCGGGGTTATTTTGAGTGACCAAATCATAGCCTCTGTGCATCACCTGCCCTTCTCCCTAGGGCCAGCTTTTAAGGGGATTATGAACTGTTTAAAGCGTACTTTCCTTTGTGTCAATTGTGCAGATAGCGAATGTGAACTGTGTGCACATAAGAAGCTTACAGCACTTCTGCGAGTGATTTCGTTTGATGGCATGTGCTTCGTTTGGGACAACGGTTATCCACAGGTACCAGGAAGTGGCTCTTTTGCACTGGCATTGTGGGATAGTCCGCAACCCTGTTATATGTATGAACACTGATTTTAATATCTACTTTTGTTAACAACACCTATGTTTGGTTTTTCTGGTCATCTTTACTAGCATTGATTATAAACTGGCCTTCTCTGCATTCTGTGATATTGCACTTTTGTATTCCTGAGACACTGATTTTCTCCACTTTAGCTCGGGATAAGAGAATCTGCTTTAGTGATTCTAATGTAATGTAATGCAATATAATGAAAATGGACGGATTGCTGTATGCACTGAAATTCAAGAAACAGGTTTTGATACATTTTAGAGCTGGTATATATATATATATATATATATAGTATACCCACCTTTCCAAGTTAGATGACTTTTTCTCAGACAGAGCACTAAGTACGCAGACCTCCCAGGGGAGTGAGGAGGTGGGATGGAGAGCAAATTCCCTGTATCTCGTAGAACAGGGAGCATGGCAAAGTGCAGAGTGTAGTTTCAGCGAGCATTCTCATAAATCCCTGAAGGCCTTGGTCCTATGCCCTAAGAGAAAGGTCAAAGCTCGACCCGAAAGAAGGAGTCTACCCTGTCATTTGGATCAAGAGTATAGGTTTACCACCAATGGGTTACACAACACCGTAAGATGAGTAGGCGCTTCATTGCCTCCAAAAGGTAGGTCCAGGCAATCATTTGGCACACCTGATATTCCGAGGGTTATTTTCCACCAGGAGTCATTAGGACTAGCTGAGCTATTTTGCTGGAAATGACAAACAGAATCCTACACAACATGGCTCCCACCTGGGCAAATTTAATGGATCTGTTGTACAGTATTTCAAATAGTCTTCCAAAGTATTTCTCATTTTTGATCTCATTTAACATAACATAACATAACATAAGGGACATAAGGGATTTATGTTCAATGGTATAGTATGATTAAAGATCATTATATGAAATGGCAAGTTATGTATTTATTTATTTATTTTTTATTTCATTAAATTATATTTATTTAGTTTGTAATACCACAGAAATTAATACATTGGTCCCTTTCTGTCAAAGATTTCAAGAGGAAGTTGTGTTTCTAAAAGCATGTGAGCAATTTGCATTGTGGTAAAGGAACCTGGTCAGTGTCCCAGTCAAATTCAAGGCTTATTGTAGCCTAAAGCAGGACTATACTGTATGGTTCAGACTGACTCCAGATCTCTGCTGTGACATTAATGGCACCATGTCCATCTCGGTTTATCTGGCCTTCATCTCTTTAAGGTTAAGGCCATCATTGTCTATACAATCAATGATGCCCACAGGATATTGCCAGAGACTCATGCAATAATGGATTTCACTTCCAGACACCACCAAATGTCAGAAGTAGTCTTTGCCTGGAGGAGAGGACAGTGATCAATTCCTAAATCGATTACAATTTTTATTTTTTTGTGCGTGAGCCACCAAGTGTCTAGTGACCAAGATCACAATGGAAGACAAATGGAAGGATGTGGGAGTGGAAAGATCAGTGGCAGGGAATGTCAATTTGAGCTGGCCGTCTTTTTCTCAGCTTATTCTTCGTTCCAGTTTTCAGCGATGCCAAAATGTACAGTCTGTGATTTTATGCTGCATATATTGTACTTTGCAGCCTTTACTTTGATTCAAGGTTTATGTGTGCTATTTTACAATCACTGTAATACTTAATCGTATTTAATTAGACACATTTTCTAACTTAAACTTTGTTAAGTACATACTTCAATGGATTAAATGGAGTCTATTGTTTTGATTATTAATACAATTTATGTCCCAAACTTGTGATTCATATTTCGTCAAGGGCATAATTGCAATTTTATTGTGTAATTGAGAAAACTGGCATTCCCTTAATGATGTGAAGTCTGTGATAAACGGCAAGTAAGAAGTGACACAGCCGTTCCTTGACAATGGTCTGCTTTCATTGAAGTTTTCAATGACTCTCCTTTAAGGGCTGTTCATCTTTTCTTGGGATATATCATGCAAGAGAGTGGTTTATCAATTTGAAATGTATTTATTGTTATTTATGCCCTGTAAAAGAACAGCGGTGCGACAGAGTAATTAGACCCAAGTCATTGTCAATATCCATTAGTCAGAGTAACTGGAGATAACTTCACATTTCTCAAAATAACTCCTCAAAATTAACAAAGTGATGAACAAAGTGAGTAAACACAAAATAAAGATTTTACAGTCTTTCTTCATTCTCATTATGAAATCATTGCTCCACTAATGTTTTTGATAGAGGTGTATCACTTCTTACAGTATGTTTGTACTTGGGCCACGAGATAGAGCTTCCAGTCACGTACAGTACAGTCAACTGTATTTTCCTCATACTTTATAAAATCGTATGGATAAAAAGATTCATTGTTTGATCGATTAACAGATTCTGGAAAAATCGTACTTAACTTTCTGGACTATTCACAGAAACATTTTTCTTTCAATAAATAGGGTTGCCAGATGTCCGGTTTTCGACCAGAATGTCTGGTTTTCAATTTATTTATAAAGGTCCAGTTTGTGGTCCCAACCAGACAATTTAATGTGAGGTTTGAGTAATTGATGAAAGAAATTTGCTGGTAGTTTGTTGTGAATTTGCATATCAATGAATCCAAGGTCCAATAGAAAAGCCCAGCTTGCATGTTTCCAGCTATGCATGCTGTCCAGTTTGTGACACATTCTAAATATGGCAACCCTATCAGTAAATAGCATTCAGCACAAGATAATAATTTCCCTCAAGGGTGCAAGACCCTTGATGCATCAAATCTCAATTAAATGACTAAAATAGAAATAAAATTATGAATATGTCACTCTGGTACTTTGTGCAGTTGTATTTTTAACAACATGGTAAATGTGGTTCAGGAGTTTGTCTGACAAATGTCAATTGTACTCTTTGTTTGCAGCCTTGGCAAATTAAAGCTTGACAGAACCAAGCCATAAATCTTTAGACGATGACGGCTATGCTGTCATTGTAGTGCAGGGAACATGAAGTTAATGATACCACTGAAATATTGATGCCCTTAGATTGGGTACATTCTTTCTTAGAGGTGGAGATATGATTGAAATTACAAAGCAAGCACTTAATAATTAACATGCAGACTGATTGGATAATGAATATACACCACACAATGAATAAGACAGCAGCTAGGTGAGCCATGCAATGCATTGACGTTATAGTGGAAAAACAGGAAGTGAATGGGAAAGCTTGTAATGTTGCACCCATGAGAAATTTCTCTCCCACCTGTCTTCAGAAAAGCAAAAAAAAAAGGAGAGAAAAAAGTTGTTTGGATATATCTATGAAGTGTATCTTTTTCTCCTTTAAAAGCACAGTTTGGAAAGAAAGCCAAAAATAAATTTGCATTTGATGAGTTTTGATTGAATCCATGCCATTGTAGTAGTTTTACTATCCACATTATCCTTGCTGTCAGCCAGCCAGCACGTTCATGTCAGCATTGTTGCTAATAAGTGCATGGGTGGTCACTGCCACTCTGTTTGCTGCTCTTCCTTCCAAACATCATGGCCCATCTAATTGCCTCCATGTTTATATTTTCATTGTGCATACACTGGGTCTTTAACCATGCGGGGGATCAGTGACAAATTAAATATCTGATGGTGTTCCCAGTGAGACACTGACAATAACAGCACGCCGACGGGATACATCTATTTTGGTCCTGTTTATCAAATAACAACGCTACCACGCGCCACCTCGTCCCATTTCAGTCCTGTTTTTTTCTCCCTCTGTAGACAGCCTACGAACAAGTACTACAAGAAAAGCCCTCAATTATAAAGATGGTCCTAGAAGTACGAAGGCAAAGAATTATTGTAATTGTAATACGTTGTCAGAGTGGCTATCTGCAGCCTCTTCTAGTAGGCCGTGTTCTGAAGTGGCTGTCTTGTAAACACGCTTGTAACGACAGGCTTTCTGTGTCCTCTGAGAGTAAGGAAACTAACTTCAGAGCCTGGCAACTGTTGTGTAAGCTCTGTAGTGTTGACTTTTTTTCCTTCTTCCCCTCCATGCTGGCTTCCTTATTTGTGTGCTAACAGCATTTTTAAGCAATTAGACATCCTATTCAATAGCATAAGAGAACATAAGAATTTTTGATGACAATAACCATTCAGTCCATCTAAGCCCTTCATTCATCATTCATTAGTTGGCTTGCTCAAGGCGGAGTCAACTACTGTTCTCTCAGATCTTTATTATTCCACATTAGCTTTCTGGGAACTAACGCCTCATAAAGTTTTAAAGTGAGACATGCCAAATTTCCCTACCATGAACTTGCCTACCTCTATTACATCTGCAATAACATTTACAGTTTAAAACAAAAGCTTTAAAATGAAGTCGCCATTGATTTAACATTGCATGCATATTTCAGAATTCCAAACTGGCAATTACCTAAACTGGCAACAGTTATGGTTGCTGAGAATTTTCACCATAGACCTTGTGCTCATTACCTAGATTGCTACCAAGCTACTATCCTTCCATCTTTACTGTCTTGTGAAAGCAAACTAAATTTACTATCTGAGGCGAACAAACTGTACTGCCACACTAGTTTTTAATATTACTTATTGCTTACTAATTGGTCACAAATTAGCTAGTGCACTAACTCCTGCTTAAAACAAAGTCAACAAGCTAGCTAGTACGCTCTGCTGCATGTCATGCCTACAACACCATTTAACTGTAACATATTGACAATATAGCTTAGAATTTTAATATAAACTTGAAACTTTATTTTCAGTTTGATACCCATTTTACTGTTTTCACTTACAATTGTATGTTTTTTAAAGTACCTTGTACAAGCTGCTTGCATAAAGCTATTTATTTATTTATTTATTTATTGGTTTAAACTTCAAACCATTGATTGTCCCAATACCAGAAATTCTAAAGTCAGCACATTGCAAGTAACTTCTGTAAATATCTCTAACTGTACACAAACTGGGCCGATCAAAAAACATATAGTAAAACTGAAATTATATTTCTTCAGAAAGCGTACTGTCTCTTTAAAGATCCAGTGTATAATCTTGCTTGACATGAAGTGCAAGTTGCTAATTGCTGGTGTGCTCCATTTTAAGTGTTGCCAGGGCCTTGCAGAGATGCATTAGTGAGCCGTGAAGTAGCAGGTGTCGAGACACTTGTCTGGGCTTGTCTTGCTTCATTTCCAGGTCTGCCGAGGGAGTGCATTTGCCCTTTGTAGCTGTTCAAGGTCTCAGGATGTACCAAGCAAAGAGTAATTGTACATAACTGATAATGGTTGCATGTAATTTCATCAGTCCCTGTTTCCATCGCCCCCCCCTCCATCCCCCCCACCCCCAGTACATTTTTTTCCCTCCATCATTATTATTAATTAATAAATACCACGTATCATCCATTTAAGGCATTGATTTACTAATAATGAAGAAAACATGGAAACACAACAACAAGCCTTCTGAAGGTTCTGTAATGTGTGGGCCATATTTTCCTTGCATGGTATGGATGAATTCATTACCAGGCAACATTGAGATCAGCTGTTACTCAGTGGTACTGAATGATCATCTTCACTGTATGTCACATGTAAATATGACTAATATACAGGAAGTAGTGTCTTTCAAAATTTCATTGCATCCATTAACTGAGTAGTCATCCAGTCAGTCCAGTGGTTGGAGGAAAATTACAATGATGGTATCTGTACATCATCTCCATCACCAGATCTGAACCCAAACAAGCATTTATGGGATATTCTGGAATGGTGCCTGAGGTAATGATGCCTTTCCACATCCGTCCCGTCCAAGTGGGAGTTGATTGACGTTCTCATTGAATTCTGGTGTTCCTCCCTTAGAATTCCAGATGCACATAGACTCTATGCCAAGGCACATACGAGCCACACTGACTGCACATGGTGGTCATCTCTGTAAATTCAGCTTGAGTGGAACAAGTACTACTGGCTTTGATATGGCACAATGACATCTGATTGCTATGCCCAAATCTGGAGCATGAGAATTCAGCTCATGGAATTTGCAATAATAAAACCGAGCTTACCAGACTCTCTGTTATTTAAGTTATGTTGTTATTTCCTGTTCCAATTAGTTGCCCACTTCACTTTCTTAACTGTGGAACATGTTTGCCAAATGGGCCAAATTAAATTATATTTGTTTTGCGTATTTACTTTTGAGGTATGAAATCATCAATGAAAGCCAAACAATAAATTTGTTCAAAATTGCTAATCACAAGAGAAACATTCTGGCTTATCTACCAAATGACAATGGAAACATTTTATCAAAATAGTAGGAGAATGCCATAGTTCTGGTTGGATTTTTTATTAGTTGCTGAGAGTTCTCTGTTTTACATAGGCTAACTGGCCTCTTGTGTTGAACTAAAACTTTTGACAAGTTTTTTTTTTAAGCCATTAGTCCATGCCAGTGTGTGACTATGTTTTCAAATAAATTAACAGAATTTTCAAATATGAAAAATACAGTTGTTAGCCTATCCAGTATGCTATAAAATTTGCTTTGTGCCCAACAAGGTTGTCTCACTGCATGCTTTGGAAAGGGATGCAAATGGAAGACAGGGTTTTCTCTTCCACAAAGAGTAATTCCTTCCCTCGTTCTGTGAATGCTTTCACTGAGCAGTTTGTTTTTCTGCGTCTGTTCACCACTATTTGTGTTTGGGGAAGGATGAGCACCAAATTTAGCCTCAGGAGGTAAGGGTGTGCTGTTGCCTGGATGAGACAAGATCCAAAAATATACCTCTCTCCTTCCCAGTATGCTCTCAGCTGCTTAGCTGTCCTCAAGCCACTCAGCTGTTAATTATCTGGAGCCATTATGTGCATTTGATAAATTAATACTAGCTTATGAATACATATTACCATTACCTTTTTCCCACCTCAAATGTAATTAGTATTTCTTTAAAAAAAGCATATTTATAGCTCATTTGAGAGATGCTGCCCCAACGACAAGATTTAGCTAGTTAGGTGGTGGCAGTATGTGTTTTAAAATAGAGTAAGAAGTATTTTGGAACAAATTATGTTGTTAGCTTGGTTGACAAAAATAAAAAATAAATTTTTTTTTAATTTTTTAATTTAAATATAACTGTACAGCTATAAAGCTTTAAATACAGCAATGCAGGGCCCAAAAAATGCCCTAAATTGCTATTAAAAAAAAAAAAAACATTATCAATATTTTACTATTTTTTATTCATGTGGAAAGTTTAATAGTTTCTTTATATAATATAATAACTTCATTACATAGTTGGAAATATTAAGTATGATATTTTTAATATTTTTCACAACTCTTGTTTGAGGTCTATAGTATCAGCGTGTTTTCAATGGGCCAGTACTGTAGGGTTGCAGTCTTTGTGTGCCTGTCAGTGTAAATACCAAGTTATATCATAGTATATCAAACCACTTCTGTTTTATAAGCATTTTTTCAAAAACGTGGCTCCCACTGAAAGTTAATTGGCTGTGGCCATGTTTTTTTTTTGTTTGTTTTTTTCAACAATCTTACCAATCTTACCTATTTGAGTTTGGGTCAATCCCTGTCGATTTTGTAGCCATTTGTGTCCAAAACTAGCAGAATAAAAAGTTAAAAATTTAACTTGGAGCGTGGTGCACTGGGCATGACTCGTGATTGCTCGTATTTTTGGGATCTGAGGTGAGGATCGTGCTGTGAAAAACGTGTGGTGTTCCTGGAAACAGGGCGGGGATACAATGAATGTACTATCAGTGGGTGTGGTGTAGCTGCATTTATTAATAGCCAATCAAATTACCTCTTTTCATTCCCTTTAAAAGCGTGCACAGGGCATGCTGCCAATTTCTGTCGTCTACCGCTGCAATGGAAGACGAGGATAATGATAGACTAATCAGATTTTTCTCACTAGGTGGGTGGTGCACGGTTGGGCTGTCACCTTTCTGCAAAAAATTCAGTTCGAACGAATCTCATAAATAAGAGAAATTCATTTGAATTTGTTCTAATTTTCTTCCTTCAGAATGAAAACATAGCCGAAACGTTTATTATGGGTCAGTTTGAATTTCTCTTTAAACCTGTAGCTAAATATCTTCAATGCGCTATAACTAAGAAAAAAATGACAACGGTAACGAAGTTTTATTAAACAAAATAAAATAAAATGTGTGACTCAGTGTTGCTCAAATGAAACAAAGAGAAATTATAACACATTTCCATCGTTAATTTACAACAATGGCATGGCTTAACTGAGCTGAGTGGGATTGGATGAGATGTGGTTGTGTCATGTTTTAAATATACTTATTTTGATTATTTATCTCCTGGTTCCAAATCAGCATAGGTTTCACAAGGTATTAATTATGATAGACATTGCTATGCAACAAACCAGCAAGTCTTTCCCCATGCACCATGGCTGTCACTTGCACATACTGTATACTGTATAATGCAAATAGAACATATATACAGAAGGGTATAGAACAGGTAAAACCAGGTTTCCACCTCACACATGATTAGTTACTGGCCAACAAATGATGTAAAGCCTACAGAAAATCTAAATTTGCTGAAAGGGGTTTGTTTTCTCTTCCCCATTGACCTGACTACAGAGACAAAATAAGTGTATTTAAAACATGACAAAACCACAGCTGATCCAGTCCCGCATATGTACTGTTTTTGGCAATAACAAATAAAAAACATGACATTCCTAATCATTTGCTGGTTTTAACATCCATGTACAGTATGTTTTTTAGAACCAACAGCCTTTTGTCTCAAATATTTCTGATATTAACGATTTATGCAATTATTCTGTGTTACCTCTGTTATAACTGTCCCACACATACTTTGCAATTGTAACATTGGATGATGTTAACATTTGTTTAAATGGTACACAAGCTGTTTATGATCACCTCAAACTTAATGTTATTTATTGTGGCAGACGTGTACGCTCATAGCTTTTGATTGCATTACTTCTAAGTAATTCAGTAAAAATTTTTACAATTCAGCCGGTTCCTCCCATATATATCTTGTTGACCACGAATGGTAATGACATTCTGTGACCATCAATAATTTGTAAAGTATACATGACAAAAATGTTTTTTTTTTTTTCTTTGCACAAATATTGTTATTTTAAATAGAAAAATACTGGGCAAGGCAATGTATGTTTAAGCTGATTTTAATATTTCTGCCAGTATGGTTTGTTGGCTCAATTATGTTGATATGAACTAATTTGTCATGATTATGACTTCATTTTCACTCAAATGCTAATTAATTCTACATTTTTGTTTTATTGATATTATGCTATTATATTACGTTACATTTATTATCCCAGAAAGAGATTGTTGCAAAATATTGCATTAATCATCAAAGTCTGTTTATAAAGGCAGTCTATCCATAGTGTCAGTGCTGTTGCTATCATTTTAACTACAGTCATTTAAAATTAAAAGATTGTTCAAGTTGCATTTATTGTCAGTCTTCTCATTACAGACGCATGCAAGAAAAAGAACAAAATGCAGGATCTCACTGCAATAAAATAACAGCCATTAACAATTGAATATAGAAAGAAATACAGGGATTAAAATGCTTCTGGGATTTATAACAAAGTCAAATTGAATGGCAAATGATCCATGAAAACCACTGATTGCATTTTCAATAGACTCTGAAACATGCGCACATCGCATGCAAAGTTAGCAATCTGCTGGACGATGCCCTGTTCCTTATGCCTTAGACCTGGTCTGGGCAGGCGGGTGGCAAACAGCGCAAATGACAGACTAGACTGACCCTAAAATTCAGATGTGCTGCCAAAATTGCACTGCGCTATGCGATATTGACTGACACACCCCCAGCAGCTCCCCTCCCACTTTGGCGCCTAGCGAGTCACAAAATTACCAAACCACTCAGTCGTGACAAAATATATTGCGAAACACAATTTTGCCAGTGCGACAGCTGGCAGCACACTATGTGCCAGCTAGAAAATACAGCTCTTTGACTCATAGTTAAAAACAAGTTTTTTTTTGTTTTTTTTTTTGCTTTAAAAGAAAATTAACTGTATTTACATTACTATAATTAACAATCCAAAATAAACTTTTCTTAACTGTCAAATGATGTGTGGCAATTTCATGGTTTTTAAATTTTGAATGTACTTGTACAAGGGCAGGTAAAGATTTAAAAAGAATCTGCCAGGAATTGAACTTGACCTTTCCTGCCACAAGCAAACATTCTTGTCATGTTATGTGCGACAGGAAGCAGGTGATGACTCCTGTATTGTGTTGTTTAGGTGTATTGCTGTGTTTGTTGAAGAGTGGCGACTATTTCTGTTTCATGGCCAACCCTGTCCGTTTTTTTCTGTGCCCTCAGTTGGTGTCCCAGGCGGTGCTGTTCATGTGCATGAACACAGCAGGCATGTTCATCAGCTACCTGTCAGATAGGGCCCAACGGCAGGCCTTCCTGGAGACCAGGAGGTGCATTGAGGCCAGGCTCCGGCTAGAGACGGAGAACCAGAGACAGGTGAGTGCCGCATTGCGTTGTTGCAACAACCAATAGAAATACATTCTCCTCGCTTATGAATATTCATACAGAGCTGCCATCACCTGAGTTCTCTGGGTGGTGACAGAAAATATTTGGCTCGGCCAGGAAGGAATGCAGAGTGCTGGTTCTCACAAGTGACTATTTTCATCTGCCTGAACTGACGGAGTACAATCGTGATCTATAAAATATTCATAGTGAAAGTGGAAGTTCCTGTAGATGTGTCCTTGTGTGTTCCTTGAAAGCTTATCAGAGCAGGGTCAAATCAAGATTTTCTGTTGATTGTCCTTGTGCGACAAGTTTTTCCCCTACAATGGCTTTTGATGGTGCTTTTATAATGTATGGCACTAAGAAGTGGTGCTCAGGGTTTTTTATATACGCTATTCACACTTGATGTATTTGTTATTGAACATTCAGTGTGAGACCGATGGTCACCATTTGCAGCTGTGAATGCCTATTGCCAATCAATAGCTGCTCAGCCTATTGTGTTTTTAAGTTTCTACATGGACCTGAAAGACAATCTTGCTGCTGTGAAGGTAGAGATGCATATCTGTGTTTGCTCGGTGGAGTGTATCCGTTCTGTGTCAGTGAGAGACACCGGTGGAAAGCTTTTAAGGCTGAGTATTTCCTGAATGTAGCTACACTTGATAAAATGCAGAAGTGGGGGTGTGTGCAGTGTGTGTGTGTGTGTGTGTGTGTGTGTGTGGGGAGTATTTTAATGGAGTGGTGCTCACTCAACCCCCGGAAGGCACTGAAAATAACATGGGCGAATGATCTCTCCCTCCTTATCAGATGCAAGACCGAGGAAAGCAAACAGTGTAACATCCCTGCAGCGCAAGACATTAGACTCTGTCCAGTCATTGCCCTTTCCCACGATTGGTCCATAAAAATCTCTGATGAACCATGTGAAGCTCAGAGGCAGAGCAAGCGCAAGGGAGACTGATGTAGCTTTAAAACAAATTTGATCTGCCAGTCTTCACTTCTGCAAAATTCTTTTGGCTACACGTGCCCTTTCCCGAATGAAACCTCATTGCCTGATGCTTGGTTGGTTGTTGATTAAACCAAGTTTAAGGCATTGAAAGGTTGGGAGTTCAAACAACTGGAGGAAAATGACTGGAGGAAAGCGCAAACAAGGACGCAGGTGCAGCCCAAGCTCGTTTATGGGATTGCATTACGGTAATGGCATTAGTAGCTCTCGCTTGTGGATTATGTAATGGATACTCCCCACTTGCCAACACTGTTTATTTCATGTTCACCGTAGCACCAATGGTAAAGCAGCAGCAGAACTCCCTTCATCTGTTTAGGATAGTGGGTGGTACTGGCCTGACAGCACTGTGAAGGAATTGTGCTTCATGGCAGCTATGCTGCATATTCCCAAAGATTGTGATTTGTTCCCCTGATCAGACCCTGTGACTGTTAATGGCAGATATATCAGTTGCAGGCATTGGGTATTGAACCTGTTCAGATGACATTCACATTGATGTCTGTGCTTTATTGTGCCTTATTCACAAATTGTAGGCTGGAGGGTTCAAACCCCTGCTTAGAATATATTCTTCTTGAGGTCTGTGCTTGAAGACAATGACTCAGCCAGATTTGATGTCCTGGAATAATGAGCCCAGTGACATCATGGTGAAGAGTCAGAGTGCTGAGATTCAATTTAACCTGCATGCAGCGACCTCATTTCAACACTGAGTTAGTTGATTGCTCGTTCTCAAGGGGCACATCCGCTTTCAGACAATCGGTCAATTTCCTGGGTCATAACCTTGACCATCAAAGCTATGAGAGATATCATCAAGTGAAAGCCCTTGAGTAGGGAATTACAATCTCAATGCCATGCTAATACGGCAGGGCAGAAGCATGCAAAGAAATAGTGATACTATATTTCAACATTTGTGTCCAAATAAAAATTTGTCCTCTGAAGATCTGTCAGTATAAGGTGTGTTTGGTGCACCACCATTATGCTCACTGCATCCCACAATTTTCTTTGCCCAAATCTGGCATGTCCAATCACAACTGAAAGCCGGTTTGTTCCCTGTCAATTCTTGAGGGCAAGGACTTTCACCGTTGGTCTCTAAAACCGACTACATATTGTTCTTCCTGTACTAAAGCTAGAGCTGAGATGACAGGTGCCTGATTAACCAGAAGAGTTTTTTGAGACTTTTGAGTCATGAGGTAAAGAATACCCTGCTGTTAAAATGTTTCCCTTTGTAAGCAACAAAGGCCATTGGGCATTCTGCTTGACTCCCAGTCAAGGTTGGCACTGGCACAGTCTGAATTCGAGCTAGATTAAACTAAGTTTTTCAGACAAGTCAAGTCAGATTTTATTTTATTATTATTTATATAGCACATTTCATACACATTGAATCTCTCTTACCATGCATACATACATACATACATGTACATACACACACACACACACACACAAACACGTGCATACATATGTAAAGAAAACCCTCACGTACCACCCCCATCAGCTGATACAAATGCAAATATCCAAGCACAGACACACACGAGTACTAAGCAAAGCCCACAGAGAGCTTTCAGTCTGTTTTTAAATTAAGTTAGAGTTCGGCCACATCTCAGGTCCTCTGGCAAACCATTCAAACAACTGGGAGCATAATGCCTAAAATAAATTAATTTAAATATAATTTTAAAATAATTTAATTCCATATTTGAACATGTTTTAGGTTGCGCTTTCACTAGTAGTGGGTTCACAATTCAATTTTCTGTCCCTTGTCAGATTATCTTTGCAATTTTGGGAACACAAAAAGGTTTTCATTTTTATGGCTGGATATTGAGGAGACAGACAGAATTAGTACGACGGTGTTAAAGTCCTCAGTCAATTAGAATCTTAATTCTGAGATTTTCGACTCACGCCACGAGGGTGCGTGAGGGCCGATGCATTATTATACCACTCAGGAACTCTCAAAAGGGGAAGCCAGAAAAGGCTTTAGTTTGTTCTCTCTCTCTTTCTCGCTCCCTCTATCACACACACTCTCAGTCTCTCACTTTGGTGCTCTCCATGGGGTAGAGCTCTTATGAAACACTTCAACGCTGTTTCACGCAGGGTGGGATTATTGAGAGGCGAGTGGAGACAACGTTGTGATGCCATTACTGTAACAGTCCTGGCAAATACCCGGCCTTTTCAGGGCCTTCAAGCACCAGCCTGAGTATTTTTTTTCTTGAACCATTTCTTATTTCTAAAGATTTTTTACCAAGATTAAATAAACTGTTAACTTCCCAATTCACAGACAGATGGATTAACAAAGAGGGTTGGAGTGAACATAAAAGAAGACATAATTATTAGGAATATTATATTATTTTAATTATAAATTTATTTATTTCGCTGGTTAAATATGTTGATCAGCTACTAAAGTGATTTGGGGTATTTTTTGATGTGGTTTTGATCTTTGTCAGAAGAGATCTATTGAGCTATCATTTCAGCTGTTGTGAAATTCAATTTAAGTTTTATTTGCTGTGTGTGTATACATGCAGTGTGGCATAGAAATTCAGGAATAGATTCTATACAGCTATTTGTGGAAATAATAATCTTATTTTAAAATGGATGCAATGTGAATGCTATGTACAGTATAAGCTGTGTAAGTCGTGCTGGATAAGAGCATCTGCTAAATGCCAGTAATGTAATGAAATGCTATTGTGCAAATGAGTACAAAAGTAATGTCGCCTTACATTGGTTATCTAAGGCAAAAATAAAGCGCCTTGTGGTTAGCTGGGAAAAGGCCCTCAGACTTTTAAAGGAAAAATTCCCCTAAAACAAAAAGAAGTATGTTTACTATCTGAGGATAATATAAACACCCAGGACATGATAGGTGTTGTACCCTGCTTGACAAGATAGCACTCCTTCAACTTAAAAATGACCCAAGGTGATGCATGTTGGAAAAGACTGCTCCTGTTAAACACACGGAGTATGTACATCTGTATTCATGCTTAGGCCTTGTCATTACATTATCTTTACAATTTCAAAAGCAATTGTGTATACCTGTATGAGCACTGTTTTTTCTGTCCCTCCAGAAATTTGCAGTGTTGATAAAAAAATCCCAACTTAATATATAATGCCTATAAAAAGTTATACATTCTTGAACCCTGTGTCACGATTCATCCTCTGCATTTGACCCATCCTACTTACTTCGAAGCAGTGGGCAGCCACAGGGCAATGGTGGGAGAATACCTAACCTGACATGCATGCCTTTCAGTGTGGGAGGAAACTGGAGTACCCGGAAGAAAGCCATGCAAACACAGAGAGAATACGCACAGAGGACCCAGGTGGCTGGGTCTTGAACCCGGAACCTCCTTATTGCGAAGCAACAGTGCAAACAAACCACGTCAATGTGCCGCCCTTATTTAATATTTGACAACATACAGAATTAACAAAGTGTGGAGAATTTTCCCTTTATGACAGTGTTTCCAGAGAGGAATGCAATGTATGGATTACAGTATAAAACTTATATTGTGGCAATATCACAAGGGCAAAGAGTGGTCCCACACTAACTTTCAGCTGCACTCCAAGTCTCCATTTAGCATGCAGCTTCAGTCCACACTGGGTTCAACAGGAATCTCTTCTCTCTCCCACCAACCCCCCCTTTCTCCCTTGCCCCTTTCCAGGAAAGGCTGGTACTATCTGTTTTACCTCGGTTTGTGGTGCTGGAGATGATTAATGACATGACAAATGTGGAAGACGAGCACCTCCAGCACCAGTTCCATAAGATCTACATTCACCGCTATGAGAATGTCAGGTAAGGTCACTGCGGGGGGGGGGGGTTGTGGTTGGCGAGCTCTCATCACTGACATTGTCACTTATGGGATGCACTATGGGGACTTCAGACCTCCAGTTCTCCAATTAAACAATAATGGATGTTGCAGGATTACTGGGAAGCTGCAGGCTATCAGCCAATAGTTAATTAAAAACATTTTTTGTTAAAAATCCAAACTCATTATGCCTTCTCTAGGATATTTAATAATTAAAACAATGGAGATGTCTGGTACAAATGGCCTAAATTAAGTTGTAACTAACAAAAAAATGCTAATTTCTTTTGTTGTGTAACTGCAGTGACAGGGTTATTTTTTCTCAAAACACATCTGATTTTTCTCAGATAATAACACAGACTTTTTCCCTAAGGCCTTTGTTTTGCTTTGACTTATTTTTAATCCTGAGCCAACATTAAGGGAACATGTTGCATGACACTTTGTCCTTGGATTATGTCACAGAATATAGTAGTAGCTAGTTCCTACGAAATCCATCTTACTCTGCTTCTGTACCCAGTGCAAAGTGCAAAATATTGGCTAGGAAGTTAGATGATTGGTCTGCCAGTTGCCAAGGGGAATAGATCAAATAGGAGTGTGAGAAATAAGGCCAATAAGCTTTCAAGAGTGATTGTTTGAAAGAGCAGGTATATTATTGTAATTGCTCAGCATACAAAATGTCATTTTTTGTATGTATTTAGCAGCCCATTTAAAATGCTGAGAAGAGATGGACAAATACATCATTACATATCATTAACAGATTATGCATTACATGAATATTTAATATTTTGAATGTTCTGAAAACTCTTCATAGAAATTGGGTGCTTTATTGCATACCAAAAGCATTTAAATAGCAGTGATTCCACCCTAGATTCTTGTCACTACACAAAGGTTATTCCTGCATCCAATATGCCTAAAAGCAGGTTCCAGTGTATTTTTCTTTGATATGTTTAATTTTGTGACATATATTGATAGCTAACAAACTCAAAGTCCACCTCAAGTAAATGGTGCTACTGTAGCTACTTAAAGTGAAACCACATTTCACAACCTTAGAATAAATTGGGTAGGTGTAGTGCAGTAAAAAACAGCTACAACAACATTTTCTTCTTATACCTCTCTCATCTTATTTATATCGATGAGGGGTTTTAGACAGAAATGTTCTTGTAGACCTTTTATGATGAGAGAGTGTTTTTGGTAGTCTCACACCTCACCATCTGTCTCGTAAATGCCCTATTCCTTCTTCTAGAAGAACATGCTTCTAACAGATTATTCTTCTCTCATGTGCTGCCATAATTTGATATTCACATCCTCTTCTTTGATATTTTGTTGAAAAGCGTTTGATCAGTCAACTGTCTGCCAATATATTTATCAAGTTTTTACTTGTTTCAATGGGAAAATATGTATATTTTGAGTTTTTTTCCCCCCTGTGTAAACCCTGACTTGGCAGCAACCAGTTACTCCTACTGAATTTAAAACCAGTTATGGCCAAGCATGACCGTATTGCAGCAACTGCATTGCAGATGCTGATCTGTTACTGTAGAGTGATTTTCATTCCACACATGTCTGTTGGTGTCAACTTGGATAATGCAAATTCATTTTTATATTTAAATTGTTTTTTTTATGTCTGCACTGTAGCTGTGCTGGTTTAGCGGAATGGAATATTAATGTTGAATTTCCATATTTTATTCAGCATTCTTTTTGCAGACGTGAAGGGTTTCACCAACCTCTCCACTACCCTGTCTGCACAAGAACTGGTCAGAATGCTCAACGAGTTGTTTGCCCGCTTCGATCGCCTTGCACATGTAAGTTGACCCGGAATGCTTTACTGAAACCCTTCCAATTTTCAAAAGTTTGATGACGATTTATTTCTGTAATGGGAGGACAGTGGTCCTTTTATGGATCCGTGTAATTTCACATGATGACCGGAATCCCACATGAAATTATGCACTGTTAGGAAAAGGTTTAATAGCATTTGGTCAGTAAAATAAACTACACTTCAAAAACTGTATGTCCCGGTGGGGTAAGAACATTTCACTTGATAAGATTCGTTAAAACAAAGAAGCTTTTTAATGGTATTACATTATGCAAAATAATATTGATTGCTAAAAAATTTATATCAACACTAAAAAACACGTTGACTGATTTGTTAATAAATACTCAACTGCCAAACTTTAAATCGATTTTATTATCACATAAATTGTAAAGGCTGAGCTGAAAGTGATGCACTGCTTCTTTTTATCTAGGAATACCTTTAGGATTGAAATATGAACCTGAAAACCAAATGATTTTGAAAGCTATTATGATTTTCATAGTTTTGATGTTTCAAATATGGAGTGAACTGTTCCAAATTTTAATGTAGGTTTACTCCAAAAGCAAAAGTCTAAATTAATTCCCTGCTGGTATTTCATAATGACCTCCATTTTCCATTCGCATAAATGTTTAATTGTCCAGTACACAAGAAGCCAAGCCTTCCTTTTACTAATTGGCTAATGGACGGTGCACAGTTAATTATAAAGCAGCAATGTTAACTCAGCCAGAATAATAATGATGCTGACAAATAGCCATGAATGCTTTAAAGTGCATTTTTGAATATAGTGTAGAGCGGAAAATTCAACTCATATTTCTCTGTTTTTAATTGAATGGAAGACATAAAAATGATTTTCCTTTTGAGATTTTAAAATATCGCAGCACATATGGGCACTAAATTAATCTGCTGCTAATCAGCCACTATATAAAAATAAATAGCTTGGGCATCTGTGACGTTAATCTTAGCCGTTGACAGTCCCCGAAATAGAGGGTTGTTTGAAAGGCACACCTGTTTGTGTTTCTACATCAAAGCTAATTTTTTTCTTTAATCTTTCTCGTGTAAAAGGCAGCACCATTGATAGGCAGTCGGATGTGAACAGCACACCACTAATTCGTTGTTAATAACCAAGATGGCAATTAACACATCTAGTTTAATATTGTTTATTTGCTTTGCCAAATAACTTTCCTAGGTTACCCTTCATAGGATATGCATTAGATGTAATGCCTGTAGTGTGTAATAATTTCAGTATGTTTCCCACCAGGGCTAGATTAGCATAGTTTGTGAACTACACTCCATTAAGTAAGCATACAAGCTTTTAGCTACTGATGAGACTACTTGAACACAATCCACTTACAAAGAGCAACCAAGGTTAAAGATTAGACAGCTACGACAATGCTAGCTCCACAATAGCCCAGTACAAAAAAACATGGAGCCTTCCACAGTTCTATTCATTGGGGTTGAAACAGTATGGGAATGGAATCTTATAAACAATGTGGTGTCAAGCACTTGGCATTGAAAGGATGACATCACACTGTAGTGGCGCAAGGCCAGGCTCTCTGTTTGCAAGACTGATCCAGGCACCCCTCCTCCACAGGAGAATCACTGCTTGAGAATTAAGATCCTGGGGGACTGCTACTACTGTGTGTCTGGTTTGCCTGAGCCTCGGCAGGACCACGCCCACTGCTGTGTTGAGATGGGACTGAGCATGATCAAAACCATCAGGTACTCGAGCCACCGTCGCGATGACAGTCTGCACGTTACATATCTAGCAGAAACAGAAGAACATAATTACCACCACATTTTAAATTTTAATTTATTATTATTAATTGTTGTTATTGCAGTTACCGTATGCTTCTTTCAGTGTCAAACTCTATAAGCTCTATACACGTCTCTGCATTTCCAGGAGTTGTACCATATAGAGTTTGCATGCTGTGGTGCTTTCGCTCACTATATCCACTGCTGATAGCTTCCTCAAGACCAAAGCTACATTAGTGAACAGTATAGCTGTGAATGACACCTGTGTACACATTAACCACAGAGGGGGGTAGTGCATGCTGTGACGCCTCTGAACCAAGAGAAATTTAACAATTAGACAGGTTCATTGGACACATGTGTGACTATTCATCAGTGGCTTAGCCACTAATCAATTAGTGCAATTCCCCATAGAAAGCCAGTGTGAAGGTGTGTGGATTATAACTGAAGAGCAGGCATTGCAGTGCAGTCAAAGATATGCACCATTTGAATGACTTGCATTGTGGGAAGTAATGCTGCAGCTGCTTTACCCACAGGTCATTGCTGGGTGGTTCCCACCTTTGATAATTTCAAATATATTATATTATTATTATTATTATTAGATATGCTCTTGGCCTGTTAAAGGAATACTGCCGTTAGTCCAGCAATGACAAAGGTTATGTGGCTAAACACACGTGTAACCTCCATGAATATACATTTTTGGCCTGTCTAGGTTAGAATGATGCACAAATGGCCCATTAGAGGTGAG
The DNA here is from genome assembly GCF_013347855.1 of Anguilla anguilla. NCBI lineage: Eukaryota > Metazoa > Chordata > Actinopteri > Anguilliformes > Anguillidae > Anguilla > Anguilla anguilla. Next base: position 19,259,738 of record NC_049208.1, on the reverse strand, counting down.
AAAGGCCAATAGGAAAAGCCAGGACCATGCTGTCTAAGTGGCCATTTAGAGATTACATCCTATTTCTCTGACACCCCGAAGTGGACAATAGCAGAAAAGCGTGGTATTTTAAATCTTGACAGAAGCCATAAATGCTGTCGATCACGCCTGCGCTGAACTATTATCTATGGCAAAAATGTGCACATTTTCTCATTTGATAGCTTGACAGACGGAATTCTAAAAGCCCAGAGAATTACAAAAGACTTCAAACTCTTCTTTATGCAAAATATAATAGGGGATTTTATTGACAATATGTTAAATCAATCAAGAAATAGCAAAGTGGATTTTCATGTCAAAAATACAGAGAGAATATGGAAAGCCCAGTAATGCTTTTGCTTATAGTAGTAGCATTAGCTAGATTGTTATTCAATAGGTACTGTACTACTACTTTATGCTTTTATAAAGAAAAAAAAATTCTAATTTTAATACAACATAACATACACGCACACACACACATGCACAGATTAGTATGCATGTGTGTATGTATTTATTATCATCACATTTTGTAGATCTCAGTAGTCTCTGCATGAGCATGAGGATGTGAAAGGGTTTAAGCCAGGCCTCAGTCCTTTTCTTATCTGCTTTTGGACCAGGTATGTGAGGTCTCGCACGAAGCATGACATTGACATGCGGATTGGGATCCATTCCGGCTCTGTGCTGTGCGGCGTGCTGGGGCTGCGAAAGTGGCAGTTCGACGTCTGGTCGTGGGATGTGGACATCGCTAATAAGCTAGAGTCGGGCGGAATTCCAGGGTGAGTGAGTGGGCAGCTTTGTGAAATAGGCCCTGTCCAAAACAGAGCCCTCTGGACTCACAGTCTATGGCCTCAGAGGCTTTAATTGCGTATTTCCAGGGATGGGTGAGTCCACGTCTTGACAGGGGCTTGAGGCATATACAAAGGGTGAAATAGGACAAGACTTATGACATCACCCAATATGTGACATGTTCCCGAGAGACGCAACCTTACTCAAATTTATATGACAACAGAGGAAAAGGTGAGTCATCCACCACCTGAACCAGGCTTGTGGAACTATAAATTGCCAGGGGGTGCACTGACAAGTGATTCTGAGGATTTTTTACAGAACAGCTTTAAAATAAGTGCAGCAAGTGAGAAAAAAGGAAATATGTTGTTTATCGTGGGTTCATGCGCTGTCATGAAATTACAGCATGAATAAGGCTGGGCATATTTGTCAGGGAAAATATTGGCTAATGAAGCTGTCATGGCAAAGTTATTTAAAAATCATGGAAAATTGAAAAAAGGGAAAAATCACCAATCAAGCATTTTAAAAACATTAATTTAATAAATTAATCAGTATCTCATGAGGTGCAGTATATTAGCCTAAATAAATTAACAAGCATGACTGTATTAATAGTAGCCTAACAAGAGCTTTAAGTTTCAGGAAAATTGGAGGCAGTTGACAATAGTAACAAATGGATTAAATTATGCATTAGCTGGTGCATGCATTTAATCAGTTTGGCCCACCACGGAAAGAAAGAGCATGTTTTCACAGTTCAGTCATGCCCCTCGCTTACCTTAAAAAAGAAAAAGAAAAATGGAAAGTACTTCCTACGTCATTAACCTGAACTGAATTTTGGGTAATTCCCTTCGTTTTGCGGTGAAGCCATTCATTTTGAATGAGAGGTGGCGGTGGCCCCCGCAAGGCATGTTGAGATTGCAGGCGGCGCTGCGAGGCCGGGGGGGAGATGGCCAAAATTCAACTTTGACCCACACGCCGCGTCGCGGTAACAAATTAGATTTGATCTAATGATCCGTCAAGTAAATTGTCCCCATTTTTTTTTCTAATTTTAGTTCCACATTCAAAATAAATAAATAAATGGAAGACTCACTGGTAATTGCCGTGTCGGGTTACCCTTCTCTAAATGATCCTGCGCTGCCTACAGAGACACCGACAGGAGGAATGGAGCGTGGAGGAAAGTCGCCGACAATTTCGGCGTCTTGATATGTCGATAGGCATTACCGTGTAATTCAAATACAAAATGCAGTCTTACATTTTCATATTTTTATTCAAACTGGATAACGACTACACGAAACACATTAAACCTGGTCAACATTTAACGAACACAACTGTCAAAAATAGGTGACCCACAGACAGCCGATTGTGGGGACGGGGCACGGCGCCAGGCGGCGTCGCCGCGTAGGCTAGTGTGGCTTTACTCAGTCTGTCAAAAAAAACCACTCAGGAGCCCTCACAGAAAGCGGTTTTAGTGGAACAGCCTTAAGATGTGACGGAGTGGGAAATTAGGGAGACCAAACGCGACTTAGCAAGATGGGCTACTTTAAGTTAACCACCTGGGGCGGAATAACCACCAAGTCGTGTTAGAGACAAAAGGACAAAAGGGGACGAAAAGAAAACCAATACTCCCATGGGAGAGTATCCCAACGAAAAAGCTCTAATGCCCCGAGTGAAGAACTAAGGCTTAAGGAGTAGTGAGTACCAAGACAAAAAGTCTGAAAATAATGGTGAACAGGAGAACTTTAAGAAAACAGCCTTCGCACAGAGGACTGTCAAAAGAACCACGAGAGAGTAGGAGAAATGAGTAAAGATAGTAGTGCTAACTTTGTAGCCCACAATCCAATAATAATTCAGTTCCACAGTAACTCTTCGCGTAAGTCAAAGAACGCAGAAGAGGACCTGATCTCCTGAACAAGTAACTAAACATCTCACCAAAACAAACCAAGTTACCGGTTTCGTGTAACACAAGTTGACACTAAAACAAAGCTTAGCGGTTTGCTAGGGGGTTTAAATAGAATGCCAACAGGTGCAAATCGTAAAAAGAAACGCGTATAATTCAATCAAGGAAATGAAGAAAACTAAAAGGCCGTAATAACTGAGGAAAAGGCGCAGTAAAAAACATATGGCGAATGACGCAGAATTGAAAAGAAATGGTGTTAACACCCAAAACCATGACATAAGCCCGCATGAACTTGACGCGAATGCGACTTTGAGCCCAAGAGCCCGCACTTCCAGAGAATGGGATTCAGGCATTATCAATAACAAACTGTGCTCGCAACCTGAAAGTTACAGGTTCAATTCCTAGGTAGGTAATCGTGCCCATTAGGTACAAGGTAACCTGAATTGCTTCAGTATATATCCAGCTGTATAAATGGATACTATGTAAAAAGAAAATGGTCTCTTGTAGCCAGCCAGTAAAAAACAGCCTCTGAGCAGGAAACCCCATTGGGAATACATTGCTTGTGGCACGATCCACCTGTTGGAAAATAAAAAATAGAATTTCAGATTCAGGATTTACTTTGCTTCAACTCATTATGCATATTTGTAATTAAATACCTAAATTTTAATTAGGTATTTTTGAAATACTTGTATTTGATATTACATTTGTTATTCAAACTACATGAACAACAACAATAGGTTTTATGTGTTGATTACAATAGGGGTATGTCATTGTTGGGCCGCACTTTATTAAACAATTTTCATATGAATAAATGAGAGATCCATATAAAAGATTCACGCTCCCATTCAAGTCCCATTTAGAGGACCTACCTGGCTTCAATTCATTAAAATAAATGCATTTCAGGTTGTGAATTAGAAGACTTAAAACTAGTTTATGATTAGATTCACTTTTGTCACGAATATATCTATCATGAAAAAATAAAAAATGCATGTGGTACTCAAGATTTTTCAAAATAGGATTCAACATTATGGAAAAGGCTGGACTAAATTAAAATGCATTCTGTGCAGTGATTACATAAGGTTCTCGATGTGTATTATGCCACACTTGATTAGACTATTTTAATATTAAAAATGAAGGGCCTGATTAAAGCTAATCAAGCTATTATCGGAATATTGACCCCATAGGAAATCCAAAGGATTTAATCAGTGCCTCATCATAATGGAGTTGTTAATCCATCTGAGTTAATAGCACATTGTTAAGAGTGCTTGGAAACAGTTTAGATGTTAGAGATGAGGCTGGGTCGATCTTTTAACTTAACAATGCAAATCTTTCGGCAATGCCCTTGAAATGACAACCGCCCAGCATGACAAGAAAATATCTCTTAATTTGCCGTAGTCTGCATTGTGTACGTCAGGGTTTTACTAAGATGTTCCTTCTGGTGACACTGGCTGGAAAAGCATTTAATTTTTTTCCCAGAAATGATGTCCTGCTTGAGAATGCAATGATGATTCAACCATTCCAATAACAACCATTACCTCTTTATCAATTATTGTCAGAACTGGTTTTAGCTCAGTCTATATGCATTATAGATGTCAGCTTAAATCATAAAAGCACACAAGTCTTTGCAAATGCATATTTACAAGGCAAAGGCTTGTGGTCTACTTGAAGTGAAAATGAACATAATGCATGTTGGCAGATGGTTAAAAATTTTGAAGGACCTGAAGTTGCTCTCTGTTTTCCAGTTCTGTCAAAGAGAATATATTCTGAGCTAAAATTCAGTGAATGTTGCTGGCTTTCTTAGTCTCCTTTACCAGTCTATGGTAAGAATTAGCAAATAGCGTACATGAAATAAATAAATAAATAAAATTGCAATTGGCACTGCAGTCATTTATGATTTGTTTCAAGTTAGGTAAATGTATAGTACATAAATGTATTTACCTTTTTTGCTTCTAGCTGAACATGGGGTGTTTCTTGGCTAAGCCTTTCAGAGCACAAAAAAGCCTTTGACACAAAAAAACTTCCTATGGCTTCCTTTGGAGGGTTCAGCACTTTTGAAGTGCTTATGGGCTTTCTGGCAACAAAATTTGTTTAATCGTTTAGTAGCTGATTGTTTCTGATGTTTTGCCACCTTTCTTGTTCTTCTCCAACCCTTAGGAGGATCCACATCTCCAAGGCAGCCCTCGATTGCCTCAATGGGGACTACGAGGTGGAGGAGGGTCACGGGAAGGAGCGCAATGACTTTCTGCGCCGGCACAATATTGAGACGTACCTGATCAAGCAGCCGGACGAGAGCCTACTCTCCCTGCCCGAGGACATCATGAAGGAGTCCGTCAGCTCTGCCGACCGGCGGAGCAGCAGTGCCACCTTCACAGAGGGCTCGTGGAGCCCCGAGTTACCCTTCGACAACATTGTGGGCAAGCAGAACGTAAGTGACACCCCATCTTCCCTTCCCTGTTTTGATCTGGGTGCATGTGTGAGTGATGCCAAAGGGTCACTTTTTGCTGGAATTTTAGAATATGGTTTTAATGTTCATTTGTGTTATTTTATGTTCACCTTTATTTAAGTTGATCATGTTTTTTTTACATTATTTGGCTACTTCATTTAGCAAATTTCTGAAGATGCTGTTGCTGTATCAAAGGTCCTGTCCTTTTGCAAAAAGACCTACATTTTAGGATGCTGTTTTATGTTCTATTATTTTGTTGAATATGAAGCAGATGGCACATTTGAGTGCACGATTACCCTGCATAGTATGTTAGGCTGCCCCCTCCTTTCCCCCGTCTGAAACAGAAGCCTGTTTTCCTTTAGTAGATCACTGCCCATAGCTGATGCTCTGCCCATCGAAGGCCCAGGTCCCATTGAGGATGGGGTACACATATGCCCTCATTGTTTTTACAGTGAAGAGATCAAAACACAAAAATAACCAGAGGTCACATTTCAAGTTCGCCTTGAATTATTTCACATTAACCTCAAACCCCTTTAGAGAGAAACAAAATGGCATCAGCATTATAAGAGACGGCACTGCCCTTTATGGTGAACCTAAGGTCATATGATGTCAACCCTTAATGACAAAGTTGAAATGATCTGTATTTCTGCAGTCCTACCCCAGGTGGACCAATCTGCATGGACGCAAAATAAACATTCTGATTTTTCTTCAGCTCGGTGTGAAAACATTTGGCATTTCCACAGTTAGCCATGTTGTTGAGTCCCAACAGATCCCAATCTACAGTTTCAACCAGCTTCTAATTTGTCAAACGACTGATTCAGCAGCCCCTTTGCTGTTGTTAAACATTAATAAGGTCGCTAAACTCCTCCATTCTGGAGTCATTAATATTCATTTATTTGATTCCTGGGATTCACTGCTGCAGAGTTAATTCCTGACAACACGCCAGTTGGTGTTGGGGCTGTGCAGGCTCCGCTTTTGTCTAGAGTCCTGGCGTAAACATCCAAACACCAGGATTCTACACAAAGCCAGCATGCAGCTAAATGAACACTACGGCTGCAACTGGCCTTAATCAACATTGAGCCCTATTTACTCCGGCCCAAAACTATGCTGTTTTGGCATGTATAATCTATGGATGAGTAGTAATACAAATGTTGTTAGGTACACTGTGTTTATAAAAAAAATAAGGCAAACAAGAAAAATAAGCATTTTTGGATGTATTACACAACATCGTGCAGTTGTTATAAATATGTATGGTGATAGCATATTATGATATTAAAAATATTATATATAAAAATTGCAGTAAAGACATTTGGATCCAGAAACAGAATAAAAAGGTTTATATTAGGTGGTGTTTATTATTTTGTCTTCTTGATGATGGCCGTTGTCTGTTTTTGTTATTTCCAAAGGAATAGTCATTGTTTTTTGTCATTCTTAAGCAAGCTTACCTGCTAAAAAGCTATTGGAGGTGGCTAACATTAGCTAGCTTTCCATCAGGGCTACTGTCATAATCACCGGCTGGATAAATTCAGTGATATTTCGCTATTTTCAAGAATTGTTAGCATGCTGTGGAATAAAGTCATGAATACCTTTAGAAATCATCACATCGGTGACAATTTTTTATTAATTTAAACATATATATATATATATATATATATATGTTTAAATTAATAAAAAATTGTTAAATATATAATATAAATATATATATATATATATTTATATATATATATATAAATATATATGTATAATTAATATAATTATTTTTATATTAAATACATGTAACTAATCTTCGATTCACAGTCAACGTAACCTCAGCTAGTGTTGCTTATGTCAGCCCTGAGTTGTAACTGTGGCAAAAATGGGCACTGACAAAAACTACCACTACTTTTCGCTTGCTGACAGATTATACCTGAGATTGACAAAGATATACGATAAAGATGTCCTCTCACGGCCGCCATACTTGGGTGCTCAGTGGCGTCTTTGGAGGTGTCTCATCACCAAAGCTTTTTTTGAGGCTTTTAACAAATATCCTGCAAAAGCATAAAGGGGAAAAAAACTATTTTACTCAGCAGATCCAGAAAGGGATAAAATAAACTTCAAACTGAAATTTATTCAGCTCCTGTTGATCTTAGATTGGTTGTTTTTTCTTTCAAGGTTTTAGTTGATTCTCATGCAAGATTTTGGTAATTAACCACCTTTGACTGGAAATGCCTGTAGCTAGCAAGGGGAGTTAAGGAGCATCATCAACCTTTATTGTCTGTTAGAGATAATTACATTTAATGTTTCACTATGGAGAATGGTACTTCGTTTAGAACTAATTTTGTTAATTAAGTAAGAGTGTGTGCTACTGCATGCAAATAAAAGTTCCCTTTTTTATTTGGTGTAGTACGAGTAGTCTAGGCTGTGCATTCAAGAAGCAGAGGTTTTGAAAAATGTGTTACAGTTTATCCATAGGTTCCACATAAAAATGTGTTAACTGTAACAGTCTTTGTATTTATAGCAAGGGTAGTGGTTCCAGTTGGTAAGTAATTATTTTTCTTTGTGTGTCACATGATCCTCTCCTCTCTACTTCCCCTTATGACTTTTTTTTTCATGGTATTTTGAACTTATAATGTAATGGTAAATGGTAAATGGAGTGCATTTATATAGCGCTTTTATCCAAAGCGCTTTACATTACATTACATTACATTACAGGCATTTAGCAGATGCTCTTATCCAGAGCGACATACAACAAGTGCATTAGTTCAAGGTGCAGAGGTGCAAAAGAAACACACTAGAGTGTAATGTGTCAAGACGTTCACTTCAGAGGTTTTTTGTCTGATGTTATGGTTTCTCTGACAACTAAGAACCCTAAATTTAGTGCCTTTACCTCAACATTTACTGCAGAATGAATGAATATACTTTCCTTTAAGGTGTCCCATACTGTTGAGGTACATCATTCATATCTGTCATAGAATTATAATACCCTTGCCATTACACTGAGCAATATTTCAGAAAAAGACACCATCAAGTCTCTGTGGAAATGAAAGATAATAGTGATATGATATGAGGTTTTTACACTCATGCAGAGGGAAATGTGATCAGTGTATTCTTTCTACTCTAACAGCATGCTGTATTGTGCCTCTGTGTATCAAGGCCAACAATGAATAAAGTTGCAAATTTTATTGTTTAATGGATTTGTGACATGAAGCAAAAGCATTAGAATATATCCAAAATGTTCATTGGAGTTCTTTGTTTATTTATATCATTGAGCCTTAAGGGCTACACAGCTGAATGTTGTATACCTACTGCTTTAGAATTTAGGCCAATTGAATTACTTAGCATAGCAAGGTGATGAGTTCACTGGGCAAAATACAGCCTATATGAGCATACTGGCAATATTTTCGCTGTATGTGTAAAAAATATATAAAGCATTAGTGAGGTCGGGCACTGATTTTGGACATAAGGCCTGGCTCGCAGTGGGCATTCCAATCCTTCCCAAAGGTCTCAGAGGTACTTTGGAACTCTGCAGTGAGTGTTGCAACTGAGGACAGATGATTTTTATGTGCTACACGCACTCGGCAGTCCCGTCCTGTGAGCTTGTGTGGCCTGCCACTTCACGGCTGAGCTGTTTGCTCCTATAGTTTCCACTTCACAATAACAGCACTTAGAGTTGACTGGGGCAGCTCTAGCTGGGTAGATATTTGACAAAATGACTTTTTGGAAAGGTGAGATCCTATGACAGTATCACGTTGAAAGTCACTGAGCTCTTCAGTATGACCCATTCTACTGCCAATGTTTGTCAATGGAGATTGCATGTCTGTATGCTTGATTGTATGCACCTGTTAACAGTGGGTTTGGCTAAAATAGGTAATTGCCCCAATAGAAGGGGTGTCCACATACTTTTGGAAATATAATGTATCTCTAGATTAATGGAATCATCAGTTTGATTATTTGATATTTTCGGGCATAATTAATTTTGTTATGCGTTATGACTGTGTGTTATTTATTTTCTGGAAGAGGTGCATTTCTTGTTTGAAGGTTTAGCCTCTTTAAACACTAGCAATACATGAATCAAGCATTGAGAATAAACAGTCTATGTCTGGAATAATTCTCCTGTAGGCAAATTCTATGCAACATTTAAAACATTTAAAATTCAAGAGTCTCATCATTATCCAATTGCATTTGAGACTGTGTTACATGGCTTTCATAAAACAAGAACACTTGTCTCCCAATGCATTACATATATTTCTTGATTCATGTGTCCTTGTGACCATTCAATACTTCCGGCAAAAGCACATATACTAATAAACAACCCAATCAGTAATAAGAAACTGCCAGGCTTCATGCATTCATCATTTTAGAAACACAGCTAAGTAGCTGATATGGCTGCAGGGTGAGACACACTTTGCTGATCCTCTGTTCCTCTGTAGCCAGAGGAAACCCTATTGCCCGTGAAGGACTGCTTTGCACAAGATAAAGCTAGATCTTATATTTAGCTCCTGGGTTCTTTTGTGTGGACTTTGTGTGAGCTTGTGCAACAGTGCTGCACAATAGAGCTGGCGAGCCAAGCATGTCCTTTTGTTCCTTCAACTGTCGGAAGTGTTTTCACCATGAAACAAAGACATCCTCAACTATATATTTCTCTCACTTTCGTTCTGGTTCTTTGTGCTACTGCTGGCTGTGATCACAGGGGAAAAAATGACAGCTGTTGTTCTGCCATCTGAAGAGGCATTTGTATTATTGCATTATTTAACATTATTGGGAGAGGCACTTTTATTATTTTATTTTATTTTTTTTCAACAAAGCTTCCTGTTTGCATGTCAGTAAGGATGCACATCTCAGCTGCTCTGTGGCAGTGTGGCAGATGGAAGGTGGCATGCATTATGGGACGCTAAGCTGTGGCACAGGACTGTACTGCGGGAGATAAGAACGAAAATTGAATAAAATCAGGACAGCATACCTTTCCGGGCCAGGAGAGGGGTCTACAAAGAAAGCCTGGGGGATGTTGCACACTGTCAGAGACTCCCATTATCCACGTTCCTGGATCCATTACCCTCGGCTCCCCCACACGTTCTGCAGATTGTATTCTCATCACTTCTCACGAGCAATGGCTTTCACGGTGATTCAGCAAATTTCCCTCAATTCCCCAGGTTTCAGCTATCTAAATATTTGTGCTAATACAGTCTTGGCCTTCCTTATCATTTTCACACCCTACCACAGGAAAAGAATCTCTGCTGACCAAACTGTCTGAGAGTGTTCAATGTTTTATTTCCTTAAATGAAAATACATATAAGGTGGCAGAGACTGCATTGCCACATTTGCATAGGGTCAAAGTTAGAGTTCCCTGGGGTTGCTAAATTGAATAAAAGATTAGTATTTTATTTCATTTGTGAGGAAGCCATTCATGGAAAAGAAGTCTGAGAGAAGCATTTATATAATACCGAGACATCATTCATTATTAGAAATCTGTGTGTGTGCGTGCATGTGTGTATGTGTGTGTGTGTGTTTGCAGGGTACATTAAATCGAATTGCTCTGTGGTTGTGTGTCACACCAAACTGGAATACACGGCATTTTAGATTTCCAAACAGAAACTGAATTTTTCTTTTTTTTGTGTGTTTGTTTAGCCATCAGTCATTATATGGATTTCCCCCCATATAACAACTGTCCTTCAGCAACACCTGCCAGACATCTTAATTGATCGTTATCACCATCTTAAGGCAGCTAGTAATAATGGTCTAAATATTATGTCTGTGTCACTATTTCTTCTGACAAGCATTACTTAATGGCACTGTGACAAGTACATGTGTGCAGACCTAATTCATCTGAGATAAAGTGCATGTTTTTCTGTGAAACTGTTCCAGAACAGCACGCTTGAAATGGAATTAAGGTTTCCGTACAGATACATTCCATTCTTCTCGCCAAACCAGATTGCTGGCTTTCATGAGAGAATTTCCAACAGTGATGGACTTGCATGTTAATTTTATCTGGCTGTTTTTTTTTTTTGTTTTTTTTCATTTGATGCCAACAAATATTGTCAGATGACAAAGTAATATTGCAATGCTTACTGTAAATCTACAGGCAGATTGAACAGCTTGCATTTTAATCTGATGCTTTCCCACGAAATAAAAGGAACATATTTATCTGTTGATGGTTTTTTCCACATGCTGACTTGTATATTTGCCTCTATTAGTGTTTTCATTATTTTATCACTTTTAAATATGCATATGAATTTATTTGTTTATTTTCTTATCTATTTAGTAATGTATTGCCATTAATTGTTAGAGTTTTAAAACAATTTATTTCTTCTGTTGCTCCACCATTGTTTCAAAGACCCTTGAGTGAATGGATGTGAAATGCATGAAATGCTACGAGCCATTCTCTGATCTAGAAACATTGCATTATGTTTTTTTTATTTTTTATTTTTTTATTTCTGTTTTTTATTTTTAACCGGAAAGGGGGACAAGCAGGTTTACGTTATTTGCATGTGCTTTCCCCCTAGACTCTGGCTGCCCTTACGAGAAATTCAATAAATCTGCTTCCAAACCATCTCGCTCAAGCTTTGCATGTCCAGTCTGGCCCTGAGGAAATTAACAAGCGCATAGAGAGTGCCATCGACTTACGGAGTGGCGATAAATTGAGGCACGAGCATATCAAGCCTTTCTCACTGATGTTTAAAGACTCCAGCCTGGAAGAAAAGGTAGCTGGGTCTTAGACAGGTTCTTTTTCTCTAAGATACAAGAAAAAAAAAAAGATTAGTCTGCCATACTTTTATCATGAGTAAGCTAAAGGTTCTACACACATAAATACGTAACCTCTCAAAAACAGGCCCATTAGATGCTGGGCCAAAGGCACATTTAATAATATTTTTAGTCATTTTTGATTCATTTAATTATCTCCTGTCATTATTGGGTCATTGCCGCTGTCAACAATGTCACATTATGTAAAATGCATTGTGCCACAGTTGGCTGATTAAAGGTGAAGGCTTTCTTGTGGACTGAACCCCACAAATTGTGATGTGTCATATTATTTTCCAGGACTATGAAGTGCAATTTCATTAATGAAAATGTGGTTAGTGTGCAAACTGTACATCAGTATGCATACTGTGCCAAAAAAAAAATCCCTATATGTACCAACAACACAACTACACAGCAAAATTCTCAGAATAAAAAATTCTCAGCATCAACTCTTAAAGAGTTTTAAATCAGATAGGGACAGGATTATGTGTATTCCGTAGAAACACTAAACATTACAATATCAAAATTTAGTGTGCCCTGAAAATTTTGTATTGACTTTGTTTCGATTTGTGCAGTCATATCAGCACAGATTATTCTGATAATGAAACTGATGTTAGCTCAGCTCAGCATCCCAAAATTTCTATATTTAATTTTTTTATTGTCTAAATTATTGACCATCATTATCAATAATATTTTATTTTGGAATTCAGTAGTATTGGCTGATAGCTACATGAAAGAATGTTTGCTGTTCCAAATTCTAAGCAGCAGAATCCAGTCAGATTTATTTACTAGAACTGAAACAGAAATTATCTTTAAAATTCTATCAAGCACCCTACATTCTGGAATGCCTTGACTAGTGACATGTACAAGTGCAATGAGACAGTATGATTGCACACAGTTCACTATCCACACCACAGTCTTGTTTTAATTTCCCTAGCAAGATGTGTGTTATTTCCAAACCTCACAAAACAGAGACACTTTGGTCTTTGGCTGTTGATTGGCTTCGGAGATGGGTGAAACAACCCCTTTAGTTTACTCATGACCAAACGTGTGCCGTGGACTTGTTGTTCTTAAAAGTCTGACATTTTCAACCTTTTTTTGCGGTTTATTTGACCCCTTTTTGTAAAAACCCACTGTTACTGCACCTTTGCCGTTTGAGTTGAAACAACCCTCTTCTGTTGCCTTCCCTTTGTTTGACCATTTCAATCCTACATTCCATTCCCCGTTTGGATTTGGTTTTGCTTAATGTTCAGTTAATCGATGTTGAAGTTCGTTATTTTGGCATAGCCGTTACAAACATATTAAGCATCCTCTTGCTAATTTCCCAGCGCCCGTTTATAAAAGAGAAAAGAGGCAGAGAGCAGGGTCAAGGGCTGACTTTTTTATTTCCAAAACAACTTTTTCATTTTCTAAGACCTAGGTTTTTCATTTTTTATACAACTTATTGAACCACTTGGCAGTTTTCACAGATTCATTAAATAAGTAATACAACAAACAGCAGAAGATTAGACTGCTCCTTTCTCCATTTAAACTTAAGAACAATGCTCATTTAGACTGAAGAGTGTCATAAGTATTGGTTGTTGGTAAATTCTGAGTTGTATTGACAGTTTCAGTGTTAGACTGTGCTCTCTGCCCTTTTGCCTATAGAGTGGCATGCCCATGGCTAAGCATTGTAGGATGTGGACGGCTTGCTGCTGCCTTGGTGTTTACTTCTCTACTGTCTGTCTGTTTGAATTCTTTCTCCCCCACCCCCTTCCCCACAGTACTCCCAAATGAGGGACGAGGTCTTCAAGTCCAACTTGGTCTGTGCATTCATAGTTCTAATATTCATCACGGCCATCCAGAGCTTGCTGCCCTCTGCCAGGTAACTGAATAAAGTGGCCAAATCGGGCTCTGTTATTTTACATGGGGGAATCGTGGTGTACATAATAATCAATGTCAGGGCCATGCACAGACTTTTTGGGGGGTATGGGGGCAGATTTTGTCGGCCTCGTCTTTTTTCCATGGGTGTTCTGTAGGCCTAACTAGACTAAATAGTGAATACTATATCCAAACAATGCGGTTCCTTCTTTAAATGTGAAGCTATGCTACTTTTGTTTTAGTATTAACCCCACCTGCACCTCCTCAGATGACAACTTTATACAGTCCAACAGGAATGCTTCCTGTGTACATGTAAAGCTAAGACACAAGGCAATATCATTCATGTGTTCATTTGAAACCTACCTCCGCCCCCTCTCTTTAGGAGGAAAACATTGTTAATGGTAAATTATCTGTTATTTACTATTACATACTTACATACATACTTACTCTATACTATGCTTTTGTCACCATAAATGTATATATGTATGTGTCTGCCCCCTCTCGCAAAAAGCACAGAAAAGAGGCATGGTCTGGCAGAGCAGCACATATTTTCGGAAGGCTAAGCTATGTAGAATGCATATGTTATTAATTTACTAATTTACAGACTTTCCAAATCAATCCATGAAACGGTCAGTGTGTGGAGCGAGGTGGACCCAAGTGCAGAGAAACACATGAGACGAGGAATAAATGAACAGATAGAAATAAGAAGAACCAAAATAACAAAAAGGAGGGAACACGAAGAACTAAACACTACCACATATAGGAAAACAAATAATGCTGGAAACTGTTGGAGAACAGCTAACAAACACAAAAGAGAATTAACCAGGAATCACAATAGACAGGCGCTTAGAAGGCAATGGAAACCAAGTGAAGACTGAACAAACACAGCAAACTTAAATGCAGAGAACAATCTAGTGAGACTAATGATTAATGACACACAGATGAGGAAACCTAATCAACCAATAAAACAAGAGTAGAATAACTAACAAGGGAATGCACAAAATGACCAAACACTAGCGAATCAGGTAAGGACCACAGAACAATGAAGGGTAGCTAAGCAAGGGAAACATGGGCTGGGCTAGGATGGAGGACCAACTGGTCTCTGGAAGAAAAGTCTGTTGCGTGTTGGCTATGTGTTCCAATATCTTTTGAGAAAGGCAAAGGAGGCAAGACACTCGCTCTGAGGAACATGTAAAATATTTTCATTCATTTAAAAAACATTTTAAAACGCTTTAAGAAATTGAGAGTTGCGGACGGACAAACCACCTCATAAATAGCTCTCCACAGCTTCCCTGGCTAATATGTGAGAAGGGTGTCCAACTGATCTGGCATAATCTGAATTTTAGAGCAAAACCTTCAGGTGATGAGCCACTTCCTCCAAATTGCTAAGCACTAGGGTCAACCTCTGTGATGCAGCTAACTGGAACAAATTGTCAAAGCATTCATGCAAAAGAGTAAATGATCAAAACTAGTATTTTCAGCTATGTTAGCCAGTCCCAAATCCCTGGCTATCTCGTCCTATAGGCATTAGCATAGGGGTGATTGGGAAAATAACTAACAAAGCCTATATTACACTGGACTGAGTCTCTGAAATCGAAACTGAGCTGCTATCTTCATCTTTTAAGACTACATTTTTACTATGAATTTGATATTAAGACATATGAAAGCAAATACATTTTTAGTGTAAAATAAGATAAAACTGAACACATTACCTTGTAGCATCAAAAGCAGCTGATGTGATTGTGTGAGTGGTGACATTGCAGTCATCTTGCCTCTCATCTAAAATCAGAACTTAGTTTGAGTAAAGGTGATGAGCTTGCCTCTCCCTAGCCACATTACTTGCAGTATCATTTGCCTAACATGCTGTCATTTTCAGTACATCAAACTGCCTTGGAGTTAATCAATATTCTTTGATTTACAATGAAATGTTAGTTTTTTTTTATCTTAGATTTTAAACATGAATTTCAGCTAAATTAACTTTCCAAATTGTGCTTGTGATGGAAAAAAAACACTTGATTAGTATGTTAAGGCTTGTTCCAATTTTGTTTTTTTATTTTCTTAGATTTTAAACATGCATTTCAGCTAAATTAACTTTCCAAATTGTGCTTGTGATGAGAAAAGAAACACTTGATTAGTGTGTTAAGGCTTGTTCCAATTTTTTGATTGAATCCAGATTCCAAGTAGGCTACTCAAGACTGCGCTTAATGCTATCCATATCTGTTAGCCTCAAATCAGGTTCTTAGGTGAGGAAAATTAGCCTTGCTTTCTCATTTCTGTCTTAGAACGATTGTTTTAGTTTTAGAATGAGGCCAAGTCACACCTCACAGTCTTTATTAAAAAGCTCTTACTGTGGGATAATACATTTAATTTTCTTTAGGAAGCCAAATGACTTTAATCCTGTCTCCAGACAGTATATATTACAGATATCAGTTTTACAATTTTGAAGTCCCATGTCATGTCATTGTGGTATATTTCATCAGTTGAAAGATTCAAACGGGTCAAAATGAAACACAGAACAGCTGAATTTGATTTAAAAAAAAAAAAAAAAAACTGTTGGTGGCAAGAATTGTCACTGTAGCTGACCGTGTGTACGTGTGCCTGTGTGCTTGTGTGCGTGTCTCGGCAGGATGGTAACCATGGTGATCCAGTTCTCCATACTGATCATGCTGCATTCTGCCCTGGTCCTGGTCACCACTGCTGAGGACTACAAGTGTCTGCCTCTGGTCCTCCGTAAGACCTGCTGCTGGATCAATGAGACCTATGTGGCCAGGAATGTCATCATCTTCGTCTCCATCCTCATCAACTTCCTTGCTGCCATGATCAACATCGTAAGTGCAGCTTCGGTAATCTCCTCTTGCTGCAGGGTGAAAAGTGGAGCGGTAGAAAATGTGCTTCCCAAGTAGGGAACTGCAGCTGAGCCCTTTTACTGAGCCTTCTCAAATCTACAGATAGATTAAATGCGTGAAGTGAGTGGTCACAGGCCAAATCTGACTAAATGTATGAATTAATTATTATTTAATACATTTATTAAAAATAGAAAAATTAAAATCTGAATTTTTAAATGATTTTTTATTAATTAACACGTGTATTTATTAATATTATTAGAACTGTAATTTAAAGAGATTCCAGGAAATTGTATCATATGATGCATGGCCATTTTAATTTACCATCAATTGCACTTTAATTGCAGACTGAACTTTTACACTGAAGATACCAGTGGTGTATTTTCTTATTCTTCCACAGTCCATGCACACACACACACACACACACACACACACAATCCCAATCCCAAAGAACATCCAGTTATTGCGCATATTTGAACATGGAAGTCAGTACTTTCAACGTCATTCATTGTTCTTCTCATCAGTAGCCACATTCTATTTCCAATTACACTAATTTACATAGCCAAACAGAACATAGTAGTTGGGCAGTCACGCAGCAGAAATCTGCACAACGTCACTGATAACCTTTACCAAAGACCACAGAATCAGAACACTGAAAGAGAAATGCATTATCTCATGTGAATGTGTGATTTCAGAGTCCCATTGTAATGAGTCTGCTCTCTAATGAATTTTGGGAAATTATCATAAAGGAAGATATATTGGAAAGACAGTGGAGTACAACAAGAACATGCAGGGTCCTTAGGGACAAAACAGCTGGGGAATCAAATTGATTTGGATACTGCCGTTTCTTTTCTAAATATGTGAAAAAGAAAAATATGAGTCTTTGTGTATTGTACACAGTAATACACTGAATATTCAGAAACCATGAATAGAAAATAAGACTGATTGTTGGAGGCTTTAAAGGATTGCATTATTAATAATGCGAGAAAAATTTGTTCACATGCACTTTCATTGTTCCCATTATCTCCTGAAGATTAGCATCCTGCTGTTTCATTGTGCTATCCCTCTCAGATTGAAAATGCTGAAAACATACCAAAACCGTGGTACTGAAACAAATTCTAACCATTACCTTTTCCATCATTTTTATATCCCATTAAAAATGACAGCACAAAGGATGGTTAACCACAAGCCACAAAGTTCTGGTGAATGTTAGTGTGTATATTGCATTATGTATGTTATGGTAACGCTTTTTCTTCTCTACTGGAACTGGCCAGCTGTGGTGTGATTTTGACAAGTCTGCAACCATCAGGAACCAGACGTACAACTCATCGTCCTCAATACCTGACATATGTTTCTACCCTGAGGTATACAGTCTTACAATTCTACTTTTTGAGTGAAAGTGTCATGACCTATGTATGGCATATGTAAGTATGTTGTTTACATCCCATCATTTTTGTTATGACCTATGCACTAAGTGTTTGTTGCTTATGTCCTGCACTTTCGTAATTGATACTTTCTTGAAGCTTCATTTTCATATTTTAAATAATGTATGCTTTGATAAAAGCTTTTCAAAAGGTTAGGGTTGAAATTGGTGACCCAGTTCTGCTTTCAGTCCCAGGAATTGTGAGGCCATCTGTATTGTTTTATTGATGTTCTTGTGACACTTGTGATGTAGCGTACACTTTATATAGGATTGTGAATGTGAAGGAATAGACCCTTGCAAATTCCTTTGAAAGTTTTTTTTTCTCTCTTTCTCTCTCACTTGAAAGATTATTCTCAAGTTCGCCAGAACTGGCCCTCAATATTCCTAAATATTTTGGAGCCTATCAAGGAGACTTTCTTTCTAAATCTTTTGGAGTATTTTCAACCTTTTGTGAATTCATGTGCAAAAATCTAAATTGTCTGTATAAAATTGCTGTTTTTGAACATTATTCTGTGAAAAATGTAAATAGACTTTGGGGACTGAAAGAAATTAATTTGTGGTGCATTGATTCAGACAAATTCAAATACTTATTCATTCTGTCTGAGCCACAATTTAAACAGATCAGCAAAGATCCCACTTTATAGCAGGCAGTCAATATACCAATATACTGCACTAACTTAATATGAATTAATGTCACAGTAGATGTTTAAGTGTCTCGGGTTACAGTGATGAGCATTTGCACTTTATGTAATGTATTATCTCATTAAACCTTTCCATAATTGAATATTAGTTCTACACAGAACCCAGTACCTATCGAATTATGTTTATGCAATGTCTACACGATGTCTACTTAAATTCTAATCACACAAACATATCTTATGTAATTATCGGGTAGAAGCACAAGCAGTCAGATATACTGTACGTGTGTACACACTAAAATATGCATGGTTTGTATTTTAGCACAAAACATTTTCCTGTGTGGTAACAGTTGTAAGGTAAAGAGAAACATGCTTACTTTTCAAGGAAATATCTTTACTTTTTCACAGTTTGATATTTGCCTTTCCTTGTTCACAGTACTTCGTCTTTACGGGCGTGTTGGCCATGGTGACCTGTGCTGTATTTTTGCGCCTGAACTCAGTTCTGAAACTGGCAATTCTGCTCATCATGATCGCCATTTACTCCCTGCTCACGGAGGCATTCTACACGTCGCTCTTTGTGCGCTATGACACCTTCCACCACAACGGAGAGTAAGTCTGAGCTGACTGACTCCGCCCTCCAACTGCCTAGTCTTCCTTTGCCTGTCAGTCACACCATTTTTCTTTTCTTTTATAGTTTGGTCTGTGGGAGATTTTGATGATTTTACAATACTTGCCAGGGAAAAAAAAAGTGAAAATAATATAGATAAAATAATGGATATCATTAGTTTGACCTGATATTATCTGACCCATTTCTCTAACATCAAAATGATGTGAATGCCTGAAAAACAAGTTGGGTTTGATTACTGGGTCATTACGCATTATATATGTTTCTGTCGAAGTCCAGGAGTCCATACCAGAAAAACTGATGCTAACATGTTTGACGTCCTGGTATTCACCTAAGAAGTAGCAAGTACTCTGCTTTGAATTGTAGTCCACCTGCATTCACCCTCATGACAGAATTTGGAGGGGCTGTTTTTAGCCAATAAATTAATGTTGTTTAAATGACAGCCAACCTCCCGCACTTGACCGGCTTTCTCAGGCCCATGCAGCTTTACTCTTTATCAATTCCAATAGGCTACCAGCAAAAGCACTCTCGCCTTGTGAAAATGCATTGACAACCTTTCCAAAACCAACATTTCATTAAAATTAAATTGCCAAATGGATTTAAGTAATCGTAGGCTCTGTCAAGCCTTTCAGGATTAAATAAAGGCTGCAAATAAAATATAGTTTTTTACCTAATTTGAATTTGGTTGTTGTACCCAACAAGAAGCAAGGCCCAGGTACACACAATAATCGAGGGTGAAAAGAACTACTGCAACAACTGTCAACATTTTACCATGACAGGGTATCCTCAAAATGTGTAAGAATGTCCCAAAAGAACCCCGATGACATGTACTACAAAGAGACATACAGTAACTGTATTATATGTACAACAAAATATACAATAATGTGATGTGTTGGGAGTGAGTGTTATGTGGCCATCGATTATCATAGACACAATGCAATGCCATTATGCACACTGGTCACTATACTGCATTGTTCAAAATAATACTCCATTAGAGGCCTATTACGCATTTGGAAAATGTTATGTTCTGGTGCAAATGACATATATATATAATTTTAAAGAATATGTATTTTTAACTATATATCTTTGTTATGTCTGTCATAATTGTGGCTGCTGAAATTAATGGAAAAGGATCTGTGAAAAATAATAAAAATAATAGTATTATAAACAAAAGAGAGCTTAGTTAAATATTTATTGTCCCAAAAACAAAGTAGTTTACTTCGTGCCTTAGCGCTTTCTATTCCTTGATAAAATATACTGATTTGCACATAAACCCAGTTTACATATTCAAGTAATTATTGTGCCATGTGTTTTTGTTTTTTTTTCAGCAAAAATTTCCTGGGGACCAAGGAGACATCTCTTCTTTTGATGGCGATGTTTCTACTAGCTGTGTTTTATCACGGGCAACAGGTAAGAATTACATTGACTCAGATGTAAAAATGAATGTACAGTATTTGCCATGCTGTAGATCATAGTGGCACATGCCCTCAGGTATTGTTGTGTTGGTCCTTGGTGTTATCAAATAGGACTCTCAGAATGTGGAGCATGAATTGTGCTGGCAGGTTTACAACTGAATGGCTATTTGAGCTTACGTTTGTGTCAGAATAAAGAGTTGCTAGAGATAATGACTGTGTACATACAGAACTATTCAGCCATCTTTTCACCTGTACAGCTTATCCATTCATTCAAAATTACCATCAGACTATACAGTATGTTCATGAATTTATCTGTTCTTTTTTAATTCATCTACCAACCAAACACTGGGCCAGTATTGCTTGTGATGATGATGAATTGAATTGGATTAGACCTTCATTGCTCAGATTCAGCTTCACAGTAGAGCTATAACACCATCCGTAATTTACCGTGATGTAAATGATCAATTTTTTTAAATGACCATCGTAATTTTTTCCACATTCAGCACAAGTATGAGGTCAGCCGCCATTAAGTACGTTCATGCTGATAGGAGCAGGGTGGGAAATTGAATACAGCTCTATTGCTGTGCCTTCAATTATGGATCAGTACAGTACATTATGTTTAACATTTTGAAAATGCCATCTATCTTTAAACTCTTAGACAGAGTACTTTTCCAAGCAAGCAGAAAGCAATTTCATCCATTTGAATTAATGAACTGCGTGCTATATGAACATAATATTTTCTCTGCCTGTATACAGCAGTTTCGCTACCATTCTTTCAGATATTCACAATAAGACATTAACTTTAGTTTGTTGTTCTTAATATAGCATTATCCACGTTTATGTAGAGTATATTCACAAATATTACTGTCTATGGGCTCTATCTTACACCCGGCGCAAAGCAGCGCCAAGCGCAACGCAAGTGTCTTTGCTAGTTTCAGACTGGCACAGTTGTCATTTTCCCGTCCAGCGCCCATGTTGGTTAAATAACAAATGTACTAGCGACCATCTGAGCGCCCATGGGTGTGTTGGTCTTAAAATGAGGTGTGATCAGACGCATTGTTGGCGCATCGCTATCTTGAGGCAGCGGGAAGCGATTGCGCGATTGACCAACAAAAACCTGGTCTTAAGTCAATGGCGCAGTATTTTGCTGTTATTTTAAGGGCGCATTATTAAGAGAGTAATATGCGCCTACATAGGCGGGTGCACAAAGCGCAATATTTTTTAAAAATACATGTCATAATAGTTAGTCATAATATTTATCAGAATCCACCAAACCGCCATTATAATAGCAATCCGTCAAGGTGCAAGCGCACCTGGCTTTTAAAGGGAATGGGAGATGACACTCTGATTGGTTTATTTCATGTTACGCCCAAAACACACCTATGATTAATTAAGAGACTAAGTACAACCCCTTTGAACCATGCGCCTTACTTTGTGCTCAGATTATCCGCCATTAAACTAACAAAAGTAGATTTGGACACAGATTAGACCATGCGCTTAGATCGTTAAAATATAGCCCTATATCTGGATATTCTTTATGTGACTGAACACAGTTGGATATTAACACGCACTACTCTCACGGCCTTGCCACTATGGTCAAATATTAACCTGTCAACACAAAGGCCTTCATGATACCTGGTTAGATGACAGTTTTTCAATAATTTCTCATAGGCTGCTTTAGACCCCTCTTAAAGAAGATCAGACTCCACTTTGAGAAAAAAGTTTGGATTTGATTTTTTTTTTAAACTGTTACTTTTGAAGTTTAATGGTGTGCCGTATTATAAACTTAATGTGGACAGGTTGACGTCTGACCAAAGGAGGATGCCAAAAGTATTGACAATATGTCAGTAATGATAGTTGGATACTGACAGCATGATATAGTGTGGTTTTCAAATATGGAATGGAGAACACCTATACAGTACATCAATAGTAGGATGGTTTCTTTGATGCAACCTTTAATACAGTTTAATATTAACTACAGCTGGATATTTACAACATGATATAATAAAAATAATCTCACCAAAAATATGTCAGTGAATGAAGCAGTAAAGGGCAATTTATATTAGTTTTTTCTTTTTAACTGGTACTGCACTGGTTCAAAATCAGATAATTGAAAATGAATGAAGAACTTTTAATGCTGCTCATTCTAGATTTCTCAGCATGCTGTGATTACTTTCCAGTATTTTCTCAAAAAAAAAATTTTTGTTTACATATTTTGAAACTATATCTGTCATAAAACTTTAAACCCCAAACGGAGTATTTGTAGTACAAATGCCACAATATGAATAGCTCTTACTGAAAACTAATTAGACACATAATAAGAAAAAACACCATCAAAATGTGATTTCAGCGTGATCATACTAAATTACCAATGACTTCTGATGTGCTTAAATACCGAGTGAATTCAGAAATATAACTGTACCATATCAACCAAATATATGTTTTCTCCGAATAGATTTCACAATGACTTGCTGTGAATACAGATATTAGACAGGAAATTCAGTGTGTACCCTGTTTCTGATTCCTGTCACTTCACAAGTTTTCATAAACACCAGCAATGCTTACTTCGACCAAGCCACAGGGACACAAGTGTGCATTAGATGCACCCCAACATGTTTCATGTAGCCATATTTCCACACACCTCTTCCATTACTTTATGAAATGTGATTAAGGAAGAGACTGTGGGACTGAGGATGGGTGAATACGGTGACAAAATGTACACGAAAATGCCGGAACCATCTGTGCATATTACAAAACACATGCACCAGCAGCTCTCTCTCTCATGGTAGGATGAGATGGTTTTGTAGCATTATAATGGAGGACCTCGTGAGGGATGGTGCCAGTGCACATGGTTACATTTTCCCAGCGCTGGTCAGCAACAACATCAGCAATCAAGAATGTTCCTTCCACACCACCTCCTCCAGGGCCCTGATTCATCAGTGCAGATGTACTACGGAGCAGCATTTTCACCGAGTTCAAGTGTTCTCTGAGAAAGCAAACACGACCACGTCCCCGTTCGTGCTAAAGTTCTGAAAGGCCATTGAAAACTTAAGCGGTTTTGGTTGGCACAAGTGAGATGTGAACGGAGTCAGATGGCATTTTGATAATGACAGTTTCAAAAATGGGTTTTCTGCCTGAATGTGCAGGATTTTATTATGAAGATTTGCCCTTAAGCAAAAAAAGAAACAGAAATTTGTGAAATGAAATGCTAATTCGAGTAAACAGGCAAACTGTGCTTGGACGTTTTGCATAATAGTGAGGCTGTTGATAAGCCTTGCTGTTATAATAATGGTGCCTAGAGTACTGGTTGTTGTGTGTTCCCAGTGCTTCACAGCCCTGGCTTCACAACATGAGGCGAGAATGCGATTCTACCTTAGGGGTGGTATACAGGAACAACTGAAGCACTCAGCTCCCCATTTGATAGTAGCTGTGCTGTGGGTCTGCCGCTTCACACATCTGCAGGGAGGAACTCGTGAACCATGCAGAACGTATCAGCTCAGCTGCCCTGTAATTAAGCTGTCTTTGGATGCCATGGATACGACTCAAGTATGTGGCTCAGGGGGCTAATTAATGCTTGGCACAAAGTAACTATTTCTTGTCTGTAGGCCTAAAAGACATGGCAAAAGCCCTGGTGTTTTTTGGATAGAGCTGTATTGGGTTAATAGGTTTTCTCTCACTCCAATCGTGTCCATGGTGAGATTAATATGGATGAAAACAAACACTGCTGTCTTCCTGGATGAATATTTTGGTGGTGTCCCAATTTTAGGGAATTAATAGCAGCACCAGGTATATAATTTCAAGCCACATTCCAAGTGGTGTATTGAATTGAACTTCATTTTTGTTTATCAAATTCAAATGCTAATTCATCAAAATACTTGTGAAAAGTTGGTAACTGTGAAATAATTCCTAACCAACTTGTGATGTACAGTTTGCTACAGAAAGATTACCCTGTGAAAAGCAAATACACACTGGTGGGAGTTCTTAGGAAAATATAAAATTTGTATAGAGCCCTTAGTTCAGCATCTCATTGTTCAAAGAAAGACATAAGCCATGCCATGGTTGGAAGTTGGTCTCAGGATCGCTTTCTTTGAAAACCGAAGGCTAGACAGAAGAACTGGCATAATTGAGCCCACCATTGTATTTAAAACAGGACATTGGTGGAATTCCGTCAACATTTGCCCTCAACTTTGACTCATGCTTCAGTGCAAATGTGTTTTCTTCTGACATTTAGGTGAACCCATTTCAAATTAATCAAATTCTTTTGCACCTGTGTCATTTTGATTTTTCAGTCCTTCAAACTTCACAAACTTTGTCAAATACTGCAGGTCTGAATGAGAGCATCTTCCATCTCCATAGCAATTGAGACTCACTCAAATTGCACCTGGCAGAAATAGCGTGTATCACAGTGTGGGAGTTTGCTGAGTAGTACACATGCGCCTGAGATGGAGATACATTTATGGCCACTTACAGTTCTGTTACCTTGAAGGATATTACAAAAATAGACATTTAGCATTGTGTAAATCATACTATTATACAACCTCTTCTAGGTAATCATCAATAAAACTAAGAGGCCAGATCAACAAAAGTGGTTTTATAGATCAGTTTAGGCCATGTTACTGAAAGTCTGCCAAACACAACCATAAAAGTGAGTGTAATCACTATTCAAGGACTAGTTTTACAAGCAAGTTGACATATATTGGAAATATTGTCTCCCCATCAGGAGGATTAATGAATAGTACGTTTGCGGCTGAGCACTGGGCAAACTGAAGAAAATTACTGTCCTTTAATTCTTAATTTTCTTTTTTGAAAATTATGAAAATTGCATTTGTGTTGTTGATTAGGTTTCTATATTCCCTTTTTAATAATTGAACTGGTCCTTTCGTGCTGAGTCTTCGACGACCTTTTAAATTGAGTGAATTTTTAATTTAAACTAATCTGGTTTATTTGAGGCCAACTGTAATCTTTTTTGTTCCATTTTACAAAATACTAAACTTTCAAATAATACGTTGGCACACTGTTAAATGTAACTTCTCATTTATGTTATTTCTCATTAAATTTCATTTCTCAGTTTTACAAAAAAAAATTGATAAAATAGTATATACCTACAGTACAGACATTAGCAACTAATTCTGTAGTGATTTATATTGCTGTTATTAATGCTATATTAAAAGTAACATAATCTAGCTTTTCAAATTTTTGTGACATTTCTCGCATGTATCAAAACATTGCTCATACTTAAATGCATGCTGGAAATAAAGAGACAAGGTATCATTATTGCGGTATCGTAGCTGTTAGCTTGAGACCAAAATGGCGTCCTTGCGGTTGGTTTCTTTTCCACTTTGCGGGGGACAGGCGCTCATTTGTCTGTCTCCTCTCTGCGCCTAGCTGGAGTACACGGCGCGGCTGGACTTCCTGTGGCGCGTGCAGGCCAAGGAGGAGATCAACGAGATGAAAGAGCTGAGAGAACACAACGAGAACATGCTGCGGAACATCCTGCCCAGCCACGTTGCCCGCCACTTCCTGGAGAAAGACCGGGACAACGAGGTGATGGGAGAGTCCTGCTGGCCGGTTTCCTTTCATTCAGTATAATTTCATTTTTATCCTTTTTCCTCTATTTCCCCAGGGAGAAAATGCTTCTAACCGCACCACACTTTCACATTAAGTGACTGTTATGCATATATTTTACGCCGCTTCAGTTTTATAAAACATTTTTCATTTTTTCATTGCATGCGTAACTGAAAATTGGAGACATTGTTCCAGTTAGGTTGAACACTACTCCTGTTATAATGTGCATACTACAGTGATACACAACATAAAATCCAACCTATGGCACATGCTGTCTTATGGCCATAACACATACTGTATGTGCTGCATGTCAGTTCATCATGAATATTAAAAATGGATATAGTTATTTAAATATTAGTCTATGTAGATCATTATGGTGGAGGACCATGAAGTTTCACAGAATGTGTTTCAAAAGAGTGTATTAAGACACGTGTATACAAAATAACACAATCCTGCTTTCACAAGGCAGATGCAACTATTGTCATTAAGCAAATGCTCGTACCAAGGGCAATTTACAGTAAGTACATTCAACTAAGGCAGGGGAGACAACAACAACATCACAATCACAACAATACTGTATATCATGATCACAAAAATATACCACAATCACAAAAATGTATCGCAATCACAATGTTTCACAATCACAAAAACATATGCACCACAATTACAAAAACATATCACAATCAGAAAAACGTCACAATCACAAAAACATATTGCAATCACAAAAACATATTAGAATCAGCCCTCCCATTTTCCATGCTAGAGGTGCTGAAGAATGTCAGACTGCTCTGTTCTCTGTGCACCCAATCCGGTGCATGTGTATTTGCACTGGGAGAAGACTGCTTCTCCCTGCCTTCTCTGTTCCTACACTGAACCGCATAATTGGTTTTGGGAAACTTCAGCGGCAAATAAACAGTGGGATGGGAAAGATGTTCTCTTCAAAGGCTTTCACTGTGTGAATCCATTCTGTCGACTGGAAAGCTTTATGAGTTAAGGATCCTTGCCTCGCACATTTGTATTTGCTTCTTTTGCAGTAGGCAATTGCACATTGCCAATTTGCTCGTGTGAAAGGATTGATTTTCAGTTTGCCCACTCAACTGAATGAAATGCTCTGCTTTTTTTTTTTTTTTTTTGCAAAACTTGCAAACTGAGCTGCCCTGGTTTCCTCAGGTGTCTGTCAAATGAACTCCTCCCAAGAATGCAGCAGGTGCTGACAGGGTGCTATTTGTCATCAGTGAGAGATGTTCCTGTATTATTGTATGACCTACAGAGCACCACTGGCTTGGAGTTAAGATCTGAAGACATCAAGATTAATTTTTTCATAATTTACTGTTTCCTCAAAATTGTGTAGACAAAATCAAGGAATAAAATGTATTTGTTATAATTGAATTAGCATGCTTATAAGTTCACAGACAGACATATTACCCAATTAAAATGTAATATTTCTCTTGGTACTATATCATAATTAGATGGCAGTGCCATATGTTAATAGGCTTGCCATTAATAATGGAACAGCCCATAACAGCATACAGATTTCATTTCACATATACATATAGGTTTATTCATTTTAGCCAGGAGAACTGACAATTGGGTACTTATCTCTGATGTAACGTAGCTATTCTTGATCACCACCCTCCTACATGATCTGGGTGTTTATAAGGACCTGAGCAATGAAAAATGCCGCCATTTGATTTTAATTTTAAATTGGAACACCAATGACCTGGCTGAGGTGAAAAAATAACCTTTTTTTTGTCTGTAACTAGCATGATATAACACTGCCACCTACTGGAATTATAGTGCATAGCAGGACAAACCAGGCTCCCGTTGTCTGTTGAACAGAATGAATCTTGAGAATAGCGTCGGTGCTACCTGAGGTACTTTAAGTGGTGGCGCACTGTTGTGAAGGCCGCTGGTAATGACCTGCCTTCTTGCTTCACACAGGAGCTGTATTCCCAGTCCTATGACACCGTGGGCGTGATGTTTGCCTCCATCCCAGGCTTCGCCGACTTCTACTCCCAAACCGAGATGAACAACCAGGGCGTCGAATGCCTGCGCCTCTTGAATGAGATCATCGCTGACTTTGATGAGGTAACCCTTGGGGAAGTGACTCATCGTTTGCCTTCACATTTCTGTTGCGTGTACCTTTATAATGTGCCTCGTTTTATGTCCTTGAACGTAGCACGATTCTAATGTTTGCTGTAAATTCCTGTTTTAAACAAACTGCTCTATTAATTTCTATGCCCAGTTAATATCCTCATAGCCTTTGGCCTTTGGAAACAGTATGATATTCTTTATTTATTTGCATTTGTTTTTGCAGTTGCTGGGTGAAGACCGATTTCAAGACATTGAGAAGATAAAGACCATTGGTAGTACATACATGGCAGTTTCAGGGTTGTCACCTGAAAAACAGGTAAAAAATCAATACTGAAGAGAGTTTAAATTAAAAATGTGTTGTACAACTTTAATTCAATGAACCAATCTTTACAATCTTTATAACTTTATACAATCTTTTGTGGAAAGCATAGCATCCCTAAGTAAAATTGAAGTATACCATTTTATATTTTAACTTTACTCCACCATTTACTTGCCTCATATCTTAGTACGATACTCCCATTAGCCAGTACTCCCGCATAGGCCTGTATTATCTATGAGAACATAATTTCTTAATATAAATTAAAAAGCATCATATTCATTTCTATTTATTTGGACCAATGACAGCACTTCAAAAGCAAAACTTTGTGTCAAATTATTGATTGACTTTTTTCGTAAGGTAATTAGCCATGTAATAAGTGTGATAATGCACCCCGAGGCACTCTGCTATCGGGAAATAATTTATCTTCACAGAGGCAACCCCCTCTTTGCTTTGCGCCAGGTTCCTCGCATCTGTGTCTTCATTTTACAGTTACGCTTATAGTTTGCAGAAGTATGCTATTTTATGCTTCACTGGAAGCAAAATGAAAGTTTATATAATTATACTTCAAGTGTCCTAAAGTATACACATTTTTCACATGGGGCTACATTTATAGCAGCACAATAGAGCTGTACATTATAAACCATGAAAAAATCTATAAAGGCTTTATTACACATTTATAGAAGAATGTCAATGGGAATAAATTACAAATGGCTGAATGAAATGGAATGCCATTGAATATGGTCTCTACGTCGGCTCTAAGTATTAAAAAGTCAGAGGGCACATAGACTGCTTGTTTACCAAGACCCATTAAACATACTTTCTGCTGTCAATTGCTTGTTTGGTTGATACAGTATACTAAACGTTAAATGCCTACCTGGAGTCCAATTGATGTTATTCTCTAAAATGCATTTCAGCAAAGTGATATATGTTAAATTAGAAGTGTAGGTTTTCTGCTAACAGCCTTTAAGGTCTTCTTTAAGACCATTGCTAATGTCACATGATTTTGTTCTTCCAATCAGAAATAAGCTATCCTTTCTCCTCTCTATATGTGCCAATACAGCAATGTGAGGACAAGTGGGGTCACTTGTGTGCCCTCGCTGACTTTGCCATCGCCCTGAATGAGAGCATCCAGGAGATCAACAAGCATTCCTTCAACAATTTTGAGCTGCGTATCGGTAAGATATTCTGCTGTCATATCCATCTGCCATTTAAAATGGCGGGAACAGTATTTTGTTTTTATTATTTATATTTAATTATGAGTCATAGTTTATGTTACTATATTATATTTTTCTTTTCTGTTTAAATTTAAACTCTGATTAAATTCCTTTATTAAAGAGTTTGTGCCAATTATGATCAAATGCTGTTGATTGGAGTCTACAGTAATGTGTGACTGTATTCGGTGAATAGTACAAATCAACCCGTGCCTCACAGTGCTATTGCTTCTTAGTAAAACTGCTCAGTTTTGTGCATTCAAGGATCAGTCTGTCTGATATATGCATTGTCCATAACTTCAGTAATGTATTCACGTACATACACAAGGCCCTGTAACAGAAATCCAAGTCCTCAAAGGCTGAGAACTGCTGGTTTCCTACCCTTCCAATACCTGGGTGTCAGGTGTGAAGACAGTCTGGCCAATCAGTAGCACTAATTATTCAATTAATTGCCTGGGAGAAAAGAGAACCAGAGCTGAATTTGTATCCATGACAGACTAAAATGTTGCTAGAATAGGCAGGATTTAATTCCAGACTGCAGCGCTTGTCGGTTTTCCAAAAACTAGTGATTTAATGCACCATATTTTATATACATTATTTAACAACATTGTGATTTCCTGCAAAGGCAGAAGCCATAATAATACTAAATTCACTGTTGATAGTTGAGGACAAAGCACATGAACTTGAATGACGCCCTTGCTAGCAGTAGACTTGAGTTTTGATGCATTTTGTGTTTTATTTTGTTGTGTTAAAGTAACATTGAAAATAATGACTTAATAACATCAAGACTGCATTCCTGTTGGGCTCATAAATACTAACTGAAAATTTTCCTGAGAATGGCTTTCATTCTGAATGTGAAATGCGATTTATAAGGTGAAAAAGTGTCAGTTCATTTGGTAATATACTGTAAGTAGTTACAGTACTTTTCAGTAAAGTTGTTTAGCTCATTGTAATTTGGCATGTTGTAGTGTAAGTGCTGCATGATAAGTGTCTCCCTGCTGCCTCTACAGGTATTGCACATGGTTCCGTTGTTGCCGGGGTAATCGGTGCCAAGAAGCCGCAGTACGACATCTGGGGCAAGACGGTGAATCTGGCGAGCCGCATGGACAGCACCGGCGTCAGCGGCAAGATCCAAGTGCCTGAGGATACGTACCTCATCCTGAAGGAGCGCGGCTTCGCCTTTGAGTACCGAGGCGAGATCTACGTCAAGGGCATCAGCGAGCAGGAGGGCAAGATCCGCACCCACTTCCTGCTGGGGCGGGTCCAGCCCAACCCGCTCATCCTGCAGCCACGCAGGCTCACGGGCCAGTACTCGCTGGCCGCCGTGGTGCTGGGCCTGGTGCAGTCGCTCAACCGCCAGAAGCAGAAGCAGATCCTCAACGAGAACAACAACTCGGGCATCATGAAGGGACACTACAACCGCAGGACGCTGCTGGCGGCCGCGGGGCCCGAGGCGTCCGCACACGCCCACGGTCACGCTCACGCCCACGGCCACACCGAGGCCGCCGACAAGGCGGAGCTGCCGTAAGGCTCCGCCCTCTATTTTCTGTCCAGGTTTTTTTTTTCCGCCCATCCGATGTCAGCGTTCCATTTTTTGTATTTCTTTTATATATGAAAACACAATAAAATGGGTTTAATTTTTTTATAAATGGGGCCTGTGTTTTGTGTGGTGGTGACACGGTGCTTGTCGTTTTCAGCCTTACCATGGGAGGACATGTTAAAGAGTTTAAGTGTCATTTAGTTAACACCAGAGAATCACATTCTTCAGCATTAAAAAGTTTCAACATGCTGGTTACATTCAGTGAATTTAAGGACTGAAAGGAAATCTACATCAAGGGGCTTTATTAAAAGTGTGGTGTGTTAACATAATTAGAGCCACATTTACAGTTTTCATGAAATCTCTGGGTAAAGTCATATAAATACAGGCAAAAACAAAAAAAATGGGATGGGCATGTGTGGGGTAAACATCTGATGTAAAACATAATGGGTTAGAGAAGAGTGGATCACCAATATTACATGAGATTATATCCAGCACTGTTTCACAGAAGGAATGTACTGTAGGACTGTAGGTTTTAAGAGAAACTGCTCTTGGAAAGATTCTTGCCACATCTAATGGTTTGAGGGTCAGAAAGGCAGCATTCACACAACACGCAATAAACTCAAGCAGGTGATGAATGCATGGAACTCTGACACAACAATTACATGGTGCTCACAAACAATAACCCATAAAGCAGCAAATGAAGTAACAGGAAGGCTAAAAGTGTTTCAGCGTTCTCTGTTACCCGTCAGAATGAGTGTTATGTAGTCTAATACACTGAGCAGACACAGGATGAATGCCAGACAACAGAAAAGTGTCATTTTTCTTATGGGCCTGATTACAAGGTAACTGAAAGATGAAATGAGAAGATTGCTGTAATTACTTGAATAATAATTTGACACATTGCTTGACACAGAAGGTCATTCAACCCCTAGGGGGTAGAAGACTGAAATGCATAGCCTATAACACCCCACATGTGCTCTTTTTACTTGATGCCATCCATACCTAGTGTTCATAATAACTCCTGTCAGAGCAGTGTCAAGGTAAGTAATAGTACAGATTCTGATCATTTATAGTAACTATAAAATTATATATGCCACACTTCCAACACTGATGAAGTCCACAAGTTAATATAAAGTTGTAAAAATCTTTTTCAGATATTTACATTCATGGGCATAGAGGCAAACACATCAATGGTTCACTGAGTTTGATTTTATTTAGTTTTTCTGGATCCATGTGTATGAATTTCAAGTGAGCCAACCATGCACAATAAATGTATGGCCGCTTATTAGACAGTTGTGATATTTTGCTGTACTTTGGCTTATACTTATTCTTAAATTCATACTTGCGCACATTTGCCCAAACTAACTGATTCCGGAGCCACAGTCAGAGCACTAAATTTGTTGTTGGGTCTAATATTAGATGGATAGCGTTCTGTCATTATTGAGTTGTGTAAGATTCCTTGAGAGGAATTACTGCTCCGAAGCGACACATTCCAGGTGTGGGCCTGGTGACTGGAACTAATCTCCACCACGGGTGCTGATGCATAGGCTGCCGCCACAATTATCAGCGGATGTCTGCTAGCCCCCGTTGTATTATGGGAAAGATGGCAATAATACTGCACATCACAGACACCTGCTGCAATGCGATAAACCTGACGGCTGTCACATCGAGGATATGAAGCTCCTTTTTTTTTCCAACACAGAAGGTAATGGAAAAAATGGAAGGTTCTGCTCATATGCAAGGCTCCACAATAGACGTGTGAATTAATACATGCAATCTAATCTAGAATCTAGTAGCCTATGTGCACCGCATGTTCTCATGGAAGCCATGCGATGAGAAGAGATTTCCAATTTTTCTCCAGCTGCTAAACCCACCCTGTGCAGCTTCACAATCTTGGCAGCAAGATGGCAGCCCTGAGCCTCCTCGTTCTTCTAGATCTGTTTTATGTGGAAAGCATATTCACCCCACCATCAGAACACAGGCGGGAATGGATGCAATACTTAATAGCCTTTGCCAACACAAATTAAGATTAGTAGCATTAAGAAAATTCTTTTTGTTGCCTTTTTTAGAATTAATAATAATTGGCCTGATGTATCAGGTTTGTACCATTTAGCTGAGAATAAGTATTGGTTTATGGGAGGAGTACATTACAAACTAACTCACAAAATCAATTTTAATTTGTGGCTAAGATGGAGAGAACAACAAAGCAGTATTTAAGCATTGCCTTAGCAGGCAATCCATTGCATTTGTGATTCATTAATA
Organism: Anguilla anguilla; assembly: GCF_013347855.1. NCBI lineage: Eukaryota > Metazoa > Chordata > Actinopteri > Anguilliformes > Anguillidae > Anguilla > Anguilla anguilla. The sequence continues at coordinate 19,226,094 of NC_049208.1, read as the reverse complement.
TGTGGCTTTGTACAAATAATATATTCAGATTAATTCACATCCTTGCAACTTTTAAACTTACAAAGTCATTGAAATATCACCTCACAAAACACGCATCTTATAAAACAATGAATTGTATTTTTTATATTTTGATGTATGTATTGCAATTGAATGTGTAGTTTTAATGGTCCAAATGCCTGTTACTGAATGTAGAAAGGATTTCATCTTTATTAAATCTTAAACATTTAGGTCATTTTCAACATGAAAGAGACACCAGCCACTCCTTTCAACTTGAAGACCGGGTATGGAGGGTTGCCACAAATGCAGCTATTTGGGGTTTGCTGATTTGTTTACACACACTGAAAACTAGGGGTGTGCCCCATTACTTTTAACTCTTCACCTCCTTTCCTCCCCTCCCCCACTACCACTCGTCTCCTACCAGACAGGAGAGAAGGGGAGGAGACAATTTTGAAGCCAACGCAGTTCTGTGCCCTCGTCTTCTCCAATATTGGGACACTAGAGGGAGGGATGACGCAAAGATCCGATTCCAGGGCATGGAGGAGACGAGATGGTAGGGGAGGAAAAAAGATGCATTTTTTGAGTATTGGGATGCACCCCTAGAACATACTATGGCCTTAACACATGGTAAAGACAGTTTCTTACCAGCAGATGGTGCCCAAGACACAGATCAGAGTCAGTACAAGATTTTTTTATGATTCATGTATTTATTTGCAATGTGCATGAATATACATGCATATTATGATGTTATTATTGTTATTATGAGATGTATAGATTCCAGAACCTTTAAATGTAAAATAAAACAGCAATTATTTAATCGGATCTTATCACTGAAAGCATACCACAATGTTTGGAAAAAAAAAGAAAACATTATTTCTCCACAAGATGGCAGACGAAACTACCTTGAAACCACTCCTTTAGCTTATTTTATTTAAGGCTGTAAAAATGTAATGCTCACTGTATCATAGGTGTATGTCTGTAGAAAACAATACTTCTTGACCTAACATGCTCAATTGAAGCCTTTCAACTGTCCCAAGTTGGTTTCCTTTTAAATGGAAGCCACTACTTGATGTGTGCTATAACAAGGTATAGCTACAAGTCACAATGTGTAAAATGTAAATATGTGAAAATTTGAAAGTGTTTTAAGGAGGTTTGGATTGAGATAATGAACGGGCAGTTACAATCATATTACTTAAGTCAAATTGAGACTGTTTGTGACTAAGTATCAGAGCAGGTCCAATGAACCAGCTTGAAGTTCAGATCACTACAGCCCCCTTAGAGATCTACTGTAGAATGAATTTCAGACCTTATTCTTGGGAACACCACGTGAAGTGGGAATCTTCCATTATTTATTAATATTATTTGTTATTAATTTAATAAGAAAAAATTTTAATTACATTCAAAAATTATCATGTTAAATATTGGTTAATATTTTATCAAAAAGTATTTTCTATTGCGTATACATATAGATGTTGCGTATACATTTACCCGGATGAGATAATAAAGTTAAAGTTGGTCTGATGTGTATTTAATTTTGATTCCACTGTAAGACCCACTGCTTACACACACACACACACACACACACACACAGTCCCATGTAGCATGAGATATGGAAACATTAATAATGTCAGATTGTAGGTGCGATGATGCCACAACAGATGTTCAGTTACAGTCGATACAGATACAGTCTTATGCCGTTTGGATAAGACCATCCTCCAAATGGATGAATAAAATAAAGAATATCCTTTTAAAATGTGATATTAAAAGGATCACCTTTTTAACTTTTTAAATGAAATACTGTTATATGATGAAATTGAGGTACAACAGTGGCTGGCTTCAATTTAAATTGTGTTGAGTAGCTTGTGAGACATCGGGAGTGTCTTAGGCACCCTTCCCTAGAAAGAAAGAGCCAATAAAGAGTACAGAACCCATGCTGATGGCAAATGGAGTGCAGGGAACGAGAGCCATCACCTCTGACCCCGGACCCATAGAGTTACCCAATCATAAAACACAAACCCATTAAATGCTGACAGGATTGTGTGCCAGACCCTGCTCAATAAGTTAAAGCAACAAAGAACAATGGTCAGTGAATAGCAGGTCGATCAGCTAGAATACCCTGTGGTCTGATAAACTGACATCATGAATGCCTGGTAATTGAGTCTCCCTGCCGAAGGCGTCTCATGCAGACGGATATGCCAGGACTGGAAGTTTCTTGGAAGGTCTGCATGGATATTATTTGTTTATCATGGTCAAATGGTCAGTTGGAGCTTTTAAACAACCACCAAAGAAGAAACCTGGCAGAACGGCCAGTTTGCATGAAAGCAGTGCCCTTGCAAGGTTTGCATCTCTGTGGGTTTGCCGAGCCCTTTCATTGCCCACACATTTTCTCAGATCTTTCTGATTCCTGAGCACACTGCAACCTTTTTTCTGGGGGTGCAGTTGCCTACCTGAGTTGTGAACTTGGCATCCATGGGGCTGAATGTCTAAATGATGCCCCAAGTCTCCTGTCTTAGCCTTGAAGGTACACAGTCTGACTGACGGAAAAATGCCTCTTTTAAAACGTCAGCCACAAGCCTACAATAATTTTAATTGCTTCCCTTTTCAGTTTTCTTTTCTGTGTGGCTAGTAGGAAAGAAAGAGAGAGTAAGAGAAAATGAGTTTAGTAATCATAGAAATTTGAATTCTATTGGTTTCTATTCGATTGGTTTTTCTTTCATATTTTCCATATGTGCAGCAAAAGCATATAGCCTGGGAATAAGATGCAGGATTGCAGATGCAGGATTCAATTAGGAATTCCACAAGTTCTCAGAGGATGTGGGATGAGCAGGAAGTCGTCAGGGCTGGATTATATCTCAGTCCACGCTTTGCAGTGCCCTCCTCGCCCAGCCCTCTTCCCTCTCGCCTCACGCGATGGGTTTCCATGGCAACTCCTCCCACCCACACGTTCCGCAATCCGCTGGAGGCTCCGCGCAGCCGCGCAGCCGTGCAGACGGGCGCCCAGCGCCGCCCCTCGGCTTTCTTCTGTAATAGGAAATCTATTCTGAGGTGGTCGGCCAAGACGAGGCAATAAATGCGATCATGATACCACATGCGCCTTGAGAATCATGGCGGTTCACTATAAATTTTCCCACACGCACCACGCACAATGACGTGAAAAACCCTTCTACATCTGATTGTCAGACAGACCGGGAGACGGGTACATTCTTTCATGCATGACTGTTTATATGTTACGGTCTTTCAGTCTGACATTCAACTGAATTTATGATACAATACATTTATTCATTCTTAGTAAATCATTGTTTTAATCCACAGTTAAGATTTTTATTTCTTTCTTTTTTTTACCAGAAAGAAGGTCAGGGTGTCAAGAATAAAATAGGTACAGCAATATCACACAAACTACAGGCAAATTTATGGTGAATGTTATAACCTTGAGTGAAATATCAGAATCTTGGCACCCAGCTTAATAACACATTTATTAATGTTCAACTAACCAACAATAATGAATTTTTAATATGTGTGTCATCAATTCTACTTGAAGAAAGAGTAACCACTACACATTTTCAATCAACAAATGCAAGCTTACATTTGTTTATAATCCTGCTTAATCCAAAAGGCAATTACATCTTTGATCAATTTGACCTTTTTAAAAAAAATTAAAAAAAAAAAAAACAAGCCCAACATATCTCCCTCTTTAGGGGACTTCCTTATTCAGCAGTGCAAACATTAATCCGTCTATTGACAGTATAGTTTGCAGAAGAACCTTTGTAATTGATTTTGCTACTTGTGGACCGAGTATTGTATTAATGGCTTTGCATGCTGGTAATGTCATTGACAAGTGCTTGGATTTTATGTCTTAACAACAATCTCAGCAACCTGATGGCTAGCCTCAAGTGCTTTCGCAGACTATGTTTTTGAGTACGCCCCCTTAGCATATTCACCTGTTTTTCAGTTTGTGAAATGAAAATAATGAAAATAATATTGGTCCTTTTTTAGCAAACAAGTAGGGAGATGTGTGAGTGTTCGTCTAGCCTAAAGACCAGCTCTGCCACAGACAGGGTGTCCTATGACACTGGCACACTTATTATGGATTGAGTTTTGGTGACAGGAGAAGATACATGCTAGAGTGTTTACATTCAAATCTGATACTGGGGGAATCAGAACCATGCTACATTCCGATGTGATTCAAATCAGATTTGTTCAGATCTTTTCCACACCCCATTTCTTGTGTTCAGACTACAACAATCATCAAATGGAAAATGTATTGGATATGTAAATGAGATATACCCCTGTATGAAACACAAGTGCAAGACTGTATTTGTTAGCTGGAGAGAGTTCTATGGCCTGCAAGGCAGTACTATTTGCTTCTTAAGTATTTTAATGAGCATCCGCCAGATATACGGCCAAACCATTTTACTTCTTTTACTTCTTGTTGACAAAGTAAAATGATTTGGCTGTATATCCCAAGTACTTTTTGTAACAGTAACCTAACGGGCAATGCGTCTGCTTGATACAACAAGAAAAAAAATATTATTTTTTAAAACTCAGATTATATACATTAAGTGTCTTTAAGTGATATGACATGACATGAAAATGAGGCACTGTACTCACAATATTTTAATCATACACAGTAGGTCAAGGGCAACGTTGCCTGCTGTTTCTGAATATCCCCCAGGGACTGAGCAGAGATGGAGATGCATAGTGTAGCCTGCTACTTGTATGAATATGAATGGGGGGGGAGTTATTCTACGTCACACAACAGCCGCCTCTTTGCATGTCACCACATTGCGTTGGCCAATCAGGTTTATCTATATGTCTCCCTCCACCCGAAAAGCAAAACTCAGTATTCCTAGCTGGCAGCTCTCTGTGGTAAATTGCGTTGCTGTTGCCACGGTGATGTGATTGACGCTCCGAGGTGGGACCACCAGGTGGGCGGGAGTGGCGGCTGAACAGAGCCAACCCATGTGCAGCTGATTGGTTGTGTCACGTTAGTCCCAGCCAATCCTGAAATCTATTCATGTAATGGATTTGGGGTTTAGGACAGCCTTCCTTTTAGTGGTGTTTAAAGGAACCAGTTGCAATCCTTGGGATAGTTTATTCACATACTGCCTGGCTGAGGACTGTTTGTGTGTACGTGTGTGTGTGTGTGTGTGTGTGTGTGTATGCGTGCGTGTGTGCGTATGTGTGAACACAGAGCGAGTAGAATAAGAGTAGGTCTGTTGTTGTGCTTTTCAGCACTTAAGCAGCTGTGCAGATTTGATGCAGAAATCACAAAGCATGATGTTTTGACAACTACATTACATGTGCTGTGTATGTTGTGTCATATGTAGATGCATTATTTTAGAGTTTTCTTTGTTTTATCATGTTTTCATTTTGGAGTAATAGTGCACTGCTAACTGATATTAGCCAGATGAGCAATAATTCACAAGCTGGGCCTTACCATAATTCAGTGAAGAACACATAAATATAAATGCACCCATGATTTCACACACACACACACACACATTAACATGCATTCCATGCAGATTCACTCAATATTGATTGGCAAGATTTATAACGGTCTATAAAATGATATTTTTGTGTTTGTCCTTACTGGAATCCTTAAAACATACACACCCTCTTATATCGTCCAGTAAAAAAAGACAAAAATTGATCTTAAATGTAACTTATTAACAAGAAGAGTTCCAGACCTTTGGCTCAATGTCATGTCTACAAAAAGAATTCTCAGCTGAAGCAAACTAGCTGATGTGGAGTGAAGTGAGTCTGGTACAAGCTACAATGATACAGAACATTTTCTGCATCTGAACATGCTGCCATTCTTGTGCCTGGGGATTGCTAAACATGTCAATGACTTGGCCAATGGGGCACGCATACAGCACAGCCAATGTAAATATTATAGTACACATCACTGCATTACTGATATATTTACAGTACAGTACATACAAACAAGGACATCATGGGAAATGAAATCAAATATGTCATTGATCTGTCGTTATTGAGTTTCAATAGTGGTCCTAGGGGAAAGCTTGAATCACATGCATGTGGTTCCTTGTGATACGTACTGTGTGCTTCATTGGACAATGACAGGCACTCCTGAATATTTCTGCCATCGCGAACGAGGCGCCCGTGTGTTTCTCCATATACTGAAGATCAAAGCTGAAGCCTGTCATATGTGAGAATTTACACGACCGTCTCTCTATCCTCAAAGATTCCATGCAGTGCCGTTTGCATGCAGCTCAAACATGCACATGCGCACATATTATACAGTTTCGACAGTCTGATGTCAAAATTAAACCCTGATGACTTTCTTCCTTTTTGGCATCTTGCAGTTGGCTCACAGCTAGTTGCAGGACATCATGTTTGGCTACGTCTGTAATGATTTTCTGCTATTAATGATAATGGCATCTACATCATTTGAGCTTCAGATATGGTTTGTCATTAATGTGGAAACCTAATTAACTTATTCATGCGCCATACTACGTAGTTACAGATTTCTAACAGATAAGGTCTTGTAGCTGCTGGCATCTGCAGCTCTCGCTCTTCCCTGGAGACCAGTGTCCTACATTTTACTGCCGTGCAGCAGTTATATAAGCACCACTGATGCTTCTGTGGCCTCATGTTGCTTAGCAACAAGCCTTGAAGCATCAACAGGTCTCTCTGGGATTGCTTCATGAATGACTACCTGGAAATCGGCAGGGTACGATGATGCAAATCAATTGAAAAAAGAGGAGGGACCACACCAACACCAACACAAAATGTTTGCTTTTATTATCCTGACATAGTGGTATGTTAATATGTATGTATTGCATTTGCATAATTGTTCATTCATTATTCATGAATATTTTTTCACTTCCCTCCAAAAGCAAGCAGAAGGCCTTACCTGACCAAAATTCAATCAAGCACCATTGTGAAATATATGACGCACGAAGCGAATGCTTACTTTCGTCTTATGAAATGACATCTGCCCTGAATGTTCTGAGATTTATTAATTTTTCCTGTTTCCTGTCTGAGTTAAGCGGTTTGGTAAAAGTTGCGAACAGTGCAACAGTAGAGAACGTTCAGCCACTTCGGATTTCATTTTTGATGGTGCATCAATCACACATCCTATGCAGCGCAGTCTGAATTCCCTGTGTTTTGGTCATTGCTCAGCCATTTACGAAGAATCACTACAGAGCTTATTCAGTCTTTCCTTTGTCTTGGAGTCACAACCGGGTCTCCAGATACTGTTTAAATATTAATCGGCCCTTCATGAATGATTAATAAACATTTTACTAGTCACTATCCATGGACCAGATTCTTTCATAATGCATATTCCTGAAATACGTACAATAAGTTGCCCATAATTCTCATATGTAGCATCATTCCATCAGTTTTGTTGATTTTTTATAAAATATTATGCAATGTATTTGTTGAGCATTTTTTAAGTGCATTTGACAACAACTGCTATCAGATATATTTTCCTCTAATTGTAAATAAATTTAAATAGAATTTTGCCTCACTCTGATGACAGCTTCTGATGACTGAGATTTGTCATTGAATGGCTCAGTGGACAACTGTACAGTTTTCCATTTTAAACATTTTTTATTTTGTACTATTGTGGCAGAAACCAGACCAAGACACTAAAGAAGCTGGGTGGATATATTGGTTCACATAACAAATTCCCTGTGAGAATAAATTAGTCTCACTAACTGAGGTTAGTCTAACACAGCGCAATAACTCATGCAGGCCACTGGAAATACTGTGTTCTGGCATGCTAACATTAAATATAATTGGTGGTTACCTGGGATTAGGACACAATGAATTTTGAGACATTTTGAGAATGTTTGTAGAGATTATCAGCTTATCCCTGTTCCCTCTGTTTTAACGTGTGTGGAATATTGCAAACATAAAATATATTTTTTCAGTAGGGCCTTACACATTTCCTCCTATCTACAGAGGGTTTTCCTATGCCACTGAGCCTACATTTGAATTGATTTTGTTTGAGGCATGTCACCAGATTGAACTTTTGCCATATCATGGACAGACTTCTGAACCAAGGCATCAAGAACTGATCTCTTGGCAACATCTGTCATGTTAAAGCTTGTGTTTTGTTCCATTTGACCTTTGGGCCACAGCAGATAAATGTACCATAGCGACTACTGTGGATTAATTAAATGCGTGCCCACAATTTAAGTATGTACTTTGTCACAATATTGTTTCCAAATGTTGCATTTTTTAAAAAAATGACCTAGCTTACATTCCATCCAGAAGGCTTGTGTTTATATATTTTCCTCCACCAGAGGGTGACATCTCATCAACGGCCTGCCGCACATGCTGCCGATGCCATTTGCTTTTAAATCATAAACGATATGGAATTCGCTCCCGCAAAGCCAAATCATCATTCCTTGTCAATGCAGCAAGCCAAAGTTTTCTCATAGATATAGAACAAGTGGGAGGCCACACACAGTTTTATAGCCGATGCTCACCCCCTCACCCCCACCCCCACCCCCACCTGCATCTCACACACCGCATCACGCGAGGTAATGGTTCCATAAATAATCTCAACAAGGGACGGTGGCTCGTGGACAAGTGGGGCACGTGCCATATCGGGAGTAGAGAAAGGGCATACATAAAAGGCGACCAAAGTGCCATAATAATTTGCAACAGCAGCGAGCGTAGAGCCCTTTATTGCCAGCCCTGTGCAAATCAGCCAGGCCCAGGCTGAAGCTTGCGAGTCCCCGGGGGCATGCTTGCACGGACTAGGCTGATGCACCATAATGTGCACAACTGGCTTTTCCATGTAGGATCCGAGACAGTGGAGCAGAAGACATGAGTAATACTCCTGTACCTCCCTTCAAAGATCTTTTGAGTGCTGTGGAATCAGGGACACATGCAAACCTTTCTTTTTCATTGCCTCACAATCCTAAGGTTTGACACAAAAATCGACATCAATATATGTTTATTGTAAAGGTAAACCATTGCTGTGCATGTCTTCACGAAAATGTCTGGGACAAGGTCAATATGTAGTTTGCATTTCAATGATTTCACATGCAGAAAATTAACACTCTTTTTGTGAGTGAATTCAGGGTTCATCGTCAGGTGTTCATCCAATTAAGAAGCACATCCCAAGCCACACCCCAAACTGCCAGACCCAGACATTCATATGCTCCATACAAAGCAAGGGAATGCTAGAAACAAAAGTATGTCAAACATGGTATACATTTGTTTTTATAACACACAGGCACACCGATAAGTGTGAGGCTTTAGCAAAAAAAAAATAGCATGTGTCTTAATAGCAATTTTAACTTTTAAGTGCAGTCTTGATTCTTTTTATTTGTTCAAACTGATTCAAACCAAATCAGGGAATCAATGGCATAGTCTTTACTCACTTTGTATATACACTTTTGTCGTTTGCTCGGAATGAGTGTCTGCCAAATGCTTGAACGTGAATGCAATTCAATGAATCAATGAACAACATTGCATACCACATTTTCCTCACCATGCCACTAGTCTAAAACCTGACTTCAAACCAGGCTACTCTGAATCTACAGAAAACCTCTTAGCCAGCCACGTGTTCAGGAATTGCTCAGTCAGCAAGACAATATGCAAATCCAAACACAAGAGTCAAATTTTCCCACCCACCCTGGCCCAGAATACTATATTATAAGCTTATATAACTCTCGTGTACTGATTCAGTGCGTAAGGGAGCCCATTTGTGGACTGGGAAATTCATCCCACTGTATTGGAACAGTTATGGAGACAGTAACCTGTGACCATAAGCCACCTAGGCTCTAACAACACATTTTTACTGGGCATTAGTATACCAGTTAATTAATACTAGTTAAATGCATGCTTTCAGACCTTCAGAGTCCCCTTTTCAGTCAAAATTACAACCATCATCTTCACAGTTTTTTAGTTGTTAGAAGATATTCACCACCACTGATGGTTTTGTAGCATGTCTATCAGAGTTTCATCCTTAACTCAGTTTGATTGCATTGAGGCATTTAAAGTCGCTTTCTTACAAATGATAGTTTGCTTCATGGTTGCCATTTGCATGTATGTCTAATTGGTACTTACAGTGTGACTAAATGGTCTTGAAAAAAGGCCATCAGTATTTGAAAATAAAGCCCAGTGTTTTGTTTGAATGTCATAAATGCAAAAAGTAAATGGCCCTAATGAGATTGATTCCTAAGTGCTTGGTGTATGACCAGCTAAAATCCTTTCCATTATTTTTCCTGGTAGAGAAACTTAACGTAAATTAGGTATTGTCATCTGAAAGAAAGCCAAATTACATTTGAAATCAATAGTCATCATAAAACTGTCAGATCAGAAGCCTATATATTTTTTGATACATAAAATACACCCAAAACGTGAAGGGTGGGATGCCTCATCAAACAATTATGAGGGGCCGATTGGGTGGCTTTTCCGACAAAAAGCATTGTGCCTCATTGTAGAGATGAGCCTCCAACTGTCTGTTTTGGAATAAGCACATTATTGGCAACAGCATCAGCCAGGGATTGAGGGATGGTGATGGGAGTGTCCCTGTCGCAATGGTTGATCTGCTTCTGGATACCTGCAGTCTGCCAGAACCATCTGCTTATAAAGTTTACTCCTTCAACATAATGACCAGGCAGCTCAGCTGGTATACAGCCAAATGAACAAAGGGGCAGTGGGTTCTGCGGGCTACATGGTCATTGGCAGCATGCTCTATGAATATGATTGGGTATCGGTTAGGGAGAAAACATCAGGGGTAAAAAAAAAAAAAAAAAAACAGAAGGCAGAAGAAGGCTCCTCTGATAAGTATGCACATGGTCTACATCAGGACATTCTGATGTAGACTCAATCCAGAGGAACCACTGTTTATACTGGTTTTCATTCAAACCATAATTACAAGCTCTGAATTGCTGCAAGCTCTTATTTGTTCTTAATTAGACATGTTCAATTTCCAGTGAAGGATAATTTACCTTCATTATGTCAGAAATAGCTGAACATGACATAAAGATCCTTTCTTCATATACCAGGATTTCTAACAAGTCAGATCTAGTAATGCTTTTTTCTGAAAATTTGCAAATGAATCATTCAGCATATTGAAAGGGGCTACATTTTTAATTTATGAAATTATAAACTGACAGGTGAGGTCCTAACTGGGGAGGTCCTAACAGCTCAAGCATGAATATCAGGTCACTTAAATTAAACCACTAAGTCAGCCTTGAACTGTGGATTAAATTATGTTATGAAAAAAATGGAACAACTGGAATATCAAGCTGGTCTTCCAAATTGGTGAAAGCATGAGCAGTAGATCGGTAAAACCGGCACATTCCACAACATATTTATACCTCCTTACTCATTTTTAAATAATTTTTACTACTGAATTGCCTTAGGAACAGAGGTAGACACTTTATGCAAAAGAGTAATAATGACACTATCCTACATGAGACTTTAACCCCCTGTTCCTCAGTGAGAGAACAAAATGCATTCAGCTGTCCAAAAGATCAAAGACCTAATTCAGATTGCATTCCACTGACTGCCACTATCTTCAGTTTCAGGAAACTGGCTCCTGTTGTATTCTCTTAGTACTATGGAGTCCTTAGCTCCCTCCTGCAAGATGCATTTGATGCATCACAGAATGAAAATGCATGCTGAAAATTATGTTATAGCTATGTGTTTCATGGGTTTTCATCAGTTTAAAGTGGGCACAAAAGCTATTAATCTTGAGAATACTGAGGTAATTTTATTATGATCACCCGGAGAGTTACTGGTTTTAAGAGAGAAAGGTCATGTTTGTGTCCAAAATATACCAAAATTCAGAGATTCTTGTATTGTTCCTCCCCCCACATCATGACTATATTTACAGGATGAAAAATGAAGTCAAATAAAAATAGGAATTCTGGGCACATTTGGAGGAGAGAAAGGAACTTTGTTGCTAGGCAACTACAGAAAGACTAAAAGGAAGGGAAGGACAAAAGCAAGACACAATTCCTTTCTGCCTCTACTTTTAATTTCAATTTCAGAATGATTGGGTCGCAGATTATGCCTCACAAAATCCATGTAAAGTGCTTCAAGAACATTTAATTATGAAAATAAATTGTTTTTCAGTTTTGATGCAAGGGAGAATAGCACATTTGCCTGGCACCTTTTGAACAGATTAAAACTACATTCCTTTTAATTGTGACTTGCGACCCTTATGTTTCCAGGCCACACTCAAAGAAATGATAGCACCAGCACTTCAGCATGACATGTTCTTATTATGTTAGTGACTAAGATAGAATACAGGTGTGCCATAAAATACAAAGCTACTGAAACTCAAGAGTATAAATCTTGGGTATATTAATAGAGTCATGATAAAGATATGGCAGCTGAACTGATTTACTTTGGAAGGACCCCACCCTTCTGAGTGGGCTACTATTCTCAGAATCACTTGGCTTTTCTTGTGTGTGTGTGTGAGAGAGAGAGAGAGAGAGAGAGAGAGCGAGAGAGAGAGAGAGAGAGAGAGAGAGAGAGAGAGAGAGAGAGAGAGATCAGCACTGTGCAGTATACACAGGAAACAAACACCTTCCAAACTTTTCTTGTAGCCAGCTATTCTTGCTTTAAAAGTTTTTGTTCCCACTATTCCTTGCAGACATTTCTAGTTCAGAAATTCATTCATCGCTATTGCTGCCCTCACCATAGCTAACCTAAATAAGGCAGACATTCCCAAAAGAAAATTTGGAGAAAATTTCCGCTGTATTGGTTAGAGCTAAGACCTGTATTTTGGTGAAGTGCATTAAAAATAGAAAATGTCACAGGATTGCTGCCAGTTCTTTTTCCAAGTGCTTCTTTTTTTTCCCTATTCAGTTGAACCCATTTGAACTTAGTGATTCCACAGCTCTTTGGTCCAGTTAACTGTGACAATAAACAGTGTCATCGTGTCAGGCCTGGATGTGTCTCATGAAAATAGCACCCTCCTCTTCACCGGTACTTTTGGTAGACATAAAAGCAGAGAGGTTGAACTTACAGTGTAAGCAAAAAAATATATATACTTTATAATATATCTGGCAAGTGACTTAAATAGTGAAGTTTATAAGTCATCAGCTCAGCTGATGTTAAGTGGCTTAATACACTTGCTTCTCCACCTCAGCTTATCTGTGGTGAGTGTTCTGGTACAAAATGGCTGCTGTGCATCCTCCAACTGGGTCCTATATGCTAATGAGTGGAATTTCTCCCGCTTTGTGAAGTGCATAATTCTTATTCAGATCATTCGAAATTCTGAGATCTAACAGCATAATATAAATGTGATTGTTCATTATTACTATAATAATGATAATAATAATAATAATTATTATTATTATTATTATTATACTGAAAGTGCTTGGAAATGATGGCTCTGTTACATGAGGAATGTAGTTGGTGAATTATTATTAGTTCCCCTGTATTTCCTGAAAGCTCCCTTGGAACAGTTTGTTGCATACAAAACAGTAAAAGAATCCCAGGGAATTTAATTGTTTGACCTCATACATTTGATTTACGAATGCCCGGTAAGTCCAAGCAACCACTGGGCCCGTTTGTTATTTTATTCCAAGAGGCGCATTAAATGCCCTTTGAGTGATGTATTGCTTGATGTGAGCCAAATTTGGACTCATAATTCAGGCCTTGTTTAAAAGTTCTTGAATACCTTATTTGACAGGCGATAATCCAGTAGGTTCCAGCAGCAAAAAGAGCATTATTGTATAAACAATTTTGGGTTTTTTATTTATTTAATTTTATTATATTTTACAGTCAGCCCTTGGCTCAAATCTCATCATTATCAGTCTTGGAGTGTATTACCGGGGCATCATCATCTCAGGAAGTTTTTGGGGCAAGAAGACAAAGGTGAAAAAAAAATTTTCTTTATGGGAATGGAGACAACACCTTTGATAACAGCTCTGATTGGCGAAGTAAATTAAAACCATGTACTGCAGGAAGCCACTGATGAACATGTGGATGGAGCAGCTGGACAGTCACAGTCCGTATCATGTTGGTTATGATGTGGTCATGTTGGGATTGTTGCTCATGTGGAAAGATTCTGCTCAAAATATTTATACCACTTCCCCACAACCGCACTCCCAGGATGACCTCACACAGGGGTGGAAAATGTTCAAAAGCACCAGACTTAGTATCCTTCCGTACATGGCACGTCGAATTTTGAACACATCAAGGTGAGTTCACTGAATCTCAATGTAGACATTATTTTTACATTGAAAAAAATACTTTCTATTGATTTAGCAAATGACAAAAAAATTCTAAATATACTGTTTGTAATGAATTAACTATATTGCCTGCCAATATTGTATAAATAACAGATGCCTGAAAGAATTTCTTTGTGTGTGTGTGTGTGTGTGTGTGTAGGCATGCATGTGTTTGTGTTAAGCAGGCATCCCTTCTACCCTCTCAGCACTGACACTGCAAATTGTTATACGGGAGAATTTCCACACCCCACACAGAATGACAACGGTGAGTCAGGACCCTAAGGTGAGACAGCACGGGGGCAGCAGTGAGAGAACACTGGGAGCATGCACACATGCACACACACACACATGCACACACGCACGGCTAAGGGAATGTGACAAGTGTGCAGATGTAATCCCATGCAAAGAGCTTAAGCAATATTTCAACATCATCGTAAATTGATCAGTTTTGATGCTAACAGTGGCAGACAAAGGGTGGATGATGATGTAAAGGCCTTAGGCTTAGCAGTACCACGCACTCTAGGGATGTCTGCTTATATCTGCTGTCTTCATTCAGCATACAGTGTAGGATTTTACACAATTTCACAGAGGCAGTAACTTGTAGAAGTGATATTTTACATGGAAAGTCATTGGCAAGGGAAGTAAAGAGCTTGCAGGCACTTGGTGGTACTGTATATCTAGATAGCAAAATCAGAAGCAGCTACATACTGTGACTCCTTTAATGCAACAATTCTCTTGAAAGGAAACAGCCTTGCTTAAAGTTATTTCTGTCATTCGTATACATGTAGGGGTTCAAACTGGTAATATATAAATGTGAAAGTTCAAAATAAAGTGGTACGACACTGAAAATTGCACATAAGAAACACATACTGTAGCAATAAGGGTCAATGAATGAATGCCCTCAACACAGGCCTGGTGGATTTGTCACCTTCTGTGCACAACAACAGCACTGTTTGTTCTGCTGAAAATGTTGTATTTGCTCTGGCAGTAATGCAGCTAGCCCGTTGTTGCATGGCTGGGGGGGGCCAGTTGCTTAGAAACACGAGGCAGTGCAGCTTTTGAGCCTGTCGCCCATGCTTGCTGTGTTTACAGCACATCCCGTGAGGTTCGAGAGGATCCAGTCTCCCGTCTTGATTAGCCTGCAGGCAATATTACTATGAGATGTGAGCCAGGCACCTGCTGTTCATTCTAGCACAATTCTCTTATTGTCTCTGCAGTTCTGTGCAATCTAGCTGTCGCAGTGCTGCAGGTGAGTCTTTACTGACTAAGTGGGACTACCAGAGTGGCGGCACTTGGGAGTCAGGAGAAGATCAAAGACATTTGTTTTTCGTTTGTGTGGCACGTATGGCGTTTCTTAATCCATCTTCATTGTACTCTCTAAAACTGGGAATGCTTGGAATGATACATTTCAGTTTGCATGTCACTTGCTATTTTGTCTTATCAAGCATAATCATATCAAGCAGAATAATAAAATCATGCTTTATTTGGGCCCTTTATGGCAAGCCCTGAACTAACATTGAGTCTGATTTGCTACTTGTAGATTTTGTACCTCTTTACACTGTAGTAAATGCATGATAAATATGTTACTGCTTATTAAGTATGGCTTCCTTTTTGATCGTATTAATAAACACACAGTAAGTCATCTTATCAAATCTTACGAGGAAGCAAATACATTATACAATATCAATTTTAATGTTATTATAAATAGATTGTAACATACAAAAGTGAAAGATGTCAGAATTGCGCATTTAAAACAATTATTTGCAAATGTGCCAGCAGCTACACAACCTTGTGCTCTGATGCTGTTGATTTGTAGTCATATTAATTAAAGGAGGTAATGTTTATTGACACTGCAAGCTATGTATCCGGAATAGATGAGCAAACCCCTGGACAGAATTAAATTAAAGAATACAATTAAAGACACAATATACAGCAATAAAATGCAGTCACAAGTAGGGGTGCATTATATTATAATAAAATGATTTTATAGGCATCATCAACAATATTCTACTGAATGGTACCATTCAATATTTAACGGTGGCTGGTGTTCACGATCTAGTTTTCCTGACTGTGGAGTTCTGTAACATCTGCATGGCATTGAGAAAATTCTACAGTTTTGAAAATTTGATCAACAAAAAACGATTAGCCTATCACCCTGACCATGAAGGTACATTTTCAGTACCAAGGTCTGTACGAGCTGCAGACCTGCCAGTACTTCATAGCATTGACAACAACAATCGCCATCTTTCTCTGTGTCATTCTTCTTTGGATTTCTCTTTAAAAAAAACCCATATTGTACATCATTTGTTCCAATTACCATAAATGCATCTTGAAACTATATTGTGCTCTGAATTAACTATTCATTATAATCAATTATAGACATGTCCCAGTGTAAACTATGGACTATGCAGTAATCATAATTAGATGTTTGTTCACAGGATTTAATTAAGCTGTATTCCATTAATGCATGCAATGTTGTTAGGAGTTAATACATAATGCATAATATGTTAATAGTAATCTATGGAACTTGTGTATCATTAATTTTGATAAAGTTATATAATCAAGAATAAAGGGGGTGGGGACACAAATTAGGACTGGATGTTGTGCATATATTTCAAAAGTATTAACATTTTTGCTTCTGTTCAATAAGCATCCTTCACAAAATAATATATTTTTTTACATACTGATTTAATACCCAGTTCACAGAAACCATTATTTTTTATTAAACTTATGTTTCCTCCTTTACTTAAAGTCCTATTTCAGTGAATTCAGTAGTAGATATGATAATAATAATAATAATAATAATAATAATAATAATAATAATAATAACACTTATAATTATACATCCATCCATCCATTATCTATACCTGTTTAGAAACAGATACTTCATTAATATCAATATTTATCAACGCGTGGAGTTAGTTATCGCTGATGAAATTTCCTTACATCTCTCCTCCACACAAACACTCTGTGAGTCCAGACACAGCCAATGTGGACAACCAACTCATTGATTCTGACAGATTCAGCAAAGAGGCAGAGATCAACAGGCCTCCAGTGCCTAGCTGTGCATTTGTGGTGCCAGCTGCCAGACCTGGTACCTCAAGCATTCACCCAGGATTTAGCAGATAACTTACAATGCAGTTAGTGTTAATAGTAGGTGATACACAGTAATTGAGGCTCATGAAACCTAAACATCCAACATCATTGGCTGCTTTCATCTTCAGTCAAAGGCACCATGGCTGAATGACTGGAATCTGCTAAATAAATAACTGGGTTTATTTAAAGAGATGGATGTGAAATATCAACGCCAGGTCTGTGTAAGAACATTAAAACAGAAGTATTTATGTGAACATATTTATAATTCATTACATGCATCTTCTTGGGAAAAAAAGAAATCTGGACTCTGCCTCTACATTCTGCATAATTTTGTTGCCAAGCAATCTATTCATAAGAGGCTGAGGGGAGGGATGCTAGATATTACAATTGCCTTCCTCCTCTCTCTCTCTCTCATCATGAACGGAATCCGTGACCTTTTCTAATGAAATGGTTTCAGTTCCACTGTATTATTCATACTTTTAAATGGGGTGGTGGTCTTAAGTAGCGGTTATGGGATTGACCTTATAACTAGATGGTTACAGGTTCAAATCTCATACATGACACTGGCTTTGTGCCCTAGAGCAAAATACTTAACTTCAGTTGCCCCAGTAAATGTCTAGCTGCATAAATGGGAGATTTTTGTAATGTGAGCTTTGTTAGTCATCAAAGACAAGACTGTCTGCTTGGAAAGTAAACATTGCATTGCAGTAATTGATGGTATTTTTCCATTGTATAATTTGTGCATATTTAATAGATGTTTAAATATTAAGTCTCCATGTAACGTGACTGTGGAGTTTTTTTTTTCTTTTTTCAATTAGGACAGCAATTACTCAACATTACTGAATTGACCATTCCTTGTCATTTGAGGTAGTATGGAATCTTGACAATTCTAGTGTTTAAAAATTTGTATTTATGCCTTTTGACACATTTGCACATGCAAATGCAGGATGTTCATGGGTGTAATTATATTATCTTTAGATGGCAAAAATATATATGTTTCTTTTTCTGATGAATTTTTATTTTCTAATAATGATTCTAACAATTCCCATTAGGCCTACCCTCAGAAACTCTACAGCCACACCTACCACCCACAAGTGCTCACAAAAGCTGGGATTCTGTCAACACCTAAAGACATGTCCGAGGTACATTGCACAACCTCAGCAAGCTTTATTCTTCAGTTTCACGGTGTGGTCATCTCTGCAGCTAGTTGTTTTGTGATAACTGCATTTTGTATTTTCAGTACCAAGATAGTTTATGGGCCTTATTCAGTCAGTTTGGTGGATTCCCATAAACCTATAACCAGTGGTACTAAATATATTTCTCTGTGGACAGAATTCTATTGATTATATCATCCTGACTACTGCACTTCCCTGTGCAACAAAGAATCCAGACTGTACACACTGAAAGTAGTGACTCTGATGAGTCACTGGAGTCTTGCCGTTAAGATAGAATTGTTGATGTAGTACTCATTGATTTGAATGGCTATGTGCTGTCTTGATTAGACTCACTGTCTGTGATTCATAGTCTGATTATTATGCAGGTGTGCTTCTGCCTGACAGTCCGGCAGAAGTCTTTTAAGAGAGGTTCCACACACTGGCAGACCGTCAAGGCAACCAGGGTATTCTCTGCTTGCCAAACAAAAATGACATGAAGAATAAAAATGAAGAAAAGTCATTTTTATGATTAAATCTGATTGTGTTTATTAATAAAAATATTGTTTCCTTTTGAGTTCCTACATAGAATTGTATAGGAAACAATGGCAATGGCCGGTGAACAGGTATTCTGAGGTCTTTTTAAACATTACAAGAGGCGACGACCCAGACTTGAACCACAACAAAATAATTACTTAAGTTTCTTTGAGCTTATCGTCTTTCAGTGTCTATGTATATTTGTGTGTCCATGTATATTTGTGTTGTCTATTGATATGAATATTTACACACCTGTTGGTAGCATTGAGAGATTCTAAGAGAAATGGAGATTTTGAAAAGACGCAGAATGCCAAGGGTTAGCGCGGCCCATTTTGGTGTGCCATAAGAATAAGCCGTGTTGTATTGAGATCTACCCTGCTTGCTCATTGTACAATGTGCCTGTGTGTATATGCTATAATGGCTGAGCTTGGTTGTATGTGTGTATGTGGGTACGTGGGGGGGGGGGGGGGGGGGGGGGGTTGTTAGTGCATTGCTGAAGGCCCTGTCTCTGACACCACTGTCCATTACCGGTTATATGTATATAAATGATGTGACACAAGTTGTTTCCACTGCTTTAAAAAGACCCAGCCTTTGCAACAATTAAACTTTGAATTTAGACATTTGGTTCTCTTTGGGAAGAAAGGTCTAATAAAAGTATTTGGTGGGTGTTTTCCTAAAGCCTACAAAGGTATTTATATAATTTCTTTCTTTGTGTCTATGCAAATATGGTTATTATTTGCTTTTAATAGGGGTGGCCAGCTAATTAATTATGTGTCTATGATCTCAATTGTTTCCTGAAAATATAATCTACATTTCCATTTCAGTTTTATTTGTTTTGAACAGTGTTCACATTTTTCTTTAATCTGACTCCAAAAATCTCTCTCCTTCTAAAAATAACTCGGAAAGCCAAAAAAGTTGCAATTGATGAATGGTGTGTCAACCTAACTGCAGATCCTTGTTTCAGTTTAATTTAGCATTTTCAATAATGAGGCTATTGCATTGCAAATGAGGTGAAAAACACACAGAATCGCTACATTGATTCGTCCAAGCTGCTGTGGCAAATAAGCCCAGAAGTTGATCTACTTGTGCATATTTTCAGGGTATATCACTTTTGCTAAGGGGCATTAGCTTCATCTTTATTCTATAGGGGCTATAGAATAATTGCTAATAATTTTAGGGCAGGTCAAGCATGTCTTTGCAGAACTTTCTATTCCACCAAACTACAGCCCTAAATGGGCTTTTCTGCAGTTCTACAAAAGAGAACACAGGTCGTAGAACAGAAATGACAGAAATAAATTATTCCTCTCTCATGAAAGGTATTTTGACAGTGCTCACAAGACATGGGATAGAAATTGGCAGAAGAGAAAGGAGGAAACACATTCTCACTACAAAGAGGGTGTGTATATCTCTTAAGCTGCTTGTTTTCACCACTTTTGAGCCTTGTGTACGAGCTACACCTAACAGGATTTTTTCATTCTGGACATAAGGGTTTGTGCATCCTTTGATGCCTTTGGTTTTAGATTTCATAAGTGTTTGTTCAATGATGACACAATGTTGTGTGGTCCTCATTGAAGTTATGTTATGTTTCCAAAATAAAAAAAAATGCTGTATGAAAGAAAAATATTGACCTATACAAGTGGTAGCTCCCAAGAGAATGATACAGTATAGAACTCCAAACATAAAATGCATCTGTGCTGTTCTTGAATTATAGTTCTGAATTTATATGGTGCACTTACCTATATACTGTTGGCACTCCACACACATATGTCACACTGTGTGTGTAAAATCAGGTTGTAAAATAAAATGCTGTTTACGAAACAACTTCATCTGCATATCCTTTGAAAAATTTGAAATTTGAAACAGCATGCAATGGGAATTATGGTGTGTATGGGGTTATTTTATTTTTCCATTCCAAAACAATCATTGAGCCTAGCAAAATGGAAGAGCAGAAAATCATCAGGAACCAAGCCCAGCAATTCTGGGTCCAAAGCCATCATCTCTCTGCAGACTGGTACACTGACCTTAGAACATGCCCTCTATGTTTCTCTTTTCTCTTATACAAACACACGGATACACCTGCTCTCAACACATGCTAAGTTATAGCTATATCCTAAGGCTTTAGGTTTCTAGATTTAGTGTTTACATCTAGCATTTGGTGCTGACTACATATCGAGGAAGTAAGTCAGACTTTCTCATTGCCTGGTAGAGTGCGGTTCGGGCCGGATATTTGCGTCCAAAACCGAACCGAGCCCGAGAGAACCGTACCCGACCCGACATGAGCCCGACGAGCATTCTGTATTTTATTGTCCGAACCAAACCAAACCCAACGCAATTTAAAATATACATAGCTCACTGCCTAAAATCATTGATGTCAAGTACATAAATACGTAATGCTAGCTACATTGCAAATAATGTGTGGAGGAAAGACGTCTGACACGTTCCAACGCGCTGCTGCTGGCTGTAAACAGCAAACTCACTGATTCTGTTTCTAAGTAACCACGGTCAGCAAACCATTCTAGCCTTGCTTAGCTAGCTAGCTGCTATCGACAAGGTAAAAACGTTAGCCAAACATTGTTGCTAACGTTAGCTAAACATGCCATAAGTATGTAATGCTAGCCACATTCTTTCTCAAGAGAGAATGTCGTAGAGAGCAGTGTGGGGGAGAGACGTCTGTCACTCTCCAACGCGCTGCTGCTGGCTGTAAACAGCAGCATTCAGTTGCTGAGTAAACATGCGTAGCAGAGGTAGTGACACAGATTCAACAAAACACACACCCACGTCGCACGCACAGGCAGGCAGCAGCACAGGCAAGATATCAAGTCATTTTATTGAATTAAATAAGCCACGCAATTCAAATTAATCTTAAAATAATTTAAATAAATATAGCTTAAACATGAATACAATCATAACCGAACCCGACCGAGTCCGAGTGTTAACAGTAAATATTCGGTCCGACCAGAACCCATCGGGTCCCGTCGGGCCCAGGTCGTGTATCCACACTCTATTGCCTGGGGATTGTAACACTTTCTCAAAACTTATATTGGAGCTAGTGGGGGTGATGAAGGCAATGTTGGAAGGGAACAGAGCGAGAGAGGAGAGAGGAGAGGCAAGACCGAAGATAGAGAGAGATGGCGGAAACCATGCTACGGATAAGCGATGGCCTTCAACCACATGAGAGGCATACGGGTGATTCACCAGACAAGCTACTAGGTGCACAAGCCAGGGGCGCAGCGAGTATCTACATCCATCAGCAAGAGGACGCCCAAACACCAGCTACAAGCTAACCGCAACGGCAAATACAGCAAGGTCTGATCGGCCGCGGACAACTGCAATGGCTGCCAAACGCAAGATACAACGACAGACCAGGTTCTGGTCTTAAAGTAGCAAAGCTCACAGACAAAGATGAAATCAAAGTGTATTTGGCAACGTTTGACAGGATTGCCGAGACCTGTCAGTGGCCTCCAGAGCAATGGTCAGTACGGCTGGCGAACCAGCTGTTCAGTAAGGCGAGAGAAGCTTATGTTGCTATGGACATTAACTACATTAACGATTACACTCATCTTAAGCAAGCTATCTTGGAAAGGTATGAAATTAACCAAGAGACTTACCGGAGACGGTACCGGACAGTGCAGCCAAACAAGATGCCCAGGGAGCTGTATGTCCGACTGAGGGAGCTGGCGAAGAAGTGGATCCCTCTCTAGGAAAATACAGCCCTGATGGCGATTGACGCGATGGGGTTGGAGCAGTTTTTGAACATCCTGAGGCCAGACATCTGTGTGTTCGTCTAAGAGAGGGGTTTCGCAAGCGCTGCAGAGGCTGCTTCGCTGACTGAGTCCTACCTTGTGGCAAGAAAAGCCACTGATGGTTTCGGGAAGAGAGGTGAGCCTTTGGCTAGATCCGGTATGTTTTGGGATGGTAGCGGCAGTGGAGTGCAAAAGTTTAGATACGAATCAAAACCTATGCAGTCACTTAGCACTGACAGGAACAGAAAGGATATCATCTGTCATTTTTGTGCAGACAGAGGAGATAAAGCAGCTCAATGTGTGGCCTGTAAAAATAATGTGGTCTGTTTGTGTTATGTTTCTCCGGTTTCGCCATACAGATTTCAAAATAACAAGCGTGTCTGCGAGATCACGCTCAATTGTAAACGCGCGACCGCATTGGTTGATACAGGTAGCACGCAATCACTAGGCCGTGCAGACTTGATCGATGGCATTACTGTTAGCGGGCCAGTAGTAGAACTAAAATGTGTTCACGGTGATGTAAAATGTTAACCAACTGCCAAAGTTAATTTAATAGTTTGAAACAATGTATTTTTATACGTGTCGGGGTTGTAGAAAACCCGCCATATGACGTTGTTCTGGGCGAAGACTTCCCGACTGTTGATTTGTTACTTCCACCTGCTCAGAGTTTTGTTGTCACTTGTAACCAGGCAACCAAGAAATCGCTGTTTGATAGGGCCCTCCGCGTAGAGATGCCGTTTGCTGACTCCGAAATAGTTTTTAAACCCAATGCCAAAGTGCCTAAATCACGTAGGTAGCGTAAGCAATGTACGCGCCGAGGCACCCAATAAAAAATGGAAAGAACCGTTTTTCCGAGTGAAATCTTGCTGGGGAATTTCGCTAAATTACAAAGAGAGGATGATTCTTTGGTTCAGTGCTTTGAAGAAGTGAAGACTGGTGAATTCGTAGTTGAAAATGATAAACTTTTTCAGGTCCATAAGGGGGTCAGTCAATTAGTTTTGCCATCAATTTGTAGGGCAAAAGTGCTTGAAGTGGGTTATTCAGTGCCAATAGTTGGTCACATAGTGACAAAAAACCCTAGGTCGTGTCAGCCAACGTTTTTACTGGCCAGGTATGACTGCAGAAGTCACAAACTTTTATCGGACATGCCCTTATATTTCAATAGCTATGGATGTGGTAGGGCCACTAGTTCCAAGCAGGCAATAAATTTATTTTGGTGATTAGTGACTATGCAACTGGATTCGCTGAAGCTTTTCCCCTGAGATGTATTAAAGCCAAGCAGGTTGCTAAGTGTTTAGGTCAGCTAATTTCTAGGGTTGGCATTCCCAAGGAGATCATTACTGATCAAGAAACAAATTTTATTTCTACAATGCTTGAGCAAGTATATAGATTTTTAGGCATTAAGGGCATACGTAGCACTCCTTACCATCCTCAAACCGATGGGTTAGTTGAACGGTTTAATCAAACCCTCAATGCTGTGCTGCAAATATTTGTCGGTGAGACGGACCAGGACTGGGATGTCTGGCTGCCTTACCTGCTGTTCGCCTACTGTCAAGTACCTCAGGCATCCACAGGTTTTGCTCCTTTCGAGCTCCTTTATGGTCGGGCAGTTAGAGGACCTCCGGATGTCATCAAAGAGGTCTGGGAGAACAAAGCTCCAGAGGATGCTGCAAATGTCATCTCCTATGTGCTGCAAATGAGGGAAAAGCCAGACCAATACACCATCATGATGAGGCAGAACATGGCAGAGGCGCAGAAAGCGCAGAAGACATGGTACGATTGCCAGAGCCAACTGCGAGACTATCAACCAGGCCAACCGGTGCTTTTGCCGTCATCAGACCACCGTCTGCTAGCAAAGTGGCAGGGCCCATAGGGCCCAGATCTGCATGCAGAGAGGAAAATGCCACTTCAGATCTTCCATGTTAACCTCTTGAAGGCATAAAGGGAACGAGAGTGTCAGGAAACCTTGCTGGTCTGGGCTGTGGCTGATGAGGAGTCCTGGGAGGAGTGCTTCCCTAGAGAGGCAGGGGAACAGCTGCCCAGCCTAAAGCAACTCTCTCCACAACAGTCGGCTGACCGGCTACGCATCCTTCGCTCTCTCTCAGGGGTGTTCACAGAGCAGCCAGCCTGTACAATCGTTTACCCATTCATGATATATGTCTGATCTGTGCCACATGTGAGCAAAAAATCTGAAATTGGGTTACTTTTTACAGGTGGTGTAAATGTAGCCTAAGTTGCTAACAAGTCGTATCATTCCTACTCAAGTTTCATACGAGTCCGCCTGCATGAGGCTCCGTTCAAATATATACAGTTGGCATCCTTTGGTAGAAGTAGTTTCGATGAATCTTACCCAAATTAAGCTCTGTGGATGTTTGTGAGTGACCGTTGCATTATATTACGTAAAGACTGTATCTATCTATTATCCTCCATAGTAAGTTTGTGCTTTAAAACCATTAATTTCAGCATGGTCCCGAAAATGAATGTTTCAATCCGTTAGCCTGAACTAAACCTGCTAAATAACTTAATGTAGCTGAAGCTTTAGAAGCAAAAAACAGCATATCTACATATAGGCCTAGACCAGAGGGGTTACTACAAAGCAATATTATGGGGTTAGCAAGCCAACTTAAGCTTTAACCCGGGGTATCACAAAGCTGACTCACTTTAAATATATCGCTGTGGTAATTTACACTTCATAGCTAACCTGGTTCAGGCTATGGGTTAGAAATATATAAAAGCACCACCCTGTTTGAGAAAGGGCATCTCCATTCCTGCAGGATCCCGCAGAGCTCGGGTTTGTTTCCGCAAATGTTATAAATGTTTTGCTGTGTATACACTCCCATCTAGAAATGTTCACTTATACTCCTTTAACATCATCTGTCTTCATTACTAATCATCATAAGTTATGCATATGACCAGTCTGATGCAAGCATATGCATAGTACTAGTACATAGTAATGATTTCTCTCAGCTTCCTTGCATCAGCTTTAATTAAAGCCTAATGTATCGTCTTGAAAATTAGCCTCTAAATACACTTCCTGAAAGCCATTTTAAGCACCAGCATCTTGGGGTCCCGGGGTTCTCATAAAAGCATCCAGCCCATCTCCACAGGGCTTTAAAACCCGGCAGCCAAATTGTGCAGCCGCGGCAGCGAGAATGTGGTTGCCGTGGCAACATGGCGGGCCAATGAAACGCACAAGCTCCCTGGAGACCGGGCTGCCGACGTGCATGGGAGCTGAAGCAGGTGGCTGAAATGAACTGCGCGAGACAGCTCTGAGGAGCAAATTACAACAATTCCACTCAAATCGGTCTATTTTCATCCAAACACCCCAATTTTCACCTTAGCATTAGCGGCCCCGAGGGGAGGAAGCAGAAATAAAAAATAAATAAATAAATAGATGGAGAGAAGAGAAGGGAGGGACATTTTTTACTGCCGGTAATAGCAGCAAACAGCTGCAGCTAATCACAGTGTGCCACAAGCCCTAGTGGTTTTAACAGTTACTGACTGAAAACCTTTTGAATAAATTTACAAACAGGACAGAATGTTTGCAATAAAAAAGGAATTTGGGACTTGAATAATCAACCAATTATTAATGTCTTTTAAATGCTCAGGTAGGTATGGTATTGTGCAACATTTTTCCATTTTACAGTGAGAAATGTTAAATAGTACGTGTGTTGGGGGGAGGGTTCAAGTTAAGATATGCATTTAATTAAATTTTTTTAATGGTAGCTCATCAAGGACTGAGGTAAATGCAAGGTCAGCTGAGGAATATTTCCAAAATGTCAGTGATGCCCTCAGGCCAGACAGCGGTGTAGCTTCAGCAAATGGCAGGCTGGGAAAGGAGATGGGGGAGGGGTGATGAGGGGGGAGGAGCCCCAGAATGTCTGCAATGTGGAGCCTCTCAGATGAGCACCTTCATGTTTGTTCATGAGTCCTTCATCTATGCATTGGTTTTACAGTGACAGAGGGTGGTGGGGCACACATAGAGTATGTAACAATAACATTGTGTATTACAATTATACTTATGCATCATAGAGGTTACTGATTTTTAATTACACAGAAAAACATGTCACTGGAATACTGTACTCGTGCAGAACGACTGGTGATTTTTAAAATATCTCAATTGTAATTTGTGTTTGTTGCAGTCAAATTGTGGTTGTAAAATAATTCATGTGAATCATGTTTCTGCAGTTTCTCTCAAAGGATCTCTGTCATTCAATAATTTAATATAAATATGTGTGTTCATATGGCAGGCCTTCAGTTGTAAAATGTAGATATACAATCAATTCAGTCATTCAGTCTCTTTTGATAGTTTGATAGTATGTAATGCAAACCACAAACTGATTTGAAGCAACAGAAAGCACAGAGTGAATAGATATGCTTGTGACGATCAAAACAATACAATTACCAGCCACAAGAACCACACCAATACTACATTGTTACAGTATATTCTGTATTTCGATGGGTTTTGTGTTTGTTCGTACATTCATGCATTATCATGTTACTTCAAGATGCACTCAAATGGTCAGCACCTTATAGTACATTGGCTGTGAATGTTTCTACTTTGTAACTATGTTTGCTTGCACAAAGATTTAGGCCCTATTAAATAAAGAGTGTGATATTTTAGTGTCTTTTCGATTATTAATTTTATGTATTTATGATTTATTATGTGAGCATGTTTTAAACCAATGCACTAGAAAAAATCTGGAATGTTTCCAAGGAGTTAAAGTACACTAAATTCTTATCAACACAACATAGTCTGGAAATTGAACTTTTTCTAGGAATATCCTGAGGTAATCCGACTGTCTCTTTTTATATTCAATAAATAAATAAATATAACATGTTAAAGTGCAAACCGTCCCTCAAGAAAAGTCTGGGAAAATGCTCAAATGCTTTCCTAGATATGTAAGGCATATTAGATCTAGTACTGAATCTAGTCTAAAACTGGTTTTGTACAGATGTTTTGGGAAAAGACATAAATATGTATACTGTCTTAGATCACTGTTTTATTTAAATGTATTCATAGGCGCTAGAAGTTACCATTTCACACTGAACAGCAAATACTGATTATGCAGTTATTAAAATTAGCTATTGCGATTCCTCAGGCTAAATATTAATTAAATCTATGAATATGTATATTGCCTCTAGTGGATTAGACACTTATTGAGAATCCATTTCTTATGACAGCAACTGCTTCATCATTTCTTCCTCAGTTTTCTTTGTCGTTTAAAAAACCAAAATCTCCACAAAATTATTAATTTAAAGTGTGATTAAAAAATGTAAAGCAGTCAACAACATAGAACTGTTGTATTTACCATTTAAACATATGACAGCTCTAACCTTGTGGCCAAAAGCAAGTCTGTAATATACTAACATAAGGAGCAATACTTTGGATCGGTTTAGCATTTCATTAACCCTGTGATCTATGAGTGCTTGACTTTTCCTCATGCCTCTTGTGTTTTTTTTACTAACTGCAAGTTGAATTTAGACAGAGAAGCGTGGGAACTAGTCGGTTGTCTGTGGAGTCTGGGCCAGGTCATTCCAGACTGAATTTGTGGAACTTACGGTCGGTAGTTTGCTGTACTCTCTCTCCCTGGGTGTGGAGCTTAGATAGATTGTCCAGAATTTGTTGAAGGTTTAACTGGAGAGATTGTGTGTGTGTGTGTGTGTGTGTGTGCACATTTGTACTGTATTGAGGGGTGGGAGTTAAAAAATTATTATATAATTTTAATAGAGAACATGAAAATGTTGTCATGTCATGATGTTGCCCACTCTCCACTTCTATATCTGCCTATTTAATACAATGCCATTTTTGATGCAAACAAATTATCTGTGTAAACCGATAATAAACTAAGTAATAACAATTATCTGGCTTCGTGCCAGACACTCATATCTATTCTGGAACAATCAGGAGATGGGCTACATTGTCTGTCTGTCTGTCTTTCTTTCTGTATGTCTGTCTGCTGGGCATTCATAGGACATGCTATTGGTTGTTTCCTACAGTATCTTACTCAGCTCTTAAACAGCAAACATAATTATCATTCATGCTTGTGTTCATTTTTTCTATGAAGCAGGCTCCGGTGGAAAGACTAATCATTAAGTCTGATATCCTGTGAGAATTCTTAGTGAATCCTTTTACTATCATGAGTACAGTCAAGTATGAACTGTGCACTATTAGCCGCATGATATGAGCGACATCATTGTCGGCAGTAGCAGCACATATCTGTGAGCACATAATTAAAGTGACAGTCACACTGTCCTCCGAGGAAAGCATGGGTCTCAGTGTCAGTGGCAATTACTTCAGTGCGACAGAAACATCTACGCTGTCCGAGAACATGGAGGCCAAGGCCTGTGTGCTTCTCTCAGCTGCCGGCAAGCTGATGATCCGCTTTGCAAAACCTAGACAGTCAGACAAAGGAAATGAATGGAGAGGCCAGGCTCTCGGTGCTCTTGTTCAAAATAGCAGTATAGGGCTCCTGAGGACTGGTGTACTCTGTCAGAGTCCAGTGCTTCTCCACTAAAAATGTCACATCCTTTTCTGCACAGCAGGGTGTTTTCTTTGAACCAGTCAGATTCAGCACCTAGACAGCCAATAAAAGAATTGTCTGTCACGCAGTAGACACAGCAGATGTCCAGAGAGCTCGACAGGCTTTTAAAATTGAATTACAATTAAGACGCTGTTTTTTGAGGGGAACAAACCACAGGAGGGAGAAATGAAAAGGGTTCAAATAAACTCTTCTTAGAGGAGACTGGTATTTAAAAGGCCTTTATTTAATTGGAAAATCAATATTTGGAAACTTAAAATCAAAAACATGAGGCCGCCAATTTCCTCTAATAATTTAAAATAAGTAGCTTGTTAGTTACTTTAAAAAGTACTGTAGATGAGTACTGTAGGCCTCCTGTCAGGGCTGGATCAAGAGGGGAGGAAATGTTTTGCTCTGCCCCCCAAAACTTTGACCACTTCTATAAAAAATACAACTTTTTTTCAAGTTAATATTTCTCTTATTTCTAACTCTTTCTCTGCTTAGGAGCCTTTGACAATCATAAAACTCCTTTATTCAAAATAACAAATGAAATCATTTAACTTGGTGACCTAATGTCTGGTCACAAAAGTTGGAGACAGACCACACTGTTTGTCATAGCCTGCCTGTCCCTTGGGAGAGACTTACACTAGCTCACAGCAACAAAACAAAAAAAAGATTATAAATAAATATTAAAGGCCGTTTGGTTTAAAAGTTTATAATGCATTTTCTTGTGTTGTTGTTTTGTGCTATACTGTTAGCATATTGAGGAGTTTTGCTGAAAGTGGTTTTATGCACTTTTACTAGCTAGCAAGCTAATGCTCACCATTAAAACTAGCTATGTAGGTTGCAAATGTCTTTTTCTTTCATTTTTCCATTCACTGTGCCCCTGGTTTCTTCTTGTGGTGGCTGTTGCTTGTGTATTACTTTCTTGGCATTAACCATAATAATGATAATGAACACCAAGCCTACATCTGGCGTTAACTGTCTATGAGTAGTAGTGAATTTGGACCTTTCTTTTGCAGTGTAGCTATCATTACCTGGCTAGCTAATGTTATGGTTGTAACCCCATTGTGCAGATGCAAAATCTGGCCAATCCTTGCCCATTTAGGGGATGTTCTATTTAAGGTTTTATAACTGTACATGTCCTGGATCATAAATTTCTTGACCACAGGTGTGCAAAATTTGAGGGTAATGCATTAAACTACTGAAGACGTACGAAGAAAAATGTAGGCAGTGTCCCTTTATGTCTCCAGAACTGATCCAACATATCTAAATTGTGAATTGCTCTAAATCATAACATAATCATATATGTCACTAGAAACTGTTTTGACTCATGAAGCTCACTTGTGCATTATGTTCTAGGGCAGGGATCATCAACTCTGGCTCTCAAATCCAAATCCAGCCCTGGTTTTCTTTTCTGCCGGGTAATTACTGCGCTACTGATTGGCCAGACTGTCTTCACACCTGACTCCCAGGGAAAGGGAGGGTGGAAAAGCAGCAGTTCTCAGCCCTCGAGGACCGTGAGTTGCTGATCCCTGTTCTAGGGTGAATTAGTGTCTTTTCATCAGTCTAAGATATCTAGGAGTCCAAAAACCTTTCCAAAACCTCTCCACAATGAATTAAATGCCTTTTGTCAATTTAAGAAAAAGTGTGTAAATTGAAACATAATGCAAAAACATTGTTACACAGTGTGGTACACATACCTAAATATGTAATCATTCAATTGTGTATGTTTTTCTGCGCTCCACAGAATGTAATCTTTTGTTGCATGGGGATTGGACAACATCGTTACAAATGTAACTATTTATGATCACTCCAAGGGCAATTTTATGTTTATCTAGCACATCAGCACACAGTAAGTGTGAATGAGTATTCCATACTAACAGTTAGGGCTAGTCAGTCCACAATACAAATGTGCTGAGCTTTATTAGCAAAGGCCAATGGTGGTCTCTTATGGCCAATGCAAATTAACAATATCAAATGATCCAATGTCACTGATTCATTTGTACACTCACACATCTAAACAAGATTTTATTAGCAATGAGTAAAGGAAAAACCTGGTGAATTCCACAGCCTGCAGATCTACACAACATGACTTGCATCTGCTTGCTTGTTCATGGATGACAGTCCCAAGACACACAATTGCACTTTGCTGCACCTTCCCTTGCACAGTAATACCACAGTAAAATCCAATCTGCGTCCAATTACCTCCCATGAAACCCATGGGTTAAGCTCACTGGTTTGTCATCTGGCAGAATGTGAAGCAATCAATATTTCCTCTGGGGCCTGTTTGGTTTATAGCCTCCATTCGATGTGATGTTCTACTTAATGGATTCTAAAGACTTCTAACAGGGTATGAATGCGTTTGGGTGCACAGTTCACTCCTTATAAAGAGGCCACATCTCTGCAATTTAATTTGACTTGACGCTCTGCCCATGAAGATCAAGCAGAGGTCAACAACATGTTTGTGTACCCACTCACAGTAGCATGTTCTCGATGGAGCTCATTTCCATTATTCAGACTGAGATTGTATGTGAGTCGATGCACAGCGATGAGCATTGGCAGGGAGCATCCTTTTATTCAAATATATTCGCGGATAAAATTAAAGAAATTGAGTTACCATGGTTATGGACCAGTGCGGCCTGTGTTCTGGTCAATTGAGTTACACTACAGAACATGACAGGTCCCACAGGTGAGGAGGAAGTGATGTCATGAAAAAGTGCAGCTATTTATGAAATGTTCTATGCAAGGCCATTTATAAGAAAGGAAGTAGTGCTGCAATATTTTGTTAGTTCACACAACTGGAATTTTTATTCGCCTATTCCATCATATAATTGTGCTTTTCATAGTCATATACTTTATTATTAAAATATGAGTGTTTATTAATATTTACTGCATTAGACCTACAGTATGCTTTGACTGTAACTGCATGTGAAGAAGAATCTGATTTCATGTAATTAAATAATTTTAAGTACTTTTACATACATCATCCAGCAAGAAATATAGCAAATAAGAAAGAATTACAGTTGGCTTAGATGTGTGAAGTCAAGCAAACTTATTGTGGAAAGGTTATTCGTGGGGGGCGAGTGTGGACAGGACATGTCCTCTAAAGCCAGCCGCTGCTTCTTTTTTGCCCTGCGAAAGAGCCACTGGGGGACTGCAGCTCTTGAGTTGGGGGAGGCCTGGTCAACTGCCCCTCCTCTACCCCCAGGTGAATGTTCGAGCTAATGGTCCAGTCGTCCCAAAGCATTCTCAGCCGCAGTTTGTAGTGGAATTGTCAGGGCTCCAAAACCATGCCTTATAAGGCTGCATTTAGGCTCTGTACATACATCATCTAGAAAACCAAAAAAAAATGATGTTTTTAATTTATGACTGTAAAAAGAAGGAAAACCCCACACACTACTCCTTCATGCTCCCATTTATTGAACTATATATACACAAGTAATGCTAAATGCTCAATAAATGGGCGCGTTGAAGAGTACTGTGCTGGGTTTTCCTTCTTTTTGCATTTGAACTCCCCTATAACTACAGCACCTGTGGAAAGACTGGGGCGGGTGTACTTTTTCTACATTCATTGATTGCTCAGAGGGTCAGTGTTCATTTCTCATCTCAATATTTATTTCAACTATTGGTTTCCAAAATGATGCATAAATGTCAATAAATTGCAATGGGTTTTGCTAGCAAATGCATTTTATTGATCTGACCAAATGAGAACACAATTGTTTCTCACATTTTTATGTAAATGCCATGAAAAAAGCATGCTGTCAGAAATATTACCGCAGCATCTATTGATCAAACACTGTTTTATCTATATTTTATGCTTTTTACTGAAATTCAAAAATGTTTTATTTTTAGAGCATCAGGTAAAGGCAAATCTGATTCTTTGTCATCTGAAACTGGTTCAGCTGCTTGTTTTATCCTGGGAAAACTGGGGGCCTTTCTATTAAATTTAACGGAATCTTACTTGAGCTTCCATTACTGCACATGAATACTGTCACTGAGTCCTAAGAGTCTAAAATAAGGAATATAATAAACATAATAGTGGTCTAAAAGTGAACTCTGAGCATATATTTTCAGCTAGATATATTATTATTGAACCTCACTTTATAAACCATTCGTAATGATTTTTCTAATTGTGCAGTCTAATAGATAATGCAACACTCATTAAATCTGCCATGGTATATTATCAATTAATTAATGCTTATTTGAAAAAGAAAAAAAAAACAGTATCCCGGTCTCTTTTTTTCTTCTGAGTCAGTGGTGCATGCATACTGAATAGTGAGGCCACAGTGCAGGAAAAGTTCAAATAATTATCTAAGTAATTTCCTCTTTTCCTCTGCCAGGGCTTTGATGCAGAAATATTTAGGTTGTTTGAACAGCTTCATGCCACAATGTCACGGCCAAAAGACACAGCATATTGTGGAGTATGTACACATAGCCAAGGGGTTTGATACACACAGCTGCTGTCCTAATAAGTCTTATCAGTTCTTACACACTCAAGATTCCACAGTCATTCGCAATAAAGAAATCAACAATTGATAATCAATTCAAAAATCTTTTAAAAATTGCTCAAATAAGTGCTAGTTTACCAGTCACTGTGGTACTTATTACTTGGACTCTATTTTCTGGCCAGCACATGACATGGCAAGGCGGTATTTTCATCATGAATTTTGACATGCCTAAGCCATTTGGTAACTTCCTGACCTGCTGTGCACAAAAGTTGCATTGTAATTTTCCAGTCCGTCTAGTGTGCAATTTGCACCCTCGCCAGACCAGGTCTACAGCATAAGTCACAGTCCACAACCTATTCAGAAGCCAATCAATGGTTTTCATGGATCATATATTACTTGACTTTGATATAAATTCCGCAAGCAGGAAAAATGCATAGTTTGCCGTTATTGTTCATTGTCTTTTTTCATTTTTATAATTTTAATTCCTGTATTTATTTCTGTTTGTAGAAGCTATAAAAACCCAGATTTTTGAGTGTTGACCAGATTGAGGAGGCATGCAAAAAAAAGCATGCAGTACTGCAGGAGATCGGCAGCTCAGAGCTAAACAAGAATGTCTGACCAAATGTATATTTCCCACGGTATGGGGTGTCATCGATTGTAGATGTTCAGTTGCGTGCTTCTTCTACCCAAACACTCACCTATGTGAATCGAAAGGCGGTCCACTCCATTACCATTCAGGTAATCTGTGAAGCCAATGAAATGGTGGCACAGGAGGAAAGTCAAATCCAACTTTGAAACTGTCAGATCCTGTTCCTGGTATGCCAGTAGGGTAAGCTTTGTGCATATGTACAACACTTGCAACATGTACAACGTATATTTGCTTGTATAGCTATAGTTATCGATAAGGTAACAAATGTACATCTAACTCAATTATATTGATGTCTGCTCTAGCTAGCTAGCTTACATATGGCAAACGAAGGAGGTGTGTTGACTAACTCATTAAAAGGAATGCTGATGTGACGATGTTTCTTTTCGACAATCTAATATTTTGCTTTGTACCACGTTCACTTGTATTTTATTAGCTAGTTAGTTATCGATGCCGTAATGTAAGTATTGGAAAAATGTTATCACACTGCATCTAATCTCATTTCAATGTTTCAGTTTTATATATCTCTTTTTGTTCAACTGGGTCTTCTTTCAGGTTGTGGTTATTGTTGAGGTGAGTATGTCCGATAGCGTACATCTGGTTATAGTAACGCAGGTGGATTTTGGGTCATAACTGCCAATGTTAACTGATTAAGTGCCGCATGCTTTGAGCTGTGCATTCCTCACCTCTGGTCATGAAAATACCAATATTCAGTTGCCATGCCCAGTGTGGCCAAAAGCCGTGTCACTGTGCTCTGCAACATTTATTCTAGAAAATATAGCCCATTGGATAAATGAAACTTAAGTTTTAAAATATAAATAATATATAAAGCAAAATATGTATCTCTGAATCTCCTATCTCAAACCATTTTATGCAGTAACTAGTACCTTAGAAACCCATCCTTGAGCTTACATTATTTTTTTAAAAGTATACAAAATCTAATGCTGCCTCCAAGGAGGTGTAGTGATATATGGGGCTAATCTCATTTTTCCATTTAAGAGACACAAGCCTGCAGTTGGAAACAAAAATGCAAATAGCAGAATGGAAAAAATCTAACACCTCAGTGAAAAATGCATGAAATGACCGCAAACAGGGGTGAGCAATCCAGAGGCATCGTGACATGCAAGAGTAGGAAATGGAATTACCCAACAGCCCCTGGAGACGATTTTATGCTCATTCTGCCAGTCTGAACCGCCCACCTCCCCCTCGCTCCCCCCCCCCCTCCATCCCCTCCACCACTACGCAAGCACTCCACCATCCACCAGCGACATCAGCTGTTCAATCGGTGGGTGGAGCTCAGGAGCCCGCCGTACCGGAGCCTGTTGCTAGGGGAGATGTTTGACTGTGGCCAACGCCGGGCGAATGATGCGATGATGCAGGATCTCGGCTGACAATGTCATTGGCAGATGCTGTGCCGTGGATCTCTTATCCCTCCATGCAACTGCTTGCGTGCTATTTCGGCATGTGTGAAATGAATACAAGCAAATAGCAAATGTGTGTTTTGCTATTAATGGTTGCAGTTATGTTGCCGGTTGTCCCTCCTCTGACATCCATTTTGTTTCCACAATTTTTTTTTTTTTTTACCATAGAGATGGTGGTACTAATCCTGAATATAAATCTCTAAATAACTCTCACTTTCATTATTCTTCTCATGATGTACATATTCTTCTCATAGGTTACAGTAAAAAAAAACATTTTTAAATCATTTTTACAATTATTTTCACACAGAACAATAACTAATCAAATAATTTTGCTTTGCAGAGATAGATTTTTTTTTTTTAAACTGCCGTTGAAACATGGAGACAAAAGAATAATTAAATCACACTAAAAATTATTTTAGTCTGTGGCACAAGGATTCTTTCTGAAAATGTGTCTGTTCTGCAAATATTGAAATTAGGTCGACTGAATTATGCTTGGCCACCTCTGGTTATAAAATCCTGTAATTGCATGAAGCTTGTTTGAGCTGTTGACAGCAGTGTACTGTGCAAACAAGCATTCAGTTTCAATGTGGACAAGGTCAGTTCAGCGCCTGCTTTATTCACTTGGAAACAATTGAATTCTCCAGAATAATTAGAACAATCATTCACATGCATGCACTGTAGCCCAATTTCATAAGACTTGAATTTCCTTTGATAAATTCCCAGCATTCCCTGTTTTCACAAGACAAGCATTCATTCCACTCAGATTCATGTTAGTCAGATGGATCTACAAGATCCTTTTTCAATTTCCTATCAGAGTGTGTGCTTCTAGAATAATTATTATAATTATTACTAATTCTAGAATTACATGTATATTTGTAGCTCAAGCTCACCAGGGGAAATATCCTCAAACAGATTTAACCCTCGCAAGGTACCAAAAACTATGAAAGCAGAAGTCACACAGGTAGCCAGGATTTCATTCTCACACAATGTGAAACACAAACTGATTTAAGTTCCAGGTTGTAAGAAGTCATTGTTCTGGTCTTTAACCCCTGTGTGTCAGCAAAACCAAACTAACAGTTTATCATTCCTGGCCTTTTCGCGTTCGGGCATCAAAGCTCACCCACCTAATATGTCACATTTTTGTTATTTGAACATTTAAAAAAAAACTGATTCAGGTGTGTTTGAATATTTAATATTATACATTTTGGATTTGGAATGGATTTCAGTGTATGACATGTACCGAAAGTCTACTTCCCTGATCCACAAGCACCTCATCAGGCAGATGTAACTGTAGTCATTACTGGCCTCTCTCGTATAGGTGTCAGCTTATTTGAAAAGGACAATCTTGAAAGTAAATCATTTCATCTGGAAATGGAGACTGTTTATGATCAGCCCAGAAGCAGACTGACACATACGGGGTGAAATGCCCACACGTGCACACGCATATATATATATATATAATATATAGATACACACTATTGGTGTGTTGTTTGTGAACGATTCATTCTTTTTGAATGAATATTTTTGGTGAGCGAATCGACACACCTCCATGTAAAGATTTGTTTATTTGGATCAGCTCTCAGTAAGTTGCGAACTTACCATTAGCTGAAGCTGCAGCTACTCCTATTTAACTCTTTTCACCATTGGGCTGTGTACTAGCAATTAGCCAACTAACAGCATTGATCCGCTTGAGCGGGGTGTGCTCTCCAAGCCCCTCCCATCTGTGTGATCAAAGCAGTGGCATCACACACTCAGGATTTAACTTTGCCAGGAAATGTATTACGTAACAGGGGGAAGTGGTGTGCGTATAACTGGGACGCTTTCACAGAAACCGACACTTCACTCTTCATCCTAAGAGATGAAACAATTCTAGTGCTTGTATGACACTCACTAAACACACTTAGGAATGAGATAAATGGTTTTTCATGCAAATCTTTTCATGTTTTGTTTAGTGCGTGTGCGCATGCGTGTGTGTCTGTCTGTCTGTCTGTCTGTAACTCAGTCTGCCTGGACACATGTTTGTATGGATGTGTTTATTTGACCATACCTGAGGTCCATCTGGAAGTAAACATAATTTTTCTTCCAAGTTGCATCGCCATGTGCAGAATTATAACTCCAATAAATAAATGCTGAATGCTTTTTCCTTGCTGAAAGAATCTACTGAAAGTGTCTGAGCTGCTATCTGAAATAGATACAAGGGAATCTGAAGACACTGTGTCACAGAGCATGGCTATAAGGAAATAAGTGAAAGCGCTGCAGACTCAAAATTCCTTTTGAATGACATGTC
This sequence comes from Anguilla anguilla, assembly GCF_013347855.1. Lineage (NCBI taxonomy): Eukaryota > Metazoa > Chordata > Actinopteri > Anguilliformes > Anguillidae > Anguilla > Anguilla anguilla. Next base: position 19,188,064 of record NC_049208.1, on the reverse strand, counting down.
AGAGTTTTTATTTCTCCCCAATACGTGGCACTGCATTTCAATGAAGTTCTGTGGTCATTAAGATTCCTGCTTGGCTCTCTGGTCTGCATGGGCTCCTTGTGAGTCTGGCGTGGGCACCACTCGGCAGGAGGCCCAGACACGTAGCCTGCATCTCTCTGCCTCGCAGCAGTGCTCCGTGATGACGGCTGATCATGCCAGCTTACCGTCACCCAATTGTTAAAGCTACACTATTTTGCAACAGTCCAACTGAGGCTGAGGCTGAGGAAAGAACGGTTTGCAATCAGGAAACTGTTGAACAGAAGAATCCCCCGCTGTTCCTGATCCATTACAGTACTGGTTTAAGCTAAATTTGTCATTGAAAAATAGGCTTGAATTATTTCTCCTTTAGTCATGGTGTAGGTGAAGCTTAATCTTATCACTGAAAAAATGAAGAGGCTTGTGCCCAGCTCCTTCTGCAATAGTAACACAAACCACGCACTTAAAAAATGTACCATGTTTACAATGTAAAGGTATATTTTGTTGTTCACAGTTGAAATAGCTTCATTTTTACATAAACTAATTGCACTTGCACTTTAAAAAAAAAAAACAGCTCCTGCCAACAGCTCAAGCACTACAAATTTCAGACCATGCTTATTCCTGTTTCTTGGATTTTCAGTCTTTTAAATCATTAAAGTAGATCCTTAGGAATAAAGCTTGATTTAACTGGATATCAGCACAACAAATATAACACTGAACAAAGTCTATACAGTATGTGCAAGTTCACTTGCTAGCTGACTGAAATTACTTGCTAGCTAATGTTACTTGCTAGCTGACTGAAACTGAAGCTAGCTACTGTACTGTAAGGTATTTGCATTCGCTAGCTATGAATCGCTTTCACCAAAGACACCACAAACACATGGTGACAGAGTCAAATTATATTTTAAACATTTTATAGTATGTTGATTGTTGGTAATTTGTTTTAAAGCTAGAAATATGATGCATCCTATCTTGCAACAAGTATTGTCAAAAACACACCACACAATTTGAAATAGCCACCTGACCTAGGTGGCAACATATATTTTTTAATCTGAGCAATTGCATTTCCTCCCTGAAGTAGCAAGTCTTAAAATCTGAAACCTTTGCAGAGTAATATAATTCCCCTGCTCACAGCCCAAACAGATGATCCAATTTACTGCTACAAAGTCAATGTTTTATCACACGAAGGGTCTTGAAATGACATTAAGCAGCTGGTTATTTGAGGTGACTCTAGACCTACACATATTTTGCCCGAGACATTCTTGGAAGAGTGCCATGTACAAAGTAAGGCTGTTCCGTAACGGAATCTACCTGTTTCAAACCATGCCATTCATCCAAATCCATTCTGTATTTAGCAGATTTTTAACACTGTGAATTTAGCCCATATATGTTGATGCTGTTATTGGGTTAAAGCATGACATTTAAAATAGACAATATACATGCACAAAAAGTATTTTATGTAGAAAAATACTGGACAAGGCAATACATGCACATGTTAAAGCTGATTTTAAAATTTCCACCAGTAAGATATGTTAGACTGCTGAAATATGTTGGTATGAGCTAATACATGTAGGAATTGTAATGATTATTACTCATTTTACTAAAATGCTGATTATTTCATGTGCTCAAAGTGCTTACAGCTCCCATAAGCTTACAGTGATGAGGGGGATCTCACCTCACCCACCACCAATGTGTAGCACCCACCTTGGTGATGCACGGCAACCATTTTGCCCCAGAACACTCACCACACATCAGTTAAGGTGAAGAGGGAGAGAATGATTTTTTAGCCAATTAAATCAGGCGATAATTAGGTGGCAGGTTCAGAATTTAGCCAGGACACCGGGGAACCCCCAACTCTTTGCGACTCGTGTCATGGGGTCTTGACAACAGTGAGTCAGAACCTCGGTTTATCGTCTCATCCAAAAGACAGCATCTCCTACAACACAGTGTCCCCATCATTGCACTGGGGCATTGGGTTTTATTTGACCAGAGGGAAGATTGCCCCCTGTTGGCCCAACAACACCACTGCCAGCAGTAAGGTGGTCTCCCATCCAAGTACTAACAATCATGGTCGTACGGCTGCTGTTGATACTACGTTTATAATATTACATTTATTATGCCAGAAAGAGAGATTATTTCAAAATATTGCATCAATGATCAAACTCAGTTTATGAAGTCAGTCTATCCACAATTTATGCTAATACTCTTGCTATCATTTTAACTACAACCATGCACCAATATTGCCCACTGTTTTTCTGTGCTGTTCAGAATTGAAGGAGGAAGTTGCAGCAATTTAGGCAAGCCTATAAATACTACTGTACATGTTAAAGTGTGGGGAAAAAAGTTAAATTATGGTCAAAAACAATAATATGCATGCATCCATATTCTAATATAAAATTTGAAGAAATTAAAATAAAATACAAAAGCTAATGAATTCGTAGAATTTACGGCCTTTTGCATCTAAGCCCGTAGTATGATTGGCTACACGCAGAAACCAATGTTTCAAATGATTGCATTCAATTTTTGTACAACGACTGTCTATTCTATATAGGCTACACTGAAAACGTTACACAAAATTACACAAAGACTCACTTGTTTTGAAATTTGATAAAGCCTAGGAAGAAGTTTCTTATTTCTTTTCTCACATTTTGATGGTACGAACTTCACCTCTCCAGAATTTTCATGCACCTGGTAGCACACAATGGGTGGCTTTTATAGAGATGTATGCACAATTGCAAATAAAGAACAGATGCCAGTTTGCCTCATGACAAAGTCAACTAAAGATGGCTATTTTTGCTATCACATGAGCTGTGCATGTGATGTCAGCCTGTTTTTTTTTTCTATCATCATTTATTTTTATCTGGGGATGTTTAGTTTCATGCAGAAAGAGTGAGCTTACATGTGGTCAACATGCGGGAGGGTATGATTATAGCTTTATTTAAACCGCAGTTTAATCAGGACAACTCACATATTTATATTAAATATATTAATGAATATGCAATGTAATTATTTGGTTTGGCACTGAATGGAGCTTTGGGCACTACTATCAAACAGGGAGCACGACACAGCTCCCCTACTAAACAGGACAAATATATTTTTTAAACCCAGCACTTAGAAGCAGATCCACACAACATGTGGAAGCCTGGATAGTGGAGGGTGAGCACAATTCTGTGAGCTGCAGAAAGAAAATCAAAGAGCGGCATAGGAGAGGTCTGACTGTCTGTTTAAAAAAAGGTATTCCATTAATGATGTGTGCATGTGATTGGTTGAGTATGAGATACATGTAGAACATGTAGTTGCAGCTGGCCAACCACGTGCTCTGCTCATTTCATGTGCAATGCTCATTTCCGTCAGGACAACTCACATATTTAGATTAAATATATTAATGAATATGCAATGTAATTATTTGGTTTGGTACTGAATGGACCTGCTTTGGGCACTTCTGTGCATGCGCCAGTGTGCATTGACCTATCAACCAGGGGGTAACGATACATCTCCCCTACTAAACGGGAGAAATATCAAAAACTGAAAAATCAGGAGATCATACCAATATCCATCCAGCATAGAGGCAGAACACTAGCCGTGATCAGACATTGACCATACTAACATTATGTGATTGTGATAGCAAACTGTGTACAGCAGAGCACCTGGTGTTTTCTGAAGATCAGGAAGACCATATTGATATCCCTCCGGCATGGAGAGGGAACACAAGCTATGATCCTGGATCACACATTGGTTATACTAACATTATGTGATACTGATAGTACAGTAAACTATGTGTACAGCGGAGCACCTGGTGTTTCCTGAAGATCAGGGAGGCCATATCGATATCCTTCCGGCATGGAGATGGAACACAAACTGTGATCCTGGATCACATATGGTGAAATTGTTCTTAGGACCTAGCTAGCTTAACTAGTGAGCCTAATAAAATGCAGCTAGCTTAACTAGTAAGCAAAGTAAGCTGTAGCTAGTTAAACCATAGCTGTACTTACAACCTAGCAAGTTTAACTAGCTGGCATTTTGTGGCACGCAGTTGCCCAAAGTGGCAACTATCTATGTTCTGAGGGCTGCTAGCTGGTTTTTCGGCGCAACAAGCTAGGGCTTGAGACCAGCTTGTTGGCACAAACAGCAGCTAGCTAGGCAAATGTGGTAGCTTGCTAAGTCATAAGGCAGCTTGGAAAATGGGCAGCTAGTTTGGATAATTTTGTAGCTAGCTACGATAAAGGATTAAATGACAAAACAGGTTGCCATACAAATGGTTGGTCTCCTGACCAACCTTGCTCTGTGCATTTCATGTTGAGTTCTGTCTGCAGAATAAGGGGGCAAATACAGAAATTAGCTCAAAGGAAATTTTGGGAAAGGAAACCAATATTTCTGTCTAGTGTATAGGAGAAGGACTAGAAACAGAGATCCTTTTTGTTTAAACAAGTTTTTAGTTTGATTCCAGTATGGAATAAGTGTGTTTTATAAGCCGTCACTTTGCAACCCCAATCTGGTGTTCTGACACTCATCTCATGCTAACTTCAAGATGGAATGCAGATACTGAAGAGGACAAAATAATAAGAAGGTGTAATTTGTACTTTGTCCTCCCGAATTTGTTTTTCATTTTCCAAGTTAGCATTAGCAAAACCTTGAAATGAGCGAACTTAATTATTTTGGACTATGCAAATAGTTGTCATGCAGGGGCAGATTGAGGTGCAGTTTATCTCTAATGTCTATTGAGAAGGCCTGGAGTTGAGCATGCCTGCATAATTTCAAGAAAAATGCAAACCACTGTTTTGAATAGCTCATGCTGATGTGTGTGCTCAGCCCATCCGCAGTGATAGAATGAGAATGATAGAACTAAAAATCAGATGGAAAATTAGTCTGCCGTTTTTTTTATGTTTTGACAGAGCATGGTTTTAGGTGAAAGACCATCTATTCTACTCGATGTATCAGAAAACTTTATTCAATACATATGTGCTGAAAGCTGGTTGACATCCATCAGCCTTCCCCAACTTGGAAATCTAAATGCTCTCCACATGCCATGATGGATGTTCTCAGCAAATTAAATCCTTAATTAGTTAAAGGAAGGGAGGGGCTGATTTGCAGTACTGGGGACAAGCAACACTAATTAATCTGCTTTTTTCATCTGACACAAAAAAGAAACTCCACAGCAACTAGAATTGTAAAGGGCCTTCATTTTTAGTATGTAATATGATTATAATTATTTATGAAGCTGTAGCAACTGTCATAAAACTGCCTTAATATGCTTTTTGTCTGTACGTGTACATTCCACGCAAATGTATAATTCACCTACATGCCCAATAAAATCATAAAACAGCTATTTTGAAACTATGTTTGCGATGTTTCTAGATGAACTCAAATTTCTGTTGGTAGTGTATTCGAGGGAGCCGAGGGGTGAAGCTTTATTGTGTACTGCATGATACAGAATTATATCCAGAGCCACACAAGGCTTAGATATCGCTCTACCAGCTTTCAAATTCTATATAATCCAGTTATATAATTTATATAAGTCATGACCATATTATTATACTTATGGAATGTAGTGCATTGAGTGATACCTCATTACATAGTTCTTTTGTATTTTTCCATGGAAGAGCTCATCTGATTCCCTTTAAAGTGTACTTTATAACACTCTGCTGTATTACAGTAACTGAATGAGGACCTTTCCCAATGAATACCATGTGTATCATTAATGAAAAGCTGTTGTGTTGTATTACCTTGTGAATTGCATATCCTTTTTAAGGTTATTTTTATCATGTTTCCCCTCATCTTTTTAATGTGAAGGTGTGATACCCTGCCATCTGAATCCCTCCTTCCCAGGATTTAGTCCAGGCTGTAAGATGCTCCACTGCACCTCACCCAGGGTGTCACGGCCAAGTAGATTAATTTTCACCATGTTTGACAGGATATGACTGTGTGTAGCTGTATGAGCATTAGTGCATGTTCATACACAGTCCTATAGAGGGTGAATGGGTTGGCTCGGCTGATGTGCATCACATAGTCAATAACATCTAATAACATCTAATTTTACACAACAAACAGTTCACAATTTATTGTGCAGACTATGAGGACAATTTGTGTTGTGACACACATGATGCTCTACTGTAGATCATTGCCAAGATCACAATCTTTTTTTGTTTCAGGGACATGAGGAAACTGAGCCATTGCATTTTCATAGCAGCCATAGCTTAGAAACCTACAGAATGGAAGTGCATCCAGATTTGTTGCGTTCATGGCAGCAACTGTTTAGTGGTGACAGTTGACATCACATTTTTTGAGGGAGGGAGAGTCGGCCTCTCTCTCTCTCTCTCTTTCCCTCCGTCCCTCCCTCCCTCCCTCTCTCCTTTTCCATGCATGTTGTGACCTTGTTCGGTCTTCTCCCAGCTGGATAGCAATTATATATTTTTTCATGTCGCTGTTGGGATATATTTGAAAGGGTTTGTCTCTGGCATGCATCTTCAAGGGCCATAGAGCCAACCCTCAAGCTGCTCTGTCTGTCTCTTTCCTCTGCTGAGGGGCTGGGGTGTCTAGGGGTAGACAGGAGTGGCTGTTATGGTGGTTGACAGAGTGAGCGATTATGCTTCCTTTGCAAGAGTGTACCTGAGGGAGGCATCCAAGTCCACACACTGAAATTACTTTCATTCTCAACAGCCACTTAGCATACAGTAGGTCCATGAGAAAACATGAAGCGTGTTTGATAAGGCCTTTTGAACAAGGACTATTGTGTGACATTGTGTGGCCTAATGAAGACCAGTGAAGACGTCTTGCTAGCGTGCACAACAAGTAATCATTTTTTATTTGTTACTGGATTTTTCATAAGAAGAGCATGTATAATAAACATGGATTGAGATTGAGGGGGGAAAACAAGAGCACTGTGCCAGGTGGAATGTGCCAGAATGTTTGCCGGTTCATTAACAAGGCCTATGTGTCCCCCCAAGTGAGGAAAAAAGCCAGCGGATGCCTCGTCAGTCTCGCCGAGACAACAGCATTTGATGTAGAGCTGGGCTAGGAGGCGAGCGACGGACATCTTCTGAAAACCGACACATCTGCTGCCCCAAGCGTGCTTTTCGGACGAGCCGGCTCGTCTGTCATTAGCAAAAAAAAAAAGCAGAAGAGCTCTCAGCTGAAAAGCGAACAGCACCGGCCAATACTCCTGCTTTACTGTAATCTGAGTATTTCTTTGCAGCCTCTCTCTCTCACTTTCACTCTCCCTCTCTCCAATTGCTTTCACAGATGATGAAGTGAAGCTTTGTTGTTTTGAAGCCTGCCTGGGTGAAGGTCCCAGCTTCCTGCCTCTGCATGTTAGGAGGCCTGTGTTGCGTGTGCAGTGGGCCGAACACTACAGATGCACACACATTTCACCCCCATTGCACTAATGCTTCGCATTACACTGAGCGCACGTACACAATGAAAATACTCTGTCAAAAAAAGGGGAAAAAATGAACATCCTCGTAAGAAAGATGAAAGCTTCTTTGTTCCATTCCACTCTGAATAAAATGCTAATTTGTATATATCCACGTCTCTGCCTGTCTCCAGTTGTCGTCGACATGTCCAAAGCAACAGTAAAATGGATGGAGAAATGTGAAAGGTAAGATGTTTCAGAAGCGAAGAATCATCCAAACTTTTTTGTACCTTATTTGCAGCTTTATGTTCGAAAAATTAATTTATCCTGAATAACAAAATTTAATGAAACATCTAGGCCCTTCCTGCAAACTTTCCTAACATTCAGAGAATGTTATGAGAACCAAAAATAGTTTAATGGTTTCTGAAACTGAGGCACCCCTTTACAGATATATATTCCAGGCTTAGCTGGGCCGTTGAGGGGGACTTCTGGATAACAAACTTCTAAAAAGAATTTAGAAAATGCTCCTGGATATTCACTTAAATAATATCACTGGCAGGGTTGAAAAGATTATTTTCTGGATTTTTCATATGAATTTGAAATTTCACTATTTTGTTACATATGGGGTCCATGATTTTATGTCAGTGTACCCCAGAGTCCTTGCCTCTAAGTAAAGCAACAGCTTAAATAATTTATGTATTTCTTTTTTGAATTAGTAACAATAATTTTAGCTCACACAAGATTATTGGTTTACTACAAGTGGATAGCACTCAACAAGGAAGGCTTGAAATATTTACATTTGAACAATAAAATAGAATAATGGACTAGACATTTTGAACTCATTCATTCATTTTATTGTTAATGAAATTAATGTATTTTTTTAGGATATTTAGTTTTAATACTAACTTTTGGTTTGAGTTTTCAAGGTGACATTACTCAAGGTATGACTCTGCAACTATGATCATAAAATCAAATTAACATTAAGGACTTTTTTTAAGGCTTTAAGTGCAATGAAAATGTGAATGTGATGGGCTACTTTGTTACACAACTTACCTTATATTGTGGTTGATAAAATTATATGAGACAGCACAATATCACATTTGAAAAAACTGCTCACTCTACTATACTATCCAATATATAGTATTTTGTAAATAGCATATGTAATTGATACTCTGTCTCATAAGCAATATTGTAAATGCTCTCCAGTTCTGTGAAATGACAAATACCTCTCTTCAGCAGCTTACAGTATGTGTACAACTGTATATATTAAAGTTTATAGAAGTTTGTAAAAGATTATATTATATGGCACATATGTATGTGGAATAGACATCTGGGTATGTATTAAAGTACATATTGAATTTCATATTTTATGACTCAGTGTCATCATATATTACTTTTCTGAAAAGGTTGCATCAAGCATTTTTGTTGATTTTCTGCAGATCCACCACATCTACTATTTCTCAGAGTTGCTAGTTTCCCTGTTGCTATATATCTTTGGACAGCAACAGATGGATATGTAGTTTGGTGTTCCACTGAGAAATATGTCAGTGAATGACTTGCCTGTGTTTGTAAACTGTATATCAAATCCCAGTTTTCATCAGAAAGCCCCTCTGGTAATATCAGGCTGGAAAGGTCTGTTGATGAGAACTAGTGGCAAGCTAGATGTCCCAGCCCCATTTTTTGGTATTTTATACATTCTAGAATAAAAGACAAAATGATGATAAATGCAGAACCCAGACTTTCATAGCAATACATGGACATATAATATAATAATATACTGGAAAATAGTATGCCAAGTTCACAGCATTCAGTGGGGCACTCAATATTTATTTATTTTTTTCAATTCAAATGGCTTTATTGGCATGACGTAACACTATACATATTGCACTCTATAACTTGGGGTCTTTCACTGATAAGATATTTCTTATAATGCCACCACCGATTTATTGTGATGCATATTTCACTTATTTCCACCACTGATTTATTGGAGTACGTAAGTAATCAGATTTTAAATATAGCATAATATTGGCTCCCAAATGGTACCCTGTGTTAAGACATTAATGTGCAGGGCATTGATGTACCCAATCATCTGAGACAAAGCCCAAGCTGTGCCAGAGCTAACAGCAGCTCGCATGGAGCAACATATGATTGGCCTCCATTGCCCATGGAGGGAGGGTTTCAGATGAAAGGGTTTAATTCTATTACCCTGTGAGTTTAATCCAGCAGCGGCTATTTCAGGCTGGCCAGACATATTGGATAACATGTAAATCAGTGGTAACTTAAGTGATGAAACATGAGATTTATTTTCATTGTTCTCCAGCTGAGAGAGGGATAGAGAGTTGGATCTTTATTGATCTCCCACGCTGCATTTGTTTGTGGCAATTTGCTTTCTTTCCACCCTCCCCTGACCTCTGACAACCCCCCCACCCCCACTTTCCACGTACAGAGCACATCTATTCTTTCATCATACGCTGCTCCCTGCTACCACATGGTTGCTATGGGTAAGCAGCCATGGGGACTGTTGCTAGGGGCCGCAGGGAGTTGAACCTGACCTCCTTAGTAACCCAGTCAGCCGGCGTGACCTATGACCCTGCATGCACCACCATGTGTGAAACTGCAAATCAATGAATTACATTAGCAATGGAAGTTCCGGGGAGTAAGAGGCCATTCACTTTCCACTGTGACAAATAAGTACCAGCCTCATTTTTGATTCCATGGTAAATATGGCCGCCAAAATGTATGCTGGTTTCTGGTGATGGATGCACCTGCCAACTAAATGAAGAGAACATTATTTGCTGCCAGATCAAGGAGTGCATTCAAGCTATATCTCATTGTATGCTTCTTTTGCTGTCACACGCACTAGCAGCGTTCAACATTTTCACTATAATACAGCTGATTTCATATCTGGTTCACATTGCAAAATCCACCTTGCTGGTAAATCAGAATCCAGCATGTCAATGTAGCAAAATCTTTTTACACAGCCAGTTAAAATTCCCTCTGTTACGGTGATATTATTGAATGGGAGGTACCCTAATTACCCATGGGTGTCCCAGAGTCCCTAATCAGAGGGCTGCCAGAACAATTCTTGTCCATCACCTTTCTGCAGGGATCTCCAATACTATGTGTCCTCTGTGTTTAAATCCCAGTAAATACCATCCTAACTACCTCTTTGTGTTCACGTCTCTGACACGTGTTAACTTAATACTAGTGATTTGCTTTCTTTTCACAACCTGGCAGTCGGCAGCATCCATTTTACTCAAGATTTAGGTAAACAGGCTCCACATGCAAGGGGTGGGTAGGTTGTTCTATTCCTGTTTTTAACAGACCTTGCTTCTCCATTGTTCAAATGGATTTCTTATGTGCATGAATGGGAAATCAGAGGCCTCCTGGATGTTACCCCCTTTACAACAATAGTTTTCAGCAAAAGTGTCATGCCCCTTGATGTGGATTGAATCCTGACCATGCTACTTCCAGCTGTGACCAGGAGTCCAGTGGGGTAATACATATTTTTAGGCTGGCAGTGAAATAATTTGTGGGGAAATTTTTTTAAAACTCACACTTACAGAACTCATAATTACAGATTCAATTTTCTAATGTCATTAGGCAGTTCTTAAAAACTTGATTGAGAAAGGGGCGACATAGCTCAGGAGGTAAGACCGATTGTCTGGCAGTCGGAGGGTTGCTGGTTCAAACCCCGCCCTGGGCATGTCGAAGTGTCCTTGAGCAAGACACCTAACCCCTAACTGCTCTGGCGAATGAGAGGCATCAATTATAAAGCGCTTTGGATAAAAGCGCTATATAAATGCAGTCCATTTACCATTTAGATGAAAAACTAGAAGTGACGTGGCATAAAGTAGCCCCAAGACTGGGGTAGTTACAGCACAGCATAAAACTAGAAAAACCAATCCCGCAGTGAGGACGATCAAGGTCCAACATTATAAACATAAGAACCACAACAATTCTGCAACTGCTAGACATTCAATGGACTGGGAACCAGTAAGGAGGGGGAGAATTAACGAGGGCTGGCTCAAGATTTAAAGGTGGCCTGAGGAGAACTTCTTGTGAGTTAAATTGATGCCTTGGTGAGTGACCATAGCTAGTAACACTACAAATGCTAGCTAGCTATCTCAAGTTAGCTGGCTGACATCAGCACTACAGCTGAAGCTACTTTACAGACCTTTTTTTTTTTTTTTTTTTTTTTTTTAATTGTATCAATATTTAGTTCACTATATCAGAACTAGTCTAGCTATCTTACATCATTTGCACACCTTGCAAACCTGCAGAATGTAATATAGCAAAACTAGTTTCATTTTGAATCAGTGTGAAGATACTAGGTAGCTAGTTGGATTTCTAGTCATTTATATTGATAGCCGTGACATTGATTTTGAATGTTTACATTACGTTTTGTAGGCTAGTTAGCCAGTGATCATCATCAATAAATCGTTGTATAGAAAGTACCAGAGCCATCAATCTGGCCAGTAACCCAAGGACATAATCTGCCCCATAATCCCCCCTCCCCCCCCCCCCCCCCCAGTTTATTCCAGTCCCCGAACAGCTGATCCCTTAGTCTCAAGATAAGGCAACCTGTCTCCTTCTGTGTGCGCTCTGTAAAGGTGTGAGTGACATATCATCAACCTTAATCTGCTTTGTAAGTCTCAGTTCTTAATGAGGCTCGACTGAGGCTCTCTACTTTTCTGTGCTCAACGTGTTTAGTCTACAGACATCTCATCTTTCCGTGCACTGCTCTTTTTAATGATGAAGATACTGGCAGTCCAATCCCCAGCTTCTGTCTACTTATTTTCAGTTTACCCGGGAATGTATCCAAGCTGTCAATGGAGGCAGACACAGTAAAACAATTTTTTCACCATCTCTCATTATTGGGTGAGTTCAAAAGATATCATTGAAAGTTATACATCAAATAAGCTGAAGATATCACCACAATTCCAATGATATGCATTGAGAGGATTTAAAGCAGTGTCTTTTCCCATTAAAGTACCTAGGGCTGAGCAGACAGTCAGGCTTTAATTACCGTATATTCTACAAGGAGGCTGACTGCAAGTCCTTAAGGACTCAACAATTCATTTAAGCGCAAGAGGAGCAGAAACATGTCAAGAAGAACTAGGACCTCCCACAGACAAATCAGAATGTCAGTCACAGAGTACAGTGGGAGAGAGAGAGACAAAGAGAGGGTTTCAACTCCAAAAGCAGGGCAGCCATCGCATGTATTATACAGACAGATTCCCTTTAAATGTTTTCAAGAATGTATGTGTTATAGCATTACTATTGTGATAGTATTACTGTGTAACAGAAAAAAGTTCACCCCAAATGTTGGTCTTCACTTGATGCCATTTGGCAGTTGTGGTCATCCTTTCAATGGGATGCTCAATCAGTCATCACATGCTTCACCACTGCAAGGCTTCAGTTTAATGGTGGCAGAGAGTAGATGTCATCTGGTTGTGAATCTAAGATAATGATAACCATTCCAATTTCCATCTTCAGATTCAGTCTGCTTGGGAAGTGTATAGTTGTGCCTGCAGCACTCAGCTCTCTAGAGCTCCTCTGTGATCAAGTGAGGATGTCTGTTCAGCTCAGTAAATACTGACTCTTCACCCTGAATGCGGAATGAAAGAGCGCATTTCACAAAGGCCTGTTTTGACGTTCCATTTGCGAGGACAAGGGGGAGCAAAAAGCAGTTCTGGCTTCAACGATCATGAGGCATGAGGCAAGATCAAAATATTTATTTTGAACGTGACACAGAAGTGCTGCAGAAAGGTTCTTTTTTTTAATGGTTGAGTTGAATGCTCCATCCAGCTCAGGCACTTTTCGTCTGTGCCAAGTACCAGCTCAGGTGAGAGAAACAAATAGCTTGGAAGGATGCCTTTAGAGATCCTTTTATAAAATCATTCAGAAATGACAGCCTTGATTACTTTCAATCTGGTTGTCATGGGTAGCATGAACAGTACAAATCCTTTCCTGTAATAAACACTGAGCACTGATACTGTATATTAAGAGGATAAATTATACTAGAGAGAATTCATATAGAATTCCACAGATCTCATAGTGCTTCACAGCGAAGATGTGAAGGGAGGTGATGCATCTCTTGTACCATCAATGTGTTGCACCCACCTGGATGATGCACCGCAGCCAAATTTTTCCTCTAAGGGCTCTTTACAAAGGCAAAGAGACTCTTTAGATGGCAATTCCATAACTGGAGTGCAAGCTATTAGCTAATTAGTTCTATGCACCATGACCACAGCGGAATGGTACATATAGCAATACAAAAACAGTTATCAGCTGCGATTCATGAGTTTACCAATAAATTTAGCTAAATGCTACAGATCACGCTTATGGCTGGCTAGTTAAATAACTGAGGTTATAAGTTAGCATGAAATCCATAACTAAATGTTAGAAAACCAATCGGTGTTACCAAAGTCTGAATATCTAAAAATGCTGCTACTGGAGGAAGCATTAGCGCTAGGGGTTCTGGAACCCAAATTGATTTTCTATGCCCACACCTCCACAGGCAAGTGCACACCGGAGTTTCCTCCTGAGAAGATACACACAGAAGCTCTCATCTCCGTCTCTCATCCCCTGCACAGCTGGAGCAGTTTATTCTTACTGTGTGTGCTATTAAATGCCATGCAGGGTTTATAGACCTCCTCATATATCTTCCCACTCTGCATCTCCTTGGGGGCATTACATGCAGCAGCAGTAGCAGCAGCAGGGCTATAGGTTTCCCAATCAGATCATTACAGGGCCAAAATGTGCTGAGCCCAGGGACTGTGAACGGTCTTGATCAGCATTCAAGGGCAAATTCTATTTCCCAGCTGGAAATCTGCTCTACCGTAGAGATGCACATTGTTTTTAATTTTATTTAAACTTTTGCATTTATCCTGAGTTGATGAACACTTTAATGCTGTTGGTTGGCAGTCCCGTTCAACAGTGCATGACATGCACATTATTATGTCATGTGTATTGTGTCACAACATTTGATTTGAGACTTCTTGTGAGTTCCCATGAGCGCTTGCAAATACAGGGTTCATGACCTCCCGTTTGTTAATTTCATGCCATATTTACACATGATGTGAAAGTTATATTTATTTAAATGATGCAATTTATATGATTAGTCTTTCTCAGTGTGGCTTGGCTGAAAAAAAGGCTGAAAAAAAATCAGCCTTATAGTTGACATGAGCACTACTGAAAATGCATTGGACTCTTACGCAACTGAAATAAATGTGTTGTGAAAGACTTACCCTGTCCGGTCCCTCGGCCTCCCCTAGGCTACTGCGATGACAGGGCCTCTGCGGCATGCTATACGGGCGTGAGACGCATCCATAAACATGAGCTGAGCCACATCTTAACCCTGCCCACTGTAACTACCAAGGCAAACGGAAGGACTCTAACAGCCCTCGACATAAACCCCAGTTGCTTCTGTGTATTTCCAGTATGTTTTCAAAGCATTGTTTGCTTCTAAGATTTTTCAGTATTTCATTATTATTATTTTTTTTGTGTGTGTCAATTGTCAGAGTGTGAAGTTATCAATGCTGGTTCAGATTCTGATTTTGAGTTCCTCCAAAAAGTTCCTCCAATTTTTTAATTTGCTGGAGGAAAGAAAGAAACCGCAACAATTTTCCAAGAGGATGTCCAAGAGGCTCCCCAGACAAAATAAGGCTACCTGTGAGAAGTGTTGTTTTTTTATCCATTTCTTACATTTTATTACTGTTGCACCATTTATACAAGTACATATAATTTGAATGCATCCATGTTACATTTTTTTTTCTTTTGTTTCAATGAGTTGTGTTGTGGCAGCAACACGGATTGGAACAGCGACTTTATTTGCAATGAATGCAGAATCTTTTTTTTTCCGTTTCCACTTGACCGAAAGACAGGACTACAGGTGCACCCAACCACGGACATGCATTTACGTTGTCAAGAGAGGAAGAGACAGAAACCTAAAGGGCGAGAAATATATATTGATATATATTTATATACCTAGAGAAGCACAGAGAATGACAGAATGAGATAGAGTCAAACAAAGAGAGAGAGAGAGAGAGAAAGGAAGAGAGAGACAGAGAGAAAAGGTCGGTGAGTTTGGTGGTTCTCAGCCAATTCATCAAAGCGAGCTGCACATCCCCCATGGACTGTGCTAGGTGGGCGGACCCACCTCACATGAAAATTATTTTAAAAAATTTCTCTGCAGCTTTTGTTGTGACATAGCATGAAAAGGCTGGTAATTCATGCAAGGTGGCTCGCTTACACTGTGTGGCAGCTCATGGGCCCGCCTCCGAGCCCCACCGCGATGGCGGTCCAGAGTTTGAGATCCACCGAGCTCGGGCCGAATGATGGGGTGAGATATGTCAGTCAGAACCAAATCAAAGTTAAACGAGAAGCGGGGGGGGGGGGGTGTTACGGCAATAAAAGGGGGGGGGGGGGGGCTGGGCAATGCTGGGGGGGTGGGAGGTGGTGGGGGTGTGGCACATCCAGCCTTCTTGAAAGTGACAGCTCAGGCCTGTGGAGAAGAAGCTGGTGAAAAAAAGGGGGGAACACAACTATGGCAAGATGAGCCGGAACGCCAGAGGGAACATAAAGGAAGAATCGCTTGCTGTTGGATTGCTCCAGCGCTGACCCCACAGGCAGAACAGAGAACATAGCACCCTGGAGAGGAGAGGACAAGTGAGGAGAGGAGAGGAAGGGAGACGGGAGGAGAAGAGGTGAGAGGAGAGGGAGGAGAGGAGAAAAGAGGAGTGAGGGAAGAGGAGAGGACTGATAGAGTGCATGTCCAACTGGTAAGTAGATTCTACCCTCTCCATTTAATTTTCAGACATCTGCAGCCTAGATAGTCCAAGAGAAAAAAAATGGTGGTTTACAGTCCCAGAAGCTTCAGGAGGAAGATCCAGACAGAAGAATGGATTTAAGAGAGATGAGGAAAATCCCAGGAAGCTTGGATGGCAATCTAGGCAATGGCTGGAGGGGTATAGGTGAGGGGGTTGGAAGGGGGTGGAGGTGGGGGCAGGTGGTTAATACAGAGTTGTATCAAAGTTCAAATACTACAGCAGAAAAATAATAATAATAATCATAATAATAATAATAATAATAATAATGTGGGTGGGCTATTTAATTTAATTATTAATTTCTTTTTGTTGTTGTTGTTGGTTTTTTGTTTTGTTTTAAAAGAAGCTGTCCATTAATCTTGAACTGCTACGGTTTGATCCTTGCCAGGGACTGCGGCGTCTGTGGCGTTGGCCTCCTTCGGTGGGGCCGCGTTCTCCACGGCGGCTGTTGTAGAACTAGGGGCTGGCTCTTTCGCAGGGGCCTCCTTCGGGGACGCGGCGGCGGCGGCGGGGGCCGGCGCTTCCGAGGGCTTGGGCTCCGGGGCGGCCGGTGCGGCCTCGGCCTTGGCTGCTGGTGCCGCGGGGGCCTCAGTCTTTTTGGCGTCGGCCTCCTCCTTGCTCTCCGCTTTGCTGTCGGCCACGGGCGGCGCGGGGGCCTGCGCCTTGGCCTCGGGGGCGGGCTCTTTAGAGGCCGGGGCGGCGGCTGCGGCGGCCGGCTGCTTGTCCTCCTGCTTGGGGGCGGCGGCCTCCGCGCTCTTGGGTGCCTCGGCCTTGGGCTCGGCGTTGGCGGCGGGCTTCTCGGGCTCCTCCTTCGCGGCCGCGTCCTTGCCCTCCTCTTTGGCCGCCGTCTGGTCGGCGGCGGGCTGGGCGTCCTTCTCCGTCTTTTCGGCGGCCGCCTCGCTGTTCTCAGCTGCCGCCGGGGCCTCCTCCTTGTTCTCCTTCTGAGCTTCGCCCTCTTCTGCCGTCGCGCCCTCCGCCTTGGCGTCCTTGTCCTTGGCCTTCTCGTCGTTCACATTGTAGCCCTTCTTCTTTTTGCTCAACTTGCCCCCCATTTTCCTGGTTTCTGAAAGGTCAAAGAGATGAACGGTCATTAGTCACTAAGTGCTAACTGGGCAAGCATTAGCATTACCAAATATGAATTCACTCAAACCCAAAAAGATGTGAAATCTACCCAAAAAAGCATTACACTCAGGCCATTATGCACCGAGGAGGATGTGCAGTTAGAGCAGCGAGAGGTCAAACCCTGATTTCCCAGGCTGCAGGCAGTGGTGTTTATATGCTAAATGCTCAGGACCCATTAGTGAAGCTTAAATCAGCAGTGAGAGCTATCCTCGTGGCACACATGCGTGCTGCCAGCCGTGAATCTAATGCTGTTATTTCCGAAATGATGAAGCAGCAATGTTCATTAGTGGCTTCGAGTCACAATTCGTGTCTTAAAGACCCTGCCCACAGCTTGAATATGCCTTACCTAAGCTAAAAAAAATTAAAGCAGGAGGTTGACCACTTAGCTGCAAAGATTCAGACAAGATGTGCTCCAGGACAACTCTTATCTTCCTCTTATTACAGGGTAAGGACTCAAGCACTTCTAAGTTACCACAAGTTGAATGTAAAATTTCAACTCACCAATGTAGCTATTGTGGTTCTCGTTTCTCATCTATTAACAAGTGCTGTTACCCCTGTCAATAACTATAACTATTTATCGACCTCCCTTTGGCAGTAAACAACACTCAGATCAACCTATTATCACAAGAGGTGTAAATATGTTCTGCATTGTGATGTACATAACTACGGTACCAGGGCTGGCTCTAGGCATATGCGATAAAAGTGGTTGCCAGGGCTGCCATCTGTATGGGGGGTGCCAAAAAAGGGTTGTTTTGTGTTGCATTAGTCATTGTCAGCTAAATCCCCCCCGGCCCTTGATTGCTTGATTGCTTGATTGCCACTGTCCTCCCCTCCCCCCCATGATCTCATGAAGGGTAGAGCTGGCCCTGTGTGGTACCCTAGAAGGTTGTTTTGGCTTAAAAAAACATTGAGAACACAGATATATTAGAGCAATTCCTGGAAGAGAGGTTCATGATTCATTGGGGGAAAATGTGTGCCAACAGCAATTTTTGGTTCTATAGTCATGCAAATCAAAACACTGAGGCGGAAAATTTTGATAACAATGCATAAAAGCCAGTCTAATGTTTCTACTCATTTTACATTCTACAGATTTCATAAATTAATTAGTTTGGCTAAAAAACTCATACATAAAGTCTTAAATGTGCTGCACTTCACAGTCTCAATTTTCCTTTATTGCCAAATTTGGATTGCCCAATAATAATTTGTGCTATTACTGCAATGTCAGGAGGACTTGCACAACTTATATGTTCTCCAGAGTATGTGCTGCCAGTCCGCATTCATTTTTCACTTCTACATACTTTTAGCTGTAGTTCGTAGTCATTATGCCACAAGACAGCAGAATCAGCGCAGGCAGACCACCATTACCTGGTTGGTCAAGGGAGTCACGTTTGTGAATTAATGCTGAAACCCTCCCTCCTTTGGCCACCCTGTAGCCAAATTTTGCTTCATACTACAGGACTAATGGGCAGACTTGGCACTGACACAGCTTGGATTAGCTTTTGGTAGCGTTCACCACAGTAATCTCACCCCCTCTCAACCCCTGGACATAACAATCAATATAGAGTATACAAAAAGGGAAGGAGTTAACACACACACAATACTTTTCAGCATTCTGTAATCTGCTCTCATCAAATATTCGCAGAGTGCTCTGGGATAGAGCTGGCAAAAGTCTGGAAACCTGCTCGTCTGTTACTGTGGCAACGCAGATGTCAAGTGGGCGATTCGCACCACAAATGATTACAGAAAGCTAATCAGGTTGTTCACGAACAATGATCAGCGTACAAAACGGCACACGCCCTTGCCCCCCGGAAACCCCTGAGCGTCCTGCCGATGTGAGCAACGTGCGTACAGGCTAATTGCGTTATGTTTGGAACGGGTTATTCACAAGGCAGCGTAATGAACTGCTGAAGCTCGCGGGCTTGGATCACGCCATGCACGGTACTGCAGGGCAGGGGGAGGGCAGTGCAGGTGTCACTTTGCCGATCTGCCTGCTGGAAAGAAATCCACAGGCGCCTGGCTCCCGAACCATGACAGCTTCATTGAGCCGAGCTCCATGGGTCACGCGGCCATCTGTCTCTCAACAGCTACAGGAAGACCACCTTCCTTATTCAACACATCTCCTTAAATGGTACCTGGGAGTGGTTTTCCAAAAGGAAACTACCAGTGCTTCACCTGGCTATTGTCATGGAGCTTTTTCTTTTCTCAGCAACAAAATGATTTGAGCAAAAATATGGAATTGAACATTAATATCAGGGAGGGAGAAGTAGGGTTGGTGTTAGGGTTAGGGTTAGGGTTAGGGTTAACTAAGTAGAGCTTAAATTTGATTGAGGAATTCATCTGATCATCACAGATAAACTCTTTGAGGTTGTTTTTTTGTCACAAAGAGAACAGAGCTATTTGCACTTTAAGACTGGCAATTATGTAGCTGCAACAAACACTTGCTGCAGTGCCAGAGACCATGGGGAACTACTTATGAACTGACTCTTGTTGTCAGTGCAGCTGTTAGATATACAACAAAGACCTTAATGATTATTTCTGATGGTCCATGGTGGCAGACTGCAGAGACTGTTGTTGCCAGTTTTATAACTGCAGCGGCTGGCAGGGTAGTATGATGGTTATAATGGGCACAGTGGGTTTAATGGTTTAGTATTATGGTTATGGAGCAGCACTTGCAACACAGAGGTTATAGGTTTAAATCCCAGGGGCAACACAGCCCCTCCACCCCCTCCCCAACAACAACAACAACAATACCGCCAGCAAGTTCTGATTGGACATTTTGCCAAGATCTGGCACATGTCTACATTGTACCCTTGGCTCAGGTACTTCATCTAAATTACTTCTGTATGTATCCAGTAATGTAAATGGGTAGTATGAAAAACAATTCACTGGATAAGAACATCTGCTATGCAAATAGTATTACTAGCCAGAAGCAGAAAGATTTTACTGTAAACTCATGCATTATGCGTAACCTATCCAGTTCTGTCAGGTTTCATTTTAGTACATGCTGTTGAAAACATGATGAGATCACAGAATGGTTAAGAAGCACTTTCTATCGCACACAATCAGAGCAGATACCACTTAAAAAGTCACGTTCTCTTTTACTATTTGATGTCTATAAACCACCGAACATGCAAACATTACCATGCAGACAAATAAAAATGTTCATATCATGTCGAGTATGATATAAATTCCCCAAAACATGAACAACACATAAATATACTTAGTGTTACTTAGTCCCCTGTCGAGATTGATATAATCTGAAGGCACTGCCTTCATTGCAATTCATAACTTATTTTTAGCTAAGAATTATTTACCAAATTATATATAACCACATGTCAGCACGCACAGTTTAAAAGCCTATAACTGTGCATTTGGATCTCTCATTTTCCCTCGTGCAAGTCTAATTAGGCAATTCCTGCACCTGGAATTAATACCACTGGGGATTTGTGTTAAGATACCATAACTTATAATTAAGAGGTTTAGTGTGAGGGACAATATTAAACTTAACTTGCATGAAACTTAAACCTTCAGAGCAGCTTCTCAGCATCTGGTTTTGAGTGCTTTATCAGAGACCAGCATCCAGAACTTTCCTCTGGCCTAGAAACTGCAAGACCTGCCAGAACAGTACCTCAGCATTCACAGTGGTATCTATTGTCGAAAGAGAGCCCAGCCTAATCTATGTATGAAAGAGACAGACAGCTAGACGAATGGACATGCTCAAATAGGGCAGACAAGCCAGGGAGGTCAATATCAAATATCTACATGATAATCTTCCTGTCTCACAAAGCCTGTTTATATTGTATGGCCAGTAGCAGAACCCCTACAACACTAACTTTCCAGATGTGCCCATACAACGAAGATACATTTGGCTGACTAATGCAGATTCAGAATGTTACAGGAGGATCAGTGAGCACAATGATTTTCCCTCGAAGCAATGGGCTTTCAGTGTGATTACAACATTTTGCACTGTAAACTGCAATGTCCCTTCTTTAGCTGACTTTGCAATGAGGTTCTGGGTCATGACCATATCTGAAGGAATCTGAAGAAATTGAACAATGGCAATTGAAAAGACCCATTTTACTCTGACAATAGCAGCCATCCTGAACGCAGCAAATTGCCTAGATTCCTTTATAATGAAATCACTGCTAAATATTGGCTCACTCATCAACATTGTTCAGCCACAAAGTGCAAACCCTGGCTATCTACGTTGTGCAACAAATAGTTCCCTTCCTGAATATAAGCCCTGTTGTTCAGGCAATCGACTTTTTAAATCGGTTTCCTTCTGAGAAAAAATAAATCTATTCTTTGTGCTGTTTACGATATTTTTCACCAGGGTGAATGCAATTTTTCTAAATCACGAAACAAACACTGCCTGAGCTGTACTTACAGCATACAGTACACATTATTTTGGTGATGAACCTCTTTGATAGATTTGATAATCGGCAGTAAAAAAAATAAATAAATTAAAAAAAACCCTCGGATGCTGTGTAGCCTGGTGACATACTGTCGCTGGAAAATCTGTAAGAGGATATGACAATAACAGGACAAACAAACATTGTGCTGTCCACCTGTGTTGATGGTTACTTTTCTAATAAGATTTATTGTCTTGGTGTGCCCACAAGATTGCAGCAAAATAAAACACAAAAGCCCAAAGCCAATCACAGATATGCTAAGAAAGCAGTGGAAAAAGCCACTGCGCTCCAGCACTGGATTACTGTTACTGCTGATAAGACATGTCCTGTTGCTTTGTCCGTCTGTTCCTATGGACGGTCTCCAAGTGCAAGATTCCATATTTGATTCCTGCCACAGCCTCATAAGAGACTGCCTTTCACTGAGTCAAACCTCAACATGGAGACGTGGGGTAGAGATTGAAGCATCTGATGACAAAGCCAGATGTAGGTTGCAGGCTTTACTCTTTATGGCTGTGCCATTGCATTGTGACTTTGGAAAAGGCACAGTGCCATGGAAAAGGTATTTGCGCCCGGCCTGATTTACTCTATTATTGCATATTTGTCACAGTGAATTGTTTTAGATCTTGTAATAATAGACAAAGGGAAACTGAGTAGATACAAAACATATTTTTAAAACCAGCCATGCAATAATAGAGGAAATCAGCAAATACTTTTTCAAGGCACTGTGTACCTGACTGTACAAACATATAAGGAGTAACAATATTATCAGCGCTGTGAGAGATTCTAGAAAAGGGCATCTAGCAAGCAAATTATAGTTTATCATGTGACTTTACATTAAAACCTAGCACTAATCAAACTGCTAGTTAGGGGTATGTCATCTACATCTGAAACTGTTCAACCAACCAAGTGTCTAATGTCTAATTCAAGTGTCTGAATTCTGAGAAGAAAATAAAAAAAAACAGGAAGTGTGTGTCGCTTAAAATGGAAGCCAGCCTAATGTACATCAGCGTTGTAATTGTGCTTTAAAAGCATCAAACTGAAGTTCGTATTTATTAATAGGCCGTATTCCACAAATCTGGCCTACAGTATTATGATGGCACGCAGGAACAGTGCTTCAGTGGCACACAGAAACAATGCTTTGATCTAGTTTTATATGTTTTGACAGTGGCACAAAAGAGTGGGCCTGACATTTTCATTACCTACGCAACACTTGAGGAATACAACAGAACAGGATGTAATGTGGTAGGAATAGAGGACCCACTTCCATAATTATCAAACCAAAGCAAATATCGGATTAGCAATGAAAATCTGCCAGATCAACTGTAGCTGAGTCATATCTCAAGGCCACCATGGTTCCAATGTTATAGACTCATAACATTAAAAATAAATTAAATTTCAAGTTGAATGTTGTTGAATTATGAAGATTTTTTTAAGAAAAAAGAAATAATGACACAGATGTACCATTTTGAGAAAACTCCCAAGTAAATTTCAGAAAAGGAAATTGTGGTTGAGTACTTAAGAGCTGTCCTTTCTAAATGACCAGTAACCAAAGCATATACATAATTGTAATTTGATATTAAAAATGTGTTTTTGCTTCTTGAAAATGCAAACAAAATGAATGATTGTAACATTGGTATAAGTGTAAAACAATATTCCATAGCATATTCCTTTTCCAACAAAGGAGGGTGTTTAATAGATTGGGTAAAAAGATTTTCTTGATGCAAAGATAGCTCATCTGGGGGATTGCAGACTAAGGATGCACACGTCTTTGCGGACAATCACAATAGTCTGTTCTCTTCGGAGATCACAGAAGAAGCTGCCGCAGTGGAATGGCTTACAAATGTGACCTGAGATTTACAAATGTGGCATGGCAAAATAAAAAGGGTTCAGAATAAATAAATAAGTACATCCAATGTGCCAGGTACCAATGGCATGTACATTAAAAGTCATTGTATTTCTAGAAATATAAATCCATTCATCCATCTATCTAACCCGCTGATCCTGGTCAGGGTCGCCTATTGCAGCATGGGCAAGAGGCAGGAATACACCATGGATAGCTCGCCAGTCCATTGCAGGGCAAACACACACCCTTCACTCACAAATGCATACCAAGGGGCAATTTAGACACTCCAGTAAACCTCACCAGCATGACATTAGACTTTGGGAGGAAACCGGAGTACCCGGAGAAAACCCACGCGGAGACAGCGAGAACATGCAAACTCTACACAGAAAGGCGACAGTGCTACCCACTGCACCACCATGTCGCGCAACCAGAAATATAAAGACAACATCAATCCCCATTCTCCTTTCACAAAATTACTCAAGCTTAATGGTATTTGTGGAGAGCCTCTTCATGACAAACCCACCAGAGGTTAAACCAAAAGCACAATGTAGCGTGACTGTTGTGCCTGTTGTCTAAAGCCATAATGATGCTCTGGAGATAGAAGCAATGCTGACTACTTGCAGTGGAAATCTGAACATCCAAAATGCAGAGCTAACGGACATTAAGGGAAAGAGCTGAAAGTGTAACTGATAATTCAGGACAGCACACACAGGAGGAAAAGAAATCTCATGTCTGTGGAAAAAGGTTTGTTCTCATGGGCCCGTTCTTCAGAATACATTCACAGACTTGAAAACAGTGCATCTGGCAAACAAATCATATGCCTTGCCTTGGTAGACTTTAAGAGATTTTATTCTATATTGCATGCGAACAAGATGTGGGTAAATGATACAGTATTCTTTTAGGTGGTAAATATGCTGAAATGAAATATGTGAATGGATTAAAGCAGGGTGATGGTGTGGGTGCACTGGAGTTTTCCCTCTGGTCCTGATGGGATGCTGTCTCCACGGTAATTCATTGTAAACCCAACAACCTTTTCCTGATGATGCAGGTCATTTTTATTGCAGACTGTCTGCTGCTCACACAAAACCCAATGCTTATTAGCCCAGCTGGGCCCTGCGTACAGCAAAATAAAACCCGTCCAACCGACACACCTCTTTTAGAAATGCAAGCATAGCAGATGAAGTGATACTGTGCCCATAGTAAAATAAATGAAGTGAAGAGAGAAAAAATGAGAATTGTGGAGTATGTAGTATTTATTTTTCACATCAGCCTACAAGCTGAGGCAAACCATACCCGTTCAGCTGCAAAAGTGGAGGCAAAGGATTGTGGGGACTAGCTACCATCAGCCATGTATGTGACCATGATTTTACAGTTCAGCCTATGATTGTTACCATAACTGTGAAGTAAAGGGTCTTCAGAAACTTGTTGGTCTTCAGAAACTGGTTTCTTGATTTTCTCAGATAACATTCAAAGTTTATGCTTTTACTAATGTTGCATTATGGGGTGAACTCTGAAACCACTTTCTATCATTGTGCAGTTATTTTTGCCATTCTACCATATCAGAACTATATAAATAAAAAACAAGGTGAGTATTCATTCATTTTAGATGCAGTGCACTTGAGAAACAAGGATGTGAATCAAAAATCACATTTATGTCACATATAGGTCAAAGACTTATACTGATGTTGTACACTCTCATCAAGGTTCAGATCAATCGACTCCATTGCAGATATCATCCATGGGGCTTGGAGAGCTTAGTATCAGAATCAGTGTCCACCACCCTCCTTAACTGTGAGCCAGACTTGCTTGAGTCAGACTCACAAAGAAAGCCAAATGATAATGTATTTCACTGGCACTATCTCCTCCAAGTTGACCTTCAAGCATTGAGGCAGTGAATATAAAAGGCATTACATTTAGTATGTGATTACATTTACTGCACATCCGGGCTGTGTGAACTACCAGAATGGTTTGGTGTTCAAAATTACTCATTGGACTAGGAGATCAATGCCCAGTCCAAACAAGCTTGGTAAAATCCTCAACTTGAAATGACTATTGATCAACCAGTTATATCTGGCTTCATCAACCAAAGTGGAAGGGGGAGGGGGAGGAGGGAAGAGAGCAATTGTGTCTTCCCTAGCAGAGATCCGATTGTTGGAGAAGTTAAAGGACATGTCCGGCAGAAAACTAACCGAGATCCCTACTGAGCATGAGCAGAGCCATCCCTAGACTTTTGTGGGCCCTAGGCAAAAAATAATGTGGGGGCCCCTCCAAAACATTGGCACCTTCTGATTTTGGTAGTCTATTCCCAGAGCATTGTAATATCTCACAGGCATTTTGAAACACCAATGAAGTCTCGCCCAGTCAGAACATGAAATGCATATCATGTCTGATGAATATTCATTGAACTGCTTAACTCTTACCTGGCAACTCAACCCATCCAAATCACATCCAAATAAAGATGCAAAACTCCTGATATGAATTCTTCTACTGCATATACTGTGTTTTATCACTTTAAAAGTGTATATTAAGCTCTGAGTGGCAGCCTTGCTGCTTGAAATATATGTTTGACAAAAAAAAGAAAAACCAGAAGTTCATTAATGGAAAATCAGGCCCTTGCATGTCTTACTATGGTTTGCTTGTGGGGTCTGAGAAACATCTTTTATAATGCTAGAGAAGAGAGTCAGTGTTGATACTTTTGCATGTGGTGAACATCTGAATTTCAAGCTATTGAACTGGTTTGATTTTCCATTAGCAAAAGAGTTTTGTACGTCTGTTTAGTATTTAACTTACAGGGCTGTCAGCTCTCATTCTGATACAGTCACAACCAATCAATAAATGATCGCTGCAAATGCCTGGATGCAAAAATGAAAATTAAAGAAAAAGCTTGTAATAGTCAACTCTCTGCCTCCTCCTGCCCTGAGTTTCTCTCTCAATTACAATTTTTTTGACTTCTGTGTTTTTGACAGGCGTGTCAAAAAAGATCATTTTCAATATTATTATTGCCATCAGAGACACAACTTTGCATCTGTTATCAAGCTGTTTTGAATTGCTGAGACACAGTCATTTGGCACCAATGCAAACCGAATGTTCGCAAGCAATGTGGGCAATTAAGAGCAAAACAGATTCATGCAGCAATGATAATTGATATATTAGTCATGCAAGCTAATGGAAGGCTCAAAGGATATTAATTATAACCCATTTATATACAACCATACTTACAATGTTAAATATCACCCACCTCACTGATTTAAATACTGAATTGCAAACACACTTAAATACCTACAAACCTTATAATAATAATAATAATAATAATAATAATAATAATAATGAGTCTGCAGATAATTCAGATGCTTCAGAATCCTGTTTCACAAATTAACCTGCTGCAACACTGCAGGAAGCATGGCTGACTTTACACCTCATCAGTGTGTTGGGCATTTATACTTGCAAAAGCTAAGGAGAAAACAACTTAACTTTCCACCCCCATTATAATACACTGCCTGCATGCAACATGGCTGTCTACCTGTGTTTGACACAAAGTATCCCCAGGAGGTAATGTGTTGAACCTTTTTTCAGTATTCAAGGTTACATGTTCAAGAATTACATCAAGAGACATTGGTTTATGCTGAAGCAACATGCATTTTTCATACACAAGATGGCCATTGTGGCCTGGTATGTAGGAAATGAAGTATTGAAAGGGGTGAAATTTGAACCTCTGCAAAATGTAGAAGTTTATATGGATACTAGATCAGGTAGAATGTAAAAATTGATTAAATGCATTGTGGTTAGTATTAGAGAATGTGAATACTGCAATTTGACACCAACTATTCCTTTGTCCATTTTGTAGGCCATTATAAATTTACCTGTTTCAAGTTCCTGCATAGTGTGTCAAAGAGGGAAATGATCACGCAAACTACCAGTTTGCCATTCAAGCTGTTTATTAGGCTTCAAACCACACAAATAAAGAGAGTAAAACAGTCTTGAAAACTGTACTGTAGTTATATTCAAAAACAGGTCAAAGGGAATCATTTTACATTACATATACTACACTGTGCAAAAGTCAGAGACCACCCTTTCTCTTTTATTTACTTTCCAGAGCAAACAGCCATTAAGTGCAAGTTATGTATTTTTCAGTGTCCAAAAATAATGCAGCAAACATACAGTATTTAACACAAAAGTACACAAAACCTCCACAACTATGTACAATATCAGATCTCTCAGTATTTAGTGTGTCCACACTTTGCCTTTATTACAGCTTCAATTCTTTTTGGAAGACTTGCTTAGGTTAGTTTTTTTTATTGATTTATTTTTTTTTAAGAAATCTGCAGGGATACTTGTAAACACCTCCAAAGTGCAGTCTAAGATGAAGAGTTTCCGCTCCTCTCGATCCAAGTAATCAGAAACACATTCAATCATGTTGAGGTCTGGACTGTGGGGTGGTCAGCCCATTGTTCTGGGAACACCAGCAGCTTGATCTTTTAAGCAGTGTGCTTGGTGGCATCATCTTTCTGGAGAATGAATATGCTTTCAATCAAGCATTGTCAAGAGGGTCTGGCATGATATGTTAAGGATTGTTTGTATTTATCAGAATTCATAATGCCTTCAATCAAAACCAAATAACCAACTCCAGATGTTGTTATACAGCTCCAATCTTGCACTGATCCTGCACCCTGCGGGGCTGATGGTTGTAAACATGGTTACAAGACTCTTTCATTGCTTTGATGATGTACATTCTCTTTCTTCTGAAAATTTCAAACCTTTTTCCATTTCTCAAGTGTCCAGTGTCAGTGTATTAGTGCAAATTTTCTTCTCTTTTGGTTATTTCCGTTACTTAGTAATGGCTTTTTGACAACTACAGTACACATCCTTTCAAGACCCATAGCACTGAGTTGTCTTCTTACAGTGGATGGATTGACAGAATCACTTGTGGATTTCTTCAGATCTGAAGCGAGCGTGGAGCTTGATTTTTTCCTATCTAATAAAGATAAAATCTGTCTTTGTGATCATGATAGTTTTGGTGGTATAATTGTTTTTGCACGGTTGTTAGGTGTCCCATTTTCTCTGTATCTGCAAAAATCTTTTGAACTCCAGTTTTGGAAACTCCAGTTTTTTTAATTAATTTTCCTTGGACTTTCACCATCCTTGGACAATTGAATTATCTTACACCTACCCTTACATTTTAGACACATGACAAAAAAATCTGCAAGGCAGCTAAGGTGTGTGTGGGTAGTTTTTTGTTTGAATGTTATATTCATGTTTTAAGGCAGAGGTTTCTAACATAATGTCATTGATACTTTTGCTATCAACTTTTGTTGGGAGGACACAGCTGTAACATGTTTGTTGATTGGAAGGATGGAATACTTATAGTGGTAGTAGGTTGCACAAAAGAAAGAGTGGGCAAATACTAATAGATTTGATATTATGTGTACTTGCAGAGGCTTTTCTGCAATTTTGTGGTAAATATGTTTTCCGCCTTATTGTTTGACACTAAAACGATTATTTCACTTGAAATTGAATAAACAAAATGGTGGTAAATGGACATTTTAACTGACATTGACACAAACTTCACAAATGCCCTTCACAATGCACGTTTCTGAATCTGCGTACCAACATCGTGGACGCACATCTGCAGAGTGCTCTTGAGGCCTGACGTGCCTAATGCCAGACACCCTAATTAAACGGACGCGGCATCATAAAACAACCGAGCTGCCGTCTCTGTGGCTCCCGATTGATCCAGATACGTCTCCATTAGCCGCAGCTGCAGCCCTGCTCCGATCCTCTCCCGGGCTGCCTTGACACTCCAGCACCACTTTGATTTTGCTCGCGGCAGACTCCCTCGTCAGATAAGACAGCGAGAGCACTGATCAGACAGCTGCAATGGCAGGCTGCCAGTCGCTGTCGGAGCCGTTCGATATTCAAAGATGCTGTGCTGTCACGTAGCGATGCACTTCTCAAAAGTTTCACTTTACTATAACTGTTCTGGAAAATGGGGCTATTGTAATGCGATGCTTGCACTGGTCATTTTGGGTGATCAAAATCTGATTGTTTTGCGAATCCCATATACAGATGTGGTTTACAGTCCAATATGTAAACAACAAAATGTCTGATTTGATTTATGTTACATTCACATGTGAAATGTATCTGCTTCAGAATGTATGTCAACTGAGTCTGTACACCTGGATGTGGATTTGGATGCTGCATTTTTCAGCATTAATTTCCTTCAGCAAAAGCATCATAGGACCAGTTAATTACATTATCAGTGGCCTAGACATGGAGGAATACAACAGGAACTGGAAAATAACATGCCAAGTTACCAAAGCAAAATAATCCTTGAAGAGATACAGTATCTTCACATGTACTGTATATTACAGCATATAATTTCTCCTAAAAGACAGTTTAATCATTTGCAGGCCCAGTTAGTTCCTTCCTGAATATAAACACAAACTAGAAGTTCTGCAAACTCCAAATTCTGGGCTTTTTGAGGAGAACAGTAGGTCAGAGCTCATTACATTTTTGTTGTAGCTAAAATCCTTTCTTCTGTAAGCACATAGGCTACTCTGTGTCAGACATCCATGTGAAGCTGATGACAGTACCCCAATTCAATAAAAACCTCTCTACTTCCAGATTATATCTCCTTCAGATTTCAAAGAATTGTTTTCCATTTGCAAGCATTCCATGTTGGAAGGGGGAAAACACATGATTATGAATGAAATAAAACTCCATCACAAGTAAGAGATCATCAGAAAACTGACTGATAGATGTGGCATCAGCATGACGGCAGTAGTTTCAGCTTTAGACCAGGCATCTGATTGCGGCCCGGCCCAATCAAACAGCTGCTCTGCATATTCCTCGTTAAGTGGGTGATTTATGGCTGTTCTGGCACTCGAATGCCAGCAGGAGCGCAGCATGGCTGACGGGGCAGCGTGGCGGGTCCTCTGACACCAGCTCTATATCAGAGCCACATGCTGCACTTCAGCTTTGTCCTGAGTGTGTCACATGACCCCGCTCTCTCAAATCAGCAGCAGTCATTTAATCAGTGGTCAGACATTTTTTCAGACAAAATGGAATTCCAAATAAATAAATATAAATACCTCACAGAGTGGTCTATGAGAAAATAAATCAAAATAAAAGTGCCCTTTTGAAATCCATGGTATTGTTATAAGATTAACATATCCAAATAAAAAACAATTCCTCAAAGGTGAATTATTAAATAACATTCAGAAATTCAGGCTATTAAAAAGGATATTTTTTTAAAATATCATTAAAAATTAAAAACATTAAAAATAAAGAAAGTTTGGAGCTCTCAGCAGATGTGCATTTTCTTTTTTTACAGACAACACTCTCACTTGCAGGAAAGTTTGAAGGCAGACTGACCCTTAGGCCACATCGCAAGTGTCACTTCCTGGTACAGAGTAATGATACAGAGTGAAGGCTGTACATTTTAGGGGAAGTGGGAGTGCTTTTGCTGACTTTGGCATGGCGTGAAGGAGGAGGATGTGTCTCGATCACAAGTTGCACACCATGTGCTCTAATGTAGTTTCAGGCTCCCACACAAACTCATATGCAGTTCCTTTCCCCTTTCCCTTTCATGGCTCATAGTGGCTGCCCAGCTAAGCCATGTTAGCATTTTGAGGAGCATTATACTTTTATATGGTGGCCACAGAGAGAGCTATGACTTATTTTAGCCATCTGACTGAACAGATTTTGTTACTGATTACTGAAGGAGAATATCAAGCTGTACACAGCCCTCTAGAACAACCCACTTGCCGTCCATCAATTCTGTGTTGCTTCATTTGCCACAAAAACCGTAGCGTAGGTTGGATGGGAGTTATGAGATGAGATACTGAGGTAATTCTCATGTGTGGGGTTTGATGCAGAATTGCCTGACACAATGGCTCAGGCAAAAGGAACAGGGCTCAGGCAAAAGGACAGCCAAGCCGAAACCAAATAGGGAAGTCTGAGAGCATTTGCCACACAAGTAGCACATGACAAAACCTCCTGCGCATTGTGAAATATTTTGGCACATCACCATACCGTAGCTGGGAGCTACTCTTAGACATTCACATATCTTTCACTCTTCATTATACTGATGTTACCTGTGGCTACATTAACACGGTGGGGGTGACAGTCCCTGCAGGGATGTCCCGGCTTGCTTTCTCCCACAACTCCTGCCTGTTTGACCAAAGACCTGACTCACCTGCTCATTGCCGTCCTGGGCCGGATCCAACTTCCAGCAGGTGCTAGATACCTTTGTGACAATGTGAGAACCGCACACACTAAACATTTCTGCTACGCAGCGCTCCATGGGGTTACGTCCACGTTTTTGTTGACACTGATTTAATATCTAACTGGGAAACAAAGGGGCTCCAAGAATAAAATCAATTCTTTAACTGACTGTGATATTTGTTCGCTCTTCAGGGTTGACTTTTTTTACCCTGGTTAGAGTCGATAGACCTACAGAGGCTTAAGGCTGGGAGAGCACAGGGCCACACACAGGGTGTGACCGTAGCCTGTCGGTCACTGGTATCTCACTGATGCGGGGCAATGTCATAGTCTCAACGGTCGATGCCAAATGAATGGCATTTAATGCAAGCAGCCTACATCATAGATCAGCAGCCAATCTGATAAAGCAAGATAAGAATTCAGTGATCAGACTTGGCTCCTCACAACAAGGGGCACCATCTGCTCATCAGCTCAGAATAGCTTTAATGTACCCCTGGAAACCGTCAGATTAACATCAGGTCTGTGAATCGCAACCACCATTGTGGAAACAGCGGCGCCCACATAAAGAAAACATTTCAAATATCAATCAAACTTCTATAGGAAACAAGATGAGGTGTGTCCACTGGATCTATGGATTAATCTAATCTCAACTGAATTTGACTAGGCTTGTGTAGAAAACATCAAATCAAAACTGATCTGTTGCTTCCATTTTCATCAAGGGTTGAAACTTGGTTCTGTGGGTATATGACATAAATGTCTTTCCATCTATCATAAGACCACCAAGCAATCTAAGGTCATGTGAGGGGAGTCATATCATCCAACATCTCATCCCTAGTGCACTTTGTCCTCAATTCGGAGTTCTGAATTTGTGAAATGTTTTCATTTCCTGCACAGTGTTTCATTCATTTTAATGATTGGTAAGCTTAAAATGTTGTGCAAGAATGAAACCTGAAGCAATGTTTATAAGGAAAAGTTCAGCTCCACACAGGCCTGAAGATTAATGCCCTATGTGCATAAGAAAGTAAGGTTCATCTTCAGTTTAAGATTAGCAAAAATATTATTGTACAATCTGAATTTGGGCACATTTACCCCTTGACTTGTATTGAGACTACCAGTCCTAAGTGACATCTATCCTCGGTACAGATATGAATATAAAATATACAACACATCTGCTTGCAGTGTGGAGATATTCATAGAACTGTCTGTATCTTTTTTGTGTTTTTGTTCTTTTTAAGATCCAAAAAAGAAATGATTGTTGAGCTTGATAGATGTTTGGGAAAAAAAACGGTCACCTTGCAGTTATTATTCGCATGCACTACATAGCTGACGCCTATTCTTTTGCTCTGAAAGACAATTGTATTTTCCATCCACAGGAAGAATACATCTTCTATTGCTGTGAGCTGCAATGCTTTAACAATGCATCCCGTATTTCCCTGCAAACAAAGCTGCCTTCTGCCTCCTCGAAACACAGACAACACTGTCAGTCTCACGCGCAAGCTGTCATAGCGGAAAGACAGTCAGTATGACAATACAGAATATTGTCCCTTTTAAGATATCTCAGACCGCTCTCATGCATATAACATCACAGTACAACCACAAGCCCTCTTGATGGCTGCACCTTGCTTAATGCATCTGATCCTCTACATCAATAGGTCCAAGGCATTTCCACAAGCTGAAAGAGTGGCATACTCATTGGCCCACTGCTCTACAGACCAGCAGACGTTGAATGCTGAACTTCGGGAGGTGGTAGTGTGTCAGGCTTGGCAGTCCATCTGTCAGTATGTCAGCCAGGCACCTGTTTCAGTCTGTCCTTCTTTATAGAAAATCACTTAGTGACTAAGTGATCATAGAAGATGCCGCTTCTATATAAAATGTTAACCTAGGAAATGCCTTTCGTTGGTTCTACTGAGCATTTAATAAATCAGCCTTATTAAGGACCATTGATTCTGTGTGTGAATGGAATGTCAAATGACCACATTTCACCTGGGGGGAAATGCTCAAACACCCATTGACATTTTTTCAGAAGAAAACAGTTCCAGTTTGAGTACATGTAAAATGATAATTGGCAACCTGCTGATAGTCTTTTACAGAACAGCCCCTAGGTGCAGCACATTAGATAACGTTCTCCTCTTAATTGAGCTTAAAATCTTTCACTGCCAGCCTTCTGCCGCAACAACAGGAGTGGAGAAGGGGCTGCTCCTCACACACCCCAATGCACCTTGGGTACTAATTAGACTACATGTCAGCTTCCAAGTGCTACCCCCAGCCTCCAAGGGGCGGTGCTGACACACCCATGTGGGATGTTTAAGATCAATATCAAGTTCTTATGTTTGCAATGTCCAAAATCACCTTTGTTACACAAGAGAAAATAACAGGTATGCTTCTCAAACTATTCATCAAATCTAACCAGATGCTGGATCCCTGAAAAAGAACATTTCTTTTTGGCAGCACGTTCTGGAAATTCTTAGTGCTCCTCTCTTTACTATGAGCATAGTTGTACCTTTTGTGGCAGGTTACTGAACAGCCAGAGTGCCATCCATGTGGTCATGAATGGTTGATTGTGATTCATTTACAACAGTTTTACAGAGGATATTACAAGATGATGTCAGAATCTCTGACTGGCCTTTTCTGATGATTGAGATTTATATACCTCTTTCATAAACCTTATGCAACCATGAAATATGGGAGCAAATATGCAAGGTTTCCTCCATCCCGGTCTGAGTAAATGTAAAGCACAAAAAGCCGGATGTTATTAATTAAACTCAAGATAAAATGTTTGTTAAAACAGCTATCTCAGGAATGCGGTCATTATCACATATGAGCAGTACTGTTGTGCTTTCCTTATTGATTTAACTGCAGAGGTTTTCAAAAGTGCTCATAATAAAGGACAAAGCTGAAAAAGACTCAAGGAGATATTGGTATCAAGCCCTGTTCAGCAACTGCAGTTAATTAACTTAGTTCATCCGAAATTATATTTATTCATGTTTACATTTTTTTAACTAACCACTCCTCCCACCTCAAATCCTGGAAAAGTAGGTAATTGCTTAATGGGGGTATCTGTATTGGCTTTGCTGAACTGTACATTTAAAATAAATAAATGAACATTTTCTTTGCACATAGAGCCTGAGTATGAAATGTCCAGCTGCCTGTTCTGCATGATATATGCAAAAAGTTTCCCTGTATCAAATACAATGAATACAAAAACTGTCAAGGGTACTGAGCAGACTTCTGTTCTATGTATTGAAGGTATGTAAATAGAATCATATTTATACGGAACTATATGTAAAACAAATACAGAAGTTAAACAGAGGAAGTGAAAGAACTGCATGAAAATTCACATCGTGCGATGAAGCCTCAGAAGTATAAAATTCAGACACCATGCAATGTTCTGATAATTTGGAATACAGACTCTGAGGACTCTGCTTGCATAGAAACCCAGTAAAACATTTTGTAGCTGACAAAAAAATTGAGCAGTTGTTGTGCCTGCTTTAATTTGACTGTGCAAGCACTGCGTCAATAGCCACCCATGTGTATGCCTGTGTGTGTGGGCTTGTGCAGATATACAAAAGAGGGAACAACACTGCTTTCCTGCAAAATTTGGATAGCAGAAATGTGAAAATTTCTTTAAGCTCACATTGATTAATTTCACCTTCAAAATATGTGCAAGTGTCATTAATTATATAAAGATTTCACAGTGAGGGGTGCCATCTTTGTTTGTTTGTTTTTTTTCAAGCCCAGAGGCAAATAAAATGAATGGAAACTGCTAGGGTTGCTGGGATATAAGAAGGTGGCATGGGAGGGGGAAAGAAGGAAGAATGCAGGTGGTGCAAGGTAACTGATTCGAGATCAGTGGCATTTCTATTCTAGGCCCAATGGCAGCCAGTTCCAGTATTCTCTGTCAGCTCTTATTATCCAAATCAGTTTTATATTTACCCATTGCTGTTCAAACTTTCAACTGACAGTGCCAGAAAATCATAGAAGCATATACCAGTGACGTGGTTAAGGGTTTCTGAAGTGACATGGAAATGTAGGTCAGCAAGACAGACCAGACCAGATGTAATCCATGCTCCCTGAGGAGAGACTGGCGAGCTCAGGGTTTTCTAACAGCAGCCATCTTCTCTGCTCATTCTGTCATGGTGCCCTGTTGTAGACACTGGTATAAGTAGCCCCTTACATGTGGAACTGTGCACACAGTCGTTCCATAGTCATACAGCATCCATCAGAATTAAGAGG
The DNA here is from genome assembly GCF_013347855.1 of Anguilla anguilla. Lineage (NCBI taxonomy): Eukaryota > Metazoa > Chordata > Actinopteri > Anguilliformes > Anguillidae > Anguilla > Anguilla anguilla. The sequence goes on along the minus strand of NC_049208.1, from coordinate 19,152,040 downwards.
GCCCCTGATGAAAAACTGTCCAAACAGCAGCTTTCTTCACCTTTCACAGTTAATGCATTTGGTGGTTGGATCCACTGATCTGCATGCTGTCTGCATAGACTTGTGTCCAGGGAGCGACCAGAAGCATCCAGGACACAGGCCATCTAGTTCATTTACAAATCAGATCCTCCAGGTGGCACAGGCACACTGATGCTGTGCTCTGTGGCCATAATGCAGACTTAATATCAAGGTGTGAAGCTGGGGGGGGAATGTGAACAGAAGAGTATGAAATTATTAACTGCCATTAATATTGGTGTTTTGCATATGCATATTCAATGTGTAAGTTGAAGAGCAGTGTGTAAAATAAAATAAAAACGGACAAGATAATAAGGACAAGATGTACAGTACTTGTAAACCTGAATCCTAAAATATGTCATAAAATATTACTTCAGAAAATGTCAACAATTCAATCTGGGTGTTTTGTTTGTTTGGATATACCTAGTATGTTCTGACCATTATCTGTTTTACAGTGTCCATTGAAACACTAGTATGAAACTTAAAAGTTAGTACTTGTTGATCAAGCCAACAGTAATGGATTTCCATACTTAAATAGATATATAAAGATAGTGGACCTATTTGGTTTTATGAACAAAACTAGGCTTTCCCACAAGACAGCCTGGGGTTTTGCTCTGAAAAAGAATTTAATACAACACTATTCCTTTAAAATACTTATTGGAATCAAAATCAAAATCAAACATAATTTATAATGAGTCCAACTTTGATGTTAGAGGCACTGAGAAAATGCACAGACAGTGGCTCTTTCATCAAGGTTGTTCCTCTTCGCAGAATTATTTTAGATCTGTCGGGCCACCCAACCTTCTCTGAAGCAGTGAACCAAAAATGCCACATGATGCAACCTGAAGCAATTACTTACATGACAGATGTGCAGTTACTTTCTGTACAAATTTAAACTGTTGCTTTCTGTATGACCTGAGTACATCACAGACAATGGAGACCTATGATTTGATATTTCACATTTTTTCCCTTTTACTTTGAATTTTAAAAGGTCGCAGTAGGGTTGACAACGCAGGGTGATTTTGTGTAGGTGGGGTATCTGTGATCATGTGGCAAGCTCATCTGTGCAGATATCGCAGTGAATATTACTGCATTGCAGTTTTTTGTTTTTTTGTTTTTTTCTTCAGATTATGTGTAGCACAATAGGCCCAAATTCAGCATAAAGATAAAGGCAAAAAGCACAAAGAGACAGAAGATGAAACCTGATTCTGAGAGATCCATTCAAAGAAGCTGGGACTGTTTTGTGTGGATAGGAGTGCTGCCATACCCTGGATACAACCATCCGCTTCTAAATTCTTTGTATGACTTTGTATGGGAACTGAAACCTCTTCCCTGTCATCCTTTGAGATGGACTGCGATTTTGGGGACAGGGGCTGGAGAGCAGTCCAGGATCTGGCACGTAAACACAATCCGCGCTAGGAATTTGAGAAATCCAGCCGAGGAGGGCTTGGCATGCTGCCCCCTGAGGCACAGACAGACCAGGGGTGCAGGGACGGCTACATGGAGGGCTGCGTGGTGCATCCTGAAACCGGAGCACAGGAAAGGGCCTCCATTGTGACATCTAACATGTGAGGGTACCTGAACACAGAATCTGTAATTGCCCCATTCATATGTGCTCTGTGCTCTGCATTGATACAGTCACCTGATCAATGCTGTATACTTCAGCTCCCCTGTAACAGAATGAATGACATGCTGACATCACTTTTATTTATTAATAGTCAATTCTGTGCCACAAAGATCTTCATCATAGTTGTCTAATGACATATCATACGATAGGATCTGGCTTGTGTTAATGATGAGTGCCTTTACCAACTGAGCCAGTTGGGAGGGGAGGTATGAGGGGAACTATAAGATGGCGAAGCAGTTGAACCATGCACGTTCTCAGGCTTCCAAGTCGCAACTGCTTAGCCATGGTCATTTAGCACTACATCCCATAATTCCAGGCCTCCCAACTATCGCATCAGACCAAATATTTTTCTGACAGTTTGTTAATAAATTTCTTGGGCTTTCTTTCTGAGAAATATGTGACCCCCCCCCCCCCCTCCCCCCCCACCCCCTCTCGCGCAAAGCCTTCCATTTTACAAATGTGTAATCATTCAGCTTTAAGGCAAGGTTACCATAAAGAAAACAAAAAAGGGGCCCTTCTCAGCATAATCCAAACACTGCAAACACAGAGAATTTTCACTTAAAGGGGTAGGCTCAGTGGGAGACAGAAGCTGCTACTTAATTCGGTGGAAAAACAGACACTTCCTGCAATCCTATGACACTGCTTAGCACCACACCAGCACCAGCGACCCTACCCCCCTAAATGTGTTCCCACCCAGAGTCAAACTCCCCATAAATGATGAGGAAGCAGATTGCCCCTCACAGGCAACGGAGCACTGAGGCCGCCCAATTAGCGTGGGTGGAATACATTGTTAAGTTAGCACCTCTTTAACTGTAATGGTTCTCTCTGTAGCTGGCTATTAATGTCTTGGCACCGGATGAAGGCACCGCAGTGCAGAGACTGTTGCGCTCACCGTGCTCACTTGCATTCCTTATTAGGTCTGCTCTTTGTCACAAATACTTGTCTTAAATCCAGGGGTCTGGTTAGGTGACAATTGTGCAGCCAATGTATAGATATGGGACACTGCTTTTTCTATATATACAAGGACAGCAACAGATGGGAGCACTAAACTCCTCAGATTTGTATATGTTCTTACAGAGGGGCAGGAAATGGATCTGATTAAAATCCTGGTATGTGAACATTGAACATTTATTTGTCATAGTTTATACCGTTATATCTGAACTAATGTCACCTTAAGAGGTTATACCCTTCAACAGACTTTAAAGTGTCTAATTAAGAACAATTAACAATATCAGTTACAATTCAGAGACTGCAATTGCGGCTGGAATTAAAGCCAACATACAAGATGACCTCTGCTGAAATTGATGACATGAATCAAGTAGGCGTTTTTATAAAGGCAGAGCAAAGATGGTGGCAATGATATATAGGCACATTTAACTTCTAACTGCCGTAGAATATAGCAACATGTTTCACATGAGCCAATGACCTGTTGTTTGATAAATGGCCTGACAGCTATCACTTAGCATGCATTTTTAATTGAAGCTTCTAGAAAACAGGATATGTAGAGATTATGGACCACAGAGGACTTGTAAGGATACAAATGTCAGTAGCCCTCACAAGACCAATATATAAACACTTGGTAAGTCTGATGAAAGGCTTTATCTATATACAGTAAGGTTTCTAAGTATCAGGCCCAGGCTACCTGATAAATGTTTAACACTTCCATCTCAACTTCAGACAGTTGTTCAATGTTCATTTAATGGAATTAATAATCAACCCACAGCATGAGTGAGCAATCAAATGCATGCCATTATGATTGTTTGCATGGTGAGTCACTCTTGGGGGATGGGGTGGGGGGCAAAGGAGGCAGGCTTTACTGTCATCATTCCTGGGGGCTGTCTTAGCCACAGCTGTGGTGCGTAGGCATTTCCTCTGGCCTGCTGTGAAGTGCCGATTGTGATTCCAATTTGCTGGAATTTAAACACCCCCAATTTCTTGAGCAGAACTTATTTGAAGCAGAATAATGAGCAGCCCGATGGAATACCTGTCTTCGAAAACTATGTGAAATTTAACCTCACCACAGGCCTTCAGACCTTCAGATGTGATGAAGCCAGTCCAGGCTTCAAGGCACTGGGCAGACGTTGCTCACAGAAAGTTTTAAAGAAGACTGAAACCTGAAACTGAACTGCTTAACTGAAACTGGCCTGCCTGCATCTCTGGAATCCTTGCACTTCCTCTCTGGTTATGGAGAAACTGCATTTTTGTGGTGAAGTCTGATGGAAAAGGCGACCCTAATATTCATAAAACTTACTCGGGCCAAAGGCATAGACAAGCACCTGAGGTCCTCTGCACACATACTGTATGCCTGCACATATGCATACATACTGTAATCACAAACATGTGCCCAGAAAAACACACTAATGTGCAGACACAGATACATTAACCTAAACAAATATCAATGCACAAACACAGACACAGACAAATATGAACGGATATTGACATGTACACAGTCATACAGGCATGCACATGTATTATCTCTTTTTCTCTTGCTGTATCTCTCTCTCTGTCTTTCTACCTCTCTCTCACTCTATGAATTATCACACTCTGAAATATCTTAAAACACAGCCAAGTTAGACAAGCACACAGCCTACCCCTAAGAAAACTACTGTGTCAGCTGTTTTAACAAACCTAACCCTCCTACGTATCCACTCCCCTGTATCAAGAGACCCCATCTTTAATAAATAAGTCATTTCATGGAAATGACCATGAGAACATTTCAAGCACAAAACATGATACCAGTGCGTCCAAACAACAGGCCTCATCTTCTTGCTTATATTTCAAAAGGGAGATATTTTTCCCAGAATCCTCAGGCACTCTTTAAAAAAGGCCCATTTCAAAGGCAGAATTTTCCAGAAGCATGTCCCAAGTGGCACTGCAGGTTAGAAAACACACTGCAGACAGCAGGCTTCCAACAGAGGAAGAAACTGGAAAGCATTTGACCTGCCCCCTTGAGAAAAATGGAATCAAACGTTGAGAGAGAGTTTTACACCAACGCTGGATAGTCTCAACATGCAAAGAAGCCAGCATCTTCAATTTTGAATTTCTCCAGATGTGAAATTCCCCATTGCTTGTACAGGCTAATCTAATCACCAAAGCCTCATCCAACAATTCAAGGAAGGGCAGATTTTTTCAGAGCACAGCTGGTGCAGACAAACTACAGCTACCCGATTGACCAGGTGAATCACTCGTGTGCACTAAGACGGGGAAAACCCAGCCGTCTGGTGCTCTTCCTCCTCCGTTGGCGCTATTGAAAACTTTGTGCCACCCAGTAGGACAGCCAGCCATTGCTGCCTCTGGCACAGTAAGACTTTGATAGCAGACTGCGGGACACGTCACAAGATGTGGTACTTGACTAAACCTGAAGCTGCCATCTTTCAGAATAATGTGACTTCATTCTGAAAGATAAAGGGGAATAGGGGGAGCCAAAATCGTAATCAGACTTTTCCTGGAAGCCTAGATAAACGACAAAACAAAACTAAACTTTGTGAACCCAAATATGTCAATACGTCCAGATTTCTTGGAAGGCTTTGTATTATCATAGGAACTTCCCGTGAATATTATGGAAATAAAACAATACAAGTGAGCCTCAGACTGATATGAAAACTGAGAAGAATGGTGGCAATGTAGACCAGATTGCCACCATTCCACTTTCACCTGAAACATTTGATTTAGCTATAAATGTATCGCAATACATAAAACATATGTATTTGAAATATATGTCAAAATAGTCGCTCCCTGCACTTGGAACTGTACTTCCCTCTAGGGTTTTCAACACACTTGTCCCTAGTTACGGTTATACACTTTGTTGTACGTCGCTCTGGATAAGAGCATCTGCCAAATGCCTGTAATGTAATGTTTGAATAAATCAATAAATTACTATTATTTACAATATTTTTTGTATATTTTGTGCTGCATGAATATATATATATATATATATATATATATATATATATATATATATATGGCCGACAATGGATAAAGTCGAGATTAAAATATTTTACTTCATTCTGCCAAAATTACAGATGGCTATATTTTTACACACAAGTGTATTAATTCCTACTTTTTCCATTTGAGGAATTAATTAATATTTTTTAGGAACTATAAATGTTTAAAAAGGAAACTGGTCCAGAAATGAGGAAGCTTGTAAGATATCAACAAAAGTTTCTGTATCCATCTGCCAAGCACATTTAAAAATCAGTGAGCAAAGTTTGGCAAATATACTTGCATTGGAGGTTAATGTAAATGGTTTAGGTAGCAACTATAACTGTATCCTATAGCCAGGGATCCATATGCATTAATCACAATCTGAATCTATGAATAACCATAGATATGTATATTTGCAAAATAACTACAGTCAGTATAATTGTGTTGCCCATATATTGTCCATATATTGACGTTTTTACAGCAATCCTGCACTGATTTCAAAGTTGCTAACTTAGCTACCATTAACAAGCTCATCTCATTTGACAGATTCAATTTGTAGTTGTGTATTAACTCAAAACTTAAAATATTAACATGTCGTTACGATCTCTAAAAAATAACAGATCAGTCATTTTAATTACCTTTTATTCTAACAGCTTAGTGAGTTCGGCAGGACCGATTTGTATATATTTAAACCACAAGCTTTGTATCTTCATTTGGATGTGAATACATTACCCAGCTGCCCTGTTAATGGCTAAAAGGTCCAGGAAACTGAATCTGTGAATTATTTGCTGATGTGTTGTTGTAATACTTTTTTTGCATTCACAAATGACCCAGAAATATTGTTAAATTATTCTTGCAAAAAAAAAAATAAAAAATAAAAAAACCTAGAAAAGCCTGTGCCGAGATTGGCTTGTTTCCCCCCTTGGCCAAACGGCACGTTTTCAGTGGGCAGGGTAAACTGGGTACAATGTACTTCACTAAATGCAACGACTGGTGAAATTCTTTGTACTTGTAATATGTAAATTATGCTCTAGCCACTTTTTGCAAAACTGGAAATGGCAATTTAAAAAAAAAATTTGTTGTAAAGACCCACAAGAAACTGATTTAATTTCTGGAGAACAACAATGGTCCAGGAACTGCACTACTGCAATAACCCCAACAGTTAATATTTATAGTGCCAATTTTTCACAGGAGGACTTCACCAACTATTTACAAAAGCATCCTGACTTCGCTAAAAAGCTAGCACTGGTGCATGGTGCAGTGCCTTCCCACCATCCCTTCCAACTGCTAGTGACACTCCTGGTGATCGCAGAGCAGACGCATGATGGATCGATAAGTAGGCTTCCCGTTAGCTAGCAATAATTAAATAGCTTCCAAGCGTAGATATTGTGGAATCAAACCCTTTCTTTATTCGGGTGTAATGTCCGGAGTTGAGTCTAAAGTTAGTGTATAGTAGCTCAGTGTTACATTACAACACATTGAACGACCTGCAGGTTTTATACAATGGAAAAGCCTAGCTTATATTGCTTCATCGCATGTTGTCGGGTAGTCTAATGTTACTGCACTGGACAACCTGCTCTAACCCAGTGATGAGGAATGGTTTACGGGATACAGGCCTACCCTGTACTTATCTGCTGAATGGGTCATGATAATCTAACAGTGTTTATTACAATTTAGTGGTTATAATTGGGTTAAAAACTTGAAAGAAATATTAAAAGGAGAATCAAGTGAATATAACCACAATTTGAACCCCTTTTCTTGGGCCTTTAACAAGGTGATCTTTCCCAAATCCACAAAAGGCAAGGAAATCCAGATGTCTTTTAAAGGCATACAAAAATAATCGCAAAACGATCGGCTTTTGAAAGCCAGCTTAAAGTGTGAAAGTAGTATATAAACCAAGCTGATGCCAACCCTGCAGAAAAATAACAACAGGCCACAGGCGCATACAAGATTTAATCTTCAGGCCTTTTCTAAAAGCCGTTTCTTCACACCGAGACCACCACGCCATTACAAGTGATCGATACTTCAAATTACCCTGTTGTGTTGAGAAGGCGTGCGGGCTGTACCTCTGCTTAGAAAGGCTTCAGCCTTTGCTGCTGGCTGGTTCTGGCTCACTGCAGAGGGAGACATGAAATACCAGCCAAATGCATCATCCAGATCTATCTGTTCCTTTCGGCCTGAGTCTCCAGGCATTTTCACACCTGGAAAATGTCTCTCTGTCCTTCCGTTCACAGGCAGACCTGCAGCCAGCCCCCAGGGTCAGAATTCTGGGAGAATTTGCAGAAAAGATGTACTGCTTCTTCCTCGCTGGAGGCAAAACTGATCTCCTGTGTCAATGACAACATGAAATTCACCGCTCCATACAGGCTCCGTAATAAAAACGCACGAAGCTGCGCGGTGTGTCAAAAGCAGAGCAGCAAGATTTGAAGGAGCAGTGTGTATGCTTTCCGCTTAATACCCTTTGCTTCCCATGTAAAAAAAATCCCAGAAGTCACAAAAATACAAAATCGCTGGGATAGATGCATTCCAAAGTGCTTCCAAAGTGCTCTTGTGAGAACAGATTGAAAAGTTAAGAGTTTTCCATCTCAGTTTAGTAGTGAGGTCACACAGTGAGTGATAGTCAGTTCCAGTGAAGGCTAAATGAAAATGGCTTGGTGACTCCATTTTTTAGGCTTTTGTGGATGTGTTTTTCATCCACACCGCCCTAATGTGTCCAAAATCTGTTGTCTCTACTCTGACTGTGTTGTTATTAGCGCATTTTAAAAGGTTTTTATCAGGCATCCAGAGCCTCTAAATTCCTAGTGCACACAGTAAATGAAATGTCATTGTGATATAGAGGAGACAACAAAAGCCGTGAGTGCTAGGCATTCTCATGCACAACACAAAGAGCCCCAGGGGTCTGCTTACTGAAAACCATTAGGATCTGACAGCTACCTTATAGGGCTGGATATAGCAGTCTATTTTGTACATGTGTGGCAATTTTAAAATCATGTCTGCTTTAATGCAGGGTTCAAAGTGGGCGTTGACAAGCGCAACAGAGAGTTTCACCATACGAAACTACAATTTTGAAAGACCTTTGAAGATGTAGCTTTGAAGACTGTAGTTTTGCAGGCCGTACAGTAGGAGGGAGAAGGTAGGATAGCCTAGCAGAATGGACATAATCAATGTATTTTTGAGACCAAATCACAGGCTAAATCAAAGGCATAGCTGTCCAGGGATGGGGAACCATATGACCCACTGCTTAAAGACATATTTTTATACACAAAAGGAAATATCAGTATATTGGAGAAGGAGGGCAGGAACAAAAGATAGCCACCCATGTCACAAAGCTGTGTATAAATCTATAGTAAAATATATACATTACAATCATTAGCATTTTATTGTAAAAAGATACTGCATGCTTCCAAAAATACAAATAATTTTCACTCTAATTTATTTATTTCAAATTGTATTTACATTCTACAATATGTTATCATACGTTTATGTAGACAAATGACAATTATGTCGACTTTTTAATATGACATTTAGATAATGTGTTTTATCATGTTATTTCTCCATAATCATGCATTCTGGCATACCCCAGGATATTAACACTATTGTACTTCCGTTTATTCTCAGCGCTGTGCGTTGCATAGTGATAGGTGCTTCTACGCACTGAGAGTTTAGGAAGTTGAGGTGATGCTATTCCTACAGCATATAGATAACACATGACACTCTCAGATAACTGCAGCTGCTAATCGCCTGCAGTCGTGTTGGGAGAACGCTGTTGCCTGGCTGTGCTGGAAATGGGGATCCATTGCATTCCCCATTGGTTCTGCAAGGCCCGTGGCATATCCTGATGGGGACAGCATATCACTTCTTCTATAGGAAGAGAGGCTAACCAAGCACCATGCACCTGTCCACCTCCAGTCACAGCAACTGTTTAATCATGTGGTGTTTCGAACCGATCAGCCTTGATTGATGGCACGCCGAATTTAATGTTGAGATTTCCAGGGTGCACAAGGGAGCACCCATTTCTCACGACTCTCTTCAGTATGATGATATTCCAAAGATCACTGTGCCCACTGTGGAGAAGCCATCCATCAGGGAAAACAGCCTCTCAGAATTCTGCAATCGGTGGCAGTTTTTCAGTGAACACTGTGACTACAGTGTCAAGATCCAAGCTCCTGTCTACCACAATATCAGTACATTGTAGAACGCACTCAGCAATAACGGCTCAGATTCAAAAGCAGAAAGTGATGGACAGGTGAAGCTTAGTGGATTCCAGAATGGATGTAATTATCATGTTGTCAGAGTTATTATTTATTTTATTTTTATTTTTTTAAATAAATTTGCCACTCAACCATCGTCTATTTGGGAGAGCTGAACCATCCATGGTTCTCCTCTGAAACATGTGGTGTCCAATAGCTAGTTCTATTCAATTCACAGACCACAGCTGAGCTTACAATGAGCAACATTATGCAGTCTAATGAGCGCCCTATTTGGCTAGTGGTGGTCACTCAAGGGCAGTTCAACCAACTGGACCCTCCCATATCCTGGACTATGCAGGCACCAATTGTGCATCGTCCTATGGACCTACCAGTCTCGGTCAGTACTGGCATAGTCCGGATTCAATCCAAAGCCATGAGGCTCATCCATGCACCACACTGTGGTGCTTTAATCAAATTATTCACCCAGAAGCCCCCAGTGCAACACCTTTTTAACTGGTTAAGACAAGCAATTGACTGTGGTTGCTCTAAGACAAATGGAATTAATGTAACCTCATGGTTTCTCTCAAACTAGAAAATTCTATGCTCCCATGAATATGTTTATATGTTCAATGCTCTGTAAGCATATGGTGAATTACTGACAGAACTCCCATGCACAACAAGCATTGGGGTTCTTCCTTTTTCTCACAGATAGAATCCCAGTTTTTTATTAACGAAAGCACAAAATAAAGAAAGCTAAGCTTCTACATGCAATGTTGGAAATAACCTCTCAAATTATTGGATCTCACCAGTATCAGCTCACAAAATGGACGCCTTCTTCTCAAAGAAGTTGGAGTAATTGGAACAAGCGATTGAGGCCCTCATACATTTGCTCAGTTGAGGTTGAGCAGACAGCTTGTTGAATAAGTCAAATATTTATTCAACCAGTCCCTCCTGCCTCCGTTCCAACAATGGCTGGTTTGGAGTATTTATCATTTTTTAAATAATTTTTTTAGACTTCTTGACTTGTCCTTCCATGCACCTGGAAGACAATGATGTTTATAAAAAGAATGGCATAGTATATCATGTGTGGCATGTAATCTCTACATTGTTGTTTATTAGAGATCCAAAGCAAATTCAACATGGTAAATGGGAAATTACTGTTTTTATAAAAAGCTTCTAGCAGGTCTTCCTTTTGTGCTTGTCCATAGAACAGATGGGTGACTATTAACACATTCAAACTTGTATAAGCAATGCCCCATTATAGAAGTTCAGCAAATATAAAGTCAATGCATTTATTGAGTGTATGTAGATCTTTTATGCATGTGTGTGCCTACATACAGTATATGTGTATAATAATATATGGACGGCATAAAACCACCTTCACAAATGTATAAAGAATTAATATGTTATGAACTGAGCAAATAGCAGTAAGTCTAACGTCCTCTTCTACAAATATGAGGAAGGTATAAAATGTAGGTGCTTTTTGGTGGGGAAGGTGAACAGTTGTATAAAGAGCATCATTTGTGCAGAAACCACAGAATTGCCAAGGGTCTGTGGAGAACCAGATGTTTTCCGCATGATGCACATGGACACATGGACATGAGCACAGTCATAGACACACACAGATATATACAGACAAGTGAGCATTCATGGACGCAAGCAAATACACACATACACACACACACCACGCAGTCTGTCTTACCATTATAGCACAGGTCTAGTACCATGTGAGCAATAACCTAGCATTTCTGTCTACTGTACAGTTCTTAAAATCTTGCCTGTGTCTCAGATTGCATCACAGAAATGAAAGCAGTACCTAGAAGGTTCTATATGTGTGTAAGGCTTCTTTTCTTTTCTTTTTGTGGCATAAGAACAATTTCATGGCCAGGATACATTAGAGGGGATGCAAAATCAACATGATGTGTGAAATCGTGAAGATTCCTTGAGAAACTGAGCTGCCTCCAAGTGTAAACCATTCCTTCCTGGATATTTCTGTTACACTTTCCACATATGGTAAGTCGCATCAGCCCGCGGCTGTCTGATCCCAAGAGGATCCCCTGCACCACACACGTACCACATTTATTCCCAGTGTGCCTCCCTCCCCACCCTCGCCAATGAGAGAAAAAAGGCGAATTTATTGCGTGACTGCACATCCACTGCTCAGCCTGGAACACCAATAACGAGACAAAAAAGAAAAAAATTAAACAAAAAAGAACACCCAGGCCACCGTGCCAACAAATTTATGTCTCATGTAAAAAATATCACAGCCCTCGCAGGGACACTTTGAGTCACATCACGCAAATTGTGTCTGGCGTATCTGTGGGCAAATTTATCAAGTTCTCAAGGCCCTCTTTTGCATTGACATTGGAATAGTGGAATAGCAAATATAATGTTTGCATACAGCTCTGCCCTCATAATCTTTTATGGGCATATATTATTTGCTTACCTTACTTACACACCACCCCTCCCCCCCCCCCCCCCCCCCCCCCCCCCCCACCACACACACACACACACAAGGCTTTATACTAGATGTTGCTGCATCGCTACAGGGATTTGCTTCCATTCAGCCAGAAGACCATTAGTGAGGCCAAGCACTGATTGGGCGATTAGGCCTGATTCGCAGTTGGCATTCCGATTGATCCCAGAGGTGTTGGATGGAGTTGCGGTCAGGGTTCTGTGCATTCAAGTTCTTCCACACCTCTCACAACAACACCATTTCTATATGGACCTAGCTGTGTGCCGAGGGGCATTATTGTTGAAACAGGAAAGAACCATCCCCAAACTGTCAGGGAAGCACAGATCCCTCTAAAGTATGGTTGCATGTTGTAGCATTAAGATTTGCCTGAAGCTAACAGGCCCAACCCAGAAATGGTGAGATGTGAATTCTGGCAGTAGCATTCCAAATGGTTGCGCTTCAGATGATTGGTGTACATCCAGGCTGCAATGCCAGTCAGACAGGCATGCAAAAATACATGCCTGAACTTGCCACTCCTTCGGACAGAGGGAGAAAATAAAAAAGTGAATTTCATCAGCATAGCAGTGATGCAATATGCCATGAACTGAGATAATGACTAGGTGATTTATTGCAAAAAGAGAAAGGGACCAAGCACCAAGCCCTGTGGGACAACAGTCAAGAGGAGGTGGGTGGAGGAGATCCCCACCAGGTGACCTGAAAAGATTCATCAGCAAGAAGAATCAAAGCATCTACGGGTGGATCTTGAGATTCCCATCGCAAGAGGTGATAGACGAATCCAGTGGCTGATAGTAAGAAATGCAGCAGACAAGTCAAGTAGGATGACAACGGAACTGAGTGGCTTAACTCTTGCAGAGTGAAGACCCTCTGTTACAGTGAAACAAACTTGAAACCAGACTGATTGGCATCGAGGAGGTTCTTTTGCTGAAGATAAAGATATAGTTCATATAAAACCTCAGCAGTGACTGACATAGCACAGGGCATCACTCTGGCATCTGGTAAAAATAGAGAATCTTTGGCCGCAGCTGTATGTCTGTTACTCTTTAAAAATGTGAAAGGTAGAGTATGTATCCACAGGCCTTTTTTACACACACTTTGTGATGATGCAAATACGTCCCGCCACAATGGATGTGGGCAAGTTGCACAGATACACATAAATGAAAACAAAGCTTTGGCTCGGAGCCCCTTACAGAGCCGTTAAAGCACAAACACTGAAGAGGACCGAACAGCAGAGTGCGGCCGTTTACACAGAGACTGACACGCTTAAACGCTCCGGGGCCAAGGCCGCAGTAAAACTGCGGGCTGCGGGGGCTGACATGCCAGAACTGCTCTAAGCTGTAATTCTCCTGATGAATGTACCTGTTTTCTCCCATGATTCACTGTATGTGGCTTAATAACTTGCAATGCCTATACATTGCATTACAGTGATGCGTGCCTACCTGTTGCTATATTTAGAGAGGTACACTGAAACTGAGACTGTTGGAAGAATTTAATGAAGATGTATTAGACAACAGAATGTTGAACCAGTAATGAACCATACTGTCCTTCAATCATAATAAAAAGTAGTTGTTGGACTAAAAATAAGGATTCATTTTGTGCAGTTGGGGAATAAAATTGGTACTTCCAACTATAAACCAATTTACTTTCTGCTAATCCTCTGACAAAGCTGCAGAAAATGCTACAAGGGGAGGGCAATTTGGTAAGCCTTATCCAGCTTAATGCATGCATACTCTTAAGGTATTTTCCTTTAAGTTTCTACAGTGTTTATTGCACCATAGGACACAGGTTCTGACGCCAGACAGATGTCACATCACTGAACTCAGAACCACTGCGTTTCATGGTTCTGCTATGTTCCGCTAAGGGCCCGTGTTCTTTTGTTTATCTCTGCCTAAAAAAAAAATGAAGAACACATTTTATGGGAGGGGTCTGTAACATCAAAAACATGCAATCAAAAATCTTTTTATCATGCCTATTCAGTCCATATGTGAGGTGATCTTAAATTATACCTCATATAAATGCCATGGAATACAGAGATATTCCTTCATTTATCACATCTGATGGGCCGTGTGCAGATTCAGCCATTTACAAAGCGAACCACATTCGCCGAACATTCCCCTTTTTTCAGCAATGTGAGAAAACCGATCGTTTCCCTTCGCGACATGGCTGCTTGTCCGAGCCGGCTAATGAGTACCAACCCCAGCCACGTTCTAATTGGCAGCTCGCTCGCTGCTGTTGCTAGGTTACGGATGGATGCCAGCCAGCCACTGTGCGCGTGTGAGGCGCCAAGCAAGCAAACAAGATGGAGCTCACAGCCACAGTGGACGGCTTGCTTCGGATCACTCACGACAAACTCCATCTTACTGTCTTTCTCAGCTGTGCTGCACGGGGAGTTTCCAGCAACAGTGAGCTGTTCATTGTTTTTCAACGACACACGCCCTAACGTGGAATATCTCAATACGAAGCCAAATATGAGATCCAAATTTACTATATGACCAATACTAGTTTAAATATACTGCATATACTTTAAAGATACATCCATCTTTTTCTTATTTTCGTGCATGCCATTTTTAACTCTTTTGAAAATGCATCTTGCCACAGTATCATTTTGTAATGCATTCTATAGTATATTCAGTTATTGACAAAAACACAGCACAAATAATTAGCCATAACTGGTGTATTTTCCAATTAATGTTAAATTTGCATGCAGAATATGTCATTTATGTATTGTAATTTTTTCCCCATGTTATATTTTTATGGGTGCTTTTGCAAGCTGTTACAATTCATGCTTTGGTAAATTATAGGGAGAATGAGTATCCTTATACAGGCACTTCATCTTCAGATAATGACAGAAAACCCATTATAATTGACAGCTTGGCCATTGAATGAATTGCATCTTTGACTTAGGCTTGTAAATGATCGAATATAGCTTCATACCCCTGCTGCAGTAAGAGCAATATTGGGTTTTAAGAGAACATTAATTCCAACAGCCTCTCGAAAGTAAATAGCATTTTCAGGTAGGGGCTTTTTCAGTGAATATTAAACTGAAATCAAGATAGTACATTTGGATGAACCGTTGCAAATGATAATGCTTTATTGCTATTGCAAGAATCTATAAATAATTAATTAAAATTAAAATAATAACATAATTACAAATAAACCAACAAACAACTATGTGCTGCTTTTTTAAATGTTGGTTTATACGGCAATGTTTTCCCAATAGATTCTTTTGAAATGGTGCCGACAGCTAAGACAACTGAATATGGAATCTTTTAAACGATAAGCACAGAACATTGTTGGACGGGGTCTTTTAACAATACAAAAATCCTCACAGTGGCAGACCAAAAGACAAAGAGCTATGCCTATATCTCTACAAACCATAGCTACTTGTATCTGTATGGAGTGCAACCAAGTCCTACGAAATCACGATGGATTGCCCTTTGTGAAAGAGGATAGGGTTTCTAATGCACTTCCAACGTTCTTCCAACAATGTTTTGACCGTTTGGTCTCATCTTGAGGGTGTTTCTTCATATTCTGTTTCAGTACCACTCCTCAGCCATGTAACTGATATAAATTGTACCAATTCTGCCTGTTTTGCTACTCTAACAGTTTCTAAGGCTTGTTTTATCAAGTTTGACCATGGGGTTCAGCTCAGAACATCACACAATGCAAGATAACACACATTGCTCAGTCTTTCGGGAAAGCGTCTTCCCAAATGAATGCATTTAAAATCCAATTAAGATGCATCTTAATTTTACCACCTTGCAGCACTCAGTCAAAAGATAGAGAATTGACTCGGCAAAGACTTGGAACAATCATAGTGAGACAAATGACAGATATTTTATAGATCAATGCATAGGCTGACTATAGTATAACTTCCAGGATCCAGAGGTTGAGCTAACCATGGAGCCAATTTGCCGTTGACCTACATAGAAACGCGCTCCAGTGCCATGTCAGACTACTTATGTGAAACGGATCCAACTCACTGAACACAGTTCAAATCACCCAGGGGGTGTGTGTGGGAGGTGTCATATGGTTATACTGTGAGCAGAACAAGATTATTTTCCGCAGGGACAGTACAATTCCTTCTGGTTTTGAGAGGACAAGAGCTTCTAGTTTAATGTGTACCGATCAAAAATGTGTCATCTGACCATCAAGGAAGTTGAATAAACCACAAGCTTGCATGCCAGTAGAGTCAAGCATGCTTCCAAGCTTGTTCCATCTGTGGTGGATATCCCAAAAATTAAATTGATCTCCAAATCTATTCAACAAGGTTACCACAACATTAAAGGAACCATCCATCAACTGAAATAAAACATTAATCATACAGGCTGCAAAATAATGAGCTATGAACAATTTTCCTCTGGAAAACGACACACAGTAAGTGTTCTTGTGAATATTTTCAAGGGTTTTCTATAATCTTTCACTATAAACGGTCTGTTCTTTAAATGGCCAGGAAAAAAACATTAAAAATGAGAACAGCTGTCTGTCGACTGGCTTAACCACCCAACCACAGAAGTTCTGAACTTAGTCTGCTTTTAACAGAGGTGTTTGGTAATCACCTTAAATAAGTCTGTCAATGAAATAGCTGCACCTTGGAATATACTTGAGAAATGCAGTAGTTGCTTCATTCAATACTGTTACATCATATAGTGGGGGATAATTATTTCATAACTCTCTGACACTGATAGCAGGCTTGACAAAGGTGTACTCAACAAATCTTTTATAAAAGGAAATGCATTGTTAAACGCATGTATGCAGTTGCTGACTAGTTAATATTGAATATGTCAGGCATGGAATACATGCCGTATATTTTGCCATATAATAAAATATGTGTTGCTTCTCTTTTCAGTCTAATTTGTAAACACACACACATATATACATTCACCAGCCACTTCATTAGGTACACCTGTTCAACTGCCTGTTAACGCAAATATCTAATCAGCCAATCACGTGGTAGCAACTCAATGCATTTAGGCATGTAGACATGGTCAAGACGATCTGCTGAAGTTCAAACCAAGCATCAGAATGGGGAAGAAAGGTTATTTAAGTGCCTTTGAAAGTGGCATGGTTGTTGGTGCTAGATAGGCTGGTTTGAGTATTTCAGAAACTGCTGGGATTTTCACACACAACCATCTCTAGGGTTTACAGAGAAAATATCCAGTGAGCGGCAGTTCTTTGGGCGAAAATGCCTTGTTGATGGCAGAGGTCAGAGGAGAATGACCAGACTGGTTTGAGCTGGTAGAAAGGCAACAGTAACTCAAATAACCACTCGTTACAACTGAGGTATGCAGAAGAGCATCTCTGAACGCACAACACGTCGAACCTTGAAGCAGACGGGTTACAGCAGCAGAAGACCACACCCGGTACTAGCAAGTACCTAATGAAGTGGCCGGTGAGTGTGTATATATACACACACACACAAACACACACACATATATATTTACACTTTTATCATGTTCCTCATTAAATTCACTGTCCTTATCTCTAATGTTCAAATGCTGGATGGGCATACAAGTTTTTCAGCACTACCAATCAATGAGAAACAATACCCTGAAGAAGGCAATCCAATGGAGGGCCTGCATCAGAACGCATAAACATCATTCGCACCAGTCGTTATTTATTTTCATTTGATCAGCTGCACCAGTTGTTATTGTTGGCTGTCATTAGATGTAACTGCAGCGTTGATACTTGACCAGAAAATCCACGCTGCTACTGCAATCAGTGGTTTTTGTTAAAGTGGTAATATTATGCCAGGAGGACATGGCAGGCACCTAACGCCCAGTTTCCTCATACACACAAAGTCCACGGGAAGCCTGTGGAATTCACCGGCTCTTCCTAATCCAATTGGATAGTTACAAGAACCAGAAAAAAAAACTCCCTGGGCTGGGTATTTTGACTGAAGCACAGGGCAAGGGCTACTCTAGCTGTTACGTAAAAGGCGGTGGTTTACTCACAAGTATTGAGGGACTACTTGTCTGTGTAAGACAAATATCTATACACATCTGTTAGCACCGCAGTTTTTTAGAATGTCTGGTTTGCTTGAGAGTTCACCCTCAAAATGTTGCAACTGAGCATAGTAGACGTTTAAAGTACTGAACTCTGAGAGTTGTCATTTCAAATTCAAAGTGAAATCTGTTTAGCAAAGTGCTATAACCTTAACCTTCCACAGTATATAGCCAGCTACATGAATGAGTGACACCTATGACAGTTTTTTATTTTTTATTAAATGGGTTCAAGCTGACTGTGACCAGGGCACTTGCAAATAAATAGAAGCCAAGTCTTTTATTTTGATAGACATACAGTACAGTGGTAGGGTACATGCTTTATTCACACAGGTCAACCTGTCTGGAACTACCTCCAAAAATAAAGTCTCCGCCAAAGTGGAGTGCCATTATCAGTGAATTGCCCCAGGTTTGTGCTGCATTGGGCTCTTAAAAGCGATTGTATCTGTGGCAGATATTTGTGATCAGACAATCTTGTGGCACGTATCTCTTCAGGAAACAGTTCCTATCAGCCACCGCTTCTATTAAATAGTTCTCATCAGTCTGCTGCTCTGGAATATATTATGTTCCCAAGGAGGACTTTAGCTTTAAAAGCTGAATCAAACCCTCCCTCCATGCCCTCTGTGGGTCTGACGCCCTATAATTATCTTTCTTCTTTTTTTCCTATTTGGCTTTTTGCTCCTGAGCTGTTATTACGAAGAGAAGTGAATTGCCAAGTTTGGGCTCTTTACAACTATCACTCTCTATTCATATTCACATTGTTTTGAGGAGCATAAGAAGAGAAAGATGGAAAAATAGAATGCCTTCATTGCTCAGAACAGTGGGGCCTGTCACATCAAGTGAAATTTCAGACAGACAAAGGGCCCATCTTTATACAAAACTTGACAGCCATGACAAAAAAATCTCACAGCTCAGAAACTGTAATGTTTCGGAGCAATAATAAACTTCATTATCCATGAACCAAGAGATGCTAACTGGACAGGAAAGAAGTAGAAAGCTTTCTACTTAAACCAAAAAAATGCCTACATTGATTTTGGTCAAGGTTGTTCAGCATCCATTTTGAGGCACACAGATGCATAAACACAATATAAACATTCTGAATTATGAGAACAAAGATAAATAATAGATGTTTCCCTGACAATAAATCTCATCTCACATACAATATGTGTATTTGGCCATGTGGGGCATCCACTATCAGAAACTAAAAAGCACAATTATTTTGCTCTCATGATCCAAAGTAAAGATTCTCTCTATGTTCATTGATCACTCAGACACTATTTTGTCTGGCTACTTCGGCCCAGTACTCAAATCAATAGCAGATTTAAATTGCTCGCGCATGCTGCATTTGAACGCAAAGCACTGAAGTGTCATATAATATTGCACTGTACAGGTGCACTGGATAGAAAATAATCTGGAGGCAGCTTCCATGTGATCTTCACAAGGAGGCTGCTGGAAGGCAGAGAGACTGCCAAGATGGCCACCTAATCAATCATGCCACCAGTGGCCATAGAGAGGATATTATCTTCCTCCGTCCAGGGGGAAATGATAGGCCAGTGCTGTGAGAAAGCAGCTCCTCGACACACAGACAGTGTCTGGGGCTGGGCGGTGAATAACTATGAAAACACACTAATGCAGTTGGGTCAAACCAGGCCTGGCATAAAAACAGCTAAAACAGGACTGGCGAGGAAAGGCGCCTGTAATATTTCATACACAGTGTGCAACACAGAGCAAAAAATGAACTGTCTTAATGGAACGCTGCAACATCCATAGGCTTTACAGATTTAAAGAGTATTTTGTTCCAACTCCTTTATCATCAATTATCTTCCCAGTTCATACATCTCCTCCTTTTCCACTGTCAGAGTTATTCTGGACACCGAACGATGGCATGCATTGGCCAGGAATCTATTCAGAATGAAATGTTGGGCTTTGCCTGGTCTCAGAGCCAAATGACAGTGGCAAAATCTCTGGTTTCAATCTATATCGCAGCTGACCACCCCCATGACTACACCCCCACCCCCCCTCCCAAACCTGAGAGAATGCAATACTTTGCTTTCCCACCATTGGCTGGTGGCCCCCGGCCTCCACCGCCGTCTCCTCTTTGTCCTCCTGTCAGCCCAGACGATGCAGCCGCCCCAATAAGACAGATTTGGGCTGACATGTCTGTGCCCAGCCTCGCTGTCCCGTCGTTGTCTGGGTGAACGGGCGGCACCCGAGTGGAGGGCCCGGCCCGTCAAACTCAGGACTGCCGATTGAGGACAACGTGGACCCAGTAGCAGCGAGGAGCCCTGCAGCCACGGCTGTTCGTTCACCAGAGACGGACCTGGGGCATTACCCAAACACACCCCCCCCCACCCCACCCCCTCAACTACCAAAACCCTCCCCCCCAGTCTCTTTCAGTCAGCTGTTGGACACCCATCCCCACCCCCCCCCAACCCACACACAGCTACCAACTACTGCCACCTTGCCAAACAAGACAGCCTCCCGCAAGTACAGCTCCCGCCCTGAGAACATGCAGTGGTATGTGCGAAAATTCCTGCAGGAACGTCCTCTCAGCCGGCACTCATCCACTGGATGGAAAGTGACAGAACTGGGACTTGTCAGAGTATGTGGCAGGGCCCCAGAAATTACAGATGTGCCTCTTTGCTCTCCACAAAGCTCATTGCTTTTGTTGTATATTAACACCAAAGTAAAGATTTGAGTTTGACACCCCCCCTCCCCCATCTCTCCTTTTATACTCCATGTTGAGAAGCATTTAAAAATGGATAAGGAAGGAGTCTTCATAATATTACCTTGCATTGAAATTCATGCAAAATTGTCCTTTCCAGTCATGATGCCTGGTACCAAAATTTTGGACAAAGATCTGGCTTAAACAGAGGTGTGTGATGGGGGGGGGGGGGGCAGTCATTGGGGTGGTCTGCAGAGAAATAAATTGAAACTGGAGATATGTCCCGTCTCTCTTAGACTGAACAAAGCCCAACGTTCCATTCTGAATTGATTCCTGACTGATATTTGTATTATCTTGGTGTCCACTTGGACAAGGAGAAGGTGTGTGAACTGAGAAGACATTGAGGACAAAAGAGTCAAAGCAAGATATCCTTAGGAATGGGATTCCCTGAATGATTTTTAAAATGACCCTCGAACCAATAGCCTTTGTCACGATTTATTTAAGGCATATGACAGGATTGGCATAACAAGTTGGAAAGCTTTTTTTGCCATTCACACACATGGTATACACATCCCTCATTAACACATGTGCATTGCGTCCTAAATGAAGATGTGCATTTTTAATTATTTTAAGTCGGAATATGCAAAGTCTCCAAAGACAAATCATTGCAATAATTGAATTGTGTTTTTCCTCAAACACTGCATGAAATTCAAGTTCTTGTACAAATGATGACTCTCTCCAAAGAGATTTACTTTAAATTTCTGGGAATTTAATAATATCAATGAATTTCCTTATTAATATTTTTCAAACCAAATACAAATGTCCTCATATTTTGTTCATTAAAACCTGTCAGAACACAATTACAAGCAATCAATCAGTGATGTTCAAATGTTCAAATGACTGAGTATTGGCCTTCTAGCGCCTAATCCTGACCACTACACCACACTGGCCATGACACCAATCAGATGTCAGGACTGAGACCCCACCAAAAATGCTGTTTTTAAAGCATTCTGCAGCTCCCCCATCCCCCCCACCCACCCACCCCCCCACCTTATATGTATGAGAGGGCCTCCCCCTGCTACATTAATGGGCCTAAGGTACTGAGTCTGTCTGTGTCCCCACTCCTCACAAATAACTTGTTCCTTCAGCACCCATCCTTTGTCAGATATTCCTGGCTTTAATTTGCCAGCTGGCAATGTCCATTTCATGTCTTTGCCTGGAAGTGCTTTCTTCTGAATAATGAGACTCTATTCTATGTTTATATTGCAATTTCCTTCACTGCCACTTCTCAGCAGTGGAACACACAATTCACAAGAAATGTGCCTGCTTTTACCCAACATGCAACACAAACTAACATTGCAGCCTGAATAGACTACAGACAGAAAGACAACATGGATGCTTCAGCAATGTGCTATTATCAAATGTTTATCATTTTTGGCAAATCCATTTCACATAATAATTATTGCGTGAATAATTATCCTTCCTTTGGAAATTTAAATGGCACCATTTACTTAGGTATTTTGATATTGGTGGCTATCAGAGACTGACCAAATGTGTGAGTACAGGCTCATTTCCCATCTGCACAACTCAACTTTGGTCAGCACATTTCCATTACAACACAGAAAATAGATCTTGAGATGGAGTGGTTCATGATGACACCTGTTCACAATGGCCAAAAGCATGCTCATGCAAAATTACATTGTGCATCTCTGTTCCAGGTTCATTTTCTGAACCAGCTGAACAATGTACAGCAATTACAGTTACAAAAAGATATATTTAGGTATCTAATGTGACATTTTTTCATACAGATAATCCTATGTCAACTAATGTTAAAAATTCTGTTCTCTATGATGAATCCATTTTAGCCTAAGCCTGGTCAAATTATCTCAATGAGCATCGGCAAGCACATTACACCTAAATTCAACTGAGGCGCTCAACAAAAATGCATGACCCAGGCTAGCAGGGGGGCGTTACTGTCCCTGCAGCACAATACAAATAATATACATTCTGTTAAACATGGAAGATAAGATTGGGGAATTTGTACGGTCGAGTGGCAGCCATTTTTGTCATGCACAAAAGCGAATCATTTGAAGAAAGAAACAGCCATCACTATCGAATTTTCGTTCAAATGGAATTGTCTGAAAATATTAAATATACTCCAATTGCCAGTACCTTGGAATAACGAAGGGACGCGAGGCACTCTGCGTCAATTGTCGACTTGTTTCTTCAAACACACAAGGCAATATGGGAATAGGGAGACATGCGGACGCTTCCCCTTCTCAAATATTATGTGGACAGAATAGGTTAACAGGTTGACAGCGCGATTCATATATAGCAGAATACAGATATAGCAGAATTAAGAACGTCGACATGTATTAATTCTCTCGCTCGGTCATTCTGCAAACATTGTTTTTATTTGTGGTTGTAGGTGGAGACGGCGGACACGACTGGCTGACGTCGGGCATTCCATAGAACAGAACAATGCATAGCATACAGCTTCAGGCATAAATAATGTGAACACTTTAACACTTGACGTATACGTAACCAGTTAGCCGGTTCCGATATGAAATAGTAGTATTTTTTCTTCTTCTTCGGAATCAACCAATTCTGATTATGTGCGCAATACTCAAAAAATGACATCTATGCAATACTTTGTCTCTAGCTGACATCGACGTTCAGTCTGCGAAGCAGGTGTTATTCCAATTAGGAGAAGAAAGCTATCATTTGCATTGCAAAAAATGTGAACTGTGTGACACGTTTTTCCTGTACCCGAGTAACAACCACAAACGGAGAGTAAAAATGGAAATTACAATAACGTTTTTTTTTTTTTTTTTAAGATGTGTAGTTTTCAGCTTAGTCCGTGGTGGAAATGAATACTGGAGATGCGTCTTGTGACTCCCTCATCTCATCCTACCCCATCTTTGATTAAGACCAATAAAATATTTACTGCCTGATTACGCATGGATGAAAAAACATTCAGATGGAATTGCAACTCTCTTTCTTAAGGATCGTCGTCTCATTGCCTTGTAAATTAACCGACAATCAATTGATAGGTGAGAAAGAAAATCAATCGCCCATCCACACCCTACATGCAATGCGCATGTGCTTCGTTGAAACAAAGAACCCGGACAATCACTAAGGAAAGTCATTCATTCTCCAGACAGAATAGTAGAATAGTTCAGCTGGCAACGCTGGTACATGATACTATGCCGAATTCGACAACATACATTGACCAGTTACTTATTTTACATGCTTCATATCACGTTCACATTTTAATACTAGTAACAATGACGATTGTTGAGCCCCCTCCCCCGTATGTGTCAGAAAATCTAGACGGACCGTTTTCTGGCGGGCAAGCCTCCAGAAAATGTATACATTATTAATTTCATAGCATGACACAATTTTGCCGTGTTTGTATGGAGGTCGGCCTTTTATAAACCAGCTAGGCTACGTTTTCTTAAAAAGGCTAAGTAATATAAAATATTGTGATCTGTCGGCGATGTACAGCGCAGCAATAAGGCACACCCCCAGACACAAAGAGGTGGAGTATAAAATCTTATTTTAAACCATTACGATTTATAATTAACAGGTATTATTTTATGCATAATTTACATAATTGTTTTTGGAAAAATCTGCATAATCTCTGTTTTATATAGCATAGCCAACTTTTCAGATGAATTAATCATATAGTCACAAAGCTAGCTTTTTGGGGAAAATAACGTTTTCTTGCATTGGTAATGTTAACCCACGATCAACATTGCCATGAACACATTTTTCATGTGTTGGATAAAAATGACACTGAGTTAGCTAAAGACAACGTGCAGAAAAGAGCCTACGCCCCTTTATTTGGAGATGTTCTCACAAAATACTATCGGGGCTTGTATTTTTTTTTTTTTTATATATTACTTAGACTTCACATTAAATGAATTATTTAGTGCACATTTTAACAACACTGTCTTTTTAATGTATATGGTGCATTCATTGTGAAATCTTCACAATCGAAAACCACTATATATCCAAATTACGCTTTAGCTCTCCAAAGATAGATGGTAGTGGGAAGCAACAGCCAGATAGCCCAGCTGTTTAAATATGCGCTCCCTCTTAACATGACGGGAAAAATGGGAAAAAAAATCTACTGAACATTTAAGTGACTCTTACCGTTCTTCGCTGTGAAGTTCTCCCTGCTGAAGTGTGTGTGGAATTTATTTTTCAGCGGCTCTGTCTGTGCGCTTGGTAGCTGTGCCTATTTGGGTAGTGCTCTGCGCGGCTCTCCCTGCATCTCATACACGCGCACGCTCTCAAGCTGGGGGGCAGTTCGCACACTACTCAAGGGTGTATAGCGCGATTGAAACCAGGAGGGCGCTGTAGTAACGTTACCGTGGATCTTACCGACGTTCTGGTGTGAAATCAGACCCATTTTCCTCCATTCAATGCGTTTTTTTGTTTTGTTTTGTTTTTTTTGGAGAAATGGTTATGGCAAAAATGAGGTCGAAATTATTCCTTAACATTTCATAATACGAAAGGAACACACATACACATGCGTCAGTATTACGGGAAACAATGTTAATCATAATTTCATAACCCAATTATCATTTAGGTCACCAGTACTCAATGCATATACAGTGTGTACAGTAGCCTACAACGGTTATACATTATAGTATGCGTGATGCGTTACTGAATCCACCATGCGTACATTTTTACAACTATGTATTTGTACATGTTTATGGTGCTAACGTGGATAATTCTTAGATTAATTATTGTGTGATATATGCAAATGATTAGACTTGTATCATAGATTGTCGCAAGATCCAGCATTTCCACAGCGGAATTTAAAACATTGGCGCCCCCTGCCCATGGGCATATTGCATATTTCGCACACTTGTTCTGCATTCTGATTGGTTTATTGCCGGACTATCTCTGCTAGGACAGTAATTGGAAGGACAGTATGAGGATCACCAAAAATCCATTACAGAATACATATCTTGAAATCACTTCTTTGTAGTTTTGACTAAACTGTTGCCAGAACACCACTGACAGAGAACCCATCTGTAGGTTCCATTTTTTTTCACTGCATCGCATCTCTCTCTCTCTCTCTCTCTCTCTCTCTCTCTCTCTCTCAGATTAAAATTCAGAATGCATTGTCAGCAATCACGTGCGCAAATATGAAATGGAGGCTAAGTTAAATGTTTCCAGAAAAAAATGGCCGGATCACAGTTATTCGTTTGTAGTTAGGGTAGCAAACGAATAATGTAGCAATTCTGTTTCCAAAGGATTAATACTCCACTTCGTCAAACCATTTTCTTCTTCTTCTACTACTACTTCTTCTTCTTTTTGTACTTCTGGTATGTCTTCTGTCGGGTGATGTCCTCTGTGACTTTGTAACTACAAGCATATTTTAACCTCGTAGGGTTATTACGCGTGTTCTTGGTTTGTGTGCAGATTAATGATGCAAACTTTGATGATGGGTGTCTGGGCCAATTACCGAGTGGCCGTCTGGTCACTGTACCCTTGGCTGACACCCCAAAGCGCAGCAATGCGAGTGATCCACTGTTATCTAGAGCCTGACTGCTAATAATATTTTCCTGCTGGCAAAATCGTCGATTTATCTAGAAATGAAAACAAATTATTTTTATTTTTATTTTTCATTTTCAAGTACTTTATTACCATCGAACACGTGTGGAAATATACGTTTAATCAAAAGGAAGAAAACATTCCTAAATAGAACGTCATCACTGGGCTATAACACCCTATGTATTTAAAAGGAGAAAAAACCATCCCACATAAAGGTAATTAATTGGAAAGGCAGAGGCGGATCCGCGTTTTATATCGTAAATTCAATTGCAGCCTACCGGTCAAGGCATTGGCCAAAATCTCAGATGAATTCGGACATTCTGATGCTGAGGTATACACGTTCTTTTTGTGGGAATGGCAATTGCCTGGGCGTACTGCTGCCTTGGGTTTCAAAGAAGGAAGCAGTCAAGTGGATATTCCCTATTCCCAGGCCCGGCTTCACCCCATCTGCCGAAAAGCTGATGGCAAGCTCTGAAAGTGACATGGGTCGGGTCACATCTTCCCGAATGCAGAAGGACATATGGCTGTGCATGCGCGTAGGAAGTACAAAACCGAATGATCTGATTTATTGGCTGGGAGCATGACATGCAGCACCTAAGTTCAAGTTCACAAGACCTGAAGAAACACGAGTATCACGTTGTTACAACAGAATTTAATATGCTGCACACGTCACATTAGTACGTTTACAACACAAGTATTAATGCAAAATAAAGTACAACCAAACATTTATAATTTACAAGCCAATTATCTAATAAACCTTCAAGATGTGCAGTGAGCACATCGATGGTGAAAAATGATAAGACAGAGAGTCATGGACAGGCAAGTTTGCCACCTCCACTCATCTTATCAATGGTAGACCTATTCGTCTTTCTGCAACTTTGTATTTGTTGATTCCCCTTGGATTAAATTATTAAATTATAGTTTATTTTTCAAACAGCCCATGAAGGGACTATGAATTCTTATCTGTACCAGAAAATTCTTAAGGAGAATGTCTGGTCATCTGTCTGAGCTGAAGCTAAAGCTTAATTGAGTTATGCAGCAAGACAATAATCCGAAATATAAAAGCAAATCCACATCTGAATGGCTGAAAAGAAACTAAATAAAAGTTTTGGAATGGCCTAGTCAAAGTCCAGTATTGAACCCAATAGAGATGCTGTGGCAGGACCTGAAACTAGCAGTTCATTCTCAAACACCTACCAATTGTCTGAATTGATGCAGTTCTGCAAAGAAGAGTGGGCATTACATTTACATTACAGACATTTGGCATACGCTCTTATCCAGAGCAACGCACAACAAAGTGTATAAGAAGAGTGGGCAAAGAACTGTTTTTCATTTAATGAAATCAGGAAAAACAGTTTGAAAATAACACAAAACATGTGTTCACCCCAGATAGAGACTGTATAGTCTCTATTGTCTCTAGTGGTAAACTGGGGCAGTGCATGCTGCATATTGTAAGATTTTGAGTCATCGAAAGGGTGTTTGATAACTTCATGGAATAATGTCTTTTTGGAGGGAAGAACTTCTGTTTACGAATCAATATTCTTTTGCTAGATGTATTGTGAGGATCAGCTGTTTTTGTGACAATGATTCTGACTGGTCATATCTATTGATGTTCTCCTTTTGAATGCAATTTGACAGGAGTTGACTTGGTCTCTGTTTTCCTCTGTGTTTGTGTGTGTGTGTGTGTGTGTGTGTGTGTTATTTTCAGTTATAGTCAAGTCTAGGGGCTTCCAAAGCCTTGATATTTCTGTCCTGTAAGTACTTCATGGTTGATTTAGAAGTATGCTTGGGCTCAATGGCTTACTGAAAGTTTATGCTGTTATTGACCATAAGAGCTCCAGGACCCACAGATGCATGCAAAACATAATCAAAGACCGACCCCATATATAAATATACACAGACACACCCCACATTTCAATGCATGTATGACATTCTTTTCAATGTGAGTATCCTTTTGATCTCCCCCACAGCTGTGCCTGGCCAAAAAGCTTAATTTTAATCTCATCTGACCATAGTACCCAGTTCCAGTCCAAATTTAGCCTTGAAACTTCAATGGGAACTGGCCACTATGACCACACACTTGTGCCTATACATTGTCACAAAAATGTTTCACTTTTCAGAAAAAAAGTGGAGTAATGATAATAGTGGTGATGCCGGTGATGATGACAATGATTATTGGCAGTATTTAATAATATATTTGGTCACATACACTTAAACATAAATAGTTCACATTCATTTTTCAATGTTTGGATAAATATTGTAGTATAGTTATAACATTACACAAAATAATCGTTTTCCATTCTTTAACTGAGACTGTGCAAAGAGATGACAAGTGGGTTTGGCTGAGTTCCAAATTTCCACTAGATGGCACCAGATTCAAACACTGAAACTCTGAAGGTAATAATAGTGTTGTTTACATTATATATTATGTTATCTTTGTGACAAAATAGGAGAATAAATGATTGCATTGTTGCATTTGAGCAGAAAGCAAAGAATGCAGACAATTCACATAGCAGCAAATTCCTGGCATTTCGTTTTGTCTCCTGCAATCTATCGTAATTATACTTTTACAGTACAATTAATGCATGATGAGGTAGTCAGTGCTACCATAAAACACTGACAATCCATGTTAGCCTGTTACATTAAAATGCTTTTTTTCATTCATGGTAATATAAAATTAAATTTGTAAACACAGTCATGCAATCACAATCCAACAATACATAATGTGAAAATAATTAGTAATTCTCAAATTTCTTGTCGAAAAATGTAATGAAAATGTTATTATTCTCTAGGGTGCTACAACAGCAATACACCACATAAACAAAATCCCAGTTCTTCAATAAACTCTTAACTGCATAAATATCAATATCAGTATCCAAGAGTGTTATAAGGACAGAAGGTACACTGCTAGAGTTAAAAGTATCAGTTGATTTGCCATTTTGCTATGCACATTCTTCACTGAGAAATTACCTTAATGACTCATGCCAATGTGTTGATGTCAAGTCAGGAACTTTAATTTAATTTGATTAATTTCTAAATGCTTTTAGAAACTACTCATATTATCCAAATGGATAAATGTTGTATTTATTTATATATTTATTTGTTTGCAAATCTAGTGCCTTAATTTAAAAATATAGAGTCAGGCAGTTTATTGTAATGTAGATTATTATTAGATACTTAATTTTAACCTGGGAAACCACTGCTTGGTATTACAATAAGATCTAAGATTTTGTATTCACAAACTCAAATTTCTCCCTTGCATGCACATGAAACAGTTTCCATGTGACTTGCCATGAAATCTAGACTGATTGCTGCATTTCTGAGCTTTCTCTACACCATCTTCCTAGTTAACTGGAAAGAATACTTCTAGACTCACAATTAGACATGCTTGTAGCAGGAGTGTGTCTTACCCATGATGCCATGCTCTGCCCATCTGCACACAGCCAAGCTGCTTCTTCATTGCATAATTCAAGTCAGGGCTTTTGGAAAACAGCAAACCATTTGATATGTCCTGTAATGCATGTAGTAATGAAGGGGATGTAAGGTTTTAACCTACACCTACCTACAGATATATGCGTAATATATGTGTAGCATGGATCCAAATAAAATAATCAAGTGTGTGTGTGTGTGTGTGTGTGTGTGTGTTTTGCTGCTTGCAAATATCTAGATACTTCAATTAAACATCTTTGTCATGAGAGCATGTCTTCGCTAGTGTTTGCTCAATGACAAAGAAAATCCACTTTCGTGGCCTTTAGTTTTGTGTTGTGTTTGCTATTTAAATTGAGTTAAATTTTGTGTTTGCGGTGTGCTGCTCCTGCATTGCTCTTGGTCTGTACTATGTTATGTGTTTATGTTTTGTGTGGACCCCTGTGGCTGCTGCATGTGCAACAGATAATGGGGCTCCAAATATACAAATGAGACTTTGATACATGATGAGGATTGTCAAGAGAAAAGAAAAAACAGGGAACCTTGAAGTCTAAAACACAACACGCAATTTGTGGTTTGAGCCTGGAGACAATATCAAGCATGTGATTACCTGGACTGTTGAATTTTGGCAGTTATCCTCCACGTGGCCATCTAGGCAGTCCAAATCCAGAAATACTTTTTCAATCAGCGCTTGATGGGCATTTTCATTTACTGCCACATTGGCTAATACCTGACATTGTGTCCGACATGCTGAGTGTCAAAGGACATGAGCGTTGCATTGTCTTTCTTCTCAAGAGGCAGTGTCTCCGCTTCATTGGATGATTGACTTGTGGTTTGAGAGGTAGGCTCTAACAACCTTGTTTATTTCACTTTCATGCAAGAAACTTTGTGCAAATACTTTGGAAGAGGGGTGGGGGCGGTGCAAATGCAGGTTTTTGCTACCACCAATTACCCAACCTTAATTGGCAAATTAGTTGTATATACCATTGGTGGTTAAGTCAAATATTAGACCACAGATTTTGGATTTTGAAATTAGGAATAGGGATACTAAAAAATCTCATATCTCATATCATCTTATTCATGGGCTTTTACATACATTTTGTGAAAATTACAGATCATATAAATGATTGGGCTAGTTAAATAATCATGAACAAAAATGATACAGTGCTCCTTGCTCACCCCTGTTGTGGAATATAGTTTACAACATATGTAATATGTGCATGCACTTCTAAATGAGGCTCCAAGTCTTTTTCTGAGTCACAAATGTACAGATTCTTCCATAATAAGCATGTAGTATCCTAAATTGAAAAATGCATTATGTCTTGGGTCAACCACACCCATACATCTTACCAATTGAAAGGATAGCAACCCTGTACCAGCCCATGAACTAACCTTCCATCCTTATAACCATACATTCGGATAGTTTTGGCAATAGTTTTGGCACATTACCCACAGATATAGTTGTTATGCTTTCTTATGTATTTATAGGTCATGTTCCTTGTTGCATATGATCGCTTCCAGCCATCCATGTTTTGAGGCTGGCCATTGAGAACGTGCAGCCAGTGCCATAGGCAAGGGACACATTTCTTGGTGGAAGCATACATTCCTATGAGAACTGGATGGCACACTACTTCCTTGATTCTGACATCCTGTGGGATGGTTGATCTCCGATAAGTAGATGCCAATTGAGAAGCTCAGTGCTCCTGCACACCCTCACTTCCTGCTCTGTTTTTCTGAGAATAGGAAGCGGGGGCGAAATATTAAGGCAAAACACTATTGAGAACACTTGTGTGGGAGCCAGTGAAACTGCCAGCAGCATACCCAAGTAAGTTCCATAAATTGGGCTTTGGATGCAGTTCTTCAGTGTATTTCAACATTATGCAGGCTTATAATTCCCACGTTGACAGAATTTTCCCTTTTTCATTAGGGCAGTTTTATGCACAATCATGCTTCTGATTAAGAGATTTCGCAAAATGGAAACCATGCCATGTTGTGAAAGCCATTGCAATACAAACTAACCAATTTTATTGGTGGTGCGAATCTAATGTGTCCTTTATCACTGCACATCCTTTTTAGGAGCTTTGTCTTATTGGTTCTGTGAATTGTCAGACTGGTAAAATTCCCATTTCCCAGGAAATCGTGGCAGGAAGCTGCAGTGGAGCAATCTGGGAATCTGGGGGACTCACTGTCAGTGTAATGAATTGCAGCACTTGTGCAGCTGCCTTGCATTCCATGCCTTCTTCGCAGGAAATGTTCGCGGCTTAAATCCCTCACAAGCCCTTTGGTTTAATGAACCTGTGTGACCATGTAAATCTGGTCACTGAAGTGCCCCTGTCCTCCCAGACAACCTTTTTTTCTGGCACAACCACACATTTTTAATGGTAATGCATTTGGCTATCATGTGAGCGGTCCCCTTCTTGCGTAAATCCCTTAGTCCCACACCAATGTGCACTTCCAGTGTGCACAGCCCCACTCCCACTGCTAGTCCCAACAGATCTGTCTTACATCAGGAACAGGAAGTCCCACTGGTGCATGACAGCTGGGCTGCCATATGCGTGTGGCGGGAGGGTCAGAGGTCGCACTGAGAAACGGTTCCAGAAACTTACTGTTGTGTCAATGGGAGGTGAATATGCCCATTTAAAGAAATTATTTGAAAGTCAATGGCTTATGAAATCTGCAGAATCATTCAAGGGGGATAATGAAGGACAGACATAGTGGGTGAGGCTTTTTCTCTGTAATCACGGGCAATTACACAGGAACACAGAACATTTAACATAGTTTAAATTTGAGTCAATGTGCTAGGAAATGACTTGGCTGATTTTGACTGTCACCGTGGTGACCTTTTTGCTGCTGTATTCCTTCTCGCTGCCAGATGGATGAACCTGCCACATCTTCTCTCCACTGCTGTCAAATCTGTGCAAATTTGTGTAATATAGTGTATGTGTCTGTTATAGACTAGTCAGTTGTATATATAGGGCCTGGAGACTGACAAATATGCTTGTTTCTGTGTGTGTATGTGTGTGTGAATGTGTTAAAGAGTACATCTGAATCTGACCATGTTGTAGTGTGTGTGTAATACAGGCAAACAGAAAATATGTCAGTTATGCAAACCTTCACAAAGGCCTATGAAGCAACTGTTATAAAAAATACATTTTAAAATATTTTCAACATATTATATTCAATACATAAACTACTATGTGTGTTATATAATGAAAAATAACACCTGGGAATTTGCATTTTAACATATATAACTTTTTTGCAAAGGGAGAGAATCCCCTACTGTTTTATTGAATTGTGTTATCCCTATTTGCACAAAATATGAATGTATATAACACGTTACAGTTAATATTCTTTTCATGTCAAGGTTTTCTCTTCCCTGGGGCATATATGATAAAACATCTGTTGAAAACAGCACAGCTGACATAGTACACCATCTGGAACCATATTTACCAGAATGTGTGCCCTTTAATAATTTTCTATTCGACTAATCAATAAAGTGGAGTTTCTTAAGCTCACCGGTTGAATGGTATTCCTACTAAATAATAAATAGCCTTTTGTTCCACTGGCTAATTTATATTACCTCTCAAGTTGGGAAGAAGAAAGCACTGGCTCATTAAAAGGTACACAGAAGGGCTGCTCAAATGTTTCATAGTTTATTAGTCTCATCTTTTTTATTAATCCTCTTTTAACATCGTCCCCTTTCTTTCACATCCTTTTAATATTCCTCTGCTTCAATCAATGTCATCCTCCTGCCCAGATTCATCTTTCTCTTGCTTGTCTTCTTTCTCTTTTTGTTCTTCCTGTTTATCTTGAAAACTTGATAATTTGCCCTATATAATAGTATGAACATATTAGAAAATACCAAGCAGCATACTGTGAAACTGACAAACTGCTTAGCATAAACATGTCACGCTTGGGCATGATACTCAGGTGGACATGGGTCCGCCAAAAACTTATGACACAGGGATCATTCAACCCTACACCCCAGCTCAACCACTCTGCTCTGCTGCAGCAGGCCATCCATGTGAATGGTTTTCACTCGTCCCAGCCACGGAGCTTCTCCACCCTAGCTCCCGAGTGGTGGAACGAACTCTCCATTCCTCTACGAACCATTCAGTAACTACCCATTTTCCGCCATGGTCTGAAGATGGATCTCTTCAGTCTGAACCTTGACTACTCCTCTGCAGGGTTACTCCCAATCTAGTATAACTCTCTTATACCACTTGTGTCTTGATTGTCTAGCACTTTCATGTTGCACTTGTATCTTCATCTAGCACTCTTGTGTTGCACTAGTATCATTATCTTGATGTTGTAGTTCTTTATCATATCTCTTGTAATTATGCCTCACATCTAGTTTGACTTTCCATAACTGCACTGATATATGCTTAGTTGTATGCTTAAGCCTACACTTACTGCGTGAACTAAACTTGATGTTCATGGCTATGGATAACTGGTACTTCATGAGAATTGTACCTTGCTGGACCTGTGTTCTGTAGTTGTTCCATTGACTTTTGGTATGCACTTACTGTATGTCGCTTTGCATCTGCCAAAATAAAATGTAAAATCTGTTTCACTTGAAGCTTGCTGAATTCACAGGCAGTCATCATTGGTTTTAAAAAAAATCTGCATATTGTAGTTCACAAAGTAAAAGCGTATTTCAGGAGTGGAGTAGCCTTCATTGCTTCCACTGCTTCTAACATTGATCTGCAATGATTTGAACATCTGAATATCTGAACTGAACATTTCCTGCAATGCTGAAACTGGCTTTATTACTTGCTGGTTTCTTGTTCACGTGCAAGCTATGGTGGGAGATGACAAATTGCAGATTTGTCCAAGTACAGCATCTGAACCAGTTGTGCAGGGTTGTGCCTGGTTTCAGGAAAGTGGACTGTTACAAGGATGGTCGGTCGGCGGATTTTACAATTTTGGAGCAAAGACTCAACTTTTGCTACCGAAGTGGGGTGTTTATTTACAAAGTGCCCCCACCTATTATACAACATTTACATGTATGTACAAAACAAAAGAATCAGCACATCAATTATACTCATTCAATTACACTCAACCAAATACACCCACCACCTGCCAGCCCCTACTGAGAGCAAAATGACCTGTTTATACACAACACGTTATCTATATCCGGACTATACGATTTCCATACAATATTCAATTATCTCAGAAGAAATTACAGTATATATTTTTACGTATATAAATAATTATACATATATTATCCATTGCTATTTTATATGTAATAATCGCCTATGTAACTGGGTATGAGGAAATATTAGGAATGCACTTCATGTTCCCCCAACCCAGTCTGAAATAGCCAATCATTCGGTGCAGCACTTCCAATAAAATTGCACAGAATCGTGACGCTCGAATCACGTCATGTTAGTTTGAAAATGGAACAAACGGAATAAACCACGGTTGGTAGCAACTCCTAACACATTGCGTTTTTTGAACATGGTATGTTAAAATAAATCAGTTTAAAGTTTGGAACCAGATACGTATGTTTTAGTGGTTTGCAGTATATTGTGGTGGTCAACAGATGTACAGTAGTGAATGTGGTTGAGTTGACAAACCGGCAAAAGAAAAAAAAAATGGTGCGCACTACATTTATGAAAACGACATACTCGCGCCAAACAATCGCTGCCATAATCAGATACAGTTTAAAACGCGAATGTTTAAAAGAAAAAAAAAGTGTCCTAGCAGAAGCGGTGGGTTCGCTCCGTTACATGGACCAATGACCCTCTTTGCTGATTCGACCCACAAATAAAGTTGTGGTCTGACTGAAGTCACACCTTCTCATCACACGACCACACCAAGCTTAATCACAGGACAGGCGGACGGGAGGAACAGCATGTCAGAGAAAAGCGAGCTGTCAATCATGTCACTGGCGATTTCAGCACAGCCAAGCTGGAAGGGTATCATGTTTAACAGAACAGCCACATAACCTTTAAACAATTTAGAGTTTGCACTTTATTTCAAAAGTTGCTTTATAACGTTTCAAAAATGGATGTATTGCCTCCCAACTTTTTGCATTATCATTTATCTATGATCAACTTTTGTTCTGTCACCACAGATATGTAGACAGCAAGATATATTTGGCTTGTTTTTTGAGCATATTCATTCATATTGCTAATTAAGGCACATACAAGTTCCCCTTCTTATTACCTCCTTTTTTATTCCTGTAAATGTAGTGATGAAAAGTATCAAATGGAATACAGGCAAAGGGAAAAGCACTAAAGGAATTATAGGGAGAGTCTTCATGATTCTCTGCTAATTATAGATACTGTTGAAGTTTTCTTCTTTCTGTCTGAAACTCTGAGAGCAGGAAATTGCTTCAGTGAGGTTTTTAGACTATCGCTGATACAGAACTGAGGAATGTGGGGCAGCGGAAAGGCTAACCCTTATCCTCTATCTTAGGTGAAGCCCAAATGACGAAGGAAATGTTTGTTTTCCTCTTCCTGTTGGTGGGGGACTGCAGGCTTGACCGGGTCTGCCGGTGTCTGAACACACTTGCATCGCACCCTCGTACATTTGAGCAAGAGAGCGGAAGGGGGGCTAAACATCCAGTCGGTCTTAGGCAGCACTGTTCGGCCCAGACCCTGGGGGGCAGCCGTGCTTGTGGGCTACTGTTTGAGCCAGACAGCTGCTTCAGTTAAGTGGTTTTCCAGGCTCAGTTTAGAGGGACTTTCTGGTTTAAATACAGCTTGATAAACCCGCTGAACCATGGCCATCCAGGACCAGCGCCCAAATCGTCCTCTTCCCAGGGTGGTTTTCTGTAGCTGTGCTTTCAGCTCCTTAACAGCCCAAAGCAAACAATCCTCACCAAAGCCAACACTCCATTTCTACCTTATCCACTGTAATGCACTTTCTTTGGAATGCTTAATACAAAAACTGTTATGAGTGAAATGTGCTATTTTTCATTATAATTAAACCAAACCAGAAGCTGGCGAATATTTTAAAAAACCTTTGACACTGAAAGATCAGCAGACAAAGATAAACAGATTTACAGCCAAATGAATGTTTCTAACCACAACTTTTGGATTCCATCCAGATTGCAAAAGTCCTGGATTGCGGAAAGATGGAATTTCGTGATATTTGTTTAATCGAAAAGCAAGAATGTTGGAGATTTAGTTCCTGAGCAATCAAACCCCAATTTTAGGTTTAAGACTTATATGCATGCTAACATGTGCAGCCTATAACATTAATAACTTCAATTAATATAAGCAAAGTCGTTTTTCTGAACCTGTTTCAGCACATATGAACAGCCTGTAATTGTAACCGTCAAGGCCAGATTAAGGCAACGGGAGCTAAAATCAAACTGGTTAGGAAACATTATCCCTTGTCTCCAAGTAAAATCAGTTAAATAAGTTTTACAACTTTAATTATATAAATATGCATAGTTCATTTTCCAGAAATGTGTTGAAATGCTGGGAAAATCCAGCATTTCGTCTGTAATGTGTGACCAATAACCAACACATACCGAAGGCTTGCATACATACATCCAGTTTACTCATAGTCATAATTCCACGTTCAGTACTTCAAGATAGCCCTTTATCGACATCAGCTTCAGAATTTTGATGGATTTGCAACTCCCATGTATGTATTAGCTCTTCATTAAAAATATTATTACCCCTTAGCCCCCTCACACATGCATAAAACAAGTAATAATATTATAACAATTAAATCCAGTGCCATATGTGTTGTCAGATTTCAGAGGTAATCAACAGGAGACATCCATCTGGGGATTATTGTATTACAGGCTACTAGCACAGGCTCCATCTCGGAGACCTAATTTCCTACCGTAGAAATTCAACTGCTGACCTTGAAAGATTGACTGAAGCCAACATGGATTCCTTTACTTAAGGACCGCCTCCCTCAGGCCCCATTTTGACATGCCTTGCTTATTACACTTTATTTTGAAAACATTTTCAAGCTCTGTTCAGGTTGTGCTACATAACACCCCACAAAACATCAGAGGGGGGCAGAAGGGATCACCGAGTTCTCCCATGGTGTCCACAGATCCACGGTTGTATCAGATGAAATTTCAGGTGCATTCAGCCATGCAAAAAGTTATCTTCAAAAACTTTTTTTTAAAACAACGCTAGTGTAATAATGTGACTGAACTTGAATTGTAGTTTGAAAGTAGCGTTACATATTGCGGCACCAAATATTATTTGCTTGCTTGAACATGCGTGTCAGTCTTAACTGAATCCTCTCATGCTAAGCTTGTTAGTCAGAGAGCTAATTGAATGGGAGGTGGAAGAGGCTTCAGCAGTTTAATTCCATTAAGTTACCACCATCCCTGTTGCACTTATTGTGAGCGAAGGTTATCCATAAACACTAAATCAAAATTGATTTATAATTAAGCATAATACTGTTTCATGCACACTGGACTGCCCACCTCAAATTAAGGACAGGAGTGCTCTGCAATCATTGCAGTGTTCCTTTTCAGTAAGTATACCAATATTAACATATACCAATAACTGCATTCTGTTTTAAATCATCAACCAAACGGTAAGTGCCAGAGTCACTATGATAGCAGAAACTACTTTGCTTCTTTAGTCTACAACCTCGTGAAAAAACTCCATACATACTGTATACTCTTCATCACAAAACTGCAGCCAATTCTTTCTAGTTCCTCTCAGAAAACCCAATGCGATCGATTAATTGCCTGAGGCTCTGATTAAAATATGCTATGATAAAAGGAAGCCAATGGGCTGAGGCCAGAGGGAGGGGGGTTTCCAAGCAATGCACTGTTGCTTATTTATTTTCAAAGACTAAAAGCAGGATAAACATTTGGGAGCAAAGAAATGACATGGGAGGCAAATGAGAATAAAAGTGCCTTTCCCACAAGCCTTTTCAAGCAAGGGAATGGGTGTTTATCTGCTTTCCCACTTTCAACTTCTTTTGCTCTGCAGGGAGGCAGCGGTGGAACCATTGCTACAGACATGTATGGAGCTCAGCTCTGGAGAGAACGAGACTGGAGTCAAAGGTCAGTGGGGCAACATTAACCAGGTAGCGCCTCTCACGGAAGGATTTGGGGGTGGGAGAGGGGAGGGGGAGGTCGGCAGTGAATACATTCACTCTGGTACCCTGGGACACAGCAGTTAACCCATTGCGCTCCACTAATAATCCTGCTGTACATGGGACTATGGAGAATGAGGGAGGTTGACTGAAAGGGAGGAAGACTAAATAAATGGCAGTGGAAGAGTAAGTGTACATACTTTTTTCCAATGTCAATGAAATGGAATGAAAATCAGTGCAGTACCCCTTAGTCCATATCACACAATAGCACCCTGACTGGATCCAAACTTCTCTACTTATCCCTGAATCCCAATTGGTTGTTCTCTTATTTGGACTCCCCTGGAGATATTTCTACAGTGTGGAGATAGATCACCAAGGCAACCTCAGTGCTTAACTCCTTTGTGTGCAAATAAGAAGTGACATATGGCATCTGGCTCTGATTGCACCATGAATGACTTCCTCAAAGCCCCCAGCACCTGATATGGCATTGTAGCTCTATGCCCAGTGAACAGTTAGAGAGACAAATCGTTACATGCTTCCAGTGGTAGCAATTCACTACGTAGCTGATACCAGCATATATTTTTCATTTCTGTGTCTTAAAATGCATGATTTGGAGAATGGCTACAACTCAAGTTGATTGAAAAAAAACATATTGGTCTTTTGAAACGCCAATTTCTTATTTTTATTTTTTTTGCTCAGTCTGAAAGAATGGGGGTTAGAGAGAAGATATGCAGTAAAAAAAAAAAAATTAAGTTTTATTGCGTATTTGAGAGAAAAGAACATTTATTTGTGGTTCATTTGAATTTGACATCTTTAGATTAGAATTAGCCAGCATGCATTTTAAAAGCATTCATAAGAACATAAGAACAGTGATGATGAGAACAGGCCATTCAGCCCAACTTGGCTCATTTTCTATTTTTATTTTTGATGAAATGTTGAGAGAAATAACATAAGCTCTTCTGAGCAAGCATATCGTATTTTTTCTTAAAATCATTTACACACTCACATTGCATTGTTTAGCTCTCTGAGGTTTGATCAAAGTAATAGAACAGACAACAGTACCATCACATTCTGATTGGGGTTATATTTAGACAACAGCCAGGATGCAAACTACATGGAGTAATCAGATTAAGTTGTACTATTTAAAAAACACCATTTTATTTTAAGTGTATAGTACAATTCTAGTCAACCTGGAAAAGTATGCATATGTATGTACGTGCAAAAAAGAGAAACCTCACATGAACCCATAAGGCTATAGGCTATATAAACTGGTAAACAAAATTTATGGCCAAATGATGATTTCCCTGACTACAGAGTGCAAACTCAGCTAGGCCAGTGACCTCGTTTTCGGACCAAGTAGCTTACAATCGTCCTTGTGATCCTACAGTAGCCTATGTGTTTTCCCAACAAACGCAATGTCCAGTTTATCGGCGTGAAAAGGAGATTTAGCCTAATCGTGTTCTCCTGGCACTTGTTTTGTTTGACACTTACAAGGAAACAAAAACTAAGGTTATGGTTATGACTACGTATAGGCTTGCAAAAAATCAATGCGTGACTGCACGTCAACACTGCACATCTTTATAAGTGTTTACAATCCTTACGAGTCTGGATGAAAGGGATGTTCATGCAGTACAGTAACACTGTTGTAGGTTGGACACCAAGTATTAAAGAAATTTACAGTTAATGGCGTTAGAAGAGATCTAGGCTACAGACAGTTGCATGTTTTCCATCGACGTGGATGCTTTCCCGGAGTTTAAAAAGAATTAGAATTACTGTTTAAACTAGAGCAAAACTTCAGGTCCGTCTTATTATTTTTTTGCGAACCACAGTAGGTCACGTTTCTCCTGAAATTTTGCTTGAAACAGCAGGCGGAGTCAGCGAGACTGTGCCGTGGATTACTTTAACAGTCAAAGCGTGCTGGGAGGAGCTAAACCACACAGCGGAGTCACACGAAACTTCAGAGCTACAGTTTGCTTACTTGACAATATCTCAGTATTT
This sequence comes from Anguilla anguilla, assembly GCF_013347855.1. Taxonomy (NCBI): domain Eukaryota; kingdom Metazoa; phylum Chordata; class Actinopteri; order Anguilliformes; family Anguillidae; genus Anguilla; species Anguilla anguilla. Next base: position 19,111,080 of record NC_049208.1, on the reverse strand, counting down.
ACATCTGCTATTCTATCTAGAGACAAAGTTCCATTGCGCTCCGCGTTTGATGGCTTTTCGGCTTTTCAGTGGCCTTACAGTATATTTTCTACTCGCATACAAGGACACATGCGCCTCTGAATGAATGAAAGGCACATGGTATTTTTTAGTTCAGTAATCTCCGAAACAAAGGCAGTTCTGTGGATAAATTGGATTTGTTTTCTGCTGCATCCCAAGAATACTTGGAAAAAAGAATGTCTGAAACGGACTAAGAACTGAAACCCTGGTTGATATTTATCATTAACACATGGTTTGGATGGAACTCTTGCATTCTCTAATCCTTTTGGATTAATTAAATAAGAATCATGGATAATTTCTTCACTGAGGTGAGTTAACCCAAACATATTACTGTGTCATTAAAACCTAATTAATATGGAGATGTAGTGCAATATTATTTTAGCCAATTCATTTGTGTTGCACAAAAATATTCACAGTATTCTTTACACAGGTAATTCGTGATGTTATCTGATTGATGTTTCCTTTCGGTAAACCCAAGGTTTCCTCGTCATTAGTTAAACAATTTGTCATGAGTAGGGCACTTTTATACCTGATACCTGTAACAAAGGCCTACCGTATATTAATGCGATGGAAGACGTTGATCCGTTGGAACACAGCAGGATCTGTAGGGTAGTGAATTAAACCGGTGAAACACACCGGGACAAGTTCTTCTGGAAGACTGCCCAGTTGAACTCTGTGGGTTTTGGTATTTCCTTAGTTATTTATTTATTTTTAATTTCCTGCAAGAGCTATTTTTAGACGTAAAATGTATAGACTACTTGTTAACAGCATCGGGGAAAAGTTTTAAGTAAAACAATTTTCTGAACAGCAATAAATGTCTTCATTGTCCATGTTTCCCACTTGTTGTGTATCCTGCAGCAACAACGACGTACTAGGATACGACTACAACAACTACTACTGCGCTGATACTACTACTACTACTACTACTACTACTACTACTAATAATAATAATAATAATAATAATAATAATAATAATAGATAACTGCATGTGTGATTTGGGGAATCAATAAAATTGGTTAATTATGTTTGGAAATTATATTTGAACTGCACGTGATAAAGTGAGTGCACTTTCTGTCTACTGATACTATGACTGTGGCATAGACTTTCGCAACGTCAGTAATGTCAGCGAAAGTCAGTCTACCCGCTCAGATATGAGTAATGAATAAGCGAGAGCGTTGTGTCACACCTTGACTCGCAACATAAAGGCGTTTTTGTCCCATAAATTGTTGCGCCAGCCTGTCCAAAATGCATCTTTGTGTAGTACACATGTTGTCATAAAAGTGGCTGGGGGAAGAAAAAAAAAACAGTCAGATGCCCTCCGCTAGTGAAATAACTTTTTTTTTTTTTTTTTTTTTTTAATTAAAGTTTATTTCATAAACCGGTTGTAAATAGTAACCGGTTGAGTCTTGTAACTCCAATTGCCACTCATGATATCCAGAAGCAATAAAAATCAACAGCTGACAGATCCATTTGCCAAAACTGCCAAGACTCATACAATAGTCTCAAATATCACTCTTCTGGCCTAGTCTCTCTCACTCTCTCAAAACAAAGAGCTAGTCTTTAAGGAAAAGGCCACTTGACGAGGAAGTGAACTCTCCTTTCCAAATGTGAAGATTTTGTTTTCAAGTGTAGGCACTAACTCTCAACATTGTATATAACCTAACTATGTTGAATCTAAGTCATAGATCGTTAATTATGCTACTAGGCCTACTGTTGATAATGTTTTTAGAATTCATTGCTTACAGGATTTTCCGCCCTTATCTATATGACTGCTTTACCTTGTGTCAACAACGTAGGGTAACTTATGTTCTCACCTGTCAATGCTTCTTGCTGAATGGACTGTATTTGTTTAAATCGCAAGCATTATGGTTTTTCATTGGCGTTCCAAAGTTGTCGTTTAACTCCACCCACCAGGAAGCAAGTACCTGGCTGCTGTGGTTGGGAGAGGAGAGCACTAGGTTTTCTGCATCAGTGACTTTGACCGTCGCTGATTGGCTTGTACGCGGATCGCCTGTTGAGTTCAGTGAATATATCAATTACTCCAGGTTATTTACCGATCAGCGTCCAGACAAAAAGCTTACTGTCTTTGAAAAATATCACTGCTCGTGTATATACACTGTTTCCCCTGAAGCAAAATAGTCATCTTCAAGTGAATGTTAACTGGTTACCCCCCAGCTGCTGTAGCTTTAAACACACAGGCGTGTTATTCTGAAGATTATCTTCTCACGATGCAAATATTTAGTTTATTGAACGCACAACAGGAAACAAACACTTGTGGGTGGAATTTTGCAGCTACTGAAATGCACCATGGGTGTGTTTCATGGATCATTTTTAGTACTGTGTCAGTAGAGCATTTTGCAGAATTTGGAGTGCCTTCAGAATTTCTGACTTGGAGTAAACCATACATTTGATGAGAAATGGTAGTCTTATAGGGAAAACATGGGATACATTTACATGGAGAGAACTATGCGATGGCTGCATTTCTCATTAGGGGAGTTAAACATAAGTCCCTTATATGAATTATTTCATAATTCATTGCATCCCACAAAACAGTTTAAAGTTAGTTCAGATTAAAACATTTAATACGTTTAAAGAGTTGTTCTGACAAAAAGGCAAAAAGTAACAGTGCTGTTTTAAGAGAGGTCTGTTTATTTGACTTACCAGGTCAGTTTAATTGAAATACAGTTCAGCTAGATTGACACAAGTGACATTTCCCTGCTGACACTTCTACATAACTAAAAAACATTTTTTCCACAATTGGCAGTTTCAGCATATAATTACATTTAAAAAAAAATTAAAATTGGCAGGATCCTTTTTATCATGAAAAATGGCCTGCATCTTCTCTGTGTTAATTTGTCCTACAAAACATACCTTTTCAGAGAAACAGATTTGGACGTCTTCTAGAATGACTGGTGTTGCCTGCATAGCCAGGTGACCCACACAAAAGACAAGCAACTTATTTTGCAAAAAAACCTTTCCCATTTGCTAAACAACATAATACTTTCATCCAATTTGGAATTCATAAAGAACAATTGCAGTAGGCTCCTTTTCTTGCTGTTAGCGCCTTCATCCATCTAGGAGAGGTACGCCAGCATGTGTGTTCTCGGAAGTGCCTTTGGCCAGCCCCCTCTTCTTTTACCTCTGCACTCCACCAGGTGAGCTGTGTAGCCGTTTTGTTGGAGGATTTTACTGTGCAGGTTTGAGTTCAAGGTACTGAACCTGCAGAAAATAATTCTGACTGAATATTTTGGTCCACTGGTTTTTGACCCATTGCTGGTGTATATTTTCCACCATATGACAAAGCAAACACCTTTACTTGCTGAATAGTCCAATATATAAAACCGTAGAGGCTGCTTCAATTATGCATGCAGGGCTATGGTATGTTGTCCATTTCCACAGCAAGGTGTAAATTGCCTCAGAATGCAAGTCCTCCATCCAGGCCTTTATGTGAACATGGCCTTAAACCTCAGAAACTTAACTGCTGCTGTAAGTGAGCCAAGCATATGTAAGAGAGCCTTTAAAAAAAGCTTGTGTTGAGCACTTTCTTTTCCTTCTACATTTAAAAGTGCCATTTCCTGCCCATTGACTGTTAACATTCTTTACCTTTTCTCAAGTATTTTAATATCCCACATGCTTTTTCTCTTAAGAATAAAAGCCTCTTATCCTGCTTAAATTAAACACCGTATAGTTAATTAATTGTAATTGTGGAAGAATATGCACTCCTGATATTTTCTGAATGAATATTGAGTATTTGCCGTGCTTTGCGTCAATGAGTGTCAGTCTCTTTAATTTGTTAGTGTTCATTGTGTTTAAATTCTAGAGTTACTGATGAGTTAGAACACTGCTGTTTAAAACAATATGTCGTTGAGTGGGTGCGGCTGTTTTGCTGGAATGCAAAACAAACAACCTAAAGCAGAGTAAATTAACTTAATCAGGAGGCACAAGCATGCCATCCAAGTCCCATTCCTTGGGGAGGGGTGACCTTTGTTGGATAGATGATGTCTGTTGAGTACAGGAGGTAGTGAGCTGGGCCTCTTCGGAGGGTGAGTGCTGTCTGTTCACACATGCACACAATGTGGATGATTGTCAACATTACTGTGATGGATAAGGTCCTAATTGGCATACGCCACAGGACAGAAAAACACACACTTTGGTCGCACATTACATGCTCACCCTCACATATGCTTGCTCTCTCTCTTTCTCACAGACATGCATGCACGCACACACATGCACACGCACACTCAGGTACGCACTTGCACACAAACAGCCCCAACACATAGGTCTATTGGTGAGAGAGAGAGATATCGCAAATCTCCATTTGGACTGATGTTTCCCCATTCTTATTGTCCAGTTACTCTTAAAGGCATTGGGCATATTCCACTAAAAGCCATTTGGCTGCTGAATGATTCAACAGCTATTGTACGGGGGCTATTTAAAAGGTGCCCATTAAGAATCTTTTTGATGTTGAACATTCATTAAAAACCTAGTGCAATTTGGACAATACTGATATCTGTAAGGACTGTGGTGGTCAATGCCTTGCATTGTGTTCTCTGTGAAACCGTGGTAGTTATTATGCCAACATCACTTCATTAGCAAAGGCTGCTCTCATACTCTGAAGTGGTTCAGGTTATTGCAAAGTGGAACGTGCAGATAGAAACCAGTCTATTATCTCAGTCCCAAAGGACAGTCTCCCTTCCTTGAAACTCAGTGTCAGACTGTGTGCAAAGTGGGGTGATGAGTTCAAATCCTATGTAGAAGACTACATTGTAAAACAGAACTGCCCACGCCGGTCCATTGAAACCCTGAAAAGGATAAACTTAAAACTTCATCAGCCAGATACGTGTGTGTATGTGCATGAGCGTATTTGTCTTTGTACTAGTTTGCATGTGTGGACTAGTGTTTGTCATTGTGCATATAGGTCTGTTTGTATGTGTGTAGGTGTGTCTATGTACAAGTTTGTATTTCTGTGTAGGTGTACAACTGTGTATGTATGACAAATACAGTAGCTATTTGTCTCAAGAGGTTTTTACTTGCTAATGTGTCGATGCAAAACTATCTTGTTATATAGAAGGTCAAAGCACTTTTGTAAGTTGTTCTTGTTAAGAGTGTCTGCCAAACGATGCAAATTTTGGTGTAGAATGGAAATGTGTGAAACCTGTTAATCTTCAGTGAGATCTTTGCTGAAAAATGTTGAGTGCTGGTCTTTTTGAATATGGATACTGAAATTCATTTGATTTACTCACTCAAGGTTTTAGGGTATGGGACCCATTTCTTTTTAATAATGTACCAAAGTAAATGAAACTCACAGAGAGAAACATTAATTTCATATAAGAGGGCTGGTAAACAAAGTTACTGAGAGGCCACGTATGGTCACCACATGATCAAGGTTTGACCTGGATTCGCATGTTAATTTTTGAAGGCAAAGTGGTGATGGCCTGTACTTGAATCGCGCAAGCGTGTGTCTTATTGTCAAACTGAGCGATAGTGGTCATTTGCGATGTAAATCTGACCTTGCTTTGCATGAGAAACGGTCTGAATTTTATTTTCTTCTCAATAAGCAGTTAACAGGCAGTATTCTAGAATTACTTCGGTAATTCTTTAGCTAAATAGCTACATTTATTTTGGTATATATTTGTGCAACATCAGATTATTTACAAAATAACAAAAATGCAATACAGGGCTAGGCAAATAGTCTTGTGTTGTACAGCAGAGACTGCAAAGTTCCCTCACCATACAACAACAATTAAGCACGGCTGTTATGGCTGTTCAAAGAACACATTTTCTAAGAAAGGATTTGGGAGCTGGAGGTTTTTAAAAAAAAAAGAATTCTATCCTTTTGCATTGTACAAAAGCCTGGTATCAGGTCACAGAGTCCATTTTGTGAGGGTTGTGTTCTAGTTTTATGCATCTTAACCACAGTAATGCAGGTTAGCAATAATTAGGTCTCAAGTACAAGAGCATTCAATTTGCGCTGCTTAGATTGAGTGGACTGTCTCTGCTGGTTCTGGCGCTGTACTTGGGTGAAGCAAACTTGACTTGTACCAGAGCTGCAATCCAGGAAGTATTATATAACATTTAACTAGTTTTTATATTTCTGTTGAGCATGCAAATTAAATCCTAATATGACAAAGTGAGGAGCAAATCATGGCCATTTGATGAAAAGGCTCGTGTGGCTACTTTTTGGACAAGCAGTGGTGAACTAGTTCAGGATTTAGGTTTGTGACAATGGGAGAATATGTTCCTAATGCTGAAGTCACACACCAATTTAAAATCTCTGGTTTCTACTTTACTTTCAAGACCTTTAAATTTTTCAAAGGCTCAAAACCATTGCTGCTGAAATAATGCCGCAACTATCATTTTTCACCTAAAGCTACATTTCAGTGTTGCTACCTATGCCATTCTTGTAGATCTGATTCAGTTACTGCTAATTTAGTTTTGAGCTCCTAGAAATATTTTGAGTGTTTTATTGCTTTTCCCATTAATTCTTCCTATTGTTCTCTCTCAAGACAGGAATAAAGAATACTTTTGCTATCAGCACAGATCTTTTTGTCCTGAAAAATATTTTCATTTGACTTGCTGTGGAAGAAGGTGAATCAGGTGCAGCACCAATTGATACTGAAGTGTGTTTGTACTGCAGCTAACTGGTTCTGTTCTGTTTCCATCAATGTGTCATATATGATCACTGCATGTTAAATCTGCAGGTCAGTGAAGCCAGGCACTAAAAATGTTTTGGCAATCAGTTTGAAAATCATCATGGGGGTTCATCAAATTGAATGCATCTCAATTTTCGCTTCCATTGAGGAGCTAGCCAATAGCGAACAAATAAACACAAGCTTACGGTGCCGGAACTTGGCCCAGGAGCCAACCTTGGCTCCTTGCAGACAGCCACTCGCAATTCAGCGCTGCAGTCACAGTGGCCTCAGTGCAACAACGGCGCCTGTTGTTTTCCCCCTACGGGGTGAAACAGAGAGGAAAGGCAGTGTTTATGTTACAGCCTACAGCTCCTGACTCTACTCGGAGCCTAAATCCCCTCCAAATGCGCCCCCTCCCCCCGGGCGCCTTGTGCACCGTGTTGCCGCAGCTGGCCAGAGACCATGGCTTTTATTTCCAGGGCAGCCAGTGTAAAGCAAACACACATTCGAAAAGTAGGTCAGGTAGCCACTGAGAATGGACAGAAAATGGGGGGGGGGGGTTTCCTGGAGTGTGGAGAGTTTCGTCATCCTTTGACAGACAGGAACTGACTCCTCAACGAGCCAAAACAGACCAGACGGCAACAGGAACAAAAGACTGGCCAGCTGTACCCAAGCGGCCTCTGCCTGGTGTTGATTGCTCGATTTAAGGGGCTGTCCAGTCCTTCTGACTTGCAGGCTTTTTTAGTGTTCCGGCACTACATAGTCCTGTAGTTATGGCTCCAGCCAAATTCAAGTCTTAACTGTTCCACTTCAAGCAACGTATTTAGGGCCTGTACACATAACATTACATTACATTACAGGCATTTAGCAGACGCTCTTATCCAGAGCGACTTACACAACTTTTTACATAGCACTTTACATTGTATCCATTTATACAGCTGGATATATACTGAAGCAATGCAGGTTAAGTACCTTGCTCAAGGGTACAACGGCAGTGTCCTTACCCGGGAATCGAACCTGCGACCTTTCGGTTACAAGCGCAGTTCCTTACCCACTGTGCCACACTCCGTCCATAAATATTCAAATATCTTACTCCTGTCTGTTTATTTAAGATGAAAAATATTGACCGATGCATCCAGAAAATTCAGCTGGAATGTATTTGCTTTCGATGACTATAAAATAGCTTGTCTAATATTTATTTAAGTGTTATTTTATATTTGTTTATTTTTTCCACGCTTTTTGAAAAAGCTTGGCTATTAGAGGTTATACAAATGGCATACCCTTCATCAATGTCTTCTCTGAATTGTGGGAACTACTATTATGTTTGCCTAAAAAATTACTAGAGTGTGGGACCTCTGTAATTGTGGGATTTTCTATGACTTTATACACGCTCATGTTGTTCCTCTGTATAAACTTATCCCAGGACTAGTGATGGCAGAGACTTGCCAAAATGCGCTTGATCTCATTTCAAACCATTCAGTTTTGTAACAGATGTGAACCTTATATGTCATATTCGCAACTGCACAAATAGAACATATGCAAATAACGAGCATTCGTTAGCCTATACCCGTGAAACAAAATTACAGGTACATATTATGTGTTCTGCAATACAGTAAATGAACTTTTGATAATAATGGAAGGACTATTTGGTCTCATCAGCCTATCAACACAAAGGTCATGAGCCCAGGTTGAAAATATCTGATTAAACTTTAAAAATGACAGTTTTGTGTCAACCTTTGAGTCGACCTTTCCAGCCCAGTTTTGCTCAACGTGAGATGTAATATTCTTTTAGGGAGGGGTATGTAAATCCAGTTATAAAAGCATTAAATTAGACAGGAGAGAGCAACCTCATGCCCTTTATGTTGATAGTTGATGGACAGTTGATCATATTTTGGAATATCTATCGGAATACATTGTGGAATATTACAGGTATTACTATCTGGATAGTGGTGGAATCCTATCCTGTCATAGGACTCTAGGATTAATATACAGTACATACATAGAAAGGTTTCACTACCTAATGTCAGTGTGCAGCACTAATTCAAACAGAACAACAGTTACAGCCAAGATGGGTCTACAGATATCATGGAATTGCCCAACCATTGATTCAGTCCCTTATAGCAGTGGTTCCTAACCTTGGTCCTGGGGACCCCCTGTGTATGCTGGTTTTCTTTACAATCACAATTGCAATCCCATAATTTTATCAAGCTGTTAATTTCTCTTAGTGAAACAAGTCCCATGTTTATTTTACACAATTACATAAAAAGAGGTCATAAAATGATTTAACTGACTAAATTAAAGACTGAGGTCCTAACTGGCGAAAGTGTGGCCACAGCAACTAAAACTTACCATTTGGTAGATAATGAGATAAAGAATCAAAAGACAACGAAAATGACAATGAGCCAAACCTGCCTTGCATTAATAATTTTAATGAGAAAGTTAGAAAAGAACTATGCATGTGTTATAAAACACGTGTTCAGCAACCTAATTAGGAGCATATTGATTCATCAGGCTTTAATTTGGTAAGTTAAAAAGAAGTTGTATAAAATAGCACAATAAGCATGTGAACACGGGATTTTTATACTTCATGGCATGTGTGTGGTTTAAGGGAAAACAATCGCTGTAAACATGAAACGCACCTAATTAAGAATGTTAAATTCTGGGATTGCAACTGTGGTTGGAACAAAAACCAACATACACTGGGGGTCCCCAGGACTGAGGTTGGGAAGCACTTAAAGCACAAGTGTTAAAAAAGGGCTAATCCGTTTCGGGATTTTGTGCCAATTTCTGCTCTGAATTATTTAATTAGCTCAAGCATAAAATCTTGATCTTGCAAAGATTTTACTGTGCTCAAGCACAGGAGTGAATCAGTGTAGTAATTGGTTGGAACAAAAACCAGAACACTAACTGGCCCTCTTAAAGCATTGTACTTCTTGGTCAAGCATGCTGTAAGGAAGCTTTGGCCAGAGCCATGAGATGGGAGTTATCCTAGTGTTTTTCTAACATCATCAGAAGGCTTTAAATGGTTGCTAAAAATTATATCCCTTGAGCTTTTTTCTTATTATTTTTGTTTGTTTGTTTTTGGTGAATTTACTGACAACCTCTATTATGTTGTCCTTTTCCTGCACACATTATTCTGCACTGAAGAGGACAAAATGACTGTCAAGAAATGACTGGAAATGTTGAATTTACTTGAGGAGACCCGCCTCTCAAAATGCCCTGGGCATGGTGTGCAGTCCTTTGAGGTTTAGCCCCACATCCCTCACCGTTTTCAGGGGAGCGCCTTCCAGCCACCCCTCTCCCTTCGCCCTGAGCTCCACATGCCGAAAGACAGACAGAACACCTGCAGAGAGGCAGACGAGCAGAAATGCATACAGAAATACAGGTCCTCACATAGGATGTGGTGAAAAAAAACCTCAGAATGCACAGAGAGATGGCTTTAATTCCCTTGTCGCCAGCCATTTTGGGAAAAGTATAAACACAGACGGGCAGTGATCTGAAGAGGAAGGGGAAGGAGCTCCACATGAAAAGGAAGATGAGATAAAGGGGGGGAGGGGCCGTTTCTTGGCAGTCGAGCTCTGGCTTGTGGCGATTACCAGTTTTGGGGTCTTGGGCCTGCCTGGGGTCACATACGCCATTGGCAGCCTCCCAGTCGGGCAGAGCGTGGCATTCCTCCCTGGCTAAACGCTTTTCCCTCCTCCGTGGAGTCGGGGGGCCTCTGTGCTCCGGTGACATGTCAGCGGTCATGAATCACGCTCTTGTGAGGGTTCGTCCTCCCCGTTGCAGCTCAGCCGTGCAGTGGGGCCCCAGAACAGAGAGAAGCACAGTGGCTCATTCATTGCGGCCATGTCCCATGTCCTGTGTCCTTTATCTAAATGAACATATCAGACTGCGGTGCACATGAATCAGTCCTGTTTTCTATTCACATGATTAACGTCTCCGAAAGCACTGGATGCAAGAATCAGGAAGTAAATGGCTAAACATTGACCGACATGCTTAGAATAATGGACTAAGAAAGTGGGTATCTGAAAGAAGTTGACAGCAGACAGAATAGGATTTATCCTGTCAATTCTGACAGTGATGTATTACGAAGGAATACTATTTTCCTTCTGTTCCTTTCTCCCTTTGAGCAAACTTAAACAATGTGGACATTATGGGAATATGACATTTTATTTTTATTATTATTATTATTATTATTATTATTTTTATTATTATTATTATTATTATTATTTCTATAATTATTTTATATTATATAAATATTAATTATTATTATTCAGACTGACAATGATTAATATTGCTCTTGTGAACTGGTGGCTGGGTGCTTTTAGATTAGCCTTGTAGTGACCATTTAGGAAGGCCCTGTTGGTCAGTAAATGTGTCCGACACTAAATCAGTTGCATTTTGATTATACATGAATTATTCTGAATGTTACCTGACCAGGCACTTTTCAATGGGTGTGGCTACTTTCCTGCACTCATTTGCGAGTCGGGCATTATGAATATCATGTTGGGTAGCACTACCTTGTTCTGCCAATCAATGACACATGAACCTGTGAACGATGCTACTCGCCACAGCTATTGGCTGTAATCAGTGAGCGTTAACAGTTCCGCTTACCGCCACCCATTCTGAGGCCCACCGAGTCTCAATCTCCTGTCATTACTTTCCTGGTATTCTTGCTGTCTGGTGGTAAAGCATTGTAATTACGGGAGTGAGCCGCGGGTTGAGGGAGGGACACAGCCGTGCGCAGAGATGCTTCCTCTGGTGACAGGCCAAAAACTTCAGCAGAATCACAACAGCCTGGGGATGAGACTACAGCTAAACACACGGAGCACAACAGCCACCTTTGTTGGTGTCCTGTAAAGCAAGAGGAGCCCACAGGTGGCATATGACCGTGCATAAAAGACTGCTGCTTTTCAGCGAAACCCAACCCCCTTCCATCCCCTCGGGTGTGTGTTACTTAGGGATGCATGCCCAGTAAGCAGGTCTAACATTACAGTCCACTGTTGGGGCGAATGGAATAATTTGTTGACAAACCAGAAAAAAGGCTTCAAAGTACTTTCTTTTTTGGGGTTGAGTAATTGTTGCAAGCATGACCCATAATGCTAGGTGTAGAAATATTTTCTTGAAGAAAGCCATGGTATTATAAAACACGGGGGGATAGATAACTAACTAACTAACTAAATAAATAAATAAATAAATAAACCAGAAAGTTTTTTTTTAGCTTCTGTACAAAAGCAAGTTTTTTTTTCTTACTTCAAAGCTGCATGTGTTTGAAAGGGGCATTTGAAAAAATTCTTTCAACCTTGAGTACAGGAAATGTGTTTTGATGTTTTATTCATCGTTAAAAGGAAGTCGATAAGTCATTGGCTGTGTATTTAAATTTCAGTGCCTGTGCTGAACTGAGACAGAGAGCTTCATTATAGTGCTCAGACAGTGTTTCTTTATAGTTTATTGGCCTCTGGGAAAGGTTTTTTAGTATGCTAATTATAGTCATACTGATGTTGATTCCAGGATTCATCCTGGATTTCATTCGTAATGAAAAGAGGCTAAACGTTCTATTAGCCTTGACCTGTCATTGCACGTAAAGAAATTTTAATTCTTCTCTCGTGAAAAACAGATTAAACGGGCCTTGTTATGCTAGGTTGATGTTCATTTTCTGTGTTAAAGGGAGAAATCTACATTAATACAGGACATGCATGTGTTTAGTAAATTTCTGGGCTTATTCAGAATTAGAGTTGCCATATTTATACAGTCAAAACATTTTTTAATATGTATTATGTGTTCAAAATGTGTCAAAATGTGCTCTTTTTGTTCATGAAAATTTTCTGTTGCTGAGTCCTCTAAAGAAAGGAGTCTACTTCCTACACAGCTCAGACAATATCAAAATAAAAAGCAAATGTTTGCCAAGACTGCATGTCTAAAGCCGTTGTATAGGTACATTGTTGTGCATGGCAAACAGCGAAAGATACATATGGGGTTGAATGGTGCGATGACTAAATACCTGTCATGTGACTTAGCACACAGGGCTCTGACACACTGGCTAAAGTGACCTAATGGCACACAAATGTGCCATCGCAAGGCCGGGGAAACAAAACGATGGGGCGAACGCTCATTTTGTCAATGAATGCTCACGTTGCAGGGGTGGGAGTCATCAGGCCCCGTCTGACTGGCCAGTTTGTCCAAGCAGAATGGTGGCAGTGAGTTTTTCCGAGATGCCCTTATATAGGCGTTCATTCTTCCAGCCGTCCTCTGTAGGCCTGATTTGTGATAGCTTAGGCTTCATCTGAGTGTGAGGGTGGAGCTTGGATTACCTGCCGTCAGCCCTTAGCTTTGTGCCATCCCTCTGAGGAGGAAAACTGGGAAATCCAGAAGGCGAAAGTGTTCACGGCTCGCTGCGCTAGGACGGCTGCTAGTCGTGACGCTGCTCGCTTTTGGTGGCGTGGCATTTTTCACCTGTCTGTGCAAGTTTGGGGACACACGCTCATAGACGCTTTTAACACACAGATGAGGGCGTGGGGGGGAGGGAGCAGCGGAGAGGTGTGACGAGGCCCTTCCGAGAAAAGCAGGCCGGGATTTACGCAGGGCGGGGTCGGTTTTTCATTAAGCACGCTCACAGAGCGGAGGCAGTTGGAGGATCCGTGACGCCGGTGGCGATGAGGTGTAGACATCACACCTCTGGAAAGGCTTCTGAAAGCACGTTTGACCAAACTGATAATAGCTTCTTGGTTCATGTCTCTGCGTGCCCCTGATGCCATTATCCAGACATGGGCGTGGATTTGTCAGTTTTCTCTTTTTGGTTATGATTACCGATGTGTCATGGAGCATATTATTTACGTCAGCGATTGAAATGATCATTGACAGTAATCTGGCATGTAATGAAAGGTCCTCTGGCAAATATAATATTTTAGCTGTACAGTCCTCTCTCTCTTCCTAGTATAGTACAAACTACCTGTAAAAATAAAGGATCAATTTTTTTTTACCATAAGGCTTCTTGCTGGTGGTCATTATATAATAATTTTCTGATAAAATTTATGCATGGTATATTCAATTTTGAATATTATCCATGGCCCATTCACTGCTCACTGCGAATTGCATACTGGATCACTGAATTCAATTGGTACCTTAAAAAAATAAATGATAAATAAAAGCACCACGCCATTTGTTTTTAATCTGTCAATTATTTTCATGAATGGCCTAACATGAACAGCTGCTGTGATTTCCTTTTGCGATATTCGTGAGGTTTTCCCACCATTTCTTATGTGTCCCCACAATGGTGTGTTCCAGATGTTCCTATCCTCACATAAACTTACTCTGATACACCCTACAGCTGCAGTCCAGCTCAAATAGAAATGCAACTTTGTCTACTTACCCCTGCTTTTCTGTTTAGCAGTGTTGTTTTCATGTCTAGGGAACTGCAGGCAGCACCAATATTCAAAGACTTATCAATTAGATTTTCTAGTGGGGAAATTTGGTGATCCACAGCATAGATAGGCTTTGCCATTTAATCATAAAATAGGAAGAATGGGATATGACGATCACTTAAGCTAAATTACTATCTGCTGAAAAGGCAAGGATGTGCTCATCAACAGCTGCCTCTCACATTGTTTGGGTTTTGAAGTTGGTCATCATTTCACAAAAGAGGCTGTCAACATGACCCAGAGCAAGAGGAAGAGCCCTCTTCAGCCTCCTATCTCCCTTAACAGCCCTGCCCCTAACTGTACTATGGATAGGCGTTTCATACTGGGCCACTGAATACAAGTGCATTCAAACAGAATTGACATTGTGTTGTGTTGAACCAGAAGAGGGCTTATTTTTTATTTTCTTTCATATAGTGCTGGGATCCACCTGTATTCCCCCAGAAGAGCTCATCCATGGAATTGGTGGATTAATGAATACAGCTCCAGTTATCATAACAGGCAGTGCCTTTTTATAGAGACTGCAGTGTCCCTCGCTTACTGACTGCCTGACCAGCCGTAGCCATAGTGACATTTCACCAACAGGGTGCGAACAGTCTCAGCCTTTGATCTCTTTAGTACTTGCAGACCAGTGATTGCCGTGCACTGATGTGGTGTTTATAAGTCGTTTTGTTGATTAATACTCTGAAATGCGTCTGGATCCATCCTCCCTCAAGGGTACACACTGCAGAGGTACATCCCCAAAGAGACAGGAAGCCAGCTGAGCAGCTTGGACGTCGGTCTGAGGGTTATGCTTGGCTGTGAATTACTTTTACCTCATTTAAACCCGTTGGGCAGTTCCTCAAAGAACCAGCTTTGGTCAGTATGTTTTTTTTTCAGTGCTGTGTCCCAAAATAAACAGGTGGTCTCTCAGATTGGCCATTCAGTTCTGTTTATTCAGTTCTGCTTAACCTCTAAATATATTTTGGCCAATGGGAGCAGCTCAGAATGCATTGCAGATTTTAAAAGGGAGGAAGAAGGGATTTTCAAAGAAGGGGACGACATTCTCAGATGCCATCTGCGGTTGATTTACATTTCTGCACACGTCAGATGTTGGAGTAAAATTGGATGTAAAATATAAAATCATTTTGTACAAATAGCCAAATCTTTCCACTATGTATGTTAGGAGATATTTTGAGTCCCTATCTTGACAGGAGAGGATCTCATCTGTATATTTTTCTAAAATAATTTAGAGAAGTGGGTCCAGCTTTTTCCTCGTCTGTCCATCTGGAACAACATTGACCTTGTTTTCACGCGATATTCATTTAGAGCTAGGATCTGACCTTTGTCCTCGCCCCTGCTTGCTTGGTGTGTACGTTTCCCTGGGTTTTCCTCCATGGAGTGAGTGCAGTGCGGTATAATGGCTGTCACTTTGTCTGTTTAGCACTGCTGTCGAGATTGCACGCGATTCAAGGTCTGTTTGCAGGGCAATATTGGCCACTGCATTGATGACCACACACATAGGGCCGGACCTGCCAAACTGTGACGAAGGCGACAGATTTGGAAAGCCAACATTTCAGGGCGTTGAAGTCGCTGCAGGATCAGTTCTCACTAAAGGGCTTTGTGTGTCTTACTCTGGCATTTATAACGGAGGTCCCTTCACTCTGGATACTAACCAGGCTGAAATGACCCATGCATACTGCTGAACTGTGAAGCACTGTTGTTTGTTTCCAATCGAGAAATTGTTTGTGCAAGGCTCCTAAAAGTTTGAAATTTTGTTTTTCAAAAGTTTATGATGCAGTCAAAATACACTCCATTAACATCCCCTTTGTGCAGTACACCAAGCCTTTGAGATCATAAAACTACAGTATCTAAATAAATGACAGAACATCAGCAGTTTTCCTTTTTCCTATTACCTGTGAATAGCCTAATGAAGTGGTGTGTTGGTACAACAGTTTTACAACATAGCTATTTGTTATTGTTGATGGTATAATATAATGGGAGAAGGATTTTGTAAATTTCTGAACTTTGACTTGAAAGCAGTTTTGGAAATTTGTGTCTAGAAAAGAAAAGATCAAAGGAAACGATAAAAAAGTATAGTGCATGACTGCTTCTGTTCAAACAACCATATATCAGCCAGCAGAACACAGTGATCTCCCGTGATGGATTTCAAGTCCAGCTTTGAAACCACAGGGAATAGAGATTCTCAATACCGAGTGCATGGTGAAGTTACAGACACTGTCCCCTTTTTATGGATGTGTGCTTTATGGAGCAGTCCTCACCAAATAAACAGGGAATTCAGAGCATGCACATTTACTGTGGGGGCCAAAACAAAGCTGTTGCTTTGAGAGAACTGCGTAGCGTGAGTGTCGTGATTAAATTAGACTTGACCTTTTTTCCTGATTAGAAAAACAGTCCAGCCCATGGGACCCTGCAGGAGATGCAAAGCTGGTGTCTGAATTCTAAAATGGGTGTAAGGTTAACAGGAAGCTTCATATAAGCAATAGGACTGGAGTTGAAATTCGCCATGACAGAATCTGTATAATTCTGTATGACATGCACTGCAGAGCCTATGTTGAAGTAGAGGTATTGGATTAGTAGTAGAATACTGAACCTCAGAAGCCTGTGCTGTCTGTGGCAACACTGGAAGAGCATTAGGCCCCTAATCTCACTTTTAAAACATTGTGCACTCAGAGTTATGTTTCACTTGTGTTGGTTTGAATAATAGATTAAAGCTTTGTGCTTTGCTGTAAAGGTTGTGTTTCTCAATATGTAGGAACTTATAAATGATTTATGGTGTGTGTGTGTGTGTGCGTGCGTGTGTGTGTGTGTGTGTGCACCTGTGCATATATGTGTATAAAATACAGTCCACTGGGAAGGTAAACATGAAAACCTGTTCCAAATTGACCAAACACACAATAGAAAAACATAGACTGTTATTTCTGTAAACATTGCAAGCTCTACATAAAGTAGTCTCTTATCACAAATTTCTAAAAGCGAAACAGTAAAACTTAAAGGAGTGTGTTCCGTGTTCAGGAGTTTTTGAAGTTGTACACAGATTATGCATTTAAATTAGCAGTCAAAAACGTATACTCACTGCTCTCTTATTCTTGTTTCTTGACTCAAGCCAAAAGCATGCCATGAAGCTCATCTGTGAAATGTGTATGTATAAGGAATTAGATCACAGGCATATTTGATACTATATTCCCTGTAGTTGTCTGTGGGAGTACAGAGACTTTGTGCAGCGTATGTGTAGAGGGAGGTCACACCATCGTGTATGGTGTTGGTCAGATGTTAAATGTGGAAGCCCATTTTCAGAGAGCGATTGCTGACGGCGCTCGTCATCTCATTGCTGGCATAGATTCATGGTCGATGTACAGCTGTTGGACTTTCTCTGCCGATTTCACACACCATCACCATGTCCCACCACCTGTTGCGCCAACTGTCCTTGATGTTTGCATTGGACAGTAAAGCAAAATCCTCAGTTCTGCAGGATCCAGTGCTGTTTTTACACAGTGGAAGTTGCCTTCTGAGGTAAAACTTCTGCTGTTTGTTCAACATGTGCAATTTTTGGAATGAAATGGCTGGAAACATCTGGGTTCGGGACTTGTTTCAGAGTCGGACGTTTGTGAACTTGGTCCATGGGGGCGGGAATTACATTTTTTTTTTGTGGGTGGGGGGGGAGGGGAGTTGTAATTTCCTCCTCAAGAGCAGGCTCCAGGAATTTCTGCCTGTGAAAAATGTCTGTTTTTGAAAGTGAGACTTCTACCGGGCCTGAAAGACGAAGGATCAGCTTGACAGATTACAAGCCTTGCAGTGAATATGACAGAGAGAGCAGGAATCTCCTGTAATAATTACCGCTTAGATCCTGTGAGTGAAAACTGAGAACAGGCCTGCTTTCTGTGCTCCTCTGCTGTTTTTACTCTTTTTCTGCACTTTTGTTTTTCGCTGTGAGAACATTCTCTTGAAAGGTCAAGCTACTGGGATTCGGGGCTGATTCAAGCAGATGTGATATTCTTATCTGCGCACCTGATACAAAAACTAAACAGCCCCTTTCCAGCCGTGTCCTTCAGGTCTGCAGCCTAATAGTGTGCAATCTGATTGCTGTGGTAAAAAAGGAAGCCGTTTCTGACTTATCCCACAGAGGTTAATAATTAAACCCACCTGAAAACTGCAGCCGTCTCCTCACACCAACAACATGGCTTATGTTTAAAAAAGATGAACGTTTATTTGCGTGTTGTTACACATGCTTAACTGCATATTTTTATGTGAGTTGGGAGTAACACTATGTGGGTTTTGTGTGATTTCAGGCTGTTTTAGTGGAACAGTAACCCAAAAGTTCACTGATTCTCAGCCCAGCTCCTGCTCTTCTGTTCCTGAGTAAATGTACTTTACTGAACTTCCTTAGTAAATGTCCTAGTGTATAAATGGATAATTTATAATACCTGATAAGGCTGTCAGCTAAGCAAAGAAATGGTAATGTAAAATATAACCATATGGAATTGTTAGGGAAATATCTAGGGGCATAAACTGTAAGCAAAACCAAAACCCACCGATCAGTTTGAAATAATGTCTAAATCTGCCTGTGGCAGTCTGTAACAGTGACCTATGTGTTATTATAGTCAAGGAAGTAAGGAGCTCCATGCTGTAATTACAGTGGACTGAGGGGTGGATGTGTTCACCCTGCAAGGCTAGTCATCTGATCCAAGTTTCAGTCACCCTTTGTCTGTATTCAACCATTAAACCAGTGCACCAAAGCAAAAGCTGTCTGTCCTTAAGCATTACTTCAAACTGCACAATATTTTTGAATTCACTGTCTAATGCACTGCCCATAAAAACAAAGAGCAGCATTAAATGGAAAGAATATATATTTTAAACCAAGTCCATCAGTTTTTTGTCGGACCTGACATGCGAAATGGAGTTCTATCAGTGTTCATATACCAAGCAGCCTGCATTAGCCGAACAGCTGAACAAACATTTATTCAGTCATAATTGCTCTGAAAGTATGTTGAATTTGCCGGTTTTACAATAAGAAAAGTTTGCAAATGGAATCAAAGATCCCCCAATTCATTCATCATCACACATTTACTATCACACTGGACTCGTGGTGCTGGTGCTTTCCCATCCACTCTCAAATTTGGTGCATTCACATCCAGAAATATACTATTTCACAGCTTAGTGAAGGCTGAAAGCTTAAATAGTACTACCACATTGAGCGAACTGCAGGGTAACCGGGACCTGCTCTTGCAGCTTATATTTCGGTTAGTCTCAATACACCTGCATCATACTAAAGTACAAAATTCTTCTGTTGCATGTGTTATACAGGAACCCATCATTATTCCTTTCTGCTGGAAATACCCTCAGCACCCACCCCGTAGCACAGGGTTATTGGAGAACCTTATTTATGGCTGAAGGGATAGTTAGGAAAGAGACGGTCTGTTCAGCACAACTGGCCACAGGGAACGATGTGGACAGCAGAGATAAGTCATGCATGACATGCCCATCTGGAAATATCTTAGCGTTATCTGTAATAGTCATTTCTGTTGGTTTTAGGAAGAGCAACTCTGGCGTCATCACTTCAGATGAACGAAACAGTGTGAAATCCACAGAAAGCGTTTAATTTGGAAATGCTGAATGCAGCGTCCTTAAAAGGCTTACTTAACATTTTTTGTTCAAAACTGTTTATTTTTTTCAAAAATGTTGTGATTTGTTTTTTTAAGCACCAATTTCTTAACTTGGATGAACAGGATGAGTGGCTGTAAAAGCACGCGTGGGGTGTTTGACGTATTGTGCTCCTGTTTTGGCGTGCACTGGCATGTTTGTGAGGCCCCAGTCTCTCCTTTTCAGTGGCCCTCGGGTTTCTAGGCCCTCCCACTGCTGTGCTAATGGTTTGTGAGTTAATGACGTCTATAAAAGTTCCCTTCATGCTCCTTGGCTCTGCCCGCTGTCCCACAGGGCTGGCGGAGACCACACAGGCGTCGGCTCGCACCAGCATCGGTTTGTCATGCTCTTCGATGCCCAGGCGTCCCAACCGCCTAGCTGCAATCGCGGAGAGATCCCTACTCCCATTCTGATTAGAGGAAGTCTGAAGGTCCAGCAGGACAGCTGCCTTTTTAATTACCCCTGTAAAAGCTACAGCTCACACAAGGTCTGAGTGAGCATAAATCAGAACGGACATGCAGGGATGGTTTGTTAGCCTTGGTGATTGTGGAGAGGGAAGGACAGGGAGGGGGGGGGGTTGGTCACCTGACCGTCTGGAGAGCGCAGTACCACACCTGGCTTCCCTCTCATTGTGAAAAATGTGTGGATGTCAGTTCAGAGCAGCGCTCCGCCCAGCCCCTTCTCTCCGAGGCCGTTGACGCTGCGCCGGTGTGATGAGAAGAATGGCTCCTGATGAGCGCGGACGCCGATGCGATCTGACGTGGCGCGCCGCGGGGCTGCAGCAGCTGGCCGGTAATAAGCGAGCCGGCCGCGGGGACCCCGCAGGTGCAGGAGTCGGGCCCCGGTCGACCCCCTCCCCACGTGGGCTCGGCCCATGACAGGCCCCGTTTGAGTAAGCAGCAGTGGTGTGGATTTTGGTGAGGGGGGGGGGTAGCGAGAGGGCAAGGGGAGATTAGCAGCGAACCAATAACAAAGAGTGTGTGTGGGGGGGTTGCCCCAACACACGACCATTCCACACAAAAAAGCCTGTTGATGTGGCTTAATGTCAGGACACAAAGCCTGTCATTTAACGGTGCTCACCTCTGAACAAACAGGCTCCCGGAGGTGCGAGTGGGGCCTGTCATGACTGATCTGAGGCCAGCTGTAACTCATACTGACTAGATAATGTTCATCTGGAAGGGCTCTGTGCGCTGTGTTGATGGACAGAGAGCAGGCTTTGTTCAGCTTTGTGCAGTAACTGGCTAATTTGAAACTGGATTCAGATTGGTCACAAGGCCTGGCTGTACATGAAGTGTCAAGAGTTTACGATTGTATGGTTGTGGTGTGGGGATGGCTGGTTTAAGCAGCCACACCTGCCCTGGGTCAAGCTAATTGGACCTGGCCAATTGGATAATTGGTTGAGAATTAGATAATTGGCCAGGTCTAATTGGACCCAGGAACAGGAGTGGCTGCACCTGTGCGTAGTGAGGTAATCACTGCGCACAGGTTAAATCTGCCATCCCCACACCACAATGGTATTTGTTGAAAATTAGTTATGAAAATAAGAATCTTTTAATGTACTCTTGTACTCTATAATTGGCTAAACACCTAAAATTGCTTTATTATTTACAATAAATTTAGTATTATTAAAACATGCATAGATCTAATGTCAATCCCTAAATGTATAAAATGTTGTGTGAGTTTTGCTATAATTAAAGATCTAGTGTAAATGCGAGTCTGAAGGCTTGTCTCAGAGATTTTCATAATTTCTGATTATTTTAGTCCTTGAGCAAAGTAGTGCACATAAACTCCTGTGTGCTTTTATACTTTTATTATCCTCATTGGATCTGGATGTTGTTTGATTGATGTTAATTCCTTGACTAAAGTTTTGCTATGTTTCTCATTGCTGCTTCATTCACATATTCTCGTTGTCACTTTGTTGCACTTCATTGCTTTTTATCGAGCGCTCTGGGAAAATTCCATTATGCATTGCACAACACAGTGACATGTGATTCATTCTGACTGCGCGAGTTGAGACTTAGACACCTTACACGGTAATACATCTTCACAATGTGTGAATGCGCAGTGGGAATTTGAAAATCACTGTCTAAAATGCATTGCGACAGATTTTTAATTAAAACAGTATTTTCTTATGAGAACTTGGCTGTGCGTCAGCACACGCAGGGACGCTGAAACTAGTTTGCCGGGGGAGACATTGACGCCCACCTACATGATTGTGCCAGACATGCATTTTTATAACAGCCCTGTGTACCGTACACTATTATTAATGCATAAGCTAAAGAGCACTGCTACGTCAAACTATAAATTCATGTCTTACGAGCTTGTGGAAATAAGAGCGTATTGAAGCTCTCGTGATCTTGTAGAAACAGTTAATGGCAATCATATGTGGTTTCTTGCTTACTTGACTCTTAATGTGCCTTCCTCATAATAATAATAATAATTATTATTATTATTATTATATATTTTTGAGCCTGATGTTTTCTATTGTTCCAATTTGAATTTGCCCAGTTGTATTCAGTGTTGTCTTATGAATTCTCCGAAGCATGTGTGGTTAACTGAAGCCTATCTTTCCTCTAAGCTGAGCTACACAGTCAGTGCCTCCATTCAGTACTCTATATGCACAGCTGGTGTAGGCAGGCAGGCGGAGGAGCTGGTATTGTAATGACACAGGGTCAAGCGGGTCAATAAAAACCCTCCATCCCTGGGCAAGGCTAAGGCACGGTAGGGAATTTATACCACTCTGCAGCCCCTGTTTTATTATTATTTATTTTTTTGCAGAAACATCTATGGTGGTTTACACGTCATGTTGATTTTACATACCCCCGTGCTATACGTATTTATGACTGCAATTACAAGGGCAATTGATTTCATTTGTGAATTTTAGAATAAAGCCATTGGTATGAGATAGAGATACAGATATGAAAAGAGGAATTGTTTGTTGGTAAATGCATGGATAGCCAGGTTCTGGGAATTGACCGTTTGAAAGGCGGACAGCTTTATAAATGTCCTGTTTGTCCAGGTTTGACCTCTTTCTGAGTAACACCTTGATACTTCTAGTGGGCTATTTTTCACCCATCCAGAACAGCAGCATGTTCTCCACTGATGTGTTAGCTGTTGTTCCAGGGCTCAGTTCAGCGGGGCTCTTCTAAAGCCTCTCTTTCAGTCAGTCAGGTGTTCCTTCGGACGGAAATGGCTGTGTCAGTCGAAGCTGGGTCTCTGGGTCGAAGGTCATTGCTTTGCCGGGTTCAGAGGTCTCTAGGCCCTGGGCAATTTTCAAGAAACAACAACAGCCTGCGCTCCCCATACGCTTCTTCCATTAACAGGCTCTGTCACGCTAATGAGCCAAAGTGCTGGGGGGACATGTGGTTATGTGTTTAAGGGCCTCCGCTGGAGGGCTGGACTGTTTGGACAGAATTTCCCTGGAATTTGTTTTGAAGAGAGCTGCCTTTTCGCTCACTCCAGAAGCAGGTCTCTTAAGAGACATTCGAGGGGACTGCCTTGTGCATTCCTAGACAAAAGGCAGCTGAGCCGTCGTCGAGGCGACAGGACGTGAAGGTCCGCGCCAGTACTGCTCGCTGCGGAGCGTCCGGTTGCTCTCTCATGTTGAGCCACTCTCCCTTCCGTGGAGACCGAGGCGTAAATCTCCTGGCCTTACCCTATGGGATCTCTTACAGCTGTTACACGTGAGTGTGAAAAGGATAGCTCCATAAAAGTTACCCTTCTCCAGGGTGTGATCCAGAAAGGCCCCCAGGTACGCTCCTAAAAAGTGACAGCATTGTGTCACTTTTCTGAAGCTGTATATAGATGTCTCTGTAGACGTACATTTCTTCAGTCTGGATGCATACGTGGGGAGAATCTTGCAGAGAAAAATGGAAATCCAGCCTGTGCTGTTTTCTTTGTCTATTGGCATACACAGATTTGAAATGCTATAAGTGATCTGGAAATCCCAAAGGAAAACCTTCAGAAATAGCGCTGTATTAGCACAGATGTGTTTCAGCTTTCTTCTGTGAAGTTTATGGATGAACATTAATGACTGGACCTATTAGTTTTATTTAATATTTCGGGGATATTACAAAGTGCACATTTTAGAAAAGCAAAATAGGTACACTTTAGCTATGTCAAACCAAGTCATGTTTCCAGTGGCCTAATCTGGTAATTTTGCTCAACAGGGGGACCGTGTTTGGTTGCGGGAGAATGACCAGTATCTCCCCAGCACCGTGTCTTCCTGCTCCGGGGGTGTGGTTGTCTTCACTACGGACTATGGTCAGGTAAGGCTAAAAACTCCTCCATGAATTGGAGCCTTTTCATGTGGAAATGGAATGTACTTTCATTGTACTGCACTGATATGTAATTTCTAATCCCAGACACATCATTCTTTTATCTCATAAAATATAGGATTGCAGACTGCCACTAAAATGGCATGTGTAAGTATAAAAAAATTAATAAGTAGGCAACATCCCAGGATCTGTTCTTTTCATTTGTTTTTGGCATTTTCATAACTTTCTACCTGCATAGCATTTTTGTTATTGATCTTGCTGCTTTGTTGTGTTAGTTTTTAATGCTAGGCTGCTATGTCCACTTATATGTGTAACTATAATGCATTATGTGCTGCGAGCTGGAATCTGTAGCAGGAATGATGTGGTCAAGGAATGTGCACCAGAGCCTGTGATACAAGCTTTCCTCATGTAGTTCCTTCTCTGCCCCCTCATGGAAGACATAGCAGTTGATAGAATTGTGGGTGGTATACAATTCAATCTTAACTTTTTTACAACTTTTTTGTTTATTGCTATTACATATTTTAAACAGGAAAAAGGACATTCAGCAAGTTCCTGACACATAGGCCAAACTGCTTCTTGACATTTGTGTTTATGTTTTGTTTTATGTTTACGACATTTGTGTAAATGACGAGGCACTGCATAAATTTAAATGGGGAAAACCCCCTGTTTAGAAAATGTAATCTTAGAGCTTGCTGCAGTTTAGATTTCGTGCAAGTCCACCTTCCTTTGTCAGATGCCAGATGCTAATAAATAGTAACAATGGTGACTCATAGTCTATTTCTGATGATGACATCGTCTCCATATGGGAGCTTGTATAATGTGCGACAGACAAATGAACGGAATCACTTAAATCTTGGAGTTTGCAGCTGAGTCTTGCAGAACATGAAACAAACTAAATAAAACATATAGGGGCGACATAGCTCAGGAGGTAAGACCGATTGTCTGGCAGTCGGAGGGTTGCCGGTTCAAACCCCGCCCTGGGCATGTTGAAGTGTCCTTGAGCAAGACACCTAACCCCTAACTGCTCTGGCAAATGAGAGGCATCAATTGTAAAGCGCTTTGGATAAAAGCGCTATATAAATGCAGTCCATTTACCATTTACCAAACTCACATTCTTTGTATTTATGTTTGTGGCGTAAGTTACAGTGAATGATGTTGAATGTTATGAATTGCAAATAATTGAGAATGGGTTGTGAGAACATGATCAATCAATATCATTGCTACCATTGAATCAAACAGGCCTTAACCTTTGTTCTATTTTCGTTTTTTGATGGGTAGTTTGAACTCTTGAAGAGCACCATGAATGGTTTCATGAGAAAATAAAACCCGAGAAAAATGTTTTTGGGTGCATCACTCTTAAATCAACTTTTAAGGGGTGTTAAATTTGGTGGCCACTTGGCATGTCCCACTGAAATAGGTCCCTGAACTTAGTTACAGATGCTCAGAGTGTAGTAATGCACTCTCCAACTGTCTTCAACTGCCAGAGTAACACTGGCACTTCCTCTTGATATGTGTTTGTAGTGTGCAAGGACACTAGACGTCTGAATCAAATTTCACCCCAGCTAATGTACTTGATGGTTATAAGACCTGCCATGCCATGGCAGCTGACAGCTTTATTCATTCATTCATTCATTCATTTCAAACATTTTATATTTATAATGTGGCAATCCACCAAGTGGATACTAAGCTAGGCAATGCCATTTTATCATGTAATCAGAAAAGGCAATGACTGGACTTTGTAATCAGGTTTTCATAAAAGCAAAACCAATCAAACGTCACTGGGATTCAATACATTCTTTTTTCAAACATCCTGTGACATTTATAAAACCACCACCTTCCATGTCTTGTGGCAGTTAGTGGTGCGTAAGCTGTTGTTTACTAAGCGGGTAGGGTGATAATGGGACCAAGCTGACAATAAACAAAGCGCTCATGAAAGATGGACTCCAATGGCAGGGGAAGGGACTTCCACACCCTTTTCAAAACGCCTTATGTAGCATGACCATTTTTCATGCATATCACAGTACCACAGGCAGACATAGTTCAGCCCTCTGTAGAAATTGTATCCACCTGATTGGTTAGACCCTGTAATCAGATAAGTGAGTGGGTGGGTATTAATTGGAGTGGTGGGAGAGGCAGGGGTGGGGTTGGTGAGGGGTTTCTCCTTTCCAGACAGTGGGGGAAGGTTTTACAGTGGATTCGAGCTCTCCCCACCCCGCAAACCGCCTGTTCATGACAGGCAAGTAAGACGATGCCAGTGACACCTGTTCACTGGGAGATATCCCGATCCTAGCCTAAAACCCTGACCGCGTACCAGATGTTGTTCATTGTATGGCACCCATTGGCCAAGCGCACCCACTGAGCACTCAATGTTGGGGTGGGGCTGGGAGTTTGGTGTTGTCGTCACCATGGGGACAGCCGTCGTGTGTCGGGGGAAGCAGGATCAGAGGGAATAGAGGTTGACAGGTCTTTGACCTACTCACTCCACGCCCCCCCGATCAGGTTCCAAGTCCCCTGACAGAGCGGACTGTTTCATATGAATGGATACTAAATAGGCAGGAATTTCTGGGCAATGTAAGGATAGAAGATCTGTAACTTGACACACAGGTGCCTCTGGAGTTGAAAGGGAGATTGATGGACGGTTTATCTGTTTGATCGAGCATCTTCTGGGGCCTGATTATAACTTGTGTCAGTACAGAGTCTTGCCAAGCAGTTTAATGAGGGACTCCAGTTCGGATAAAAGTGAAACTGTATCCATTTTACAGGTACGTGACAATGCAGCCAGCAAACTTGATGATAAAAGCTTACTTTCCCTCTGTGACCCCTAACCCTATAACAGCAGCGAAGAAACAAGGCGGGACTGCCTTGCTTCAGAGGGCTTGTAATTAAGGCACCCGTGCTTGGTTCAGTCTGGCTCACGTTGTGTTTTCTAGCCTTTTTAGCGGTCCCTTGAAGAGGTTAACTCATCTGGCATCTGTTCCCGGTCTTAAATCCTCAGCCCAGTGCCTTTTGTTGTGTCTCAGCGGCCCAGAGTGTGCCTTATCCACCACATCTCAGCGGATATCGTTTTCCTAATTAGAAAAATAATTAGGGCAAAACTGAGCCTAATCGTCTTTTGGAGGCTGCTGAGCCGGGTGGCTGGCCTGTCCGGAGCTGATCCGGGGGGACAAAGCCCTGAGCTCAGCAAAAAACGCCGAGCCTGACAAGCTGTTCTGTTGAGCCTGGATGCCACAGGAAGACGAGAGAAATGTGGCATCTGAAGAGCTCTGAGGAACGCATCGCAGTCCTCTCAGAAATAAAGTTTTTCCCACTGCTCTTCTGTTTGTCTGTTTGACAAGAAAAAGGGTAAAGTTAGGAAGAGTAAAAAAAATGACTGAAAACACAAATGAGGAAGTGGTAAATTCAAACTCTGGCCCAGAAAACTAGGAATGCTGAATGCTGCTTTGCCAAGGTTCTGTCTAACATTCTCTCTGAGATGATATTAAGACCAAGAACCTTTGTTTCCTTGTTCTTGTTTTCTGGCCTTCTTAATGATAAAGAGAACCTCAGGGAATCAGTAGTGCATCCTCTGCATTTTTTACTAAACATTTTAGTCAGAGTCAGAACAAACAAGTGAGTTCATTTGGGGGAAGAATCTCTGGGCTGAGAACATTTGTCCTTAAATTTAACTTCAATGTAATGTTAAAAAAATAAGCTGAAAATGTCACTTTATTGAATATGTTTCAGTTGGAATGAAAAAAAAAAACTAGAGGGAGTTGCTTTTTGCGGGATGTATCACAACATTTTCAATCTTATTTTCAGAAAAGCAATATGTTTTCCACGTAAATTCATATTTCTTTATTTCTATTAAACTTTCTTTAGTTATTCATGTTTAAATACATGGCAGTGCAATAATAAAAAATACATTGTCTTTTTTTGTAATAAAAGTTCTCAATAAGTGCCATTGGAGAGATGATTGACAGGCTTTAATCTTTCATTTTCTAAATTAAATCAGGACCCTTGTGGTGTCAACTTTTCAGCACAGGTCAGAGCGGTCTGTTGACACCTTACGTCAAGAGTACCAAGAGTAGCACATCTGTGTTCTTTGGGCTTTGATGCTATGCTGGTGGAAAACATGAGAAAGATCACCAGTTTGATAACTGCTAGTGATCCGTATCATCAGAATTAAGATCTAGTGTGCTGTGTGTTGTAAGGCTGTAAGACACATTTATGGAATGTGTCCACTGCACAAACAACACACAGTCACTGATTTGTGCTGTTTCAGTAGTAACTGGCCCATAGCATAGTATTGAAATGCAAACAGAAATGCAAAAAACAACAACATAATAACATCCATACTACCTTTTCTTATAAAAGTATCTATATAAATATATTTTAAAAATTTATGATTTTATTAAAAAATATACAATTCTGCTCACAATAATAACTCCATCAGCATTCTGAAGGATTTTTCCACTCATATCGTCTGTGGTTAATTGCTCAAAGTGGCTGATGAAGGGCTTTGGACTTGGTGCCAAAGCGAAATGTCACAAGTTTTTTCGCTGATTAGAAAACTGATGAAATGCATTCCTGCCTCTGTTGCTCTCTTAGAAGTGCCATTTCTCTAGCATCTGTGCTGCAGACATCAATTAGAGCAGGCCAGTAAATCTGACTGCCACTGTTATCTGAACTGTTAGACAGTAGCCTGTAATAAGGTGCATGTCTCAGACTCCACTGTGCCTTTCAGCATGCTTTTATTCTTTCTTGACACTTTCACCAAATAGCACTATAATATGCAGTCACTGTATTTGTTTCATTTTGTGTTGGTCAGTTCTGCCATGTTAATTGAGGAAATTATCTCATTTCATGCAAAGTATTCCTACAGGGTCCTCAATGGTTTGTGCAGTTCTTTTTACCAACAGGCCAGATTTGAGTCATAGGTGGGTAACTGTTGTAGTGAATTACTATCTAGCTCTATATATTTGAATTCAACATGTAATCAAATTGTTGCTATGTTCCTCTTAGGTTTATAAGCAGCTTTCCTTTATGGCTTTGAAATGACCAATTGATGAGAAGTATGCCCTATGTCTTTAGCAAATTTAGATCTTTTGAGAGCAAAGTATTGGTTTACCTTTGTTTTTTTTATGGCAGAATGGTTTATAGCCCTGGGTGAGTTTATATATACACACTGTGAGAGTCCAAACACACTGCCGACGTATACCAGCATGTCTGACACTTAGAGGGTGCACTGTTGCAGTCCTGTGCCACAGTGGTGTGAATTGAGACCCACAAAGCCCCTTATTCCTGTGGATATGTAGTTCAAAGGCTCCCTGCCACTGAGGAGCACTTACTCTAGTAAGCCAAATGGTGCCCTTGGTATCAGCCACCGTGATCAGGAGCCAGACTGTGTCGGGAGAGGGCTGTGGCTTCGGCCTCCTTCCAGCCGGCCTGGTCCTCATTTCTTTCTCATTCCTCAGAGCAGACTGAGTGCTCTCTTCACAGGGACCAGTAAGCCCACATTTGCAATGCTGTGTCTGTGCAGACGGCCTTTAAGGAGTCTTCCCATCAGTGAGTCAAAGTCAGTTTAAAAATAGTCTGTTTTTGCACCTTTCCTTTTAGTCCTTGGATGCTGTAGCTGGTATTTTGATGGGTTGTGCAGCATTACCATGGAGCTTTATTAAGAGTGCTGTAAAAGGTAACAAACATTTTTTTATAAATACGCACCTTTCTCCTTAGGTTAAGGACAGTTACCTTAATGTATTTTTCATTCTTTTCCATATTGACTTTCACAGTTCCCCCGACATGCATCTCATCATTTTCATTCATCATATGAATCTAGCCATGTAAATTCATCACTTTATATAGTTTCATTACACTGAAAAAAGCCTGTCCTCTCAGTTGTCCTATTGGACAGGTTCATTTACTACAGGATTAAATAGGATTAGGGCAATTTACTGTGGGGTTTTCATTAGCTCTTAGGACTATCTGCAAGAGTGGGGAGGCCAAGGTATGTTTCAAATCACATTAGTCATAGTGGCAGTTACAGATTGCTGCTGACAACCAACAAACTCCCTTGAGCTATGGGTGTAATTTTATTGTTTTTGCTGAAAAGTGCCAAGACCAGAAAAAGAAAATTGAGGAAAAGTGGATGAACATGTCCAAAATTTACAAATCTGCCTCACGTCCCATAGACTTGGTGGGTTTTGTCCTTGTAACCTAAGGCTACACACTTGATTCAATTCAAGATTTTGGTTGACTTTTTATTAGGATTATTATGTTGACCAATATATACAAGTAACTGACAGGTAACCTGCCTGAGCTCCACTTTAATCAGGAGGCCTTTCTTCCCTTTTTATTTTCAGTTTGAAATTAGCGCTTGTGCCTCTCGAGTCACTGTTCTGACAGACAGACCCTCATTTGATTGGGGGAGGGTTGGCCATTTACTGACTATACTGGCCTGTCTTTTTTGAAAATGGCACTTGATACTGAAGACATACAGCAGGGCTTAGACTTAGGCTGTGTATTTGGTTCGACTCGGCAAACCCAAACACTGTTATAATGATGGCGGACAGTCAGGATCCGTCAGAGATACTGTGACTTCCACCAGCTGATAACAGATAAGCGAAGGCGCTGTCCTGATGGGCTTCTTGCACGCTAACCATAAACATGAGTGAGTGGAGGTCAAAAACGCTGGTCAGACAGGACCTTGGGTTTTCAGGAAGAGGAATTTCAAAAAGCCAAGGTTATTATTCTTTTCATTAGCTTTCCAATATGCTTTTGAGATAGCGTTGTTCAAACCATCATTCTAATGCATTGTTTTGTTTTCATTTATTGAGCTTTAAATAACTGTGCACACACATGATGGGAATAGAAATTCAAATGTGTTCATATATGTACAATATGTGTATATCTTCATAAAGCTTTAGTCAATTCTTTATTATCCCCTTAGGGGCATTTCTCTGGTATCCTCATAAATGTAATACATAAAGAAAGAAAACAAAAGAAAATCAGCAGTAATATCACAGAGTTTAAGAGGGCCAGCATAGAACAAACATGCCAAAGGTGATAGAGTGGCTTTAAGTTTTAGATTTCTCCAGGACTGAAATACACCATCCTCTTGTGCGTATTTAGTCTAGGCATGCTTGGTGTTTGGAATGATCTTTTAGATATCGTAACAAGAACCTCTGAGTAACGAAAAGGATACCTAGTGGAAGTTGCCCTCTATCCAAATGTTTGCTTTGCTTTCTGTCATTGTTGTATTTGTAGTCATGACAGAAAAGCCAATACTGTGAGGACTGTGTTTGGAGCCTAGCGCTGAGGCTACTTTGTGTGGGGACATGTGGGGAATGTTTGAGTGTGCACTGTTCTTGACCTAACATCAGCACGTAATCGGTGGTAAAAAGCAGCTGCCACTGTTTCCAGTGACAGACGCTCAAACGGGCTTGTTGTCTGTAAACGTTGAAAAACCGACGCGGTGTGTTCGGCACCGCTGAACTGAAACGTCCAGCGGCACAACACCGCTCCGCGGAAGCGTGGGCAAGACGCAGTCCGGCTGGCCTCGCTGGGACACGGGAAGCAGGAATTCCAAGAATGAGCTGAAACTGAAAAAGAGGGCCTGTGAACGGGGGTCACATGCAACTGACTCCAAACAGGGACGAGCTTTCACTGGACTCCGGCTGGAAATCTGACAGCACCCTGAGGTCACTGCCCGAATTCCCCTCCGCAATCCGTAGCTTGCGTGACCTCCCCTCTCCCCCTTTTGAGTTCACTATGGGATCTCTTCAACAAAGGACTTCCTTTCAGGGTGGTATAAAATGGCAGCTATAGCACAGATGCAAGCTTAAATACTGCCCCTGGTCAGGGCGGGCTGACTGTAAAGGGTGCCCTGTGAGTGCACTTTCATCTGCATATTTATATCCATGCAACGCCCAAAAAGCTGATGTCAAACACATGTGGAAAGCGATGTCCTTCTAGATCTTTGCACCTGGTGAGAGGGCAAGGGCCGTTGTGATTTGTGGGACAGCGTGGATCCGTTCTTTAAGGATGTCAGTGGAACGTGAACGCTCACTAAATGCAACAGTCGTAAAATGTACTGGCTTCTGTCTCTTCCTGAGGAATGCAGCTCTTTCATATTAGCCGTAGTGTGCTGTTCTGTCTGCAACAACATCAGAATTAAAAGCACATGCAACACCAAACTTTCTCTATTGTATGTCAGATAAATATTGCATTGTTATGTTAAATGTATTGCACAGAAGGCTTTAGTTCTCTTTGAATAAAAGTATTTTTTCCTGTTACAAGTCTACATACAGTATATGTCCACACAGAACAGAATCAGACATATATACATTACATGCATACATACAGACTGGCAGACACACACACGCACACACACGGATAAAGGTTTCCATTGCGGTTGTTTGAAAAATATACTGGTCCTGGAACAACATAGGGATCACATTTGCCAGATGAGCCAGTTTTATTTGGCAGAATGTGCTTGCTTTGATTCTCACTGTGCAGCTAGTTCAGTTCCTGTAACCTTCAGTTTGACTAGCTTGACTGAGTGCACCCATGCAGTGCTTATAGGTACTGGCATGCGAGTGAGGTCATGAGAAGAGTGCACACGCTTCAGCTGCAGCGTCTACATTTCAAGGGTGGTGCGCGGGTGGCACAACAGTGAGTTAAGAACATCTGACAGTTGCAAACCTGAAAGAAAAACATCTGGTAAATTGTTTTGTACCACATAGGTTTTGCCACTTTTTCTCTCCAATTAGAAATTGGCATCACACACACTCACACACATGCAAACATACAAACATGGAGATATATACATTCATTCATACAGTCTCTCTCTCTCTTTCTGTCGGTCTCTCTCCCCCCCCTTCCCTCCAAATCTCCCTGTGTGTGCGTGCGTGCGTGCGTGCGTGTGTGTGTTTAGCCTCCCTAATGGACGAGTGGTTTCTTATCCCTTAGAAAAGCACGAGAATGATGAATGACTGACCCCCAGACAGAACTCTTCTCTTGAACTCTTCACTTTTATTGCTTGGAAGTACAGAGCAGTAGATTGTCAGGTGAGAAGGGAGATCGTGAGGAAGATATCTGTCTTTCCGCGGGGGCGTCCCACTCTTCTGCCTGGGCATCCGACCCCAAAATGCCTTTTCCTTCAACCTCAGAGGGGGGCGGATGTGCTTTTAAAGTGCTATCAGCCACAGGCCCTCCAACCAGAGCTGAGAATTTACAGCCGCTATATAACTCTCCTAGATCAGGTTTAAGTGTGGGTCTGAGAGCCAGTGTAGCAACTCCGCTGCCATGCTGGGGCCGCCCACCTGGGGAGGGAACGACTGACCGCTCAGGTAACAGCAGGGATATTTTTCCTCAATGTGGCATCGTTTAGTTCTTCTCTGTCACAGTTAAAGGGCACCCGAGCTGTGCGCCCACCATGTCGGCTATGCATAGCTCAAGCCGTCAGGCAGGAGAAAGGTGCAGCAAGGTGTAGATGCTGTATCTCTTTCTGGAGGTATAATCATGATGTGATCATATCAGTAAGTGTATAAGTGTATAATTCGTCCAGGTGCGTAGAACTGCTGAAATCCGTCCTGCTAGAGTGGATAAGTATCTGCGTTCATTTACTAATTGCATACCGCGTTAGATTTTAAACTTTTCCCTGTGTGGAAACTGGTCTTTGGTTTTAGGTTGCGTTAGGTGTCTTTGTTTTTAGATTGTTTGATTCTTAGAATTGATAGATTGCGATTATTGCACTATCACAAACTGTTAACCTGTAATCAGTGCGTTATTCGACTCAGCTTTTCAGCTGCTAATTAGGTACATTCGGAGCGACGCCTTATTAGCCCTGCTAACTCCCAGTTTAGGCAGTAAGTGTATAATTCGTCCAGGTGCGTAGAACTGCTGAAATCCGTCCTGCTAGAGTGGATAAGTATCTGCGTTCATTTACTAATTGCATACCGCGTTAGATTTTAAACTTTTCCCTGTGTGGAAACTGGTCTTTGGTTTTAGGTTGCGTTAGGTGTCTTTGTTTTTAGATTGTTTGATTCTTAGAATTGATAGATTGCGATTATTGCACTATCACAAACTGTTAACCTGTAATCAGTGCGTTATTCGACTCAGCTTTTCAGCTGCTAATTAGGTACATTCGGAGCGACGCTAGCGTCGCTCCCTCCTAGTTTATGAGCCAGTTCCCCATTCCAGTCTGTGCTCTCCCCCTCAGAAGGCGCTTCCAGCAACGTGGCCCCCCCCGACAACGGAACCCCTCTAACCTCTGCTACCCCCCGCTGACCCCCTGTGAGAACTTCACGGTCACAGGGGGACTATGGAACTGCCAGTCTGCTACGCGCAAGGCAGACTTCATTTCTGCCTATGCCTCCCTCCAATCCCTGCAGTTCCTTGCCCTCACAGAGACCTGGATCACACCAGACAACTCTGCCACTCCTGCTGCCCTCTCATCCTCCTACTCCTTCTCCCACACCCCCCGGCGATCTGGCCGTGGTGGTGGTACTGGTCTACTGATCTCCCCCACCTGGAAATTCTCTGTTCTCCCCCTCCCTGACCTGTCCATATCCACTTTTGAATTCCATCCTGTCTCTATCACCTACCCTGCTAACCTTTATATTATTGTTATTTATCGCCCCCCGGGGCCCCTGGGAAGCTTCCTGGATGAGCTAGACACCCTGCTCAGCTCCTTCCCTGAGGACGGCACCCCGCTGATCCTCCTCGGAGATTTTAACATCCACCTAGAAGCCTCCCAGTCTGCTGCCTTCCTACCACTACTTCACTCCTTTGACCTCTCCCTACAACACTCTCCTCCAACCCACAAGGCAGGCAACCTCCTAGACCTGATCTTCCTGAGGACCTGCTCCAGCTCCAATCTTACGGTTACCCCCCTGCATACGTCTGACCATCATTTCATCTCCTTCTCCCTCCCCCTCTCTCCACACCCTCCCTCTCCCCCTCCCATCCCCACTGTCACTGTCCGCCGTAACCTCCGCTCCCTATCACCCTCTTCTCTTGCTCACAGAGTGACTGCCTCCCTCCCCACTCTTCAATCATTTTCCAAGCTCCCCACTAACTCTGCATCCTCCACCCTGACGTCATCTCTCTCCTCAGCACTCGACTCCCTATGCCCCTTCGTCCCCAGGCCAGCACGTTCATCCCCTCCCAGTCCATGGATGTCTGACATCCTGCGCACCTCCAGGGCCACCCTCCGCGCTGCTGAGAGGAAGTGGGCCAAATCCAGGGACCCATCTGACCTCTCAGCCTATCAGTCTCTCCTGAAAGAGTTCTCTTCTTCTGTCACTGCCGCTAAGGCAAAATTCTACCAAACCAAAATTCATAACTCCATTTCTAACCCTCGTCAACTTTTCTCTATTTTCTCTTCTCTCCTCAGCGTGCCACCTCCTCCACCCCAATCTTCCTTCACTGCAGATGACTTTGCAGCATTCTTTGACGAAAAGATTGCAGACATCCGCACCTCCTTTGCCCCCTCTGCGTCCTCCGCCCCCTCTGCGTCCTCCGCCCCCTCTGCGTCCTCCGCCCCCTCTGCGTCCTCCGCCCCCTCTGCGTCCTTCGCCCCCTGTTTCTCCACATTTTCTCTCCTCTCAGACACTGAAGTCTCCCAGCTTCTGCTCACCCACCGCCCTACCACCTGCGCCCTCGACCCTATCCCCTCATCTCTCCTTCAAGCAATCACACCAGACATCCTCCCTTTTGTCGCCTCCCTCGTGAACTCATCCCTATCTTCTGGATGTTTCCCCTCATCCTTCAAGAAGGCCCACATCACCCCGCTGCTGAAGAAACCCACACTAGATCCTTCAGTCATTCAGAACTACCGCCCGGTATCTCTCCTCCCTTTCCTATCCAAAACACTCGAACGTGCTGCATCTAACCAGCTCTCTGCTTATTTCTCTGAGAACAACCTGCTTGATCCCCACCAGTCTGGCTTCAGGCCTGGCCACTCGACTGAGACTGCACTCCTCTCGGTCAGTGAGTCACTCCATGCCGCACGAGCAGCCTCCCTCTCCTCTGTCCTGATTCTCCTAGACCTCTCCGCTGCATTTGACACTGTGGACCACTCTACCCTCCTGTCCTCCCTGGCAGCAACAGGGATCCGCGGCACAGTCCTTGACTGGATTGAGTCCTACCTCTCTGACCGCTCCTTCCAGGTTGCCTGGGCGGGTAAGGTATCACCACCCCGTCCCCTCACCACCGGAGTTCCCCAGGGCTCAGTCCTTGGTCCCCTTCTCTTCTCCATGTACACCAGATCCCTTGGCCCTGTAATATCTGCCCATGGCTTGTCCTATCATTCCTATGCCGACGACACGCAACTCTTTCTCTCCTTCTCCCCATCGGACACACAGGTCCCCGCCCGCATCTCCGCTTGCCTGAGGGACATACAGAGCTGGATGGACAATCACCACCTGAAGCTCAACCCGGGAAAGACGGAGCTAATCTTTATTCCTGCTCTATCCTCTCCCCTCCTCGACTTTTCCATTTCCTTAGGGGACACCGTAGTGACATCATCACCCTGCGCCAAGAATCTCGGAGTGATGATGGACAACAGGCTGTCCCTCTCCAACAACATTGCAGCAGTAACCCGGGCATGCAGATTTTTCCTATACAACATCCGCAGAATCCGCCCCTTTCTCACCACCTACTCAACCCAGCTCCTGGTCCAAGCAATGGTTCTATCCCGCCTGGACTACTGCAACTCTCTTCTGGCTGGACTACCGGCATCTGCCACCAGACCCCTGCAGCTCATTCAGAATGCTGCGGCTCGTCTGGTCTTCAACCTACCCAGACACTCCCACGTAACTCCCCTGCTCACTACCCTCCACTGGCTGCCTGTTATAGCTCGCATCAAATTCAAAACATTGGTTCTAGCATACCAGGCAGTCAAGGGATCAGCCCCAGCATACCTTCAAAAGATATTCAAACCCTACATGCCAGCCAGATCCCTCCGTTCTGCTACCTCAGGACGCCTAGCACCTCCCCCTCTTCGCACCTGCACTTCCAGAACACGTCTCCTCTCTGTTCTGGCCCCACGATGGTGGAATGACCTCCCTGTGGAGGTCAGAACAGCTGAGACTGTGACCCATTTCAAACGACGACTGAAGACCCACCTCTTCAGGCTGCACCTCTCCCCATCCCTTCCCCCCCTGTAAATGACTAAACTTAGGGTTGTAACTAGGCAGCTGTTTAATAGGTGACTTAGTCGATGCGCCAGTCTTAACGACTACTTGTATTTTTATTTTTCCATAGATTGCGTTGTTGCCGTTCTCGTTGTTAGTGTTAATCAGTTTAACCACCAGGGTCCAGGTTGAACTATGCGGTTGTTCCCTGTACTTGGACCGGTACTTCTCTCTAGGGGTTTCGTCATACTTGTTCCTGGTTATGGTTATACACTTTGTTGTACGTCGCTCTGGATAAGAGCGTCTGCCAAATGCCTGTAATGTAATGTAATGTAATATCTCAGACTCAGGATATGATCATGACATCACAATAATACCGCAAGGAAGCTGGAAACTGCCCACACAATGCTATATCTCTGACAGGTGTGCCTGATGCCTGACACATTTTACTCGGTGTGAACGGAGCTTTCTTCTGGTATGATTGTGATGTCGTGATCATATCTTGAATTACAGATATACCCTGATTTTTATTTCAACAGGCTGTTTTTTGCAAAGTACAAAGTGAAAGAATTTTTGAAGAACTGCTAAACTTTTCCCCCAAAGTTTTATGGTTTTTACCTATGACACAAAATAAATGTCTATATTATTCGTTTGAATTCCACTACACTGATTGTAAAGGTCAACACCAGGATTGTACTTTAACAAAGGATATATTCTTCTTGGCCAAAGAATGTAATTGGACACCAGAGGGACTTGGGGTTATTTTTAATGCTCAGGCTAGCTGAGGTTTCCAGGGAAATGCTGGAATGTGACCTGAAACTGCAAAAAAATGGACCCAAAGAGGCAAGATGTGCTGGTTTACAAACCATTATCACTGAAATTATGGCAGACAGTTGCTTATTTTCAAGTGGTATATAAGTGGGTGCTGCTCTCAGAAATCAGTTTTTATCAATAAAAAATGAAGTGACGAGATTGTCTGGACAGCCCTTGCTAATCAAGCACTTACAGTATGCACTCAATCACAGAAATGTAAAACAGGAGAAAGCAGACTCTTTTCGGATATGCTTTGATCTAGCAAAGTGGGATCAGATAGCACCAGGGTCTCTTGGCAGTGACCTCCCATTCAGCAGCAATGCGGCAGCACACTTTGGCTATCTCGCACGCGGCCGATCGTTCGGATGCTTCTGTGTGGCTGCGGGCCCTGTTTCTCGCACTTTTAGCTGGGTTAATCTTTCCAGAGGCTGCAGTCCAAAATCTTTTTTTACCCTGCCTTTTCAAATACTGCAACTACAGCAGAACAGTACTGTTTTATTTATTTATTTACTTTTCTTGGCACACTTAACTAGGGTCACCAAAATGCTCTGTTAGCATTTCTCAAAGCATTTACAGCTAAATATCTGACTACAGATCTGGGCCCTTAAACAACAGGTTCACAAAATAATTAGAATTATAGTAATTACATTAGATTATTACTAAAATGAGGTTATCCTTTTCAACCCATTTCATATAGAACTGGACATACTTAAATACTGAGTAAAAAACTTGAGCAGACTGTATGTTTTTCAGCGTGACCGTGCCCGTGACGGCATTGGTCTGGTGGCATCAGTTGTTGGGTAGCTTTAAATTATGCAGTCCCTGTCATCATCTTTTTGACCAATCCCCCTTTACATTGTCGTTATGGTTTCCGGCTTTCTGGCTTTTCCCTGGGAGTGTGCAGGATTTATGCGCTCTGGTTCCCAGTCTGTCCGCCGCTGGTATTCTCTAACTTTCCATGTTGAGCTTGTGCTCTGACCATAATTGCCAGGTTGGCTTCAGCCCTGGAGAGCAGAACATTCAGCTGCCATGTGCATGCACCCAGTCTTGTGTCAGCATTTAACTTTCATGTGCTTCTTTCTCTTGCTGAATATAGTTCTCCACTAGTGCAACAGAGAACCAGGCACAGTAATATAACAACATAAATTGGATCATACAGTGTATGTCCATCAAATGTGTGCCTATAAGCACTTCATTGTTAAAAGCAGCAACCAAGAAAAATGCACTTGAACGGTAAAACAATAAAACTATGATTTAATTTCCTTGTGCTGCCCCAGGTCCATTACCAGCCTGTGCTGCATTTGGTTCTGGAACACATCCTCTTCCATTTTAATAAGTGCACTTTGGCTGTGCTTCTGTGACGGGTGTTGTGCACATCCTACTGCAATGTGTGTGGAGGTAGCCCTGACTCAGTGTTAACTGAACAACATTACTTCACTTTTGCAACTAGGTTGTTTTTGATGTTTTATGAGCAAAGGACAGTGAAACTTTGTCTTCACATTAATGGTTTTTTTTTTCATAACTCTTGCCTTTGTAATAATTAAGCACACACCTGTTATGTTACCTTCTGATGTCACACCTGTGAAAACAATGGCCCATCTGCTGATGTGTGGTGTGCATATTTGTGAGTAATTTGTGTTTTAAGTTACCTTATAGGTGCTAAGGTATATGATTATGCTCCACATATTCATTCTGTAAGGACTGGCAGTGGTTTATCTGTCTTCTGGAATGTGCAAGGGGGCTATGATTTCAAAGTGATAATTTAGTGGACCTTTTATCCAGAGAAATTAAATGGGCCATCAGGTCATGATGCAAAGTGTGTACTGTAAGAACGGTGAGTGCAGTAAGTACCTAATTGGAAGTAATACAATTAGTAATCGTAAAGCATAAGCTAAGCAGTAGTGAAAGGTCGCATAAGCATGTATTTATTACTGGAAAAACAATTTCTTATAGCAATGAAGTGCCAAGTTATACAATAAAAGCAATTATAAGAGATATAGTTTTCAACAATGCTTTTTCTGCAATAGATTGCATTCAACTGGAAAACATGTCCTATCTCTATTGCAAAGAAATGATGTCAAAGTTTATATTCAGCATTATGAGGTAGATGACCTTATTTCCTCTGCTTAAGAAAAATTTGCTGGCATAATGGGGTTTGACGTGTCATGGATTGATGCATGCTGGCTTTAAACTACACGTAGAGCAATAATGTACAACTCAATTTCCCTGCTTTTCATTGATACCAGGAAACTTTTTTCTAATCGCAGACTTGTTTCTGTGTTTCCCAGCCAGCAGTCTGTGTCTGTTGTTTCAAGGCTGCTTCATAAAAACGAATGATAATTTTAGCATTGGCCAGGGCCTTTTACTTGGCCAAAGTCTGTGTTTCATTATAAGGTGATGGACATACGTAGGTTTTTCAGAATCTAGAGAAAAAAATCTAAAGCAGAAGGCTACTTCTCAGTATTTCAGAAGAACCCAGGGTTGTTTATTGTTTTTAACATGCTTACCTTTTGTGGACACAGACAAGAACTGTTTAATTATTTTTGTGTAATTGGTTTTGGTGAGGACATGTAGTTGCACATTGTTCTGCAGCACAACATACTATCAGTCTTAGCATTGCGCAGTGAGCCATCATTTTGTAGAGAAACATATTTTTCCCACAATTCGTTGCCCAGTCTTTTCAAAAATATGTCCCACGTGTTATTGTAGCAAAGCATTCTGGCATGAAGAGTCTAGACCGCTTTCCCAGCCACTGACTGCTTGTTCACATTTGATTTACTTGCCCATGGCTGCAGAGCATGCAGACTATTGAATGTGAGTAGGGTGGATGACACAGTGTAAGTACCCAGTATTCCAGTTTCACTCCATGCACAGTATGATTTTACAGATATCGTGCCCATCGTACTCTCAGTCAGGCATCTCAAATGCTGGCTGCATTAGCATCCGCGTGTGACCCACTTTTCTTTAACCCCACACTAAACTCATTTTCTATTTTCCTTCTGTTTGATCAGGTTTGCTTATTTGTGCGGTTGTTCATGCAAGTCATGAAAACGACTTTTACTTGAAACTCATGTCTTTAACTTATGTCTAAGTTAATAATGTTGTTCTGTCCATCCAGGTGTACACCTACAAGCAGAGCACCCTGACCAGACAGAAGGTGCAGGCCATGCACCCCAGCAGCAGCCAGGGGGTGGAGGACA
This sequence comes from Anguilla anguilla, assembly GCF_013347855.1. Lineage (NCBI taxonomy): Eukaryota > Metazoa > Chordata > Actinopteri > Anguilliformes > Anguillidae > Anguilla > Anguilla anguilla. The sequence continues at coordinate 19,069,931 of NC_049208.1, read as the reverse complement.
TGGCCACGCTGGGAGACCTTCACGACGGAGCCATCATGCACAACCTGTTCCTCCGCTACCAGCAGAAGAACATCTACGTGAGTCTCAGCCGGGTCTCCCCTGACACGTCACGGCAACAGCGCACTTCCGCTGCGGATCGTCTTTAGCGCAATGACGAGAACTGGCATGATTCAGACTACCGGGGTGCCCTGGAGGGGAATAGTACATTTAAATGGCTTCTGCAAAATGATGAGCCCGTGACTCACCACTTTCGTTGCTCAACAGGCTGTTTGTTTTGCAGCATTTCTTCAGAGTGTATGCCTAAGGCCTAAGCCTGAGCATGTTGAGGGACCAGTTTGAATATGAATGATACATTATGGGATTGCGTTGTAACCACCTATTTACTCTGATGCTTTTAGACTGTATCCACATCACCTTGCCAACACCCCTCCCCCCCCCCACCACCACCACTAAGCTGTTTTACCTTGTTGATGAACGTATGGTTTGCAAAATCCTTGATAACCATGATAGATGTGGTTAGCAACATACAAAGGAAAATTCAGGGATGGCATTCAGTCAACCAACCTTTGTAAGAGGAAAATGTTTTTCGTTCAACCAAATACTTCCCCTCAGGTTCATTTTAAAACCTATATTTCTTTATGCTGAATTGAAATTCAGCCTCAAGTTACTGCATTTTGTCATATAATAGATACAACCTAATATGTTTTCAAATAAATCAAGGTGCCTTTCAAAAGAACAGTCATAATAAGTACACTCTGTGCAGATGCTCAGCTATATAGACCTTGACTGTGTAATCGTGAACAGTAAAGGCACATACTGATTATTTATTATTATTCAAAGCTGGGCCTTTTACATTATACAAGTCTTGTTCACCTCAAAACAGGACTGGGAATGCTGTTGAGAGGAAACAAATTCCTTTGCCGTTATTCACATGGCTAACTGGCTCCTCACATGATATGCTCTTTATGTGCTGGGAATGAGCGATCCCTCTTGATCTTCTCTGAAAAGTCATGCTTTCAAACACTAAAATAAACTTTACATCCTCCTGGCAATGGTCTATATATAGATTAAAGTGGAAAAAGTATTCCAGCAAAGGATTTTTGTAATTCATTGCAAACTAGAGTACAAAAGACCAGTAAAGACCTAGTTCAGTCTGGGTGAAAGGAAAGGCTCTGGCTAGGGGAGAGAAAACATTTTGAAGATTATAAAAAACATTACAATGCAGCAAAGAGACTGTTTTAGAAGGAAAAAAGCTATTTGACTGGGTTTGGCGAATTAAGAGGAAAATGTTTGGATTTTTTCCTGGATTTTCATTTAAAGTTTAATTGAATTACATCTTTTTTTCTTCCCAGTTTATGACAATTGGTTTCTTTCGTGTCATTGGCCATGAAATTGTATCATGAATCATAATATTATTTTTTTTGCATTTAGGCAGACTCATCATCCAGTAGAAGGATGTCAGGAACGATCCTGTTCATTTGCAGTGTGTTGTCTCAGAGGGGCAATATGTTAAAGGATTTGACTGAAACATGCATAGCATACCTGAATGCGTAGTCCTTCGAGGGGAGGTCCTGAAATTGCAGGCTTAGCCTACCAGTTTCATCAAACTTAAAATTTCATCAAAATTTTCTTTGATGCATTTTTAGCCCCTTCGTGAATCTACAACTTAGTGCTTTAATCCTCTCTCTGCTGAGAGCTGGCTTGCTCCCCCCGCCCCCCGAAAGACGATTACAACAGATCTCACAAGTTAATTGTTTAGGCTTTTCTTAAGTTAAGAGAGCTTTGGTCACAAGTAAAGACATCACACGGGTTGCCCCTACAAGTAAAACCCCAGTCCTTTTATCATTAATCTTTGTCTAACAGAACGTTTGACTATTTCAGAAGAAAGCCACTCTGTGAACAAAAGGGTTATTTTGAATGGGGTTAAGCTCTGTGGTTTGTTTCATTGCTTCAATCACACGATCGGGCGGAGGCTAGGAAAGAAAGACGTGCCTTGAAGTCGGGTCTTACTTTCCAGTGCTCGCGGCCATTTGCATTTACACGGCACTGGCACTTCCATCAGGAGGCACGAGCAGCTGGTCCATAACCAAGACCTCTCTGCCAGCACTCCAGTTCCCGCGCGTGGGTGTGGTTTCACCGTTTCTTCCCTGTGTGCCCTCACTGCGCGAACGACGCTGAGGCGCATAAACAGCTGGAGCGCTCGAAAGTGTCCGGAGCTCGGCAGAGGGAGGCGAAGCTACTGTTCCCACAACTGGAGAACTGGCAGGGTGATGAAAGGGGGAAAAGAACCCCCACCCTCCCCACCCAAACCCCAGAATGGCAGATGCACAAGCTTGGGTTCAGACTTTGTTGTTTTCGTAGGAATTCTTCTCCTAATCCCGCCTATGATTTGCGCCTGCTTCTCAATGCGGTCATTGTTTAGAAGCCAAGACCAGTAGATTACAGAGGGCAGCGGATCCAGTGCCGCGCCTACTCGGTTGGCTTCTCATTTCAGAAAGCGGGCAACCGGCTTGCTGATTTTAGGCGGTGGTGGCCCCGCCCGAGGGTGTGACCAGAGGGAAAGAACAGGGGCAGCCAAGGTCTCCAGTTTTTAAAGTGGCCATATTCACCACAGGGATTACAGAAGCACCCATATGTTTGTCCTTGCTTTGTCATTCCTTGCCTGAAAGAAAAGTCCTTTTATTTTTATTTAATTTTCTGACACCATTATCCAGTGTGCATTACTTATGTTTGACCCTGTGGAATCTAAGCTTTATTTTCCCCGTTGTTGGCATCAGGTGTTGCATATCAGTTTTTTTAAACTGGTCTTGCGCGTTATTTTATCATAGATCCATGTTAGGAGACTGTATGGATGGCAAAATGGACACAAAGGCAAATAAATGAAATTTTCCAAATTTATTGATGAAATACAGAACACAAAATGGTAGAAGACTTCTATCTTCTGTGTATCCTCTTTGCTTTGCAAATGATGAGTAGCAAGGTAGTTTGCATCAAACAGAGGAAAACTTGCCTCCAATTGGCTCAGCAATATAGAACTGTCTGTTTGCTTGGTCTGGACACATGAGGGTGGGCTCTACCTTTAGCTACAGGACCTCACAGTGCAATTTAAAATAAGTTTATACACAAAATGACAGTGATGTTATTAAAGAAAACATATTAGCGCCAATGTCCCATCGCTGGTGACATTATTGATCCCAGGGTTTAGCAGACTGTTTCTTTATACAGGTGAATTTACAGGAGTAATTCAAGAAAAGCACCTTGCCCGTGGGCACAATGGTTGGTTTTCACAAAAGATTTGACCCTGCAACTGATTCCAAAGCCAGTACCTTAATTGTTTCATTATTAATTTCCTATACGGCTGGACTACATCTTTATATTTGGCATTTGAACATGTCCATGAATCTAGTGTGACCTTTTAACATATTGATGAACAAGATACAAACTGCTGGAAATGAACTTTTATGTCCATCTCAAATTTTGTGCTACTATCCATTTTATTATCAAAGTCAAGAGATAGTAGCTGGTATAGGAAACATAATTATTTGTTTTTGCTGTATATTATTCTCCAAACAGTTTATAATTGGGTTCTTGACTATGCCTTCTGAAATGGCCCTTGTATCAATTAACTCAGTTGCATTTTTGCTTGGCAAATGGGGAAATAAACAAAAGTTTTTCTAGAAAGTTGTTTTGAACTGCAACCCCCCTTTAGCTGAATTGTCCCCTTGAAAATTGTATTTTAACTTGAAGAAAGTTGTGGATTTCTATTTTTTCAATGTGAAGGATTTGAAGTTGTAGGTTTTGCATAGCTGAATTGAACCATATTTAACTGCACATTTTTGTGCATTTGTGCTTTGAGAAATTATTTGAAGCAAAATTTAATTTGGAACGATACTGTGACTGGTCATATGAAAATGTTTTGCTATCATTTTGTATTATACAGTAACATCCATATTTATTCATATCTCACATCTATATTTCCTAGCTTGTACAATATTCACTTTAACCTTGGTCGTTACCATATTGTCTGTTTCAAAAACAGAATAAAAGACCGAATGAGGAGACAGGACAACAGAAGCTAGCCTGACAAATTGATTGGATAACTGCTAGCATGTTGGAGCTATCAAACACAATTACAAAAACAAGATGGCATTTGTTTAAGGTTGCTGCCTTTAATACCAGCAGAATTCCCTCTTTGTTTGCGGTTTCTTTTGTAGGGAAAACACAGGGCATGACATGTTTTTTTTTTCTTGGATGAAAACAGGACCAATTCTAGCAGCAGGAAAGGACCTTTCATCACCTTACATGGCTGCCCTAAAAGAGCTTGCTTGTCGTATTCACTTCACACAATTTCAAGAATCTGTTAATGATACCATTATGTTAACACCATCTTTTAAAGTGACTGGACTGTGACAGATATTAAAAAAACAACTTGTTTGAACCATACTTTTAATTTATTAAACATTTTCTTTAATGGAGTAATGAATGAGTGCTGAGAATCTTAGTAGTTTGTCTCTTGACTTTGCCAGTAAGAATATGTGCCATGATCGTATTATGACAATTACATATATGATTCAAATGTTACACTACATTATTTACACTACAAATTGGTGAAATAAGTAGTTACTGGAGCCTAAAGTCTATCGCAGCAGAACCAGAAGACCTTTTGCTTGATTTTTCACCACAGAATGTACAATTATTATAATTGGAATGGCCAAGCATGAAAAAATTCTTATTGCAAAAAATATATGAGAATATATTCTTCATTACTATTCTTCTACGAACAAAAAATGGTTTATATAATTTATTCAGGCATTCTTTTTATCTCACTTGCATCTCACAATCTCTGTTTCATGTGTGGGCATCATACGTTCTGTGCCTGTGGGCTAAGTCTAGTGGGGCCTAAGACTCTATGTCTGTCAGCAATACCCCAGTTCCCACATTCCACCAGATAACTACCCGATCTCAATAACGGTGTTCCTGGTTTTCAGGGCCAAGGGTCGTAAGAAACTGAAGTAAATGTGACTGACAGTGTGTGTGTGTGTATGCGTGGTGTGTGTGTGTGTGTGTGTGTGTGTGCATGTGGCCTGTGTGTGTGTGTGTGTGTGTGTGTTTTTGCATGTGCACATGTGTGTGTGTGTACATGTGTGTGTTTTACTTACTCTAGAGTTAAATTGAGAATGTAGCCACTTTTAATTGGAGCCATCTGTGCTGTGGGGTCCTTACCCCAGAAACAGATACTACCCATTGCATTTCCCTCCACATCAAACACTCTCCACTGCAAGTTTAAGGACCAAGAGCATTTCTCCATGTCTTGGATTGTCTTAAATTAACTTTATTTTTTAATATGATTTGTTGTTTTTGCTGTGTTTTTGTCTTTTGTTTAGGAGGAATCACAGGAAATAGTCAGACTTTGAAATGGCTGTGCACGTTTCACATTCCAGCTGTTTGTATTTTTGGAATGTAAGCCATCTCCACATTTTCTGTCCCTTGGTAACATGCTGTGAGTGTGGGGAATTAGGGTTCGTGATTGTGGTGGCCTCTCCATCATTGTCTGATTCTGCCACTTTGCTTTGCCTCCCACATTTATTTTCCTTCTTAGGGAAGAGTCTATTAGCCAGCTACACGTGACACAGAAAATAATCATACTTCCTGCCCAGTTGTTTGTCTTTAATATTCCCCTCTTGGGTACCTCTTGACAGTCTCTCACTCCCCAGAGTGATGAAACTGTAACAGGCTTGACTGCTCCCTTCAGCCTGAGGCAGCAAGCATTTCCCACAATGCCTCAGGATACAGCTATGGGCCTCATTCCAAAGTCAAGAGAGTTAAAATCATCCACACTGCAGATTTACAATTTCTATCACCACAAAGTACCATGCAAAAGTACAGAGCTCCAAATAAGAACTTTTTCAAAGATATGCTTGCTGTCTTGCCTCTATTCCCAAGAAGACGTTGCTCATTACAGCTAGCTGCCCCTTCTGTCGCCGTGAAGTACACAAACTACAACAGTTATACTCCCCACATGTCCATATGTAGCACAAATCATCTGGACTCCTGTTAAGGGAACAGACTATTGCTGAACTAGAATGTGTATAATTTTTGAGTAGGAGGTCTGTGTATGAATTCTTAGGCAGATGAAACATTGAATAAATTGCAGTACTTCCTCTCAGTGATACACAAACCTTCTGGAGACTGGGTAAATACCTGCTGAAGCTGCCAGAGCCAGAATAAGCACTTCAACCTTATCTGTTCTTTGCCAGATGTTCAGGATTACAAACACTGAGATGGAAATGAACTTAACAGAACTGGAATCAAGTGGGATGTTTAGTCTCATATGTCATGCATTATAATTCTACAGAACCTTTAGGGGGAAAAGTTATTTGCTAAGTTGAGAACTTTGGACTTGTTCAAAGGCAATATGATTAACATGTTAGTGAGCGCTATGATGTACTCTCTGTAGTGTTCAAGTATGTCAAGGAGCTGAATGTTTTGTTTTTTATGCACTGCATATATTTCTTTATTATAAATTGAGGAGGAATGAGAGACCTCAATGGTTCTCTTTCACTTATTTATAAAAGAAGCTTCTTTGTGTCTTAGGGGATGGCTTTTGCAAAAGCATTTCTTCCTGCTTGGGCCAATTCAGCTGGATATCACCCCTTCCTCTAACCAAAACTTATTAAAATAAAGAAATTCTGCATGCTCTCATCGAGTGCTGAATCACAACTGCAAGCGCTGTCCATGACCTATATTTGAATGTGCAGACTTGCCATAGGGCTGGATGGAGTCCAGATGTTTATTGGAGTTGGAGAAAGGGGGGGAGTAGTTGCTGGGTTGCCAAAGGAAATGGTCCACAGAAACTCACACCCATCATCCCGCCCACAGATATATCAGCTCTCCAAGTGGGATGTGTGGCTGTCAGTCTATTAGAGCCAAAATGGCTGACAGACCCTTGATGGAAGACCTCCTGGACAGGTTTCGTTTGTCTCCTCTCTGTGTCACATGCCTCCTGTCATTCCTGGAAGTTTTGAGCACCGCATATACAACAAGCCAAGGATAACCTGCAGGGGTTTTCTGGCATCTGGCTTCCATTTCCAGTCTGGCTGATTTATTACATTTGGCGTGTGGGAAAGCAAAGGGGGCAGCGTGGGTGTCTAAACCAGCACCCTTCCCCTTGCTGCCCCCACCCCCAAAGTTCTGATGTTGACCATCGGTGTCCGAGATTGGCAGTATCCTCTGCTAGTGGGGAAGCACTATTAACAGCAATAGGTTGTGGTTTGTGAGAGATGCAGCCGATTAGCCATGTGGTGAAGATCCATGTTAACATGCACTGACAGCAGAAAGAGGTGGCTGTAATTAGCTCCATATAACTCCAACCAGGACATATTGAGTTAACAGAAGGTCTTGACCAAGGTCAGAAAGGGCACTAACAAAAACTGATACACATTGTGTAGAATTTCTCTGTTGCAGTGAACACTGGGGATGTGCAATTGCAATTTTGAGATGCCAATTGCAGGTTTGTTTATGAATTAATAACCATGCAGCAACAAAACGCTTTTGTAGAACAGGCTCAGAAGTAAATTAAGCGGAGGGGCAGTGATTCTTGAACACTTTCTGTCAAATATCAGAGTTCATGCATGGTAAAAGTATTTTTTTTTTGACAGGGAGCAGACGTTGGAGAGAAGATATGAAAGGGTCTGTTCTATTATTGTTTGTTTTGCTTTCTGCTACTGAGTTTAGAAATCTTAAATCAACCATCCTCGTGGTTGTTAACCTATAGTATGTAGCATGAATTAAGTATACTGCTTATTGGAAACTAAGGTAAACAGGAAGCGGTTACTGTAACATCCTCATCAAACGGACTTGAGGCTTGCGAGCTTGAAATAAATTTGCATTCAAACTGCAGTTTTCCCTAGACTTATTTTTTGTTGCTCTGTGGAGATAGTGAGTGTGCCAATTTAAAATATGGATGATCCATTTACTGGTAATTCATTTTGACCTAATTGTGTCTAATGTGATGGCCGTTGTGACCTTTGTGTACTTAAGAGTATACAATTAAAGTTTAGCTTTTATAACTTTCATACAACTAAAAATGTTCACTGCAGTGTCTTTGTTAGTTAAAAAGAGGGACACAGTTGTAGCCCAACTGCATTAAAATGCATTCAAGTAGAATGGAAATTATCTCCTGTTGGGTAACATTTATTTAAATCACCATGCTTTCTGTTCACCCAAACCAACTGAAAACACATTCAGCATGATCAGCTGTTTAAAGGTTTTCAGTTTCCACATTTGCAAGATTGCGAGTTTTGGATGAGGCCCGAACAGCACTTTATTTGACGAGCGTCCAAAAGAATGTTTCAGAGCCGTGGGTTTATGATCTAGCGCTGTCTCTCCTGGACACATTTTATTTGTATCCCTCTCCTTTGTATGCATTCCATTCCTTTTTTTTTGTCATGACATTTTTTCCAGTGTGTGAAAAGGCTCTAATCCTCATCGCCAACACTAGCTTATGGGGCCGCCCGGTATGTAAATGGCCTGTGGCTTCAACTGCCATTCAAATACTTGAATGCTCAGCACCGCAAATGTGTGATATAGATCAGAAATATGCCGCTGGTGTCCTGTCCTGCGCCCTCTCTTCAATACGGTTGCCGGGGCAGTGGCGGCAGCCGTGAAAAGTGAATGCTGGGCAGGGGTTTCACTGTGGAGGGAACTGTGGGACGGCGGCAGCGGCAGCAGCTCTTTTTTCAGGCAGCAGCACAGCTGCAGCCTCTGGGCGTCCGTTTGTCATCTTTCAGTCAGCAGTGACAGAAGAGAGCGCTGTGGCGTTACAAGTGGCAGCTCTGCACGTGCGATGCTTTTGTCTGGAGACCGGAGCCCAAGATTGCTGGGCCCCGATGGCAGCGGTGAACGCCGGTCCGGGAGGCCTCTCCGGGCAGCGCGCAGGGGCCTCTGAACGCACGGCACAGATCAATCACCTGGTCGCATTCCACAGCCCCCCGGCAGCGTTAATTGGGCCCCGCGTATCGGTAATGGCTCACATCTGTTAGTCCTGCAACAAAAGCCGGCGGCCCTGTTAAGCGCCGCGGGTTATTTTCAATCAGCAGAAAGGCTCTCCTGCGACAGTGCACGTGGTCTTTTGTTGCATGGCAAACAATACAGTAAAACAACACTCACGAAGAAAAGAGTGAAAACCACATGCTTCTCTTTTTGGGTGAGGGAAGAGCCAAAGCCCCCCTGGAATGTGGGCCAAACAAAAAAGAGGGCGGTTGAATTTGAGTAGGGAACCCCCCCGTCAGCATGCAGTCCTCACTGGTTTCTCAGCTAGGATAAGAGACAAGTGTGTGCATTTGCCCTGTTGGTACGAAATCTCCTGCTCACTCTAGTCACGCCAACCCAAGGACGATGCTGTAGTTCCGATACATCTGTTTTACTGGGGGAGGTCTGGTCAGACTGGGGGGTCTTTGGTCTGATGTCACACAAATTGACCATCACCAGGTGGTTATCCAGGCCAAACTTTAATATAGAGGGTTGGATCTGTTTTGACCCCTGGTTATTTTATCAGAACACTACAGTACCGCAAATAAAAAGTAAGCAAAAGATAAAATAATTTAAACCTGTTCCGTACTTGACATTACAAATCCCCAGACTGATCAACTACCTTTATTTTTGATGGTTGAGTGCAAATTACCCACAAGCATGCCTCATTTTGTTCCACGTTTATTGTGATTTCAAATAAACCAATAATTAGTCTAGGGATGTAACAAGTTCATTTTTTCTCTATTTCGTCAACAAGTGAAAAATGCTTTCAGTGACTTGGAGCCCCACAATTGTGTAAAATTTGTGGCAGCCAGGTAAATATTTCACAAGCATAACACAGAATGAATTGCCATCAAGAACAGCTGCATGACAGATAACTAGGCTACACTTATGGTATCTACATTTTTCTGTAGGCTAAGATAAAATAAAACTTCTGCACCTTCTTGGCCAGCTAGATTAACTTTTACTTTGGGATTTTTTTAAAAATCGATTGTGACTCAAGTTATGAGTACTCGTTTACTTGAGTTGATTCCCATCTCAGTTTGAATCTAGAATGAACCGATAATTATGCCTTGATGAGTTTGCGCCTATTAAAACACCTCTGTAAGCAAAGAAAGCCTGAATAAACTGTAACGAATATTCGTCTTTGTTTTTATCAAGAACGCAATCCATAAGAGTCCCCACTAGATTTGAAATGCAGAGGAAATACCTTTTGGATGTGATCACAGAGGGAAGGAGGCTTTTGGTGAATAACGAATCGCAAGTGTGGTTTGAAATGGCAGGGTGCTTTATTACCGCTGTACCTTTACGTCAAGATTAAAGTCGTTCTTTTTTTATCTGTGCAGTGAGGGGGGAGGGGGGAAAAAGTAGTTTACCGAGAGCTTGAGAAGTTTTGTATTCTTATCGGCTGACCCCCTTGGCTACGGGTTCGTCTGGGAGATGAAGTGGCTGTGAGAAACCCGAGTCTCCACTTGAGCGAGTAGCTCCAGGGGACATTCTGGAATGTTTTCCGACCTCTCCGTCTAATGCTTTCCATCATGTTCGCAGCCCAGCCGAAAGCTGCCAGAAATCCCGAAGAAAGTGTGGTAGCCCACCTCGTGCTATGTAGCGCTCGCTCTTTGTGTCACATGAGCCACTTGGCGATTCGCTGATTCCTTACACAAACTTCCAGGCATATTTGTTGACCGAAAAACCTGCAAACAACAGTCGATGTTGCTGTGAGGGTGTGGACACACCGCAAAATATTGATATGAGCACTACAGTCTTTGTGAATGGGTCAGCAATACCACACGTGATGTTATGGGGCCTTATACCTCACTGAATCTGTGGCATTAAAGTAGAAAAAAAATGTCGGAAATTAGGTTGGGGGCTGTTTGACCCTATCGTATTATAGTTGGAGGCCCCTCAGTGGTATCACGTTGCAGGAAATAAGTACGGTAAACATGTGCTGCTCATGACTCATTTTATAGATCACCACCAATAGGTGCTGCAGACTCTTAATCAAAAATAGGAATGATCAGATCCTGTCTTCACACATCATGCTCCCACATCGATCTGAGCAGATGGGAGAGGTCAAGGTTCCCTAGCACAGGAACGGGCTGCCATGGTGACAGTGCCCCTTCTGTTTGCGGTTAGCAAATTAAATCTCCTAGACACACGAAAGCACCTTGCAACAGGGGGGCCAGCAAGGCAGACCGTGACCCTCCTGCATTCGTCTCTTTGTCATAATCTGCAGTGGTTAGCTTGAATGCTAAATGTGTTTGCAGCTGAACTCTACCTCTGCTAAAGTCTGTATTTCACTGAAACCCAAATTGAGCAAAGGCAAAAATAGTAACTTTATTTGTAAGGTTGCATTTGTCTTCAGCTGAACAGGTCTTTTCTAATTAACTGAAGAGATCAGAGTCAAAGTTAATGTCAGTATGTGATTTGGTTTTTGATTTATTGAGTGTGTAGTAGAAAGCTTTCTCATTTTCACCTGCTGCATCACACAAAGCTTAATGACAGCACTGAGCTCGATTGGTGGGCTTACCGTGAGGCTGCTTTTTAAAGATTAAAGTAGGTGGGTTTCCTTTTTTGTAGCAAAATAATAAGGTTAGGAGATGTCCCGGGTTGACCTACACCTATTTACACATTAAAGTTAACTCAGTGCTGCAAAAATATATAAAATTGACAGAAGCCTTCAGGTTGGTGATGTGAGAGGATACCAAAAGTGCTAGGAGGTTAGAGAGAACCAAGGTTATTTTCTGATGGAAGACGGCAAGGGTTTGGTGAAATGTAGTTTGTTTTGAGAATTAATAATGATCGGAGTGGGTTCCAAGGCCATTTATTATCTATTAGTCATTGCCCCAGTACTACAGAATAAGCCAAGAGTGGACTATTTTTTGGTGTTTCTGAATAGAGCCTTGTTCAGAACGTGGGAACAAGGTCTAAACATGGAAAAACTTATTAAACTATTACAATAGGTGCTTTTGTGTACTTTCTATCAATTTAGTTTTGCAGCATTCTGCCATAATTTTCCCACAAATAGGAAAAATGATGGAGAAGGAAAGATTTTTCTGGTTATCAAACAATATCTTTTTGATCTCTATCAACCGTTGGGATTCGCCCCCCCTCCGTTACTCTCTTGTATCAGACATATTTGTTAGAATGGGTCGAGTTTCAGAGGTTGCTGCACATCTTGCCATGTCTATCTGTAAGATGCCTGTTATTTCAACTCACTATTCCAACAGGCTATTAATGGCCTGGTGCTGTGTATGCTGTTTCTTCTTCTCTGGTGTGTTAAAGCAATTGTTAAATCGGTTCATTTCTTTGTTTATACGTCATTAGGCCACTTTTGCATAGTCATATTAGTGTATGGTGCTTTTTAATGATGGTGCTTTTTAATGAAAAATAAAAGTAGGGTAGGTGCTGTCAGTGTTTTGTACATCAGTCTTGGCCCTTCTTGTTAAGACTTTAATGGTTCTGGTGGAATACAGACAACTCTTACTTTTTATTACAGTAATTAGTGTACTGTGTGCTGTGACCTGTTTTGACAGACAGAATGGTACTTTTTACACCAACGTGTATCTGAGTCATACTCTGAATACGGGGAGCTATTAAAAGAAAAAGGAAAAAACGAGCACAAAACTCCAAATTCAAACAGCACGCAAGACTTTGTTTCATCTCCTGCCAAAGGTAGTGGTTTGAAAATTTCAAAGTCTGAGAGAGAACCCGGCAGGAGCCAGCAGCAGGTCTCAGGAAAAACAAAAGGAAAAAGGAAGTGAATAACATTTTCTGCCAAGTGTCCAAAAGCTTATGAGGCCCCAGTGCACCTTGGGTAATTTACTTTCTGTGACAAGCTATAAGTGAGATATACTTTAACATACTCTATTTGATAAATGTGATTGGTTCGATACAGTGTTTTACATGCAGCAATGTTTGAAAAATATGTATGTCACTGGGAAAACGTTAAGGTTGTTCCTGTTTGGCTTTTTGTCTCCTCCAGACATATATTGGCTCCATCCTAGCGGCGGTGAACCCTTACCAGCCCATCCCCCACCTGTACGACCGATCCAGCGTGGAGCTCTACAGCAGGCACCACCTGGGTGAAATCCCCCCGCACATCTTCGCTGTGGCTAATGAGTGCTACCGCTCGCTGTGGAAGAGGACGGACAACCAGTGCGTGCTGATCAGGTGAGAGGCAAGCCTGCCGCCCTGCTGGTCAGATAACCCTTTGGCCCACAGTGGATTACCCATTTAGAAGGATCTGTTAAGCCCGTATGCAGCCTTACTGTTGAAACGTGTAGCAGATTATATATTGCAGTAAACGGGAACCTGTTAGAAAGGCAGCAGAGGTGAAACTATGCATAGGGAATTTAACACACGGGTGGGATAGAGGTGTGATTCTGACCATAGGCCCTTTGTTTTCCATGGAGTTAGAAGGCACATTATTTGATATTTTGTGTGAACTTGTTTTTATTTGCTTTTAACTTAACAAAATTTTGGAAATATCTCAGCTACACAGGTGAATGACAAAGCACACAGCACAAAGCTATCTATTCAGCAGGGCACTGTGTAACCTCATTGTTGATATATGAAGTTAATTATGATAGTGACTTTACTCCAAATGTCATATCACCACCTCAGGGACTGACATGGGAAACCTAAAACAAACAAACAAAAAAATTAATGTTATGTTTTATCCAACCAGAAACTTAAGCCAGGCTGCTTGCGTAATAATGTCAGCCATAAACTGAGCCTTTTAAGCAGGACTTTACCATGGTTCAGAGTCCACAAGCAAATTTTGAATACTGTTAGCTGTTAATAAGCATCAACAGCACTGCATTGGCTACTGCTGTTCCCCTGACTGAAAGTAATTGTAGTCAGTGCTACTGTCTTGTTAATCAATGGTTGTTATGCCTCTAAGGAGCCAGCATAGCCACAATTATCGACTTAAAAGGGATTGAACTTGGCTGAAAGATATGAGAAGAGAACAACTAAATGTACCTGCTAAACCCAAAAGAGTTGTTTTCATAAGGGATAAACTGTATGCAGTGTTGTTCGACACTTGATTCCTCTTATTCTGTCCACCTTTGCCTCAGTCTCCACCGTGAGGGACTGTGTTCATATTTCTGGCTTTTGACCCTCTTTTTACATTTTTTCATGGACAGGTTTATACGACCTGACTGAACCTTTGGCACTCGCTCAGTCTAAATATATTTATATGCACTTTCTCTGCCTTAAGCCTTTGTTGGTTTGCATCCTGAGGTCCCTTGGACCTCAACACACTGTTTACCTTTGTGTCCTTCCTCTGTGATTGTACGTGAAATGCTGTGCTCTTCCAGTGCTTCCCCTACTACATCAAACGTCTCAGGTTATTTTTGCATTCTGCAATAATATTCACATCCCCATTAAACAGAGAGAGCGGATGTTAGTATCCTTCCTGCCGGTTGCAGATAGCAAATTCTTGGCCACAGTTCTCATCCATGGCAAGTACTGAAGCGTTTTGTTTTCAACCTGCCTGAGCAACATATCAAGGAAACTTGTCGTTTCTCACACCCCTGCAAGGGGCAGTCAAATCTTCCTGCAAAACAAGGACGACCTCAGGGCAAAAGACCATGTCCTTTAAGATATAATTGCTGAAGTTCATCGGCAATTTTCCAGCATAAGTTTCTTACTTCTTTGACAGCCACTTAAGGAAGTAATCTTCATCAAATGCGGGCCGGCAGTGGTGCACTGTGGGTAATGGGAGACACATGTAACATTTGGACTGCTGAATTCAGTAGAGTAGAAGGGAAACAGGCAATGTTTCTGCTTGTGTCATATGAAAAGGACTGTTTTTAAGGAGAATACTGTAATATCAAATTCATATTTTTTAACTATTTCCCAAAATTTGGGAATTCCACATATCACATCGAGCATATTGTGGTTACACACAGCCTTTCTCTGCTCTTCCTCAAGTGACAAAAATCACCATTGTTTTGGAGGTGGGATAGGATACCAGCAGTTCAGGAATATGGCAAACACAAAATGAAAACAAACAAATGAATGCCAACAAAGCATAAAGAAAACAATGGGGCCATTCTCCAAAGACCTCAGACGCCAGCATAGCATCTGCAATCCACATGTGTGAACTCTTGCAGTCCACTTTCCAGGTCCGGAGACTGGACTGCTCCAGCCAGCAGGGCTGGCAGAGTTCCACAAATGATGTAAATAAAGTCATATACTGGAATGGTCCAATGGAGATCCACGAGAGAACCATGAGAGAACTCAATCTTCCAAATCCCCTTAAGGTTAAAACAGCAGGTGTTTCATTGTTACAAGGATGAAAGAGCCTGTGAGTGTCAAATTGAGTCAGGGTATATGCAGTCCTCATTTATAAATGCAAGACATTAAACTCTGCCCTAAACAACCTCGGTATGACCAGATGGGAGGTGGATGAATCAAATGTTGGATAAAAAGGTAAACATTTAAAAGTCATGCCAGCTGAAGCAGTTTCAAGATTTTTATATGAAAAATTGAATACATTCAAAAAATTGTTTACTTCTAAATTGTTCTTATTTTCATAGCACAATAGACCGTAAATCACCTGTGACAGGAGAGGTCCAGTAGTCCTAGCTTGCACCGAGTATGGACATATCGTTAATGAATTGCTCTCACATAAAAGTCAGCACTTAGCCAGGCTGTCTATCATGATTAGAACATTAACATTTAAATGAGTGCATTGGAAAAGCTGGCAGGTTGCTTATGTGGGAAGTGGTTATGCAGGAATGTACTGTAACTTCATTTTTTGCAACCTGTTCTGTGCTACAGTACATTTTCCTTCAGGAAAGATGCAGAAAAGCAAATACTCATATTCAGTCTGATTTCATTTTCTAGTGCTTTTTATACATTTTGAGGTACTGTTGTTTTGACAGTATACAGCAGGTAGTGGTCTGTTCCAGCAGTTAGAAACAACTGGTTCTTCCACATATCCATGCAAACAAAAGACAAACATAATCACATACAGGCAGGCATTTACATTTATGCATACATACTGTATATACACACAAATGTGCACTATAAAACCTACATTAGCCTGAAGGCACAAAAGCATAAACATGCTGACATTTGCACACCAACAAATGCCCACACTCACATACTGTACACACAGGCGCACGCACACACAAACATACAAACAGAGATATACACATTCATACAGTCTCTTGCTCTCTCTCTCTCTCTCCCCCTCTCTCTCTAACCCCCTGCCTCCTTTCTCTTTGGGAGGAACTTTGGAGAAGTATTTACCCCCTGTTCAGTATCTTTTACTGTGACTAGTAGCCAGTGGCTATATTCTGGATAAATTTCTGATTATAAGAATGGCAGGAAATTTGTCACTTTTAAAATGTTTCATTTTTAACACCTTCTGGACAACTAATAATGAATTTCCAGCAGTGCAGCACTTGATTAATGTCTTCAGAAGAGCCTATTTTGAAGCCCATCTGTCGTATAGATATCTCATGGCCAGTGGGTGCATCTCCAATAGGTCTGATCGCATGAATGACGTGTAACTGTTAATAATTGATAAGCCAAGCAGAAGTCCAGATAGGTAATTATTGCTATGTGGTTGACCCCAGGAGATTGTGGGAAGTTTGTGAATAGTCATCACTCATGTCACTGTTCCCTGGGCTGGGAGTCTGCCTGTGGCCCCTCCTAACCCCAGTCTGAAGGCCTCAAAATGTGTGCTCAAATTGAAATCTGACACCTTGTTTACCTCCAGGTTTCTCAGCATGTCATCACAAAGGTCCTGCCCCTAGTGCATATTCATTGGTTCTCAGAGACAACATGGTTCTGTTTCATTGGTGGACAAGGAGCCCAGGTGCATCTGCTCTGTGTCGTCTGCTCTGACCGTGCGTGACCTTAAGCACCAGACTGATGTATGCCCATTCTGAGGGGGAGACAATGGCTTTTGTGTTCTCTGCTTTTGTTGTGTCTATTTAAATGGAATAGAGCTATTCCCAGGGGGTATGAGCGAAGGTATTAGGAGAAATAATATGAAAGATCACAAGGCTCTGGCATGTTCCTGACCACATAAGAATGTATCACGTTCACAGTTTTAACATAACTTGCGTTAGTCTTTCATGAAAGAGTTAAATACATTAAGAAGCTCTTTTAATGTTTTCTTTGTGTGATTGTTTACATGTTTAGTTTTAGAATACCACAGTGTTACTAAATATTACAAACAGCAACATATTGTTCATTATAATTTGTTCATTTATAATTTGCCAGTTAAAAGAGTAGGGCAGGGCATTGTCCAAATCCAGGATTGTGACAATCCCTCAAACCCCCCCCCCCCCGAGGAGCAAACTTGTAAGTGAGACCAGCTATGCTCATTTAGACAGAAAAAAAAGGTCTCAAAGGCTCCTTGGCTTTTGTTTTCGTTTAATTGGGATTATATTGTCAGGTTTATTTTCAAGGGGATCGTTCCCATTTGCTCCTCAGGAAATAACCCCTTGCCCCCAGCTGACCTGAGCAGAGGTCTGCTGCGTTGCCGTGCCAACCCCGTCTGGCCTATGCAGGCAAAACACGCTGTCTCTATCACCCACCACTTTCTGTAAGCCAGACGTTTCGGCTAGCAGCATGGATCGCTCAGGCCAGTTAAAAGTGTGCCAACCTTTCAGGCGGACTTGTTGAATCCCTGTGGGGTTCAAACAAATGAGAACAATTTTGTATTGGTGGCTGGGTACTGGTACTGGTGAGGAGGAGATGAGAGAGCAAGGCCCACTGTTACCAGGCCTTATCAGAGCAACATTAATGCTACATTGTGTAGCATTCAGTATGGATATGTTAGAAGACAGTCTCAGTGTTTGAAAGTGTAATGATTATATGGCATTCACCTGAGCCTGTTGCCTTTATGAATGGGTAGTAGCAACACTCAGGTGCTACTTGTTTTTTTGTTTTTGTTTTTTTGTAGTTTCATTCACATTCTAGTGACAGTGGAAATGTGTTGTAAATCTTGCATTGCAAATTTCAAAATGCTTATTCCAATACAATGGTGTAACGTGAACAAAGTAGGGGTGAGTTCATCAAAGTTTCTTTTCCAGATGAGTTTCTACAAAAGAGCTAAGTACTAAGAGCAGTACTTGTGCTGTACAATTTTCATCCTAGCCCTTGAATATAAATTCCCATATTTACGGGTAACATTTGAAACATTTTTTAAAAATGTACTGTGTAAGTTTAAAGAAATGTTTCAGATGCCCCTAACCTGCATGGGTAGTTTGTCGCACAAATTATTTTTTTTGTTCTGGTGATGGGAGCAGGAGAGTGAGAAAACCCGGGTCTGGAGCAGGGACAGAGGCCGGACTCACCTCTCCTTGACAACCTTTATTGTGACTGGCATGTGTGATTAACGGGGCGGGGGGGCTGGTTGTTTAGGACAAACGCAATAACCCCGTCTCGTCTGGGACCAGTGAGAAACTGCAGGCTTTTCTGCCCCATGTCAGACGTCCTGCTGGTCCGCTTGTCATATTACAAAACACAGGGTGGCAAAGGCGGGCAGGTCATAGTAGTGATCACTCTATACTGACAGGCGCTAATACCATCTTACGTCAGCTCTGAAGCGTGGGACTTCCCTCCCTGACAATGATCTCTCCTTTACAGCGTATCCCAGCATGCTTTATGTGTGTGATTAAGCCTGATCTTTTTCAGTCCGGTTTCTCCTCTCGTCCTCTTCCTTCCTGCGGTATGAAAGCCTCCCCGGTCAGTGCCTGGACCTTTCAGACACTGTAGCGTTTCTAAGCGGAAACAAAGGAGGTGGCAGAGCGCCAGCGTGCCCGCCAGCTTCCACAAAAGAGATCCCGACTAGCGCGGGCACTTAATAGACTGGCGATGAAGCCAGGGCAAGAGCCAAATGGGACGCCCACTGACACTGCCCCCACCCATTTAGTTTCGTTCACAGCAGAAGCCGCCGTAACTAAGAAGTGTGTTCCCACAGCCCTCGGCCAGAGAGATTTGGGAGCCAGATCATACCCGCTTTAGCACGAGTGTGCAAATTGGAGTCTTGCGGGGGTCTCCGTCAGGGACAACTGGTGCTGCCGAGAAAGCAGCGCGCACCGAACGCTCCTGAGGTGCAGAAAAGTGCAATATTGCCAGAGCATGGCCTCAGAACTGAATTTACAGATTGTGAACAGTGCCGCAGCGCTGTGGTACCACATGCACCCAACCTCATTATTTCAGTGAATACCCAGCTGTAAAAAAAAGTGGGTAATATCTAAATGAAAGCTACCCTGGATGACCCCTTATGGGTGCTGCTGAGCCATTAAATATTAATAATGTCATCTGTTAGTGTGGTAATTATGTTGCGTGTGTTGTTCACACTGAGTTAAATTGTTTTGCTTGTGGTTGCTGTCGTACGTTCAATTTTTTTGAATGCCAATGCCAGTTCTAATTTCCAGTAACCCGAGGTGTCATATCCCATGCGCCTGCATTGTGAGAGTTTCTCCAGAATCGAGTTAGCTTCCGCCCTGTCCCAGCGCTGGTGGCAATTTGATTTGATGTGTGGGGAACGTGAGAGGGAAATGGCGGCCTTTTAAAGCCGACTGAGCTTTTTTATGGTGTGTCTTGGCAGGATGCTTCTGAGGACTGCTGCCAGCCGACTTCCACGGAACTGCTTGCTCGTTCAAAGGGTTCAAAGCGTATTAATAGCTCGCAGTTGTTGGGATTTAATTATTCTGAATCTTTCCACAAAGGCAGTGTTCTCATATGTGTCTGTCAGACTACGCTTCCAAAAGTGCTTTTAGGAGGCTCATTTCTAAACAGAGGCTACTTAATATGGCCTGAAAGTTTTGGACGTCTTAACTGAAACCCCTGTGACGTTTATGGCCGAGTCATAAAAGCCACAGCATAAACTGTGTTGCAGGAGAAGGCGTTATGTCATCCCGCTGTGAGCTCCTGTACTGTAAAAAGCCATACCTGATTCAGCGTGAGAGAGAGAGGACTGTGTTTATGGATATTTTCGTGGTGGGACCTGTTTGTTGGTCCGTTGGGCCTGGGGCGGATTCATGACAGCTCGCCTAGGGGAGGCCAGATCTTTCTTTGCATGTATGTTTTTTTTATCAGTGTGTGTGTGCGTGTGTGTGTGTATGTGAACGTGTGTGTGCGTGCGTGCCTGCCTGCGTGCGTGTGTGTGCATGTGTGTGTGCGTGTGTGTGTGTGTGTGTGTGCACGTGTATGTGTGCATGCGGGTGTGTGTGTGTGCACATATGTGTGTGTGTGTGAGCATGTGTGTTTCTGTATGCGACAATGGGGCAATTATTTGATTTTCCTGCGTCCCCCTCCTCCCTCGCCCCTTGTTCAGTCTAAATATTTTCATAGACGCATTCCTGTGTGCTGAAGTCTCGCTGTGCCCATCTGGTATGGAGGTTTTTTTTAGGGGGGGTGAGGATCGAGCCAGCTTTTGACCCACTTCTCATGCGGAGGGAAGGAGTACCCCATTTATTTGAGGTCCAGTGGGGTAAGCGAGTGATTCTAAAAAGGCATGTGGAGAGGAGTTGTCCACAAGCAGCCCCGCCGTTGAACCCCCCGCTCAGCTACGGCTGAGGGGGGTTCAAAGGTGGGCCGGGTTCGTGTGATCCGCGCGCCCCCGCGTGTGAAATCGGACCCTTTTCCGCTCGAGGGCCCTGCTTAAACGGCTGAGGGAATCACGCCAGGCCAGATCGGTTTCCCCGGCCAGTCCGGTGGCGCTCGGCAAACCGTCCGCCCAATCAAGTCAAGGCGCAGGGGAATACCCTCAGAGCACTTTTTTTTGCTTGCTGGCGACTGTTTTGGTGTCTGTGGCTCTGGCATTGCTGCTGTATCTGACAGCAGAGGTGTGTCTGGTATGGCTATACTACCCAGTCTAGGCCTATCCTTAATCAATGAGAGGCCCATCCATCTGTGTTAATGAATTAATGACCACACTGTTTTGCTGTGGAGCGTGATATTTTATGATTGGTTGTGTCACTTATTAGGAGGCTGATGAAGCCTCACTGAGTGTGCTACTGCCGTCCAGTACTGGTGCGAGAAGCACTTCCATATAGCTGCGCCTCCAGGACTGTGAAGAAGGGCGGTGTGGACAGCAGCTAGTACTGTCCACAGGCCAATGAAATGCACACTCCCTGGTGTGTGACGCCTTTCGTCTTTATGTAAACACGCGCTCTGTCCAGCATCTGAGTGAAATATTCACAGCTAATTCAGTCCTACTGGGATACGATTGTCTCTACCAGAGTAAATAGACTCCCTCAAGGCTTATCTGATGCTGGTTATTTTTCTGCCTGGGCCTGGTAACAGAATTAGATTCCTGTGAATTCTAATTCTTCCTTGGAAGTCATACTTTTAGTGTTGAAGACGCAGGGTGCTTCGAATTACACTTCTAAATGCACTATTAACATTGAAAATGTGGTCTTGTAAAGTGTTCAGTTTATTTTATTGGGAGTGCTATTCACGGTCTCCGGATGTGAGGTTGCTCTCAAGCAGGTCATACTATGTACTGCAAAATTGAAGTGAACAGGTCAGAAAAGTGGCAAATGTGTGGGCATAAATGCTGAAAGCGTGTGGACGCAAGCAACAGTGTGCTGTGCTGATATATACCCGTATATATGCATTTGGATGGAATGTGTTTCAGTCCTTCTCAGCTTGCAAACCACACTACACTTCAGCAAGCAGATGTGCTTTTCAGATGAGAGCCTGCCCCCTTGTGTTCAGTTTAAGTCAAACAGGATGTTGGTCATTCTTGAGCTGCCGTTCAAGCAGTAGTCTACTTGGATTACCCTCCAAAATAGACAGTGAATAGTGTAACAATGCTTTAGACAAGTGAAAGCGGTTTTTTTAGGAATCAGTGTTTTACTTCAAGTGCAATGATGATAAAAGCAGTGGAGGTGTGTAGAGACAGTGATAGAATTATGATTACAAGACAATTTATATTGGACTGTATAACTATATTTTTAAAGATTTCATTTTATATTATATGTAATAGGGATTTGGTGTACAGTTTCTCTCCAGGATTATTAGACTATGGATTTAGTGTATTTGTATGTAATCTTATAATTCCCATTTTAAAATGAGAAATGAGTGTTGTTGTTGTTGTTGTAAAATTGTAATTGTGTTGCTTGTTGAAAAACCTACTCAAGGCTGTTTAAATTATGCTTAAGGCCTCTATCCCATTTTCCAGTGGAGAGAGCGGGGCAGGAAAGACCGAGAGCACCAAGCTGATCCTCAGGTTCCTGTCTGCCATGAGCCAGCACTCCCTGGAGGCCATGTCCAAAGAGGGCACGTCGCACGTGGAGCAGGCCCTGCTGGAGAGCAGGTCAGTCCGTCCGCTGGTGGCTGCCATGGCAACGGTAGCCAAGGCAAACACAAAGATGCCCCCAAGCCCCGTTTAACATTTCTCTACCTCCGTAGCATCCTTTGACCTGCCGAGTTTTAAGTGAACATTATCATCCGCGCGCATCGAATGAGCTTGTTGAGTTTTCTCACACCAGCTTACTCACCCTGTGAAGAATCAACAAAGAGCTAATTTTGCCTATCTTTGCTTTTGGAGGCAGGAACTTTGTTTGCCCTGCCGAGGAAGTGTCACTGTGCCTTTTTCAAGATGTAGAGATCTTTTTTTTCCCTAATGAAACTCAACACTCCCTCTGTTTCAAACAGCCCAATCATGGAGGCCTTCGGAAATGCCAAAACCGTCTACAACAACAACTCCAGCCGCTTCGGGAAGTTTGTGCAGCTCAACTTCTGCCAAAAGGGGAACATCCAAGGGGGCAAAATTGTTGACTGTATCCTTTTTTCTTTGACTGTTCCTTTATGAAAGGCTAAATTAGAAAGTCAAAGCTGAAAGATGAAAGAGCCATTTTTCTTTGTCCTCCCTAGGAGACAGCAGAAGAGTTTGAAATTTGGATAAAAAATTTTTATTTGAAAATTGCTTTGTGTGTTATAAAATACAACATTAATCAAAAATAGCATACTGCTGTTAAACTACATTCATATGTCTATGATTGTGTCACATGACCCCTCAGTGGGGGGCCCTAGTGACATCTAATGGCAAACAATCACTTTCACAATCCCTTCTAATTGACCAGACAGAGATTTAGAGCAGGCAGTTATGAGTAGTTGTACACAAGGGACACGGGCAGCTGTCAATTACTCGTCATTTATTTCCATTGCTCTCCTCTCGGCATTGTGCTGTTCACAGATTTTGGGCTCCAACACTGGTTAAATCACAGTGGAGTTAGGTCTCTTTCCCCCTTCTTCTTTGCTCAGTAAGCCACTGTGTCTGCCAGGAAGGCCAAAGAGGCCTTTCTCCAGCATCTTCTGTGCAACGGAGGGATTAATAATAGAGATTTATACGGACCTGTCAGGGAATGCTAAAGCAGGCGATGGGGTGACACATTGCCTGCCTGCTATCTCTCTCTCACGCCGCCGGCTACAGGCGTGATAATGAGACTCACACTGACAACACGAGCCTGCAGGAGGAGAGAGCTTTCCTCCTTATTCTCTTCTTCTCCTTTATGGAACAAAGAAGCCCTTTCTTCCGTAATTTGCCTTAACTGTCGACTTTTCACCGAAGACTTACTAGAGAAGGTGAGTTCCAGGCTTTTTAATGTCGTAGAAACGCATTTATAACTGTAACTGTAACTGTAAACGTGTTAATTGATGGATGTGTTAAACTTTTATTACATTCTGTTTCTTTGCAAAATATAAATCCGTGGAAGCTCTGTAAAGATTCTTCTGGGTCAGGAGGGTGTTTGTTGTTGGTGTTACGTACGGTGCTCTGAGTGCTCGTGCTCAGACATGTCTCCTCTGTCGGGACAGAACCGGGTCGTGAGGCAGAACCCTGGAGAGAGAAACTATCACATATTCTACGCTCTGCTGGCCGGCAGCGACCCAGAACAGCGGGGTGAGTGACAGCGGGGGCAACACATGGCCCATGGCAGCCTTTCTGTACCTACTGACACGGCTTAGCCCCGACTCAGCATCAGTCCCAACAATAATCTGACAGTAAAAACCTGGAATCTGGAGGAAAGTGCTGTCGGACAGATATGGTAGTGTTCCTGTAGTCCACGGCTCCTGTTGACATCATGACCTGGATCATGGCCTGTGGGAGTCGTGTGCCAGACCAGCAGGTCTTGGGCCCCAGTCCCAGGAGGGAATTTTGATTCTGTGCCCTTGGCTAAAACGTATTTCCTTACGCTAGGATGTAACAGAATATGCGTTTGGTGCACATCGTTAAAAGTGAACCGGGTTTGATCAGCAGTGAGTAAGTGAGCAAAGCACTGAAGAGATTCCAGACTGCAGGAATGATGGCTTTATTTCCCCTGGGGTGAGTCCTCCCCCTGACAGATGATCATGCAGAACTCCAGCTGAATGCTCTCCCTTATGTGTTTTTGCAGAGGTCTTCAGTTTATCTTCGCCAGACAGCTACTATTATCTGAAGCAGTCGGGATGTGTGGCAGACAAGACAATCAATGACAAGGACACTTTCCAGGAAGTGCTGGTGAGCTCGTCCGTTCACCGCGCGGCTCCTGCGCCTCTCCCTGCTTTCGTATTTCACTTCCTGCACAGCTCTTCCGGGTATACTGGAACACGTGAACATGAGAGAAGGCTAAGCTGCTATTAGAGGTGGTGGATTACATTGCATGCAGTTTACTGGAATAAGATCTTGACCACAAAGGAACAGCTCAAATGTGGAGCACAACCGGTGGTCTAATTCCACCACACATATTTTGTTAGAATTAGAAATCAACATTGACACATCGTGTCATAAGCAGCAGGCATTGGGTTGTGACAGAAAATGACGCCGCCCAAATCTCTCTTTCCCCTGAATCCTCTGGATTGTTCTGGAGCCTGTGTTCCTGCGGGGGGCTGTTTGAGTGATGGCGGCCTGTGTTTTGTCTGGCTCCCCCCCAACCCCCCCTTCCCTCCCCCAGAGCGCCATGCGGATCATGCAGTTCACCGAGGAGAACATCCGGGAGATTCTGCGGCTCCTGGCCGGGGTCCTGCACACCGGAAACATCCAGTTTATGACCGCCGGCGGGGCGCAGGTCTCCTCCAAATCAGGTCAGCCTGCTGGATGCCGCAGCACAGCCGCCCTGGGAAAAGCAGACAGGAAGGCAAACAGACGCTCATCCAGCCTGGCCTCTGTGGGGCGAATGGGCAGGGGAGGATGTTTTTAATTAATGGATTATCTGATGAAGGTCTCTACTGGAAAGAAATGTGTGTGTGTGTGTGTGTGTGTATATATATATGTGTGTGTGTGTGTGTGTGGCATATAGATACTTTAAGGCCTTTTGAACTTCTCTTAGTTTAACAACCAGAAGGAGCATGGGGTATTTAAGATTATTATTTAAGATTATATTATGTAAAATTATTACATTTTATGAATAACCACAATGTATTTTTCCCTCCTCGTGGTATGTTTTACCTCTTTGGCCTCTTTATGTAAGCTTGTATGTGGATTGTGCCATAATGTATTTTCTAACAGCAGGTGGCAAGCATAGTACAGTTCAGTTTTAAAGGAAGGAAGGATTCATCCTTCACCTGTATTGTGAACATACAGTAAACAGATCAATCAGACAGTCAGTCCGTGGCTACGAGCTCTGCACATGCCCTCAGGCACGTGGGCGCGGACTGATGATGTCACCGCTCTGTGTGCTGCAGCACTGGGCAGGGTCTCGGAGCTCCTGGGGCTGGACCCAGGGCAGCTGGCCGAGGTGCTGACCCACAAGTCCATGATTCTCAGGGGGGAGGAGATCAGCACGCCACTCACTGTTGAGCAGGTAAGGGGGCGGGGCAATTGCAGAGCACACACGAGACAGTGTTTAAATACAGTGGACTACTGAATTGAGGGTTTCAGGCAATATACACAGTAACATAATTTACACATTGTGTAACTTAACTCTTAAGCTAAAGACGTGTGCAGCTTAAGGTGCATTAACTACAATAGCATTTCTGGTTTACGCACATCACACTTCGAACAAAGGTTTCAGAAGATAAAATTATAACACAAAAGAAATGGCAAATGTTGACACAAACTTTTAAGATGGTAGCATAGCATGTGTAGCCAGGTGACCTTGCATTTCACATGCTGTTGGTAATCATTGCTGTTGTAAAAATGACTAAACAATACAATAAACACGCAGCATTTATCATGTTTAATTTAATATCGCAAAGTACTCATTTTTGCAAGCTTTGAAGTCCCCAAACTGACTCTTCAAAGTTGGTAATCCGGTGCACATGTGAGAGCTACCCACCAGTGGTCCCAGTTCAGATGTCCCCGGCGGTTTGCTGGATGCAGGGCAGTTGGTCTTGTTTACAGTGTGGGAGGGCGAGCGGCAGGGTCAGAGCAGTGGTGCGCGGTTCTCACTGAACCGGATGCCCATCCCCCAGCCTGCAGTCTGAAAGGCAGATCAAACCTGTCAGTCCCCAGAATCCAAAACACAATGGTCTGAAACATATGGGAATTGTTGATGTGGAGCACAATATGCTAGCCACCACAGACCGGAGAGTTGCAGGTCCATTTCCTAAAGGGAACAGTGTCGGGTTATCTGACTCAGAGAAAAGGAAATGCAACTTAAGAGGTTAGAAAATAAAACTGTGGTTTCAGTCTTGCATAGCAGTATTACATTTCCCTCCTCCGGTCAATTAGAAGAGAGTGAATGCTTAATTTCAGGCTCCACTTTTTTCAGTTTTCAAAATAACTGTTCAAAGCCTGCTCAGATGACCAGTTCAAGCCGGGCCTGTGTCATTAGTTTACTAATGACCAGGGGTCCACAGGAGTGGGGCACAGTTGGCCTTGTCCTACTGTAGGATGGATTTAAGCTTTAAGTCATCCAGGATTTCTCGGGCTGCCAGGAGCTAATGCACTGGGCGCCAAGAGGTGCACCGCTGCCAGTGTTTAAAACAAGTATATCAGAACAGTGCATGCACCCAAATATCTGACACAGATACAGATTAGATACTATCTAGTCTGTAGGAAACCAGAGCACTAATTTAGTCAGGAAAATGGTGAGCATTGTTGGGCCGAATGGCCTGTTCTCGTCGTTATGTTATCTTATGCTATGTTAACTTTTCTCCTGACAGGCTGTGGATTCCAGGGACTCGATGGCCATGGCTCTGTACTCTCAGTGCTTCACCTGGATCATCCGCAAGCTCAACAGCAGGATACGAGGGAAGGAGGACTTCAAGTCCATCGGCATCTTGGACATATTCGGCTTCGAGAACTTCGAGGTGGGTAACTGAAAGGGTGGGATTGTGAGGCAGCCATTTTGGTGCACAGTAGAATTGTAATGTGTAACATTGTCTCTTAAATAAATCACCATAAGATGGATCATCATAGTGAGAAAGCATCAGTTTATTTGTACAAAATGTGCCATTGCAACACTTCTTGTTCCTCGCCACATATTTTTTTTCCGTTCTGAAACCTACATTTCAATAAATTGTTTAGTCATTCTAAACTGAGACCTTCCATTAAATAATTTGTTTATAGTCAATTCACTGAGAAGATGGAGTAACAGATCATTTTCTTTAAATAGAATATTTTCCAGGTTAGGCACATTCTTGTGAACTCCTTCAATTGCTGGCTTCAATCTCAGTATAATGAGGTCTGCGTCTGTGTGAGGGTATGATAAAAACTACTGTGGGAAAATAGCTAGCTTCTGAAGGCCATAGGCATATGAAATTACCATCGTAAATGCTGGTAGCTGATGAATGGGTGACAGGGAACAGTAACGAGAGTAATAATCAATTTGTCCGGCAGGTCAACCGCTTCGAGCAGTTCAACATCAACTATGCAAACGAGAAACTGCAAGAGTACTTCAACAAGCACATCTTCTCACTGGAGCAGCTGGAATATAACAAGTGGGTAATGCTGACACAGTGCAATGTGGCCAGGCTCAATAATGAGCTTCATTCTGTTTATCTGCCACAGCCATTTTTCTTCTTCGTATGAGACCCTAGAGTTGCATACAGAGCACGATTCACTCTGGAATGTGAGGGAAAAGTGGGTGGTGGTGGGCGGGAGGCCATTTTGCGTAAAAATCATTCGGTACGAATAACGACGGCTCGCTAGTCGTCCGCTGTCATAACGGGAGATCGCTCTTCATTAACCGCGACTGTGCCCTCGCGGCGCAGGCAATCCATCAAGCTACAGCGACGGGCGGGCGCCGACGCCTTCTTACCGCCAACGTGATTAACAAATGCCCCCACGCAAATGAGCTGCCCCTTCCCCGATCCCGCTTGGATCATAATTCCGGGAGGTCGGTTTTAATTACGAGAGAAGAAAGGTAGAAGGAAACGAGTGATCATAAGGAATGATTTGTGAAGCCAGTTGGGGGGGGGGGGAGCAGGGAGGGGGGGCAGGCGAGGCTTTCATGGGCATGTCACCAAGGCGTGGGTGTGGCCTTTCTCGTACTAATGACGGGCACAGAGCGGGCACAGGCAATCTGGCGAGCGTTCTGAAGGGGATTGTAATTAAATCTTGGAGCCGTTCCACGGAAGGTAGTGTAACTACCTAACAGTGTGTGGTCCCTGCAGAGTTGGTGATTTATTCTACCGAGAGTCCCTGCCTGGGATTTGTTTAAGCCTGGAGTTATTGTTCTGTGCTGTGCCATCAAAGCAAATGAGTAACCAATGTGAGAAGGGTGAGGTATGGATGTTCATTGTTATCTTTGTATTTTCAGGCAACAGAGAAAATAAAGGTGCTCAAAAGTGGGTAAAGCCCTGACCCTGTGGAAATTTTAGCTTTTAGCAGATGCAAAACAACTCACGTCACTTAAAAATGTGAACGCGTATTAAATGTTTACGTTTACCAGATCAATGACTCTACATTCAAGAAAACTGATGGATTTACTTCATAAAATTATCAACAGTGATTGCATGCAATATTATAAAGTATATGCGACTTCAACTGATTAATATTGCCTGAAACCACTGTCCATACTTTTATAACGTAAATCCAAAATTCCATTAATGCATTAATTTTAAAAAGTGTTGTCTGAGTGATCTGTGGGTTTGGAGTGTTGCAGGCTTGAATTTTTAGTGAAGTACACAAGGCCATTTTTCAAGGTGTTAATCTGTACCTGAAAATTTCTAGCTTTATAAATATGAGGGTATAGCTATGTATGTGATCCTGTCCATGAACATCTGCTAAGAACAGGAGCTTAGCATTAAGGCCACATGTCTGCAAGGAAAACACCTTGGTGACTTTGGGTTTTTTGCTGCTGTTGACCGAATGCTGATTTATTTTATTTATTTATTTTTTGCTATTCTAGGGAAGGACTAGTTTGGGAGGACATTAATTGGATGGACAATGGAGAATGTCTGGATCTGATCGAGAAGGTAACTGTCTTGTTTCTTGGCAGGGCTTTCAGGCTCTGAGGTGATCCGTGTGCTGCAAAACAGCGCAAGGTGGTGTCCCTAACAGGCTCTTCTCTTCCCTGTCCACAGAAACTGGGGCTCCTCGCACTAATCAACGAGGAAAGCCACTTCCCCAAAGCCACTGACAGCACTTTGCTGGAGAAGCTACACAGCCAGCACTCGGTAGGCCGCGTGCCATTGCCTTTTTCTGACATCATATCCTGCTCCGCAACCAACTGCATTTTAAAAAGCAATTGGTCTAAGAACTATTTATTTTTTGTTCAGTTTGTGACACTGATTGGACATGATAATACTAGTGTGTCTGTAAACAGAATAACCTTACTGATGTCTATTTTGCCATGCCTTTCACTTTCTGGAATTTTTATAGAGGGTCTAATTGCGTCTGTGTGGTTAAAGGATGCCCGTCTTTTAATGGCTCTAACATATGTTAATAACAGGAACTCTCCCCAGTAAAACCTTGGCCAGGCTCCAGCATTTGGCTTGAAGAGCAAATTGTGCAGCAGCTTGTTTCCATTAACATAGTGAGGTCATCGGTGGATTTAAAGAATTGCTGAGCCGTGTTTATATGTAAAAAATACACAGAAGTGCTCATAAATATTGCATTACTATAAGCAAAATTGTTTTCAGATTGTTCAGTTTATTGCCCGCGCCAAGCTCCATGGTGATGGATTATGAAATATGAGAACACAAAAATTGCCTGATTCACATGGAGAGATGCTGTGCTGTCAGTCACAAAAAATACCCAGAGTACTAGTTTTAAAGCACATACCATGAAGCGTACTTCATAAATGCTGAGCATATTTCAGTGGGATTTACCTGGACATGTCTGACCAGGTTTTTGACAGCAATAAACTGATGTGACTCTCTTATTGTTTTCTTGCAGGACTTGGTCTGTCCAGCTTTAGAAACCATCTGTTGACTAAAATATTATGTTAACACTGTTGGGTTGCATGTGTTCTTTTAAGCAAAGGTGCACATGAATAAAATTCAGTAGTTGAATCTTAACAAAATTATACAGTTTGTGTATGTGCGGAAACAGCACTAACTGAACCCTTACTGAAACATCTCCTACCCTGCTCTCCCAACCCTCTCAAGACTTTAATTGGGACTGTAATGCTGCTATTAATTGTGGTGAAAGACCACACTCCAAACTTTAAAAAATATCCTTTTGCCGGATTAAAATAGGTAACAAACTTTATGTACTGTAAAGCAGGCTCAGCTGTTTTAGTTTGGTGTTTGGTTATTAGAATGTTTACAAGTACAACTATGAAGCACTGCTGAAATCATGGAAGCTTGCAAAATAACAGTCTTTACTAATGTTCTGTTTTATTTCATATTTGTTTGGCTGCAGAAAAACCCCTTCTATGTGAAACCACGTGTCGCTGTCCACTTTTTTGGGGTGAAGCACTACGCCGGAGAGGTTTGTATGTTCTCACACCTGTTTGAAATACTGTGATGAATGAGTCAGAGCAGGGAATTTTTGCATATGTTATTCAGAATTATTACTGAACAAATGTTGTTGACATTTTAGAACAAGTGCTATGTTCCAGCTCAACAGTTCTGTCACTGGTAGGCCGTTGTGTGTGTTGTTAAATGCAAAGGTATTGGGAATTATACAGAAAGGATATTTTTCTCCCATATACATTGTGAACAGTTTTCAGGTAGGCCCAATCTGTAAAATAAAAAGTGGCCCCACTCTTGCTAATCACATCCCCTTCCCAACTGTTGAAATATATCAGATTTGGCGATGTTTTTTCTCAGGCTCCCTGTGATGTCTCCCTGTAGGTTGTCTATGACGTGAGAGGTATCTTGGAGAAGAACCGCGACACTTTCCGAGAAGATGTCTTAAACTTACTGCGTGAGAGCAGGTTTGTGCACAGAACATGAAAAAAAGATTCTTAATCTTCTTTGCTGGAACTTTACATGGATTGCTAAATGCTCTTGAAATACAATCTGGGTATAGAGAAATTTTTTCAGGTTGATGTAATTTGGCTTTGCCTGCCAGGTAGTGAGGCTTGAGGGCAGTGGTTGTGTTCATAAAGGATTTTAGGATTATTTTGTTGAAATTTGAATCAAGCTGCTACACGCCTACAATTGATCTTGTGAAAGTACTGTATTTCAATCCTGAGGTCTATACTAGATTAGTCAGTCGTGTTAGCAATAGCAGTACCATTAGTTGTAGTAGAAGCAGCACCAGCGGTTCCTGTATTAGTAGTTGCAGCAGCATCACTAGTCGTAGACGTACTAGTAGTGGTGTAAAATATAGTTAAGAACAATACTAATGTCAAGAAGCGTACAGGAAACCTGTTCACCAAAATAGCTTTCTACCTTTAGAAGAGGCCTTCTTTTTTTATTTATTGAGTCTTTTGAATTACTATGCTGAAAATTTCACATATCAATAATTCATGAGGATCCTGCAGTGTGTTAGCAGGGATATATTGGAAAATAAATAATGGAAATGTGCTATATTTCTGCCTTCATTTCTCCACATTACACATGTGCAGCAACAGATGATGCGACTTTAATCTATAAAATTTTGACAGTGATGCTCATGATTTTCATTTGAAAGCATGATTGAACTGTGCAAAAAATTTTCTCATTGGGTTATTCATTCAAAGCACTAACTGTGCACAATTAGGCATCAGCCAAAGGAGATGAGGAGACCACAGGGGATGAATATCCTTGCATTTGGAGAGCATGGATCTGTGTGTGTGTGCGCGTATGAGTGTGTGTGCATATAAGTGTGTGTGCTTGTGTGTGTGTGGGTGCATGTGAGTGTGTGTGTGTGTGCGTTTTTTTTTTTTTTTGTGTGTGATTATGTGTGTGTGTACAGTGACCTGATGAACTGAGTGTCTTCCCCTTCTGTATCTGTCAGGCTGGACTTTGTCTATGACCTGTTTGAGCATGTCTCCAGCTGCAACAACCAGGATACCCTTAAGTGCGGCTCTAAGCACAGAAAGCCAACTGTCAGCTCCCAGTTTAAGGTGAGATTGCAGGATTGCCAGGGCCCAGAGTGCACTGTTGCAGGTTCTTCTGTAGCCTGCCATATGTTTTCATAATTGGAGATATTCACACATACAAAAACTAATAACAGTAGCGCACCATTCAAGGTTTAACCAACTAGATTTTACTGGAGCATTTGAAGTTAACTACCTTGCTAATGAGTAGATGCACACACACACACACACACACACACGCTTGTCCACTTCACAGTACATAAATGTTTTGGGATAGTGAAATGCAGCCAGTGAATATCAGATATCTGAATTTATTCTGCTACTTTATTTTACAAATGATGAAATCAAACAGAAATGCACTTAGGTCATATCTTTCAGTCTTTTCTTATCTATCACCACAACAGAGAAAAACATCAGCACTTTTACATACAGAGGATATTTACAACACTTCCATAGGGGTTTGTATCTTATTGTGGGCTGCTTGCTCTAACAACATAAAACAAAACAAACATTTTATGAAACAATACATTTTATGGTTGAGGACACATATTTCTATTTTGATATTTCTTTTTTTTGGATCTCTATTCAATGATTCATACCTTCTTTCTAGAATTCGTTGCACTCTTTGATGGCCACCCTCAGCACAGCAAATCCGTTCTTTGTGCGGTGCATCAAGCCAAACACACACAAGGTAAGGTCCTGACCCTTTGTCTGCTGCTCTCCAATTCAACTGAAGGTGGCTCGTTTCAGAACAAATGGGACACTTTGTATTGAAAAAGCCCCTTTCCATTGGTGTCTTCGTCTGACCTTCCACAGCATTCATGAACTGCAGTGCTTTCAGATTTCCGGAGAGTGAGGGGGGCATATCTAGAGTGCGAAGAGCGTAGATGAGAATATGTGTGATCTCTTGTGCTTTGTGATTTCAGTCTGGTTGAGTTATGCAGAGGTTATGATGTACAACGGACTGTCCTCCTTTTCTTCAATGTTTCCATTTCAGTCTCTGTTGTTTCTTTAGGAAGTCTGTGTGTGTGTGTGTGTGTGACCTCTCAAGAATGATGTCAACAAAATAGTTGTATTTTTTACTATTTTGCACTATTTCTGAAATCACAGACCATGGACTCTATTATGCTAACTAGCGGTAGACTATGGTACTGATATGTGCACACAGACTGATAAACATGTCAAACGAAATGCAATACCTTTGCTCAATTCTTAACATGCTCAGTTCAACTATTTTTGTATCGTGTTGTATTTGTATTAAATGATGTAGATGTAGAACTAAAAAGGTTTGTAGGTTCAGGGAAAATGTAGGCTCGGGGAAAATAAATAGGATTTTCTCAAATTGGTATCATGTTGATGCAAATGTAGCCCATCTGATTCTGAATCAGTTTAATCTGATAAACCATTCTGTCACTGTGATTATGGAAAAGAAAATTGCATTTTTGCCATGAGACATTGGTTTTGAAATTGGTTGGTAACAGGAGACTCTCGGAGAGGAACAGCTTGACACCATGGTATGGAAATTAGAGTTATTTTAACTCTGGCCTGGTGCTTTATTCGTATGATGGAATAGTGAAATTATCATTTAATAGTAACTGTGCAAAGTCTGTGTGTGAAATCAAGATTCATTGTATGGTCATTGTCAAAGCACCACACTATAGGTGCAGAGAAAATATGAATGCAATACTGAATCATTCCATTACATTTCTGGCTTGCTTAGCAGACATTTCACACATAACCTGTTTATACAGCTGTAATTTACTGAAGTAATTTCAGTTAAATACATGACTCAAGGGCACAATAGCAGTGTCACAATGTTGATTCAAATCTGTTACTCTCTGACCACACCTATATTTCTGTCATCACATTCCAAAGCTCTGTCTGTGTGAATGTAGGGAAACCTGATACAGCCTGCACTTGTTTGTTTTTTTTGTGAAGAGCGCTTTTCTGCTAGCTTTTTTCTACAGGTGAGATCACGTAGTGTGCGGTGCTCTGTGCAGCTTAGCCAGGCAGCTAGTCTTCTGTCATCTCCCCTTGAGATACGGCAGGGAATCGGAAGAGTGCACCTGGGTACATTGAAATACCTCAATGCATCAATCGTAGCATTGCAAGAAATTGTAAACTTCTCTTCCTTAGGCATTTCTTGTTGCCGAAAACTCATTTTTGGCCTGACATTTTGTGAATGTATTTCCAAAATGTGAAAACGCATGGAAATCTAAACGTGACGGAATGTATTTGACTCGGCATCATTGCCTGTGTTCATAGAGCTGGCCAGAATGCTCTGGTGAACAGAGCCGGGTGCAGTTTACCTCTAATGAACAGGGACATCTGAAATGATGCTGCCTGAAGGCTGGAAACTGGAATTCCAGCCACTCTTGGAGAGAAATGGAGATGCTAAATGGCACTGCTGTTATTTGTTCTGTTTAACGTTACTTCCTTAATCCTGTCTTTTTTCCTGCTTGAACTGTGAGGTGCAGCCAGGTTTCTCATAAAAACTTGTATTTCTGTTTTGTACTTCAGAGTGCCAGTGCATTTGAGGTCGCTATTCAGTCAAATATAGTAAGTCAGAAATAGTTAGAGGCACTAGCTAATTAAAATCTTTCACCAAGTGATTGACATGGTGGGTTGCATCTGATTTGTCAGTGAGTTATACACATATCTGTTTTTATTTTTCATAGTAATTTGTTTATTAATTAATTTTGTGTGATGTCACTTTTTTTTATTTTCCACTGTGTGAGGTGCTTTAAGGTCATCTATTCAGTTTTCTTGCTCTTGTTTTGGATCCGGGTTAGTCTCGCTAGTCACTGTGCAATCAGTAACAGGCAGGTGGGCCTGAAAGGTCACATGGGTGAATAGGGACTTACAGTCATACTGATGGTTTTGTGGACATTAACAGTCAGCGGGGCCCCTAAAATCCCTCAGACTGCCATAGTTTGTACATTAGCAGGTGTGAGTGCTGTCAGTATGAGCCGTAGTCCATTACCTGGAAGATTTATAAAAAGCAGAGGCGCACTGAAGTCTGCCTGAGACCCTGTAATTTGCGTGTTTGAGATAATTCTCACATGGCTCTCAGACAACACAGTCTGAGCTTTGATTGATATCTGTCTGAATGGTACCTCTGCTTTTCTCTTCTTCAACTCCTGTCGGCTCACACTCTTCCATAATTACCGCTTTTACTGCACCACCGCCTGTAAGACTTCAGGATTCCCTCGTATTGTTCCTTAATTGCTTGGGTTGGAATTTCACTATAGGCAGGAGGAGAGATCTGTAAGGGCCCAGCTCAGTAGAATTAAGTCTTCATGTATATCCAGTGAATTTCAGAAACAATTTGTAAGATATTGGTGCATGCAGTACTATACATTGGGCTGAAACTTGGTAGAGACAAGTCTGTCGTTTGTGTCAGTGGGATAGTTAGTTTTGGATAAGAGACTTTTTGATAAGTATGTATCAGCCACCATCACTATGTTTTTCCCAAGAAATTAGAATTTTCTTTAGGGACAGGATTATCATGGGCCTTGAAAGTGGTTTGAAAGTGGAAAATCAAATCTGGCCCTGAAATCAAAATCAGGTTTTTTTTTTTCTTTCTCCCAGGTAATGAACTGAACAATTATTGCTAATTAATGGCCAGACTGTCTTCACACCTGACTCCCAGGTAAAGGGAGGGTGGAAAACCAGTAATTCACAACCCTTAAGGACCATGATTTGAGTAATAGGGTCCTTGCCTGTGAAAGTGCTTCAACTATGCGCTTTGGACTAAGTGGTTGATGGTGCTTGAATTTCTGTTGAAATAAGAATATTAAGAAGTACTCCTTTTTCAGTTGCTGCACAGAGCCTATATAACATGAAATCAATAACATCTTTTGTCAAAAGTGTATCTCACTGAGAAATTGGTTGCATTGCAAAATGTGATTGTCAAAAAAATATTGACAAAAGTGGAAGATCCGAATGAAGTGACTGCTAGCATGAATTTTAAAAACTCATTTGAGTTGCACGTTCAAAAAGAACTAGGGAAACATTTTGGTTATTAGTGCCTTCGTCACAGCGCTGCAAAAAACATTGATAGTTATTTTTGTGCATGCTGCTTAAAGACATTTTTTATTTCCATTTGAAGGACTTTGATTCTTGTCTTGACTTTAGTTGAAAACCAAAGACCCACTTTTTGACCGTATTCTCTCACCTGTTTTCTCACATAGCACTTGTCTACTCTTCTGGAACCAAAGTACCTTGATAACTTTCATAACTTTTGTCATAAAAGCATTTTGTTTACAAACTTTACAATAACCTTAAATTTTATTCATGTTTCTTGTGGAATCTTTTCATTTAGCATTAGAAGTATTGTTTTAACCCTCTGGTAACAGCATCTGCATGTTTTGACCAGTCACAGAAATCTAACTGAAGATACTATTTGCTGTTAACTGTGGTGCACAACACAAATCAGATACACATGTAAAACCAGATGGACGAAAGCAATATAGTTCAAGAGCCTGGACCCTTTGCAAAACAGTTTCAGAGAGTGGGCCTCTCTTCAGTTAGTGGCCCCTGATTGCATTGGCTTTACCCACAACCACACCGCCAAACACCAGCCTGTGTACCCAGTGCCCTTTTCTCTTAGCTGCAAGGTTTGACAAAGTAATTCACAATTAGCAATGCCTGGCATTGAGGCAAATGCTTGCGCCAAGAAAGGATTTCAATGTTCTTTGGTTCCTTCAGTGAGATTCTCCTGTCTTCCCTTTGTCTTCCCTTTTTTCCTGTCTTGCTATCCCCACCCCTCTAGACACACACACACACACACACACACACACTTTTTGCTGTCTCCTGTATTTGAACAAGCCAAGCTTCGCTAGGCATGGCTTCTCTTGAGTCGGAGCTGGTACGAATTAGACTGGTGGAGCCAGTGTGAGATCACTGGGATGACTTGAAACATGAGATATTATAGTCAGAGAGAAGAGCAGAGACACATTGCAAGAACTCAGCCTGAAAACATGGGGCCAGCTCAGGAAGAAGCAGAGGTAGGACTTTTGCAGCCTTAAATCTGTGTGTAGGCATAAACTACTTTGCCAGGTTGAAGCCGTTGCTCAAATTTCCTGAACAAAGAGAGGTTCTAAAGGAAGATATTTAAAGCATGATTTATTTTCCCTTGCTGTATTGCAAATGTTTTGACTGTGGGTTTTTGTCCATCTTTCATCAGGTATTTCTGCATGTTGTTACAGATTATAAATGTGCTGCAATTGTAGCATTAACCATGCTCTTTCTCTTGCCTCTCTGCATTAGTAAATCCTGTCACTAGAGCAACTGTTGATACCTGCACTGTGAAAAACAACTTGAATGCATGCATGGTCAGCTAGCTAGCTAAGCAAAAGCTGCTGTCCTTTTAATGACCTGTCTATCAAAAGTGAACTTGTGAGTATTACCGAAGGAATACTCCCACTCAGAAACTCCTCTGTCTCCACTGTGGAGGAAAGAAGTGAATGGACTCTCTCTTCACAAAAATATGATTAATTTAAACACTTGGCCATGGTTTCAAAATTGAGCTCAGCGGGGGTGAAGACTGGAGATTTGTATGCGGCGGACGGCTGCTCTGTGCCTGTGTGTAGGAGTCACCCACCCTTCCTGTCAAACCCGCACCTCTCCTTCTGAGAGGCTTGGCGTGTTCAGACCTGTACTGGCCAGAGCTAGGATGACGGGAGAGGCCTGAGTAGAGACATCGTTTCGTGATATTTGTTTCCGACATTTAGACGTATGCAGGCAAGGCTCTGCAGAATTAAGAAATGCCAAAGACATTGATTCCTTTAATCTATTTAGTAATTGTCTGTACAGCATTTTTGCATGTGTAGTTGTTGTAGTCTTTAGTTGTTGTCATGAAAATGAATGTCACTAAGTCTAATTGTTTTTTATTTGTTGCTGCTGAGTTTGGAGAGCTCACAAAGCAAATTCAGCACCCAAGTCAGAATACAGGCTTTGGTCCTTGTAGGAATCAGCAAAGTGGACGGCATTTATTTGACCTTGTGGTTACATGTTCATTTCCCCGGCCCTACATTACCAAGTCGCTACAACAGTGCTTAAATATCACATTAATTGCCCCTGACCTGCCTCTGAAATCTGACCTGTCCACAGCCACTTTTCCATGGAGGTTATTCATAAAACATAACCCTGTTTTCCCCAATGAATGTGAAAGCCTTCAGCTGAGAAAAAATAAATAAATCTTTGAGTGAAGTTAGCAAAGAAATGAATCTGCTTTAGAATTGGCCATTTAAAATGGTGCAGCGGTTTGTTTTGCGAATAGCAACATGGTTACTTGGAGTTAAAGAGAAAGGTGTGACCATGAGGACACATCAGCGTCTACCTCTGTGGAAGAGCAGAGCTTCAGATTTCTCCTCCGCATCCTGTTTTGCATTCAGCAGGATTTGGCAACCCACAGAGAATGGATCGCCTTCCTGACTCACAGGTTTTCTGCTTTAACAATTCTCACCTTGTGTACAGATTAGAAAGTAAAATTGTTGAATTAATTATTTCATATGTGTTTTTAAAAAAAGTTAGATTCTTGGACAATTTTCAAAGCGTTTTTAACCATAGTGAGATTCCATCGTAATTAGTGATGTGCTAAAGATAAATCAAATATGTTATAAATGTATGCAATGTCTATTTTAATTTAATGTATATTGTAACTAGTTTTAAAATGCATCTAGATATGCCTACGTAAATGCATATCAATAATTCATATTTGTCTGAGATGTTACATACATATTTAGGTATATTAAATAGCATAAGCATTCTTATATAATCCTTCTTTCAATGAATGGCCATTTTAAGTCAATTGAGAGGTCTGGGACTGTTGTAGTGAGGTCAACAGATTTAAACTCCAGCACCTGCATCACCCATTCAAACCAGTGTATTCCCACCACCATCGCCAGTGAAGGGGCTGCTGAATCCATCTTCCTTACTAGCCGTATTACAAAGCTAAGCACTGAATTTCCCCTCTGCACACTCAACTGATCCAGCTAGGAATGGGAATAGTCTGGCCTTTATATGCTGTCTGACCCCAGGTTACCTAGCAACAAGGCTTTGCTGAGGCTAATATTCGGCACTGGGTAATTTACGCATATCAAATATTGGCTGTAATGAAAACATGACTGGCTTGCCATGATGGCTTCCAAAAAGAAAAGGACTCCTCTTGCTCAAGAAAAAAATATGGTGCAATCAGTAGTGTGTGTGCATAAGAGATTATGTCACTGGCAAATCTGTCCATGTCTCCTTGTTTCTATTGTTATATTTTCCCCGCATTGTTCAGCATTGCATGGCATATGTCAGGTTCTGTGTGTGTGTGCGTGTGTGTGTGTGTGTGTGTGTCTACCAATTCTTTTTTAAACATGCGTCTTGAAAATAAATATTTTCATTTTTAGACAAATCTGTCCATTTGAGAGAAAAGGGCAATAGCATGCACATCTGGAAGTCAGTTTGACAGAAATTTAATTTTTAAATTTCATTTAATATACAGTTTTTATTTAATTACTTTCTTTATATATGCAGATATTCTGCATATCCTCATAGCCTTTGGCCCTTTAAGTCATCACTGCGTAATGTTTTGATTACAGATAAGCAGAGGTAAACAAAGTGTTGCTTTGTATATATCATATAGTGACAGACTCAATTTGAGCACAAAAAAAATAGTTACACTCTTATTGGGAGCTATAACTGCACACTCCATTCCTTCCTTCTTTAATTCAGGCATTTCTTTTCACGAATGACTTTTGTGCATTATCTAGGCTTTAATTTTCCATCCGATTAATCCCTATGAAACTGAAGGAGTTTGAGACGTACACCAGAGTCATTGTTTTGTTGTTTTCACAAGGATTTGGTGTCTCTTTGAAGAGAGCTTGGCCTGCCAACAAGAGAATTTCTCTGAAATGCAAAATGAATGTAAACTTGAACTGCGAATTGAGTGCACCGCTAAATTGAAGAAGTTTTTATGAGTTTTAAGATTGAAGCACTGGTGTTTTGAGAGGAAAAGTCAGCTTGTAGATGAGAAGACAATGGAAAGGTCAGGCCTTGTCCTAGCTTTGTTTATTTGTCTAGCTGTAGTGGGGACAAAGGTAGACTGTCATTCATGGACAAAAGAAGGAAGAGAGGACCATGGTAGCAGTGCAAGGTAGGACCTTGTTCCTTTGTCCCTGTGCAGTGCGAGTTCAGTGGGTGAGCGAGTCTGGGGGCGTTTGTGCTGCAGGTGGTGGCTATTTAACGGGCCTGCTTTGTTCAAGGCCTTGTTTCAGACGCGTGCCTTGGATTTACAGGCTTACTCAATTCAACAACCCCCCCCCCCCCCACACACGCACACACCCACACACACACACACACACACACACACACACACACACACACACGCATACACACACACACACACACACACACACACACACACACACACACACACACACACACACACACACACACACACATACACATACACTCACGCACCCAGACCCGAATCAGGGTAACAGGCTGTATCCGTGGGGATGACAGCTGGGCCATAAGTGCTGTCGAGCGCAGTTTTTATGGAGGGCGGTAATACCGCCTTGGAGCATGATTGATTCCTAATTAGGGGGAGGTGTTTACTTTGAATGGCCGTAAATTGCGTGGGGGGCAGACTTATGGTGCACTCTTTTGAACTTTTGAGGGGACGTGCATCACCCCAGAGATGTGCTGTATGTGTGCATGAGTGGGAGCTTCAGGGCTTCAAATGGTATTTAAATGCAGGAAGGTCTCTGATTCATTTGTCTCTTAGTAATGCACCAGGAGTCAAAAGACTCCATGGAAAATTATTTTTCAACAACATAAAAATTTATCACTGCTTGCATCAAATGTAATCTTTATTAAGTCAACCAAATTATATGATAATGCTAAGAACTAGATAATGATACACGCATAAATAAATACCATTATTCTGACAGTAACAACAATATCAAAAAAGGTTAACTGTGTTTGTGGTGATATTCTGTGAAACATGCTTTATAAAACATCTGCACCTCCCTGTGAATCGACATAGGTATTATTGAATGCTGTTGAAATTGTATCTGCGTGAGTCTTTGTTGTATTTTCGGTTGACAAACCTTAAATGTGAATCCCCTGAGAGAGGGCAGGAAAACAATGCAGGGTAAGAGCCAAAACTTTCTATGTAGGGAAATATATGGATGACCTCAAAGTCCCTGTGGTCTAATGTTCGCCAGATCCCTCTGCAGTGCCTTTTTAGCCTCAGGGAAATCCTGCTCTTTTCCCTATCGATATATTGATATTTGCAGGGTTCTCTGTTCTCCATCTGTGCTGCCTTTTCCCCTCCTTGGCTGTACTTTTTCCACAAAGCAGGCAGTGAGTATGTTTGAGCTGACAGGCAACACAGTCCTTACTGAGGTTCGTTCCATCACATTTCCTCATAATCATTAAAACTACACTTGTAGAGAAAATCATTATCTCAAAGATCAGTGTCTGCCTTTTATATGCACAGGGCGAAGTACTTTCAGCGTAGCCCACAGTAACTAGAAGACTCTACACTGGAAGACTCCAGTGTAAAATTCAACTGTGTCTCTCATCGTCAGTGTCAGGTGCAGACTTGTTAGCGATTCTGTAGCTTTCTTAGCAACACATTGCTCTGGGCACACTGTGATTCACAAACTCATTTACGAATGCATCTCTGTTGAAAATATGGGGCAGGAGAAATTACAACTCTCATCACATGCAACTGAAACAAGCCATGCTTAATGTATTAGTAGTACACATTGGGGAACAGAGTTCAGGAACAGTGCAGTGTCTCATTATTATTGAGACCCAAAATTGCAGAGTTTGGTATTTCATAGCTATATGCATTTTATTTCATCCACAAAGTTAATATCTGGTCTTTTGTATTGGAGGCAACTCTCCTGATTCATTGTCATATGACTCCCCCATCATCCTGCCCCCCCCCCCCCCCCACACACACACATACATACACATTAGTCTAGCTTGTGGGTGTAATGAGCACATGGGACGAGAAGTACATCTGTCTGAATGAATTGACCATACTGTAAAGCGCTTAGGTTAGACCAAACAGTGGGCCTTTTGAAGTAC
The DNA here is from genome assembly GCF_013347855.1 of Anguilla anguilla. NCBI lineage: Eukaryota > Metazoa > Chordata > Actinopteri > Anguilliformes > Anguillidae > Anguilla > Anguilla anguilla. The sequence continues at coordinate 19,027,485 of NC_049208.1, read as the reverse complement.
ATAGTCGCCCTTGGGGACTCCCATGTGCAGTGTCTATTGCAGACCATGCCCTTGACTGAAGCCACACCCTTTCACTCCATGCTAATCAATGGCATTGCATAGTGGCAGCATATGATTAAAATCCCTTGGTTCTTAAGGACATGGACATGGCATTCCAACCTTGGTGCTTTGGTACGACTGACAGAAGTAATGCAACCAAATGGGATTATTGTTAGCGTAACTGAGTCAATATGAATAGAAAACATGAATCTGGCTGGCAGCATGCCTTTGAATTGAGGTACAGTATTACTTCAAGTTGATGCAGATAATTTTCCCGGACAAGGAACACCTTTTGTTTGATGTTATGAAGTACATTCGGCATGTTGAATTCAAATTAGTTCAGAACAAGGAATCTAATATTGTCAATATTTATGTCATGATTCAGTGCTACTTTGTAATTGTTTGACACTCGAAAGAGAAGTCCAAAATTATACTGTGATGGAAACCCCTCCTTGCACTACTGAATTTTCTGTGTTGGCCTTTCAACATGTTGTCAGTGAAATAAAAAAAGATATTACCAAAAATGAAACTCTCAGAGACTGTAAAAAAAAACTATTTATTTTTCCAATTTAGTGAAAAAACATTATGCTTAATTATAATTTATGATAAATTTACAGTATGCAATATGTTTAAAAAGCAAGCCAAAATATTATAAAATGGACTTCCAAGGTTTTTGCACTGCACTGAAATGTATCCAGCTCACAGAATCCACTCTGGTATTGATAACCCCACACTGTAACCAATACTGATAATACTGATGCCACCCATTGTTTGTGTGTACAAGCTGTTGATTTAGTGCGGTATTTAATAAAAGCAATTATGTAAATGAATAGAGCTACAAAATAGTTTTCAACTCCAGTCCTGGAGAGAAGCTTATGTACTGTAGCAATGATGTGTGTGCTTCTGTAGGTCAACATAATTACCATTTTAATACAGTGATAATTAATATGATAATATCAGCCATGATTTTTTCTGTTTAAGTAGAAAATATTCTCTCCACTCAAATCTTATCTCTGAGTCAGATGATATATCATCCTGGAAACAATTACAGCTGTTGTGATCAATCCTTTTGTTTTAATTCCACATTTAAGAATTGCATTTCCTAGGTAGTAAAAAAAACACTTGTGGTTATCTAATTGAGGCTGGCATTGATAAATCACCTTTGCTAGTTCATTTGCATTTATAGCTCATAGCTCATAACAAAACTCCTAAAAACATGCATTCTAAGATGCAAAATCCATTGGTGTACATTATTTATGTACATTAAATGCAGGTTTGCCAGTTTAGTAAATACTGACAGATGTTTTATTCTGCATGATGATTATTTTGCATGTACTTCACCCTTTGCAAATGCTTAGTAAATCCAGCCTGCAGTGTCAGCATCAGAAGTAATCACTCAGCTGCTGTGACCGTAGAAATCAGCCACAAGAAAGATGGAAACTGTCCGGATTATTAGTCAGTTGTGAATTATCACTTGTTAGCTGTGACCGGCAGCTCTCTGTCTGTCGGTCGGTCGGTTGGTCAGTCGGTCGGTTGGTTGGTCGGTTGGTCCACAAAAAGTGTCCCACCCCGTAGCGGCCACAGTTTTCACCCCAGGAGGCTGAAATTTGGCATGGACGTTGGTCATGACCGAAGGTACAGCTGAGTAACTTTTCAGGCCGATTGACCAAGAGGGGGTGTGGTGATGGGCGTGGCCTATGACAAAAAGCCGCATAACTTCCGAATGGATTCACAGATTTGCACAAGATTTTGTGGAAAGTTTGGTCATGAACCAAAGAAGAAGTCACGTGTTTGTGTGAGGGTGTGTGCGTGGATGCATGCACACATGCATGCATGTGCGTGTGCGGTCGCAGCTCTTGCGGATTCACGCTTGTTCATACATCGTTAACAGCTATACAACAATTAAGGTTTTAGAAATGCAGATTAAAATGAAATTACGCCACAGAATGACTTGATATTTGTTTATAATTCAGATGGTAGGGTAGAGCTGTTTCCTCAGAAGTGCCTTTGGCACTATCTGGGATTATATACATACAACACCCCATGTAAACATAAAGCAAAGCACACGCTTGTGTTCTTTTGTAAATAAAGCTTGTTGCCTGGATGCTAGAGTTCGGCCTTACAGCTACGCTCCTCTGTAACTCCCATTTTAAATAAAAACAGCTGCTGAGCTTCACTCCCCTCCCATACACGGGGTCCAGTCAGAGCTCCCTTCTCCCTCCTCCCTCTCCCTGCTGGGCCTACAAGTGACTCGCACAAATTAGCCCCAGCATGGGACGCAGCTCCATGGCAACGGCTCCCACATAAAGCTGGCAGGCCGAAGGCATTGTTCAGTCAGTGCGTGGCTCTGGCTAGTCTGAAGCACTTAGCTCTCCTCTCTCAGTGGCTGTGTATGGACCCCCTCATACGCTCGAGCGACAGGGAAGGAGAATTGGCACTCCCTGCATGGTAAGGTAAACACATCTGCACAGGCTACGTTAGAAAGCTTTTAAAATTCATTCCTCTCTGTACTTTCTTCAACTTTGATCCACTGCCTTATCAGCAAAATGCAGCATGTTTTGGTTTGCTGGTCCAACATTCTTTTTTTGTGAGCTTAAGTTATTGCAGTTGATGGAAGTTCCAGTTGACATTGGCAGGTTTTCAATGCAGTTGTCTCAGTTTATGTGATCTGAAAACAAGCTGCCTGAAGTTGTGATGTTCCGTTTGGTTGCTTCCAGAGGCAGTGATGCAAGACTTGTCTTTGGTGTGACTTTTATATGACTTGACTTCATATGATTTTATCCATTCTTGCTCATTTTTGTTAATTTATTATTTTATACAAACAAAATTATGCAGAACTTACAGCCATATTGTTTTTTTTTTCTTCTAGGAATTATGTGGAAGTTTGTACCTGTTGTATATATTTATATTGGCAGATTCATTTGTTATTGTATGTGAATGAGACACCATCAGTGAGAATAGTAGTGTGATATGCGAAAGTTTGGATCACAGATAATTCCCTCAGCACAACCTTTTAAAAGTAATTCAGATGACTTTTAAAGTTATTTGACAAGTTATTTCTCAGCACAACCTGGGAAGTGCATTGTATGATGAATAATGGATATGCGTGCATGCAAATTTTAGTCACACGTTTCCGAAAACCATTTGTACGAGAATAACAGCTATTAATGCCGAGCAGGTTGAAATGTCAAAAGTGCTGTAATTGACTCAGCCACTCAGTAAAAGACAAGGGCAGCCCCTACTTATGGAGCACTCTGACTTAGCCTGGGGGGAAATGAGGAGCTGTCTTTTACAGTGTGAAAATGACAACAATCATCCGATTTCACTTTCTGTAGAGAAGTGTTTTTGGGAGGGGGTAAGCTGGCTTTGAAAATGGAGACCAGGGAAGACAGTTGCAGTAGACTTTCTCTCTGGGTTGCTGTTCATTCCCCCCACAGACAAACATCCCCCAATTCAGTCCACCCACCCCCCCCCCCCCCAAAACCCCCTCATTTACAGACCCAGAGTGACTGGATGACCGCTAAGTCAAAATATGAAGAGACTAAGCGAATTACAACCTTTTCAAAGGGCTGCCCCCTTTGACATGTTGCTTTTGTGGATGGGGGCCAGCCTCGGCCATAATGCAAATGACAATTATGCTAATTTCATTTTGGCAGCCCGGCTTTGAAGGCAGCCTTTCAGAGGAGCCTCTGTCATATGTGCGTATGTTAATGTCATCTCCGCAGGGCAACATGCGCACGGGATACGCAGGGAGATGACCTTTAAATGGGGAGAAATTAATGTGGAGAAAACGGGGCTTACTTCTCCACGGACGCCCACGGGGGTCAGAAATGGGGGTCACCCCAACAATCTGACCAAAGAACGGGACCATTTGAAAACCCCCCTTCAGTGGCCAAGTGGACCACTTTTGTCTTTGGTTTTGTTCTGTGCTTTAACTTCTTCAAAATCCATCGCCCCTCCCCTTTTTTTTTGAAGAAAGGAATGAATTCCTCAATAATAGAAATATTCTGAGATCTTTTTAATCCTTGCCCTGACTCCTCTCAATGGAACTTTAAAAGAAAGCGTATTCTGATGGCATGTTCAACCTTCCGATTTCCATTTTCCAAGTTCACTCGATGTAGAATGTTGATATCTGGCATTGTCACATTGTTCTTCCCCAGTTTGTTGTTTAAGAAGGAATCTTGATCTCTTTCACAAGTTTTGTATCTTTCTATTTGGATTCTGTTGAGCATTGAGTGGCATATCCCATACAAAAAACTGAATGGATTAATGTGGTAGTTTATTTTGGTTATATTCAATCTGTCCACATTGCGTCCTTTCCTGTTTCTGCAGTTGTATGTAAACGAGTTTTTAAAAAACTTTCTTGGTCTGTAGAATTTTTATTTATTTTTTTCAGAATAGTGTCTGATGGTTGTTAAATATTTCATGCAGCTCTTGAATATAAAATGCTGTAAAGTGTCATTGAAGAGCTAATTGTTTTGGAGAATGGATTTTCCCAAGTAGGAAGTCAGTTTCATTTCAGTAACATAATTCTGTTCCATTGATGGCTTGCTAACATGTCTGAAACTAATTTCAATAAATCAGTGTGATGTCTGTTAATGCATTGCATTATTAATGTGCATAATAATTCATAGTACACCAATATGAATGTATATGTAGTGCTGTAAAGTACTGGGTATGATGGGCCCTTGGTCAGAGCTGTCTCCATGTTACCCCTGTTCTCTCTAGATGCCTGATCAGTTTGACCAGACGGTGGTCCTGAACCAGCTCAGGTATTCTGGGATGCTGGAGACTGTCCGAATTCGTCGAGCTGGCTTCCCTGTGAGGAGACCCTTCCAGGACTTCTGCGCCAGGTGAGTCCGGGCCCCCGACTGTAACAATGCGCATAGCAACAGAGCAACTAGATAGGCTCAGTGTTCCATTTGACTATTATGAAGTGGCCTGACCAACCCATTGCCCTGGCACCCTGAGATAGTGTAGTGAGCTGATTGTCAGAGGAATTTTCATCTGTCCTCACTTCATAAAACTCTTAAGCATTTTAAAGACATTTTCTGTTGTCCATTATTGCTAGCCCACTTGCACAAACTGACCACTGATTTCAATAGGATACCTGATCTAGGACTTCTATACCTATGCCTCTGTCTAAGCTCATTGCACAAACTGTCATGTTAACATGTGCTGCACCATGTTTTCTTCACCATGGGGGCTGGGAGTGTTATATTTTGTTGGAAGCATCAGTCTGCCCCTGTCTCCTCCCAGATACAAAGTTCTAATGAGGGACCTTTCCCTGTCAGACGACCCAAAGGGGAGGTGCACTGAACTGCTCAGCCTCTACGACAGCAGCAGTGCAGAGTGGCAGCTGGGGAAGAGCAAGGTGAGAACGGAAAATGCTAAGTTTTACATTCACATCATTCTTACACTGTAGCAACATATGGCGCTAGAATTTCACCTGCACTTTTAAAGGGACAAAGCCAAAAAGTACTCATAGTTGAAGCTCATCGGTCGTTTTCTGCCCTTGAATAACTGTAATTAAAATATGAACCTTTTCTACTTTCTACTCTCTACTCTACAAAAGCTACACAAATGGCATTGTGCATTGTGTGCTGATTCCTTTTGATTTCATTATCGGCTGCCAGCCTTAATTTGGCATATCACCTGAATAATTTAATGCAAGTGGATCAGGGAACTGTAATGGCATAATGGCTTATGGGGGAGCAGTGGTGGAGGCAATTACCCCCGGTGCCAACGTTAGTTCTAATCTTTTACCTGAGGCAGTCTCTGTCTGCAATCTGGTTCAGCTGTAAATAATTTTATCCAAACACAATGACATCTGTAGCGGCACAACAAGCGTGGAATGAACGTCATTGTGTTGGGGTGATTTCTGCCTGAATCATTGGGCCCTTTTTTTTTATTTACTTTACAAAGTATTCACGAAAGGCCGGGGCACAGAAAAGATTTACGTTTCAGTAATTTCCAGTGAGAATTGACAGATGTCGCTGCCCGGGCAGCCCGGCGTGACCATGTAGCCCAGCTGGAGGCTGACAGCAGTTTGGGAGGGAGCCTCGCCCTTTCAATCAGTCAGGTTCCTTTCAGCCCGCCGAAGAGGAACGGGCCTCTCAGGCCTCAGCCTGCGAGAAGGAGATTTATGTAGTCTCATCTCAAACCCTTTCTTTCTGTTTCTTTTTATGGGGTGCGTGTCACGCACACTGTCTGTACGCTTTTATGAGGGAAACTTAATTCTCTGGAAATTATGAGGGGTCGTTTTTTTAGCGCCAGCATGATGGCAAACAGTGAAACCCTCATAGGGAGTGCGGTGTTATGAAAGGTGTTTGCTTTTAGAGCACGGGCACATTCACAGCAAATTCACAGTAGAAGGCATTGCATGTCTACACTAAAGTGACTGTAACTTCATTTAATGAATGGGTACAGCATGCAAGTGTCATGGTTTATTATGTCATTCAAACACAGTGAAAGTCAATAACATGCACAATTTAATTTTGTGTGTGTGTGTGTGTGTATATATATATATATGTAATTATTTTTTTTATTAAACATTTTATGGTGATTGTCTTTTATAGTTAGCATGGATTGTCATATTTCTGATAGAATATACATCCACAAATCAATGCAATTCAGGCTGTCAAAGCAGACATTTTGTGTAAAATTTGCTTTGTGAACTTTCATTGTGGTTATACTGTAACAGAATAGTGGTATTATTCAAGTGATTTTGACAATGTTGAGCTTGTAATGCGTTGTCTTTGAGTAATAACCTTTTGGCAACCTTGCATTATAGCCATTGGGGGGGACTGAAATTGGCTTTTGAATACCCTCTAGACATGACAACATTTATCATTTACTCGGGATCAGAAATAATCTCCCGTCTTGTCATGCCGCGCTCCAAATCGGATTAACAGTAGCCAGCATGGAGACCCAGCTCCACTATCAATGACAAACAGCTGGGTTCCTGAAAACCAGGGGCGGGGAGAAGGACCCCCGCAATGCCTGGACGGCGCTAATTGAGAAGCAGTCTTTAAATGCCTTCTCACAATAATCCCCAGAGATTTTTGTGGTTTTTCTTTGAATACAGATAAAGAAAGAGAACCTCATTAGATTCTCCGTAGCCGTTTTGTGGCCAAGGAGACCCTTTGTAAGAAAAGGAAGGTCCTTTCAGAGCAAATGAAATCCTCTGAGCAGTCTGTGTATCCGTGAGATGTCACCTTTGACAGCTTTCGGTTTTGAATCGGGATAAAATGGGTTGTTTCACTCATTGAATTATGCATTGAAAATGCATGGAAATTCTGATAGAAACATGGAATAAATTCTTTCTGTCAGCTCTGTGAAACTCTGCCTATCTGTGTGATGCAGATTACTCTGACTATTTGGTACATCATGCTGAGATTCCAGGGTCTCTAAAGAGTGGTAAAAAGGACTGTCCTTAAACACACAGAATGTAATACTGAAGGTCTGAACTGCCTGGGATTTCTGCATACTCTTCTGAGCTTATGCTGTTTGCACATTGGTGTGCTGTTGCTGTTATTATTATTATTATGAGTAGTAGTAGTAGTAGTAGTAGTAGTAGTAGTAGTAGTAGTAGTAGTAGTAGTAGTAGTAGTAATAGTAAATAGTAGTAGAGGTACTAGGAGTATTTTATGATTGTAAAAAATAATAAAACAAAGATTATGTTTCAAGGTAGTTAAATTAAACTGTGAAATAAATGTGTTGTTAAAAGAAGGCAAGTGAGAAATAAATACTGGACATAAAGCAATTACAGGTAAGGCAGCCTGATTGAGCGGAAATAAAACTGTTTCTGTGAGCATGGTAGAGTGCAGGTCTACATTTCCTGAGAAATATTGCGTGGGTCATTTTCATTTTATGTTCAGCGTGACCTTTTCACCGTGCCTGCCTGCCTGCCTGCCTGCCCCATTGCTTTAGTAAAAACACAGCAATTTCCTTTCCTATCTGCGATGAGGAGGAGCCTTCGTGGCATGGAGGTGGTGTGAGCCATTGTATCTCCCATCAGGTGTTCTTGAGGGAGTCTCTGGAGCACAAGCTGGAGAAGCAGAGGGAGGTGGAGGTGTACCGTGCTGCCATGGTCATCCAGGCGCACATCATGGGCTATGTGGCTCGGTAAGTATCTCCCAGACTCAAGTCAGCACCAATCCCGCCGGAGCACAGGGCCTTAGTGGACTTTCCTCACCTCCACGCTTGGGTCTCAGTCTCTGAAACACTGGTCCATGGTCCACAATCGTCTCAGCCTTCCCATTTTCCTGAAGTTCCATCCAATGTCTAGTTTGGTTTTCTCCTCCTCTGGCCAGTCTGTCCACATGAACTATGGCCTGAATTCAATAAAGATTTGAACTTCAATACTTTATTGCCATAGCAACCAGTGCATTGTGGACTGTGTGTGCTCAACATTAACAATGAAATTGTTAATTTCTAACTAAAGAATTTTAATTTCCTAACTGAATTTCCTAACTAAAGATGCAAAACTAAAAATGCAAGTGTTCTTTGTTTTCTTTAGAATAACACTTTGGGGAGTTCATTTTAGTTATCCCTGAATTTTCCAAATTGTGCTTGTGAAGAGAAAAAGCAAGCCCTGCCTTTATTTGTGAGTCAAAGAAGTGGACAATTGTTTACTGAAACCAGGACAACGCGTCTGTGTCTGCCCTGTAACTAGGTAGCAGTGTCACTTACTTTCTCTGGCCTGCAGATGGCAAGATATCTGTCAAGAGTTTGAAAACAAAGCCAGTCCATTTAGACTCTCCTGATATACTTTATGTAAATGCCCGATGTTGACATAAAATACATTTTTAAAATACTGTAGTCCAATTTACTGCACTTAGGTCTTACAGGGTTTTTCTCCAATATAGATAGCATTGTCTTTGTTGTGGGTTGATCGATACATTGATACCTTGGCCCCAGAATGTTTTTATGTGAGATGGAAGTGTTAAATGCAGGAATGCTTTGGCATTGAAGTCGCAGTGACTGTGACACATAGCGGAAGATAGCACTGTTTGCAAATGAACAACAGAGAAGGGGCAAAGAAAATAAAACTACTACTTGCTTTGAAATGATAAAATACAGCTTTAATAGGAGCTGCTATTTCTGAGTGAAGAGCCTTGGGACTTTCAAGGTGAATGAGGGCAATTATGTACCACTCATTCTGTAAAGTGGATTTTGAATCTTGAGCAATTTGGAAGTTAAGAGGGGATGGAGTGAGTGAGAGAAAGAGTGAGAGAGAAAGACAGACATTATAGGATAGCAGAAGAAAAGGGATCATTTTCCTGTCCACTCTGACACCCTATCTACTCCTGTCCAGAGAGGAAAATTAATGACAAAAATACATTTTGTTATATCTATTTCAATTTCCTGGCTGCCAATTGGCAGGGCTGTCACAAATGGTCCAATGACCAGTGCATCACCATTCACCTTACCTGGCTTACCCTGCCAGAACTTACGTTTTGATGTCTTAAATGATCCTCATGGAATGTTGCACAGCAACATGGACATAAATAAACTAACTACGTAAGTACATTTTACAAGCTATAGACTGGAATCTGAGGTATAAAAATAAATGGCCTCATTGTGTCTCAGGCCCCCACTTAAATCTGTGGATTAGCTATAGAAAGTAAAGAATGTAGACTGCATGACTTGGATTACTTAAATTAGATTCACTCAGCTCTTTAAATGCTGCAGTGTTCTTTGTTCTCATGGGGTGAACTGATTACCTAGTTTGTCTCTTCGGATGTTTTCTGCCCCCTACAGGAAACAGTACAGGAAGTTGCTGCAGTGCATTGTGGTCATCCAGAAGAATTTCCGCGCTTTGTACTGGAGGCGGAGGTTCCTGCAGTTGCGCTGGGCTACGCTCACCTTCCAGAAGCGCACACGGGGCCGCCTGGCCCGTCGGCTCTACCGCCAGCTCCTGGAGGAGAGGAGGAGGAGGGAGGAGGAAGAGCGGCGAATGAGGGCAGAGCAGGAGGAGAGGTGGAGTATCACTCATCCATACTCATCATTATCTCCTCACGTGACAATGCAATCTCTGGAGTCATGGTTATTCGAACCATATTTGGTTCTCATGCGCCAAATCACCAAGGACACAGTGTCACAGATCTTACATGCGGTCAGGTTACGGTTATAACCTCACTCATGTTTGTTTAGTTTACATCACTTTATATATATATTAGCAATGATAGTAAAATATGGTTTTGTTCATTTATAATCTGTGTCACAGCTACAGTATAAACAAATTGCATAAATACCTGCAATTTCTGCATTTCGTCAGGAAGAAGAAGGTTACAGGCTTGGCTTCTAATTCTAGGCCCCATCATGTTTTAGCTGTGCATATGGTCATTCTAGGTCATATCCCAACATTTTTTCAGAAGTTGTGTTGGTTGTTGGAACGTTCAGCAGTACACCTGAAAGTAAAGCAGATTGCCAAAATGATTGACATCTGAAAAAACAAATGAGCACAGCAATCTCTTGACGGCTGGACAGATCAGCATGCCCTAATGGAAAGATAAGCTATGGATGGATATTCTGTCTGACTCAGATTCAATAAAGCATTATTTCAATTAGGCCATCGTAGTAATGGAGGAAATAAAGCTTGATTATAGATTTCCCATTACTGCAGACTTGTTGCAAACAGAGGCACGCAGTGCCTAAATGTAAAATCAACTCAAATTGGATTGTGAGTTGTGAAACCAGCAAAACCTTATTTATTTTGCTCTAATTTGTCCCTGAAAATAAAAAAGCCATAATCTATGTTAAGGACCACTTAACATTCATCTGTTGTACCTGCATTGCAAATGAATTTTCATAAAATACCTCATCAAATCCCTTTATGTACATTTTTGATGGTTGCAGAGAGTTATGGGAATTAGCTCTGAGCGTTTTTTTCTTTTTTTCTTTCTGGAGCAATAGGCTGTACATTCTGTTCTTGGTTTTGATTATACGCTTACAGTGGACAAAGTCAGCTAAAGACGGCCGCGTACAGCGGGGTGCGCTGTGTGACTTGGCAGCCGACCCCGCAGTCTGCTGTGCCCAGCTGGGGTCTTGCACTCCACTTCCTGTTAGCAGCCTGAGACTGCGGCACTTCAGCGGTCTCGTTCAGACAGCCTGGGCCTGTGGGCGGGGCCTAATCAGCCTGCTTTTCCCCCCTCTTTCAGGGAGCGGCAGAAGATGGAGGCGGAACGACTCGCTCGGGAGGTGAGAGTGCTTGCGCATCACTCCAAAGTCAACGAGTCTGTGAGCAAACAGCCATCGACCGAGCCGCGCGATGCCTGCGGAAAATGGAAAATTACATTTTTTACTGCGGATTCACATTCATAGTTAATTAAACGTCCAGTAAAATGAGAAAGCAGTAATTAGTGTGCAGATATGAATGTTAGGGAAAGGGTGTCGTGCTATGATGAAACATTCACACCCCCTGCTACTAGATAAGCTGTATGCTTACTTATTTATAATTTTCTTGTTTCTTTCCTCACTCATTATTCTCTCTGCCCACTGTTTTTTAACTGTGTAAGATATGGTAGCACACAGCGCCCTGATAACTGATCCAGGTTCAGCCTATCCACCCCTGATAACAGCTTCAACCATTTTGTGTAAAATAGAGCTGAAATGGTGGTCCGGTTTCACTAACACAAGTTACACACACAGTAGGCAGTAGGCACTGAAGATCTGTCCCATGATGCCACCCATAACAAACTCTCTTCCCCATGTGCAGGCGGAAGAGGCACGGATGGCGGAGGAGCTGGCATCCCGGGCCTTGGAGATGGAGGTGGAAGTGACGGAGGAGGTGGAGGAGGAGGAAGAGGTCCAGCTCCCGGAGCTGGAGGTCCGCCCGCAGGACGCCACGCAGGTGGAGGAGATCCTGCGGCTGGAGCGGGAGATCGAGGAGCTGCAGCGGCAGAAGGAGCGGCAGGAGCTGTCGCTGACGGAGGCCTCCCTGCAGCGGCTGCAGCGGCTGCGCGACGAGGAGCTGCGGCGGCTGGAGGACGAGGCGTGCCGCGCCGCCCAGGAGTTCCTGCAGTCGCTCAACTTCGACGAGATCGACGAGTGCGTCCGCCACATCGAGAGCTCGCTGGGCACGGCCGGCGCGGGCGGGGACAAGGCCGGCCTCCACCCGCGCCGCCCCGGGCAGGGCGAGGAAGAGGAGGAGGAGGAGGAGGAGGAGGAGGAGGTGGACGAGGGCTTCGGCGCCGACGACGAGGCCTTCAAGGACTCGCCCAACCCCAGCGAGCACGGCCACTCGGACGGACAGCGCACCAGCGGCATCCGCACCAGCGACGACTCCTCCGAGGAGGACCCCTACGTCAACGACAGGGTGGCCCCCCCGGCCCCGGCCCCGCCCCTCTCCATCCCCCAGGCCTGCCGCAGCGCCTCCTCCAGCGCAGACTCCGCCTTCTGCCGGCTGCAGGGCCCGGAGGCCCCGGACGAGAGCGCCGTGGACCTGATCCCGCCTGACGAGGACTCGGACTACGACCAGGACGACTACGACGAGGGGGCCATCGTGTCCGCCGGCAGCCTGGCCCTCTCCAATCCCCGCAGTGGCCAGTGGTCCCCGGACTACCGCTGCTCAGTGGGGACCTACAACAGCTCTGGGGCCTACCGCTTCAGCTCAGAGGGAGCCCAGTCCTCAGTGAGTGTGGATCTAAACAACTCATTTTACCCCAGAACATAAGTCCAAGAGGCTATCCAAGAGCTCACTACAGCATGTTTATTTAAAGGCTCATTAAACTGTAGTCTAATTTTAAAAAACATGAAAAAATATATTTATAAAAAACTTGCATATATCAAAACAGTTATCCAATTAAGTACTCTTTTGCAGTCCTCCTTGCTGTTGTGTGCCTTCAAGACAAGGGACTGGCAGTGCAGGAAATCATTTTAACTTTAGCTTTGTTGCAGCTGAATTAAAGTTGAGCCTCATTTTTCTATCCAGGATTGTAACGAGCAGTGACTTCGTTATGAAGCTCAGACTGTTGTGTGACTCATTCTGTCTCAAATAGAATGGACGGAGTGTAGCACAGTGGGTAAGGAACTAGACTTGTAACCGAAAGGTCGCAGGTTCGATTCCCGGGTAGGACACTGCCGTTGTACCCTTGAGCAAGGTACTTAACCGAAATTGCTTCAGTATATATCCAGCTGTATAAATGGATACAATGTAAAATGCCATGTAAAAAAAAAAAGTTGTGTAAGTCGCTCTGGATAAGAGCGTCTGCTAAATGCCTGTAATGTAATGTAATGTAAAAATAAATGTGAGTCAGGCCTCTGTTATCTTCCTGCCTGACCCCCAGTTCGAGGACAGCGAGGACGACTTTGACAGGTTCGACACTGACGATGAACTATCTTACCGGCGAGACTCGGTCTACAGCTGCGTCACGCTCCCCTACTTCCACAGTTTCCTGCACATCAAAGGTAACATCGCCATGGCAGCACTAGTGAGGGAAAGCCATCACAAGCATGGGGGTGTGGCTTTGTGAAATCAGCCTGAGAAAATGTATCAACAGTTTGCTTCTTTTCAGTCATTGGAAATCTGGTTTTAATAATATATATACGATTTAATGGAAATATTGTTGTTCTGTGCATTGAAGGCACTCAGATATGACTGAAATATCAAAGCACTTAATGTTATGACTAATGTTTATCTGTCAGTGTAAACTAAATTTTGTTGATGTCTAAACAGGCCAAAAAACTGAATTTAAATTTAGTACCAGTTCTTTTGTATTCCGTCTGCTTCTTATTAGAAGGACAATTGATCCCACATGATCAATTTCATTTGCATTCAGCAGCCTTTAAATAATGCACAGGTGACTGAAGCTTTGACAGAGATAAGGGTGCATCTCTTAGCATTGTGAGATCTGCCAGCGTGCTGTGAGGGTGCATACGAAATTCTCTTCAGCGGCAGGCTTTGGCGAGAGTATGCCTGCCAAACAGCTCTCCCAAAGCCAGGTTATTTTTACCCAACTGCAAAGGAAGCACAGAAAGAGTCACAAGCCAAGCTTCTGTGAGAAGCTGCTTCTGTCTGTTAAAATTGAAAAGCAACCACAAGGAGCAGCCTAGAATCCAAGCCTTCCACCACTAGGTGTCACTGTAGCCACTGGAAAAACAGTGAATGAAATGACGCAGGACAAATCCGTCAACACTTTGGATAACTGGATTGGGTGGTCTGTGAGACGATATGACAAATAAGCCCGTTTCGGTATCTTGCTGTTTGGGATTACAGGAATACTACTGAGGATAAACCTGCTGTTTTCTCCTGTGTTATCCTGTGTACTGTTAGTACAGCCATGTGGCATAGCAGTTCAGTAACTGGACCTGGACATACGGCTTAGCACTTCAGGAATTAGGCCCCACGCTGTGGTCAAGCATAATATTTGACTAAAAACAGCAAATCAACAATTGTAGCAATTTTAGTGTTTACCAGCTGTTGTATATGTAAAAGGTATAATAGGGCACAAAAGTAAAATAAATTATTTCATCTAAAGCGGGATACTTCACACTGCATAGGAGTATCTACAATATAAACTAAATGTTGCGTCTTCTGTATTGTGTTGTAGCTAGCTGCTCCTATAAAATCCCTATTAATCCTATGGGTCCTCAGTATTGATTTTTCACTGTGTTGCTCACACACATGAAGGTCTGTGCTAGAGATTGTGCTGTAAGATGGTTCCTAATTTTCTCCATTTTGTCCCCCCTCCCTCTCCCTGCTTGCCTTGCCCTTTTCTTCTCTTCGACCTCTATTTGCATCTTTTTTTCCTCCCTGTCTTTTAATTAATTAATTTCATTTCAAAATGAATCATGTTTCCTATTGCTTATTTTAACCTCTTCCCTCCTTCCTCTTCTTTCTTTCTTCCTCTACTCTCTCCTTCCACTCCTCACTTCCATCCCATTGTTCCCTGTCCTTCAATTTTCTCATCCAATGAACCACTTTGCCTTTACCTTATTCTCATCGCTACATTTTGTTCTCCTGTCCATTATTCCTGCCTATTCCCCCCTTTTCTCCCTCCCTCTGACCCCTCTGTCCTTCTGAATGCCACCTCTTCTCTCTCCTTCCTCTGTGATTTCTCTCTGATCCCCCTTTCCATCCACCTTCCTCCTCTGTTTCTTTGTCATCTCCCTCGCTTTTCCTATCTCCCTCCATCACTTTCTCCACCTTGCCCTCCTGTCCTCCCTCTCTCTCCCCCCGTCTCCCTGGGCCCTCAGGGGGGCTGATAACGGCCTGGAAGAGGCGCTGGTGCGTGCTGAAGGACGAGACCTTCCTGTGGTTCCGAGCCAAGCAGGAGGCCCTGAAGCAGGGCTGGCTGCACAAGAAGGGCGGCGGCTCGTCCACGCTCTCCCGCCGCAACTGGAAGCGCCGCTGGTTCGTGCTGCGGCAGAGCAAGCTCATGTACTTCGAGAACGACGGCGAGGAGAAGCTCAAGGGCACGCTGGACATGCACACCGCCAAGTAAGGCACCAGGAGGGGGCGCCCTGTCACCTCACCCGCTAGATGTTTTTTCAGAGGTTTACATTTTTACATAGGGTCTTATTGTGAAAGGTGCTTTACATGTACCATGGTATCAATTTTATCTTTCCATTAATCTGCTTAGTTTTGAGTGTTGTTTTCTCTTTAAAGGCCCAATGCTGCCTAGAAGTTCATTGCCATGTTTGTCACTTGCAGTGAAATTTAAATTCCATGCACTGCACTTGCTAATTAGCCCTTTTCCTCTCCTGTCTGTTTAATGTTCCTAATACCACAGATGACATTGGAAATATATTGAACGCTATGCTTTTTAAAGTTCACTCTACCCTTAGAATGACAAATGAAGGAAATATGCGGTAATTAGGGTATGACCTTAAACCATTTATATATTAAGATGTGCCATACCATCATTTATAAGGAGCACTCTCCCACTTATCAATTATGGTCAGAGGGCAATTGGTGCAAAGTTAACCTCACCAGCAGACCGTTCACACTATGGGTATGTAGGCTAGCTCTCAGCTAGCAGACTGATCATGGCAACAGAGCAAGGTTGTAGACATTCAAGGAAACCATAGCGGTCTCCACGCTGATTCACAGAAGCCCCATAGAATGCATGCAGGTCGGAAACCTTTTGTTCAGTCAACAGGTGCTAGGCTGTAGTTGCCGTAGAATGCAAAGAAAGCCACAGGCACTGCTGCCATCAAGAGAAATAGGAGCCTATGGGGAAGTCTGGGGGGGGGGGGGGACACTGCAGGAGGGTGGAGCAAAGCCGGGACCTTGCGGGCATAGGTGATGCGGAAGAGCTGACCCCACTGCATGCGCTGACCTCTTTTCAGAGAGATCATAGACAACACGGGGAAGGAGAACGGGATCGACATTGTGATGCCAGAGCGCACCTATCACCTGATCGCAGAGTCTGCCGAAGACGCCAGGCAAGTACCTCGCATCCACGGGCTGAAAGGCAACCTTTGTGTGTTAAGCGTGTATCAATGAAAGAGAAAGACAAGGTCTGTGTGTGTGTTTGCGCGCGCGTGTGCATGCATGTGTGCGTGCGCGCGTGTGCATGCGTGCGTGCCTCCTTGCGTGCACGCGTATGTGTGTAAAGGAAAAATGTGGGTGTGTCATTATACATAGCTATGAAAAACCTGTCATCCTTTATCTCTATGAATAAACGTCCAGGCCCCCACCAGCGCCCACTTCCCCAGATGGACTAACCCACAATTCCATCTCTAATAGCACCTCTCTGTGTGTTTAACACTGTCACAGCCTGATTCAATTACACCCCCCTCCATCCGAAATGTCATTTACAGGGATTCCGGTGACATCCTGTCAAGATAGCAAAGCAGAATATATTAAACGCCATCTGATATTTAGCAGGAAATCAAAATCTCCAGGAATGGAGGCTGTTTGAGACATTGACCCCGGTCATCTGTCACTCTTTTTCAATGTGTGAAAATGTGCTACGAAGAAAAAAAAGTATTTGCATTTGCAAGCAAAATTGCCACAAATTGGAAAAGAGCTTGGACAGTACTTTGTAGAATTGCTTCATACTTCATATTCCATAGTTATCTGCACTACTTCTCAATCAGCCGGCAAATATTTAACAACTTTTGTTCAGTGAACTTAAAGAACATTGAAACATCCAAATAAATAATGATGGCAACAGGTCAATCAGTCCATCTTTCTTGTTGTTTTCCATCAAACAAAAGAAAAAGTACCGAGCACTGCATTAAGCGTCGGTTTAAACATGCCAAGGGCCTCTGCTTCATTCAGTGGCCTGGCAAGCTGATTCATTCACTGACATCTGTGAAGAAATACTTCCCGTTATTAATGTACAACTGACCTTTTAACTAATTTCAGTTTATATCACAGAGCTTCTCCACCCTATCTCCCCAGTGGTGGAACGAACTCCCTGTCCCTCCTCGAACCTCTCCCTCACTACCCATCTTCCGCCGTGGTCTGAAGACTCATTTCTTCAGACTATACCTAGATTAACTACCACCACTCTGTATATTTCATCCTAAATCTCACCCCCCCCCCCCCCCACCCTTTCATGACACTCGTTACATGTTCCCCCATCCCAGCACTTTTTGGTAATTTGTATTCGTCCTAATATTGTAGCTTGTTCTTCTGCCTAGTTGGCTTGGCAGAGGTTAGGTCAGAACTCCACTGTGTGAACTAAACTGTGTTCTTGGCTAGAAATACAGTAGCTGTACAAAATAAGTATTGTATCTTATTGAGCCTGTGTTTTGTAGTTGCCCATGACCATGAAATGCACTTTTCTATGTCGCTTTGGATAAAAGCGTCTGCCAAAGAAATGTAATGTAATGTAATATCCCCTTGTTCTGCTGACAGAGCTCAACATGGAAAATCTCTTTTATGAATTCAGTAACCTCAATCAAATCCTCTTTAGTGTCCTTTTGCTAAGCCTGAATAGATAAAGTATTTTATGTTTTTCCTCATAACTTGCATGTTTCATAGCAATAACCAATTTAGTTGCTCCTCTTTGTACTTTATAAAGAACTGATATAGCCCTCTCATGCATTTTGCGTTTGTAAATTTATGTTCGGACTCTTTTGTGCGCTCCAACCCCCCACCCCCCTGGTTTTGCCTTATTCCCCAGCCCATATGTACTGTAGCCTAGATGGTTCCCCTTAGGTCGAATGCTCAGAATGTTTTTAATAACAACAAGTTCTGGTTCAGTGTTAACAGTAAAACATAAAATGTGGGAAGCTGGCTGTTTGTGTTGCACAGGGAGAGCGGAAACTTACAGAGTGTGATTTATCTACCTCCTTTGATCTCTTGCCTGTAAAAAGAAGTGTGCTGTATTTGACAGAAAGGGATTACTGGTTTCTCTGTTATAATTGTGTGCCAGCAGGCTTTCCATCAGTAAATAAATTGATAAGCTTTATCACATCTGACTTGCTGATATTTAATATGTTCCAAGATTTATTATCGCATAAATGACTATGATAGATAGATCCTGAAGCAATACACTCTGTTTGTACACATTATAGCTCAGGGATTCTCTCAGGCAGGTTCCTCTGAATGGTTATTGATCCATCCATGGTATGTTATTTATTATATATCCTTGGTAGCAATAATAAACAGGACTGAATCTATGGAGTATTTAGCAAAAATAAGGAGTGGAAAAATAATCAAAACATGCCATTTTTCAAGGTCAATGACAGTAAGGTCATTGACCTTGTTGTCTCTTTGGTCCTTCAGTTTCCTGAATGCGCTTCCTAGTGAATCACCAGCTAGATAAGTGATCTTGGTTTCCAAACTAAACAGTCAAGTGATACATCCTCGCTATACTGCTGGGAGGCTGTTAGCAGAGACAATAATGGTAAAAGGTTTCATGCAGTGACACGGCAGCATTTGGAACAATGGATCTTCAGTACAATGGCATATAAATTGAAAGTAATATTAAGATGAGAACATTTCATTGTTTCGGGACATGGGGGGTGTATCAGAATCAAGATGGAAATTTTAAAACAGCTTGTTGCTTTCTCCTAGACTCAAAATTATGACAAACTGTTTTTCTATGTCTTTCTCAGCTCAGTTCAGCTTTATTACTGGCATGTATAGTATAAATTAGGTAATGTATGAAATAACAGTGATATTTATACATGCATACACACAATTGTCATTTGTCTAATTACAGTTGTACTGTAATACCAGGTAACAGACCATACATAAATCTCTCTCTCTCTCTCTCTCTCTCTCTCTCTCTCTCTCTCTCTCTCTCTCACTCTTTCTATCTCCCTCTCTCTCTATATCTATCTCTCCCTCTCCTGGTCTCTTCTGCCTTGTCGTCAGTCTTCGGCGCCAGACCTGTTTTGTTCTTTCCCCCCTGGAGCGACAGGCCTGTGCGCAGAAGGAGCGAACGCACACCATATGGCAGCAGACCCGCCCCCTACCTTTTTTTATTAGAGAGAGCCCAGTCTCCTAATGCCCTGTCTCCTCTTCCCTCTCTTCCACATACAGCCAGTGGTTCAGTGTGTTGAGCCAGGTCCACAGCTCCACAGAGCAGGAGATCCGGGAGATGCACGACGAGCAGGCCAACCCCCTTAATGCTGTGGTGAGTTCAGGGGGGTGGGGCCGAAGTCCTGACGCATCCCTGGAGGTCCAGGTCACCGCGAGAAAGCCCATCTTCTGTATCCCCCAGCCTCTGAGTCAATGGCTGTCTTCTTTCACTGATCTTGACAGTCACCTTGTGAAGTCTGCTGATCTGTTCCACAGCAGCTTTTACAGACACGGCCGCTGGAACGTGTGCACGGTCAGGGGCCTTGTGTGCTAATGAGGTTCACGTCTGTTTTCTGTGCAGGGGACCCTTGACGTCGGGATGATCGATTCAGTGTGCGCCTCCGACAACCCAGAGAGGTAAGAAGCTGCCAAGAAGCTTAGCGCACACTTTGATCCAGGGGGTTTCAGCTCAAACCTAAATCTCTTCTTACGTGCACACACTATATCAGCTAATCCCCAGGTTCTTTAAGTTTCTAATTCTATGAGGTCCACCTTATCTGATGAGAAACCCAAGATCCAGGAATATTTTAAGGGAATGATCTTAAGAGTGAAAATAGAAAACACCATTGTCCTGAGGGAAGGAACACAAAAGCTAAATACTCAGATGTTGTCAGTGTGTTAAACATATTTGTCCTTCAAATTCTTCATAAGTGAGGCCATATAAAAATTTGAATCATCAAGGCAACCTCTCATGAATGGTTTTATGTGAAACAACAAGGGATGAAATGAAGTCTGAAATGAAGTGATACATGTTTAAGCTACCTGTTAGGGCTTTTGTTACTACAGGAAACAGCCCACCTACCTGCACAGCTCATAACCACGATGTTTATCTCCTGTGTGCAGTTTTCTTTTTTTTTTTCTTGGTTTTGGTGGTGAGACTTCTGCTCTTCCGTAAACACTAACCCTCACCTTCTCCGTTCTTCGGTTTCCTTTTCCAGGCCAAACTCGTTTGTAATCATCACGGCGAACCGCGTGCTGCACTGCAATGCGGACACGCCCGAGGAGATGCACCACTGGATCACCCTGCTGCAGCGGTCCAAGGGCGACATGCGCGTGGAGGGCCAGGAGTTCGTAGTCAGAGGTGAGACGGCACGGGCGAGCTCCTCTCTGACCACTGTTCGTTTTCGTTCAGTCAATCAGTGCATAGCTTGGAAGCTTTGAATTCGAAAACGACTACTGATTTGGCCGCAAAAGGAGAAAATGACAAAGCTCAATACAGAATCATAAGACATGTAACTTTGCTACCTCCCAGGAATCATGTGGTTCTTTTGGTCCTCTATAAATTTCAAAGATCTGTGGGAAATTTTCCTGTTGGATTGCTCATACAGTATATGCTCTTGTCAGCATGTTTCAAAATGTGCCTGTTTCTATGGCTATCAGAATATGCTGACATGTACTTAAAATGGTTAAGTATGTACTCATGATTTACTTTGTAATTTGCTGGTTTATTTCCCCCATGTATTTTTTTTTTGGGGAATCCCGCAATCTGTCCCTCCCACCCGCATGACACATCTTCTTCCTCCTCCTCCTCTAGGATGGCTCCACAAGGAGATGAAGAACAGCTCCCGGGCCTCCTTGAAGCTGAAGAAACGGTGGTTCCTCCTCACCCACAATTCCTTGGACTACTATAAAAGCTCTGAGAAGAACGCCTTGAAGCTGGGCACTCTCGTCCTCAACAGCCTCTGTTCCGTCATGCCTCCGGATGAGAAGGTCTTCAAGGAAACAGGTTGGGGTCCTTTCTTATCCCCAAGTTTAAATAGCCAGTTGAGCTTCTAGAATACTGCTCTTGAACGAGGAGCAGTACATCAGTTCCACAGGTACTCCACGGATGCATTTTCTAGCAAGGTTTTGACATACAGTGTTACAAGAGAGTGCTAGCACTTATAGGCGGGAATGAATGTCTCTTTCTGATAGGAACTGGTTGTTTGTTGGCACTACCAATTATGATAAGATGGGAGGCACTGCAGTAGCAGTAATTTATGGTACCCTTTCCAACTTAAACCCACTTTCTCTGGTGGCCGAAGGCAAATTATACATTTTGAAACGCACAAATGCTCCCCTGGAGTTGAGGAGATTATATTATCTTACACCTGATAGGTGATACATCTTGCACCAGCGAGATCCTTGCTTGAACCAGACTCCTGCTGCTCATTCAGATTTGCTCAGCTGTGCCTGAAGAGGACTGTAATGCCCGCGTCGCACAGAGAAAATCATTTAGACGATATCAACCTTTAGGACCACAAGCACACTGAGCTTCTAGCTTGATATATACAGTGATAAATCACTTTCCCTTTATTCTAATTAAATTGATTTTGATCCCTGTTGCATTTTTTCTTTTGGATTCTGTATTGCATCACTACAGGAGGAAGTTACAGTCTGGCATGTGACATTATTAATTTGTTATACAAGCTGCTGAAACTACACAAAGAGTAATTCTCTCTCTCTCTCTCTCTCTCTCTCTCTCTCTCTCTCTCTTTCTATCTCTCGCTCTCTGTCTCTCTCCCCCCCCCCCCCCCCCCCCTCAGGCTACTGGAATGTGACAGTATATGGGCGGAAGCACTGCTATCGCCTCTACACCAAGCTCTTGAACGAGGCCACACGCTGGTCCAGCGCCATCCAGAACATCATCGATACCAAGGCCCCTATTGACACTCCTACCCAGCAGCTCATCCAGGACATCAAGGTGGGGGCGGCTTCACTTTTGCCACACAAGGGCGGGGCTGTAGCAAAGCCACTTTCACTGCACAAAATGGCCCCTCTACCACAGCCTTCACATTTCCCACCTTTACCTGGAACCTTTCTTGAAACACAGAATTTGACGCTCTTGCACTTTGAATTGATTTCACTCCGCTGTTTTCGTGGTCGCCTCTGTAGTGTGATGTTGTTAAAATGCAGGTAGCTTTAAAAGGAACCCGTTGTTCTGGTTTACTATCTTGTTGGCTTTGTGTAGGTTTCCATTCAGCTTTATATTCTGTACAGAGCATCTTTCTCAGCAGGAAGATCTGTGAGGTAGCTGCTTCCCAGTCATAGAAATCAGGTTAAAACTATCAGTGTCACCCAATCAATGCACCTCAGGTCCAGGAAATGGCAGTTTGTGAGGGGATGAGGCGGGACAGCAAAATGGATAGATAAAATTCTAAGATATTTCTAACAAAGCACCAGCCTGTTAGAAATAGGCACTTTTTCCAGATGGGCCCGTACCGTGGTGCATTTCACACCCTGAGGCCCTGAAGCTACTGTGGTCCTGGTTTTCCCCTGCTGGTGATGTAACTGCCGGTCTCGTCGTTCTGTCCTCGGCCACAGGAGAACTGCCTGAACAGTGAGGTGGTGGAGCAGATCTACAAGAGGAACCCCATCCTACGTTACAGCCACCACCCCCTGCATTCACCCCTGCTCCCTCTGCCCTATGGGGACATCCACCTCAGCTGTAAGACATGTCAATGTGTGGGAGGGGCAAAAGTGTATTCAAAGGAAAACAACCTGTAAACGATCCATAATAGTTCAATGGTTTGTATATGTATGACCATACAGTATATCATATATGTTTAACATATGATACAGTATTTCTGATTCAAATCTATGATTTCTGTTGAGTAAAAATACAAATATGTACAAACTTTACAAATATTTAGTTGTACCAAAGGTCATCCCAGTGATACCCCTTAGGTTCTTTTACACACAATGCAGAAGTACAGGTCTGTCCTAAAATCTTTCATCCCCATTGTTGAACCAGTGATCTTTTCCTCCTCTACAGTGCTGAAGGACAAGGGCTACACCACGCTCCAGGACGAGTCCCTTAAGGTGTTCAATTCTCTGCAGCACTTGGAGGGAGTGAGTGACCCAGTGCCCATCATCCAGGGCATCCTCCAGACGGGGCAGGACCTGCGCCCTCTGCGCGATGAGCTCTACTGCCAGCTGATCAAGCAGACCACCCGGGCACCGCAGCCGGGCACTGCGGGCAACCTGCGCACCTGGCAGATCTTGGCCTGCATGAGCTGTACCTTTACCCCATCCCGGAGCATCCTCAAGTACCTGAAGTTCCACCTTAAGAGGTGAGGAGGGAGGAGGGACTATGTGCATAAGGGGTTTGGTTTAAACCAAGGTGTGTCAAAGGATAAATGTGTTTGTGTAACCCAATATATTTGATGTGGTGGTGGTGTGTGTGTATGTGTGTGTGTGTGTGTGTGCATGTCCATATATTTTAAAATAAACTTACTAGATGTATTTTTGCAAGCGATCTCTAATACAGTTTTGAAATTTGTCGGTTGATTTAATTGTTGGATAACCATCAAGACATTATGATGGTGTGAGCTGTAGTTGGTTCATTGGATCAATTGCTGTGTGATCTTCAATATCTCATTAATAAGTGCATGACACCAGTGTAAGCTGCATTGTTTGAAAAACTATGATTAAAGGTGCTCATGTTTGCTGTGATAATAACTTCAAGGCTTCACAGTCAACTCTCTCAGTAAATTATTTGCATTGCCAAATTGGATAAGATGACAAACACCTGTGCTATTTATCAAAAAATAGACTGCAGACAAGAATATGCAAACTACAAATTTTTCTTTGCCACTAAAATACACATCCAGTCGCCATGAATCATCATAGCAACTGTGATCTCCTGAAACATGAGTTGGGTTTCATAGACTCCTGCTAATTCTGCTTGAACAAAAGCATGTCCCCACAATGAAATTAAGCATTTTATTTTGGCATGACTCCAGTTGTTGTTTCCTCCATGTTTACTAATTCCGGGCACTTCTCTTCACAGAGAAAGGTGATGTAAAAAATACATTTAGGTATTCAAAATCCAGTCCAGGTGTGCAGACACAAGTCACATCCCAGCTGAAAGGAATAAATACCACTAACAAATGTGGTGTAAATAAAAATTGAACCAATCATATTCTGTGTGATTCTATTCCCATTTAGACATTGAACGACTGAATAAATATATCAGATATGTCAAAGAAAAAGATTTTGTTCATGTTCATGTTGCATCCACTAGTTCCTTTGAAAGACGTGTGAAGTGTGATTTCAATGAAAGACCACATTGCAGCTCATTAGCAAGAGAACAGAGCTTCTCTTCTGTATAAATCCTCTCCAACTACTTAAATCAGTGGTCTGTAGTGCTCCTCTGGGGTCTCCTTCCTACTTGCAGCTGATAACTCATTTGGCTGGAATTTAACATAGAGGAAGCACTGAAGTTTCATTCATCTTGCTCATGAATTAGCAAAATTGTAATTGAACTCACAGTGCAGAATATTTGTTTATTGGTGTGTATGTGTAACGAGATAAGGCTAAGATGTATTTGTTCATTTTTCTTCCTGAAACCAACTGTATAAACAATTTGCTACTCAATTATATCAAGTTTGTAATAGGGCATTGAACATCAAATTAATTTTAAATTGAATTCCCATCTCTATTAGTAATTTGTTTCAAGGGCATAAATTGAGAAAACTAAGTTTGAGTAACACTTTACTTTTAAATGTTTATTATTTATTGCCAAGCTTCCTAATTCAAATCAGTACCGAATGAACAATTGAGTGTAATCATTAGGAGCTAAAGTTAAACAGTGCAAGACAGTGAGACCCAAAGGCAGCAGTTTGTGAAACAGTTTGCTTTTTAATAAAGCCAAATGATTGTGGCATTTGTGTGTGTCGGTAGTCTCAAGTCTTGAAGAGTTTGATATGTTTGTGTTAATAGACTACCTAAGGTATAGCCAGTGTGCACTGGTTGTGCTGTTTTGGTTGGCAAATAAGGTTCATCTTTTTACTTCTGCATTCCTATTCCCTGTAAAACGCTGATGGAGCTTTTTTAACTGAAGTGTGAAAGCCATTCGCTCACAGCCCTGCTGGTGTCTGCTTTCCATACTGCCATGGCTGCCTCCACTCAGTGTGAGCAGAGCTGGTGAATCATCTGCATTTTGCATCATGCGACACTGGTGCGAAAACACTGCATCACAAATACCGCACATATTTACCAATCATAGAATTCTGGGTTCCACTAATGATTCCTGTTCATGTGGTTAAAAATGCCACTAGGCATCCCTACAGAGAGGTCCTGTCATCTGCCTTAACTGATTTAGCTGAGCTGAAGGGAAAGCATAGATTGAGGAAGGCGAAGACCTGTTCATTAAACACAGAACCACTTGACTCCAATTACGGTCATTGAGTTATTTATTTGCGCCCAAATGACAGCCAGACTTCTGCACGCATTATTGGTTTAAGGAGGATTTTTATCAGAGAAAATGGTCACCATCAACCCCAGGGAAGACATGGAAAAATCAAGCAATGCCCTTGTAACCAGACACTTTCAATCTCACAATTCTCAGCATGGCAAAAAAAAAAAAAATCCACACTTATTTTACCTATTTATCCTTGGTGGAGAATCCTGCTAAAGGACACAGTGTAGTGTAGTGGATTCAAATCTGTACTATACAAGGGATATTTGTAGATGGTAGCCCTGCATGGAAATGTCTAAATGGCTGTAGCATCACCCAGGGAAACACACTGATTGTATTTTTGCATGAAGTGCCACCATCCAAAATGCAATGGAAGTCTAAAAAGCCTAAAATTACAATTAGAAAGAAAATGTTTAAAATAATGGGTAAAAATTGTTTTCATGAAACATCGGTGAATTGACTAAATTGTGGAATGTTTTCGGCCAGGACACGCGATCTCTTCCCCGGCACGGAGATGGAGAGGTACGCTGCCTTCGCCAACGAGTCCCTGAAGAAGACGAGGGCCCGGGAGTTCGTCCCGTCTCAGGAGGAGATACGCGCCATCGTCGGGAGACAGGAGATGACCACCACGGTGCACTGCCACGGCGGAGGGTCCTGCAAGATCACCATCAACTCGCACACCACGGCGGGGGAGGTGAGCGCCGGGCGCCGCGGGCGGCTCTCTCAGCCACGCTGTTAATCGCCGCCGCTTTTCCTGGGTGTGGTGGGCGGGACGTGGGGAGGTGGCAATCGGGCTCAGCGCAATTCTGCAAACAGGGCATTAGTCAGTGCTGGGATTATTTTCTGCTGTCCCAGAGACCTTGCTTGTGTGAGTGAAAGAACGTCTTTCCCTGCTACACCTCGGCTTAATATTAAAAGGTCACGCATCGGGTATATTTGCATACCCCGTTCATCCTAAAAATTTGACTTTGCTCGCGGTGGGCATAGGCACGCTTCATTCCCGTCGTGCAGCTCCGCTCGGGGGTGGGTTTCATTCTCCCCTTCTGCACCCCTCCCCTCCCCTCTCGCCAGGCCATGGGAGTCTCTCGCATCTCCGGTCTTCCTAAAGGAAATATCTATGTCTGCCTGCGGACCACGGCACGTGCGGTAGACATGGGGTTCGCGGGGGTGGGGGGGCATCTCTGAATCCTCTGTGCGTATAATGCTCTCATCAGTGCTCCCATCCTTTTCCACTTCAGATAGATTTCTTTTCACATTAATAGCGTGGCTGTTGTTCCCTAGATTAATGAAAGTGTTGATCTCATTTGAGTTCCTTGCGCCTGCTGCAGCACTCCTCTGCTCGAGTCTGTCTGGAATGATAAGAGCCCTCATTGGACGCCACGCAGCCAAACACAAGGGCACAGCTTTGCTTCACACAGGAATATGGAGGATTGAGGGGTTTTCTATTCCTGGGTTTCATTCATGTACAGATTGTGCTTTGGTATTCAATAGCTCAAGTGGCTATTGTAATATAAACTCATTACTGGTGGATTTTTAAAACTAGTTAAAATCCAGTCGCGTGACACAAAGCAAAAAAATATTTTTTGTTGCCTGAGGAGAGAATTTTTCAGTCAGTAGGAAGATTCTCGTTTTTCTGTACAATAGCACCTTTTCTAGTTGATCAAGTACCTGTATCTCAGTGAACAAATGCAGTGCTTGCCTGCATATATTTCAAAGAATGGACTTGCTGCTGGATGCCCTCCTGACTTAGCAGAGGATGCTGCAGTGATGGAATGAGCCTGTGGCTACAACTGGGCATTCCTAATAGGAGGAGAGAAGGCAAATTAGTTATAATTTGTCCTCAGTACATTTGCATACTGTTGGGCATTGCACATCCTGATTCACTGATCTTTACATTAATTGGATGGCTCGGCTGAAGTGTATTAGCCAATCCAGACACCACAGATCAATGAACCTGCACAGAATATGAGCATCACTACTATGTTACTGTTTAATTGTACCTGTGGATCCGCTGACTCCGTTTCGTGTCACC
This sequence comes from Anguilla anguilla, assembly GCF_013347855.1. Lineage (NCBI taxonomy): Eukaryota > Metazoa > Chordata > Actinopteri > Anguilliformes > Anguillidae > Anguilla > Anguilla anguilla. The sequence continues at coordinate 18,999,744 of NC_049208.1, read as the reverse complement.
CTGCAGGTGGTGGAGAAACTGATCCGGGGGCTAGCCATGGAGGACAGCCGCAACATGTTCGCCTTGTTTGAGCACAACGACACCACTGACAAGGCCATCGAGAGCCGGACTGTGGTGGCAGACATCCTTGCCAAGTTTGAGAAGTAAGTGCAGCCGCTGGCTGTTTCACCAGACCTGGTTTGCCGAACCAGTTGGAAACCATCCAATTATATACAGTTGATTCTTATAGAATACAATGCACTGAATGTTATTCTTAACATAAAGCCTTTTGAATAAATGAGTAGGGTGGATATGAGGAGTGAAGTATCAGGGCTTGAAAACAACTTTTTTTCTATCTATTTGTTCCAAGAGCTGGTTAGAAGGAAATAAAAAAAGTGTTTATTTTCTCACACCTTGCAAACATTAAAACCAGCCTAATAGCCTGTCTGAAAACCTATTTGTGACCTCCATGTTTCCAAGAATAATAAACATGTGCAATGTGAAGTTATTTTTTAGTTGCACAGTTGTCGTTCTCTGAGATACACATGGCTTTTGACTGTCGTATTAACCCAATGTTCAGTGTATTAATCACAACTGCCTACATGAAGCGCCCCCATCACCACCCACCCCGGTTTAGAAAAAAAACGCATTCTATGGATGATGACAAACACAGTGAGCAGAAAATATCACACTGCATTAGCACTGAATAACATGGCATGGCTAATACAGCACTATGACAAAATAACCACGTTAGAATTGCTTTGATATCGGGAAACGATGAGGGAAAATCCTTTTGTAAGACTTTAAAATCATTCACAGCAGCACAATCAAATAACCTGGTCAATTCCAGACATTTGCAAGGTGTAGGGTAGCAACAGCTACAGAGTTCACAGAAATACAGGCTTTGTAATCTACATACGTCACATTCAACAATTGACTTGAACATTAAAAGGACAGTAACATCAACGCTATCCATGCTGAGGGATAAGAATTAGCATCGTTTGCACCAGCAAATAACTAGTGCACAGAAGCCTAACATTAAAAAGGAAATGATACCACCCTGCTTTATCGCGACACAATTGAGCAACCGTGGCTGCTGGGGGCTGAACTCGTTGCAGTAACATGCACTGACTGGCCTACTCATTTTCAGTAAGAAACCCACAGGCGTAGACAAAGCATCACCAATAATATATTAGGCTATGCAAAATACTACCACCATGATATAAATAGTATGTGTGCCCACTTCCTTTTCAGGCTTTCAGCAAGCCAGGAAGAGCATAACACAGGATGGAAATTCTATTTCAAACTCTACTGCTTCCTGGACACTGATAATGTTCCGAAGGACAGTGTGGAGTTTGCGTTCATGTTTGAGCAGGTGAGAGCCAAGGCCTCAGCAACAAGAGGCGATCTGTGTGCCTCCACACACAGAAATCATACACTTCTTTCAGATCTGGACTTCATACACATGAGAATACAGTAGGCTGTAGGTTCTCGAATCACATTAATGGTAGTGGAGATAAGGGGTTCCACATATATTTTATTCTGATCCATTTGTACCATACATAATGTGGTGACATTATTTACAGTCATTGCTCCAAACCACCTGGGCTGTTCTATTTATTTTACAGCAATGGCTTGCGCCCATGGGCTCATCCTGAGATATTCATGTATGCATGTGAGGTACTCATGTAGCAAATTCACAGGAGAAACAACAGTTGTCACCAGCTCGTTGTGTCACACTTTAAAAATAAAGGTTCTAACGAGTGCCCACAGCCTGCTGCTGCGATGCTATTACATTTGCACTCTGCAGAATCCAGCAACACTTCTTGATTAGTAGCTTTTCTCAAGTCTCTGGTGATAATTATGGGGGTCCATTTCTGTAAATTATTTTTGGAGAAGATTTAATTCTTTGATATTATTCTGAGTACCCTTGCTCCCTCCTAAATTGTTCACCAGATGGGCAGATGCACCAGAGTGGTTGAGACTATGATTTATTTCATATTTAAATAATTAATTTGTATGTTAAGCCAGAAATATGCTGTTTGTAGTGTGCACTAGTTTGCATTCATGCATTAGTTATTATAAAGATGTTCCAGCCATTTATCTATAATATAGCCAAAAGAAGCACATGTGAAGATTTTTGGGGGGAGACTTAAGTTTATTCCACAAGAAATGTGTTTCATCATCTGTACTAGTTCTCGTGTAGTGCTCCTCTACTGGGTGAAAAACATAACAACATGGCGACCCAATAAAGAGCCCTCCTCACCTTGTCCTGCCAGGCTCACGAGGCAGTCATCCGGGGCCAGTACCCGGCCCCCGAGGAGACCCTCCAGTTTCTGGGCGCCCTGCGCCTCCAGTACTTGCTGGGGGACTTCAGCGCCCAGGCGAGCGTGCCGGAGATGGGCCAGCTGTACCCCATGGGCCGGCTCCGGGCCCGCATCAGCCAGTCCACCAGGACCTTCTCCCCGGCGGGGCCGGAGCGGGGGGAGCGGAAGCGCTCCAGCTTCCTGGAGGGCACGCTGCGGCGCAGTTTCCGCAGCGGCTCGCTCAGCCGCCAGCGCCTGGAGGAGGAGAACATGCTGGAGGCCTGGGTACGGGAGGAGATCGCCTCCGCCCGCGCCAGCCTGCTGGACAAGTGGAAGAAGCTGCAGTCCATGACCCAGGAGCAGGCCATGGTCAAGTACATGTCGCTGGTTAAGGAGTGGCCCGGGTATGGCTCCACCCTCTTCAGCGTAGAGGTGAGCATCCTGCTATCCTTTCGGTCTTCACCATTCCTTCGCATTCACTTACTACCTTATTTCCCTCTCTCTATAATTATTAAATTATAAATTATCAATCGCCGAATTCGTTGTAGGCAGTGCAACCTTTATCAAAACATACAGTACAACTCACAACCAGATGAAAATTGGCTGAGCTCTTTGAAGCTTCCTATGGCTGAGAACGGCCAAATGGTGAATTAAATGTCTGACAATGTCTAGTGTTAACTCACATCTAACATTGTTAATTCAACTTTTAACAGATAACATTTGGTCCCACATTACAGTGTCAATAATTTAACTGTGTACCTGTCTCCTGTCAGCCTCTCTAATTCTCTTTCTCATTTTTATCTCTTTCCTTCCATGCAGTTCCTGACAAATTCTTTTTCTTATTTGCTTGGGTCTTCTACATTTTGAAAATAATGCATTTTTCAATCAGCGCAGGGTTCGTTCAATTGGTACAGTTCACTGAACAGATACAGAATTCACTAGCAGATACAACATTTACTCAAGAGATATAGAATACCTGCGATGGATTCTGTCAGACTGTTCAGCCTTCACCAATGTGCGTCTTCTCTGTCTTGCAGTCTAAGGATGAGACCTTCCCCCAGGAGCTCTGGTTAGGGGTCAGCGCTGAGGCTGTGTCCCTATACAAACGTGGAGAGCCCCGCCCCTTGGAGGTCTTCCCATATGAACAGATCCTGTCGTTCGGGGCACCACTGCCCAATGCCTACAAGATTGCCGTGGAGGGCCGAGAGCTGCTCTTCGAGACCAGCTTGGTACGTACCGCTCATCCCAGGACAAGAGTCCTTACTTAGCCGTCATATCCTGTCAATAACCTGACTGGCAAGGGCTAATTAAACAGAGAGCTGAGCCTGAAATGAAAACTGATGCGATTTTTCTCCTAGCACTCTTTTGTTCTGAATGTGTACCCTTCCGCTGTGTTTGCAGGTGGTGGACATCGCCAAGCTGATGAAGGCCTACATCAGCATGATCGTCAAGAAGCGCTACAGCGCCTCCCAATCGCTCAGCAGCCATGGCAGCCAGTGCAGCAGTCGCTGAAGCGCAAACTTAGCCTCTGTCCTCACGACGCCTGTGGAGCGGCGCACTCCCGGCCTCGTCTAAAGGCTTCCTCTGTGCTCTAGCCTGCCTCAGGTCAGCTTTGGACTTCCTGCTTCCTGTCGCAGGCTTTGTACGTCAACTGATGCCCAACCTGCAAAAAAACATAGCCACCTCTCTGCCTTTCAAATGGTGACACTGAAAGCTCTGTGTTGGAAGCGAAGCAGGGGAAATTTTGTAAGCCTTTAGTATTTCTTCTCATGCTGGAACAAGCATAATCAGGGCCCAGGAGATGAATTATAGGCTACATGTCATTGTTGCTGTGATCCACTTGCATTTACTTTTGGGGAAGCTCTGTGCTTGATGTGTTCCTTTAATCGGTTCAGTTTCCTCAGCTGACAAATGCTTATGGGTGTCAAAGTTTGAAGAGCAGCAGTGTGTGCCTCTCTTTAGAAAATGACCAATCTGATTTCAGGATCTGTCCTTTAAAAACAAACAATGCCATAGGAATTGGAAAATGTCTGCAATTCCCAGGAACTTGTGTGACAAATACAGACAGTCTGCTGGTCACTAGTTTGTTACTGAAGTGCCTTATTTTGATAAAGCCCAACCCAAATGCTGATGACTCAGCAGTATTACCTTTGACGCAAAAAAAAAAAAATGATGGTGAAAGATTGTTATCCAGCTCATTCATGAGAGTGATCAATGGTCCCCTCTCTCCAGCTAAGACGTAGCATTCTCACGGTGCTGCAGTGATTCATAGCAGTGCAGTGTGCTATTCGGGTCGCTTTGCCCATTTCTCTGGAATGCTGCAGGCAGCCTTCCACCCAAAGTCCTGGAGGTTGCCAGTATTGTGCCTTTATTGTTTGTATAATATGTACACTTGTACTTGCTCATACTTGTTTGTTTTCAAATATGATAATGTGCAATGTTTTATATTTTCAAATGGCTGTACATTTTTTACACAGAAATCTAGCCTTCTCTTTTACTGGACTGTACGGCGGCGTACTGTTTATTCTCCCTTCGATTACTTACAGAAGAACCAACAGCGACAGTATATTGTAAATGATCATGATGTTTCTTTTATCATTTTTATTAGCAACATTATACATTGAAACGTGTTCATAATAAGCCATTAAAGACATATTTATCTGAACTTTGTGTTACAGTTCTTGCTGTTAGTACTTCAAGAGAAACCACAATAGGACCAGAAAGATGAGTTCTTATCTGGCATTTGTTTGTTCCTACCACAATGGGACCTTAACTAGACCACCAAACGAAATCCCATTTGAAGCCAAAAACAAGACCAAATGTTTTTCAGAGTAAAAAATGATTTGTTTTTGTCTATAAAACCCATTAAATCAAGTTTGGAGGAGTCAGTTTTAATTCTGAGAAAAATGTGGAGCACTGGCATAGCTAGCATGGAAAGAATAGATAAAAGAACTGCTTTACTTTCAGCCGTTATATAATATCACTCAGAGATATTTTTCATCTGAAAAAATTCTCAATGTCAATTTGACAGGTGCTTTTTTCACACCAATCACTCTGTGAGAAATCTGGCAACATTTCAGCTGTAAAAAGCAGCTTGACACTACATAATATCACCATCTATTATTGGTCCTTCAGTGTCATTCAGGGGAGTTCAGAGGAGAAACACACTTTAAGGGAAAGAGCACAAATCCCACTTTTAATTCTGGTGATTGCGCTTTTGTATAAATTGAAAATTGCAACCGGCACGAGCCAATTAATTGTCTTCCCTGATTTTATGTGTCAGTATTTGTGCCATATATGTGTATATTGGGATGGCAGGTATGCCATCCGCCAACTTACAGCTTGGTGGGGCATGCCCCATAACTATACAGCACTGAGAGTTTGGTACTTTTCTGAGTTTCCTACAGCAATAACCACAATGACCACAGACTCTTGGAACATGAACTTCTGTACCTTCTGACCTCATCTAAATGTGCAGAATTCAGATACAACTTCACACATCCACACAGTAAAAACTGGGTTATTTAGCATTTTTATCCTTTTTTCCAGCCAATTTTGTCATCACAAATGGTCCAGTCCCACAATTAATAATTTTCCCCATTGGACAATCGTTGTGCCTTACAACTGCCTTTATCAGTGACAATATTCACAATATAGCATGGCCTCGCGTGCTTTATTGCTTAAATATAGTACATGTACCACCCCTAGTTTTTGTCCCCAAATGGAATGCACAAATGTAAATATCCTTGCATTACATCCAATTCCTGTACTTTCTTGAAGTGAATCTCCAGGAATACATTTATTATTATTTTTTCGTCTGGGCATTCTTGAAGCACACTCACTGGTGACAATCCTATCTGTGTCACCCTGGTTAGACGATAGAAATGCTTTGTATATGTATACACCCCCTCCCCCACCCTTTACACACACCCACTAACAATTTCCCTCCTCAAATGGAACGGCCAACTTTAAATGCATGCACTACATCCGATTGCTGCAACTTCCTGCATCAATTACTGAGGAAGAGGCAATGATGAATTATGTGCCATCCTGTGGGAATCCACATTTGGCACAGGCACAGTCGATTAGTGCTGTCAGATGCATTACTGCAATTAATATGCTTTAGCATACATACTGGGTTATGTTATGGAGGTCTAGTCTTGTGTGACTTAAATAATACAGTATATTTATATTATCAAATGTGTTAACAGTGTTAGAGGTGGCGGTGCACTCAGTTTTCAGGACCATCAGTAGTTTCACATTAAATAGTGGCTTTTTTCCTCACTACTGCCTCGATTTTGCACATATTAATGTGTCCTTAAACTACCTACGCTGGAAAGGTTCTCCCACAAAGGAACTTTTCTTACTGATGGTGATAAACATTGTTTTCCAGAATTTGACATGGTGAGAAATATATTCACTCCAGCATCCACTAAATGGCAGGGGTTGAACTGAAATCCATTCAACTACAAGATGATCTCACCATTGGCATACATTCTTAAAAAGTGAAGTTTTAAGTTTTTTTTATGTTTTTGTCCTTGAAATCTCCGTGCTTCATTTATGCATTGGAAAGATGGCAATCAATGAGGAATGGCAGCCATTTTTTGGATTTCTTCCCTCTCTTTTAAAGCTGAATGGTAGCCAGGGTACTGCCAGGGAGAATGATGTTTTTGAATGAAAAAATCCGGACAGTTAAATAACTGAGGGGAAGCTTTCTGTACAGTTCCCTCCACATGACTGCTGTTGCTCTAATTTAGGCTTCTGTACCCCCTGAATCACTTACCTTCCCTCTCACAGCAATATGGCCAAACTGTCCTTCTGTTATTGATAGGACCTCTGAGTACATGAATCAAACGTGAGCTCTGCTAACAGAGCAGCAAGTTAATGTCTGTGTGAAAAATACTGCTAACCGCCATATTTTACTTTTATATGGTGGACAGTTTTCATCACCTGGTTTCAGAGCTCATTGGGCTGTCAGGTCTGTTCAGATCAGCTGGTGAGACGAGCTGAATTTCCAGCTTGGTGATTCTTTGAAGCTGTCCTCTGAAGGATAAATCTTTTTCTTCATCTTTTTTTCTCCACAGCCTTCTTGAAGCACACTCAACCCCTTGGTGATAATCCTACCCATGTAACACTCTTTTTTTTCTTCCAAGACAGGTAGAAATGTTTTTTAGTCTTTATTTTTTACAATGAATGTACAGAAAACAGAATCCTCTCAAGGGCTGTTTTCTGTACAGTTTACAGTTCATATAGCTGAGATCGGCTTTCGTTCAGTTGCCATTCTTGGACAAAGAAATGGAAAATGGTTTCATGTGCACACATGTCAAGCTGTTGCCATGCTTGGAAGTCCTCAGGTTTCAACATATATTCAGAATACTGCAGAAGATGCCATCAAATTATGTACATTTGAAGAGTGTTGACTCAGAAAAGCCCATTTCCTATTCCTTTATCTCAAGTGAGAGTGTATCGGGCCCATTTCAGCCTTACTTAATTACTGAAATTAAGAAACCTTTATCTGGAAATGCAAGTGCCTAAACCTTACCGCGTTCTGTTTGTAGTTCCAGATGAATCATTTAATCTAAATTAACACTGCAGTGCCATTGCTACTTGTACATGCAAGGACACATTATACATTTTCAGCAGTGAAATACAAAATTGTAATTAGTGTTTTCCAGTGCATGTGTCTGCAACGCTTTTGTCAATGAAAGGTGATGGAATGGTTTTTAATTATTTTTTCAATGAAAAAATCATATTGCTACAAAGGGTGTCAGAAGGAATTTTCATGCGTGAATGATGAAAAACATGATCTCAATGAAAAATAAGTAAAATCAGAGGAGTGACTGTTTTATATGCACGTTGTCCAAAAGGTTACTACATACACAACTGTGTTGCTTGCTTACCTATTATGTATGACTTTTTAAATTAGGAAACAGGTTGTGAGTATGTGCTAATCATATTTCCAGTGTAAAGATGAGAAATTATTAAATTGTATTACTGTTATTTTGTATTTTATATGTATTGATTAAAATGAATGCCAAGTTTTAAAATGGCTACTTTAAATAGTGCCTCCGTTTTTCAACCAAAGTGTTATATTGATCAACACAGAAATCATATGACCTGTTTACTTAATGCCTGTTTTTTAGTCATGTTTAGTGAACAAATAGCAAGATTAGATATTTTCTAACAATATCAGTACTGACTCAGAAGGCAACAACATCAGAAAAAACTATATAGTGTGTATACCATAATGGTACTGAGCTGTTTTACGAAGTGTGTAGTTTTAATTAGAAGGGCACTGATTCTGTAATATATACAGGTGGAGGAATGTAGAATATTGTTCATGTGATAATTAGGGATAATTAAGTTTACCACTAAGGTAAATAGCTTGTGGAAGAATTACACTTTCATTTTAAACATTTCTCATTCATGTCTGTGACCACTAAAGACCACTAAACACATAAGAAATGCTCATTCTCACTTAAATTCTACGAAAAATCAAGAACAAAATGAAGCAGGTAGATTGGATTTGTCCCAAGTTGCTTACTAACTCTACCACACCCCCAGTAATAGTCTTAAAACCTTTTTAATGTACATTTAAACAAAAACTACTTCAGTCATATGTATTTCTGACTTTTTAATGTGACTCAATGGCTAAAGGAAGAGAAGTAGATTGAATTGACGAATTGAGTTCCAGTTTAATTCATGGTCTGTGTAGGTCCAAAACAAGACTTCTGTACCTTGCTGGAATAACGTCTAGCTCTTTCCTCCTAATGTATTGGAGTCAGTGTGTTATAGTTCCTTATTCTCTGGTGTTGAGGGAAATATAGAGGGGCTTACAGATCACTGCCAGAAACACGCTGTACCTCTGTTGTCCTTATACTAATGACATTCATTATATTTTGTTGTCAAAAAGAGACTTACATTCAGCGGCAATACAAAAAGAGCATCGTACTTCAGTAGAAAATCATATTCCTACGGATCCCCTTCATACGCTGTCCTGTCCAGAGATGCCATCCGAAATGCTACATAACCACCACGTTACAGTGGCACCAGAGATGGCGCAGGGCCTTGGCCGTGCTTCCCGGGCCTGCACTACCAGTCTCACAGTGGGGGCTGATGGGAGTCCTTTCACAGTGGGCGTGGCCTACACAGAGGTGACCCGGATGACCACCTCACCCGACCTGCTGCGCTCGCCGGGGTCCTGGCGGGTGGCCAGCTGGGCGCAGAGGCACAGGAGGGCGCAGCCTCTCTGGCAGCAGGAGGACGGTGCACCCAGCTGGGTGGGGCTCAGGGTGGTGCCGGGCCTCAGGGTGGCCAGGGGCAGCCAGAGCGTCCGGCCAGCCGCCGATTCCCCGCCGCTGCTGCTCTCCTCCACGTCGGCCGCCTTGTCGTAGTTCTGCACATCCCAGTGCAGGTTGACCGCCCGCCAGCGCTTGAAGACATTGTGCACTGCCGCTCCCTCATGGCCAATCAAACCTGAAATGACACAGGGCTTCAGTTCCTCTAGAACAGGGGCAGAGCACATTTCTCCTTTCACAAATCAGGGGCATGGCTGGATCTAAGATGTTGACTAATCCTCTATGTTTTGCTGCTTACTGTATGTTAGCAGATAATAAAGGAATTAAAGCAAGCTAATCATGTCTCAAGATGCACTACTTTCAGCATGGTTCACCAGAAATGTTCATGTACTGTACAGTAAGTTGAAGCTTAAGTTCAAGATAAAGTGTGAACTGACACAGTGACATACAGTGACATGTTCTACGTTAAGGCAAAGCGACTCTGAGCTTTGACTGAATCACCATCAGTGCAGATAAAGCTCAGGGATATCAACACACTTATCTGTTATGTTCACATGCTTTTTCTACTGTTGTTTTTAAGAGAATATCAGCAGTGGAAACATGTAATAGGTCCATGTAAATAAGGATCATTTATCTTCAGCTGATACTTTAGTGAACTGATTTTATTGTGAAGGAATAACAAGTGTAATATGTGTGCCTGTCACAAATTCTCAATTATAAGTTATAATCGACATTATGTGTCATTCAAATTAGTCTAGTCTTTTAATCTTAAGTCTCTTACCTCCAAACAAAATTTTTCATGTAACCAAATTTCTTTCTGCTATAATTAAAGTTAATTAAAGTGATACACACAATGCTGCAGCAAAATGCATTTACAATAAAGAAAAAAGGATGAGCTGCGGATTATTTTAAATGGACACGTTAATTAACACAAGTGACTAACACATTTTGCAACACAGCCAACCCAGGCTGTCCCCTATTTTAAGCTCTCAAGCATCTGCCAGCTACAGTAGCTTGCGTTTGGAATCTCACCGATGCACACCAGGTCCATGAAGCCATACATGCCGTAGCAGATCTGAAAGAGGGTGTCCCTGCGCTGCCACACGGCATTGGGACTGAAGGCGGACCACAGCAGCCAGGTGACACTGGCCACCAGGAAGAGGGAGCCCAGGAACACAGCGATGATCTGCACCTTCTCCACTAACGTGATAGTGATAGCCTGCCACTGGAGGGGAACAGAGAGAGAGGAACCCTGTAAATGTGCAGCTGTACTGACACCGCTCTCCAGTCCACCAACACAGTACTATCTGAGACGACCTTGAGATAAGCTTCACCCACCTTGGAATACAGTGAGATAAGTGGGACCAGTGACAACAGTACATATCGCATATTAGACATATTAAAAAATATTTTTATTGTTATTTGCATGTTTTTATTTGTGTGTTGCATATTTTATGTTGACCCAAGAGTACATTTAATGCTCAGGTAATAAAATGTATTAAGTTCTGAAGTACTGAAGAGAGGTAAACTTCACCCAACCTATACTAAAACAATAGTGATATAAATTGATTACTATACAGTTAACACTGAGATAAGCACTACGAACATAGGACTAGCTTGAGACAACACCGAACACTGCAAAGTAAATGAAGAAATATCTGTAGCTAATATGCTAGCCTGTGTTTAATGGCTAAATTTCCATTTCAAATACCATTTCATTATGAACACACAGGCCCAAGTTGGAAAATTGAAATGTCATTGTTACAGCACTAGAGGAAGAACAGGAGTATAAAACTTTCAAGTACATATTACATTACATTTAGCAGATGTAGGCTTGAGTTGTTTCTGGCAGGGGAAAACTGCAGAGTATCTTTGACTAAGGTTCCACTGGACAACATTGAGACCATACTGCGATAAGCCCCGCCTGCCATAAGGTACTCTAATACAATGACAGGAGCTTCATGTACCAAAGAAAAACCAGACAATATTGAGAATATCCTCTTAGAAAGAAGCCCAAGAGAGAACTGTGACAACACACAGATCAGCAACCAACTGAGCAATCTAACACTAAGATTAGTTTTGCACACAGAGATTATCTCTGTGTGCACTGGATCGCACCAAGAGAACAGTGTGATTGGCCCCATTCAAGAGTCTGAAAACCAAACTAAGCCCACAGTGAGAACATCACTAGCCTGCTCCATTACTGGACTGAACACTGAGCAGCAAAACATTAAGGTGTAATGCGGAGAAAACCGTCAGCAATGCAGAGACACTGGGATCAGTTCCCTCCATTACATACTACATAGCACAGTGAGATATGCCCAGGTCAAACCCAGGCTGAAATGACACGGTTCAATTCTGTCCAAGATCTAGACGGAGACGGTAATGAAATACCTGAACACTGAATAGCACTGCACTCATATTTATTCATACTGAGGGGTAGGAGCAAATATCAGATTATTCACACTGAGATAAAGTGAGAGACAGAATGGTGAGAACATGTATTTACACTGAGCTCAACTCAAACATGGGTGATCAAAAAGTGTGATCAAACCAGTTCATCTCTATGCATACTTTAATTCCCCATCACTGAGAATAACTGAATATAAATTAGACATCCAAGACTTTCAGTTCTGATCTCCATCTGCCTCATATTCACCCCCATCCATACTCACACATGAGCGCACATGCACATCCACCTCACCAACCAAACATGCACAGACACAAATGCACAACCACCCAAACACATGCATGTATACACAAACACACACACACACAACCACCCCACACACACACGCACACACATACACACAAACAAACACACACAACCACCCATGCACACACACACACACATACACACACCCACACAAATACACCCCCCTCCACACACACACACACAATTCACTGTGCTCAGTAGGCTTCTGCTTGTTTCTACACCCCTGAAATGCATGTATGGGGAGAGACTGGATTTGGCACCTTATCAGAGAACCGGGTCCCATATGGACACCCACTCAGTTTCCTTCTCAGTAAGCAACAAAATATTGCTGCCACATCATTCTCAACGCTTTAAACCCTGGAGAAGCATTGAGGGCCCCTCATTTAAAATACTGCCAAATTACTACAAAAAGAGGAGAAGGAGAAAGAGAAGAACCTTAAGAAAGCCAATAATCAAAACAAACAATTAAAAATTGGTTAAAACCAAATTTAAAACATTAGTAAAAACCATTACTGCAAAAAATCTTAGAAGTAGAAAATCCAGGAATATTATGTAAAACAACAGTCCAAAAGCAATTAAAACAGTTAGAACATAAATTGAAATAGTTACAATCAAAACCAATAAAAGCCAACATTAGCTGCTGAAATAGTCTCAAAGGCAGTAAATGACTCCAAGTATGAGGGGCATTAAAGCAAAAAGCAATCTGTCGTAGGTCAAGACATTGTCTTGGCGACCAGGAGTACAAGGCAGTCTCGTGAACATGTGTGATAACTGCCAGGGTTCCAATTCAAAAGTGAAGATAAACAAAATGGTAGCCTGCCCAGCAGGGCTTTATAGATTAAAGTGGCAGTGCTGAGCATGTCTCACAGACTGAGAGGGCCAGCCAGTCTTTTCATAAAGAAGAAAGTGATGTATGTCATATTTGTTTCCTGTAATGAATCTTAGTGCAGAATGGTATATGGCATCTCTATTTAAATGCAGAGAAAGGATAACTCAATTTCATGCAAAACTTGAGAATGTGTTCAGAATGAGTTGAAGATTAACAAGGTGTTACTGAAGAGCAAGGAAATAATGCTGCAACTCTATGGGTTCAGCACAACAATGTAGAGCAGTATTGTCAGCATATAAATTATCTTTGCAAGAAGTCAGACACAATAACATAGACAGTAAACAAGACAGGCCCCAAGACCAATCCTTGGGGTACACTTTAATGACATCTGCCAGAGAAGTAATTTTGGAACCATAAGGCTGCAATCATACCAGATATGTTTTAACAATTATGGGTTCCTTTTTCCAAATTATTTTCAATGAGTTTGAAGCATTTCCTATGCTGCTTTTGCACCCCAGGAACCTTGCATTTGTCCACTCTGGGTTCCTCACAGTTTTAAAGTGCATGTGGAGCTGAAAATGATCCTATTTTTATGCACTTTGAGAAAAAGTGCCCTATGTCACTGTCTTGATTTTCTCTTTTGTCCAATCGCATGAAAATGAAAAGAGGCAGGCCTTTATTCTGCTGTTAACTTCTGCTGTAAATAAATAAGATGGAAGAGCTGTTATAGTTTCTGCCTACTCAAAGCTACAATTTCACAAATCATTACTAACATGACAAAAATAAGGCGTCCAAGGCAAGGCAACAAATAAGTGCCATGTGGATGTAGGTGGCAAGTTATTTTCGGATGAAATTAGTTAGCTAATACCATTAAATACCTAACCTAAGTGACTGACAGGATCAGGGTGCAGTTGCCTAGCAACAGCAAAAAAGATGCCACCAGCGCCTTTTTCAGAGAAGGCTCCAGGTAGTGAATCTCACGTTTTCAAGCTGATAAAACCTGTGATCACAGCCAAAGCAAGAATTAGCACCTAAGCCAATGTGAAATAATTTATTTATCAGCAAAGAATGATCCACGATAAGGCTTTGGATAATGCTTATAATAGTGCTATGCCCAGCCCTAAAGCCAAATAGAAAAGAGATCAGAATGGAGAATCTAGAAAAAATGATCATTGACCAGTAAATCATTTAATCATTTTTGTCAAATGCAAGCAATACATCAAGTACTGCATTAGAGCCAATGCAATGTAGCTTGATCCTGCTGTAAACATTCATTTATATGTTTTTACTTAAATAAGCAGTGTCATGCATATGGACAATGTCCTATAGTATGGCTCAAGCTAAAGCTATTATGTGACATCAAGTCTAATCCAATGAATCAAACAATACGCTACAATTAAATTTACTCCCTAATTCGGGTTAGGTCATTACAAGAACACTGACGTTCTTTTATAAAGACAGGATCAGATTAAATGCAATTCAGACAAAACAATGGGATAAGGGCCTGCTTAATTTCACAGTGATATTACAACAACCTGACATGATGACCTTGCCAACTGAGAAAGAAATAAGAAATTCTGCACAATTATACTGTTAAAGGCATACTATGCAGGATTTTTACATTGAAAATATTATGAAATTACCATGCTCTTAGAACCTTTAGCTATTGTCAGTTAAACTGTTTTTTCTTTTGTTATTAAGGCTCCATTGAAAAAGAGACCCAAGTGTCTCAATGTGATTTCCCTGTATAAATGAAGGTTCAAACAAGAAAGGTATGATGGGTACTCCAGGTGTGATGGTCAGACAAGTATGATGGGTAAGAGAGGAATTATGGTTAATACTGATGTGATGGTAAGACAAGTATGGGTAAGAAGGGCATAACAGGAGGATGAGTGAGGAGGGTGTGGCTGTAAGTTGTGTGTGACGTTACCTTCCATGGCCTCTTCATCTTGATGGCAATGACATGGAAGCGGTAGCAGCAAAGCTCACAGGTCCAGGAGCCCCTCTCACTGATCCATTTCAGCAGGCACTGCTGGTGGGTGTAGCGCACTGAGCCGTCGCACCTGCAGGGGTTCAGCAGGTCCCCCTAGGGACAGGAGACAGCTGATCAGAGTTCATTCATGATTTTTCAGCTGAATTAGACAAGGACCAAGTCCAAATCGTATATAGCTATTTGTGAAAGTCTGCATTGCTTGAACAGAAACGCCACTAGAGAGACCATTATCTCAGACCATATTCAAAATGTGCAATACACACAACATGAGAATATGACCATGGACAAACCAAATAAACAGTCAAAGGATATTGAGAGAATCTTTTCACAGAATACATTGAACTTCATGAGTGATTAGCAGTAAGCCTTCTTTTAAGGTCAGCAGCCTTACAAATATTGTCATTCATATTCATATAGGCCTAATACAGCATGTGGATGTATATAAACAGCCATTGCCTATTAGATAATTAATGGGAAACCTTAGACAAATTAGACATGTCCCATCACAATGATGAAAGGCTTTCCATCTAGAAGCTATACATAGAGGTTACAGGCTATAAAGAGGAGCTTCTCAGAATAGCTAAGAATCTGTTTAGTGTGGCTGGTCTGCCATCCAGAGACAATGCTAATAAGATGGAACGCCAGAGCGGAAACCCAAGGATACATGACCTCATGAAACATGTTTTCATGCATTTAAATCTCAGAAAATTATATGATTGTTTCCTGGTCCTGCTCCTTTGAGGCTAACTCATCAGCATTTTAATGATAAAATATGAATGAATCTAGAACATAATCCATCATGATTCCATATCTGTTTGCAGGTTATTTTCCCATTTATGTCACTGACAACAATTAATGATCTACCATTTCATGAGATCAAGTCTACGTGTCTTGTTATTACCATATTAAACATATTGGCCAGTGACCTCATTTTTCATTGTCACATTGGCCTTGTATTAGATATTCATTCATTTCAGTATCTGAAAAAAACACAGCTTATTAGGAAACATCTGAAATAACTTGACCCTTCAGATACCAATAAAATTTAAGAACGCAAAAAATTTTTAAGCTGACTGCTATGAATATAGGTCAAAATAGATGTTTATTTTACCATTGCCAGTAATCTACATTAATTCTACTGATCTAACATATTAACATATTTCTGTACTTTCATATTAAAGAATTTCACCCAGGCCTGTTCTAAACCTACATTCTCCATTATTATAGGTATAGTGGCAGTATATTACCAAGTCAGGGAAAGCGCTGATACACTTCCCATTGTCATTTGTCCATTGCTACTGCCTGGTCACTCCGTAAACAAATCTTGGTAACAGGTCAGTAAGCCACCTTGAAACTACTCAAAAGAAAATGTCAAAGAGAATAGAACATCCATGACTATTCAGATATTCCCAATCAGGGAAAATTACACACTATACTTGTTGGAATTCAGACTAAGCATCTTGCTCAATAGTACAACAGCAGGGCCCCACCCATAATTAAAACCAGCACACGACTGGATATCCCTCACCTCGAGGTCCCAATGCTGCCCTGGGTCTTTGGGAGTCTGTCTACATCATTTCCACCCTTGGGAAAATAAAACTTTTCTTCCTTTTCAAGCCCGTGCTGGAAACTCTCCCGCATAATATAACAGAACAAAGGAAATGTATCAGATTCCAACTGGGCCTTAGTAAATGCCTAGGAACATAGAGGCCAGTGGCATAGATTTAGCAAACCTGCATTAGCAGCAGGAAACGGAAGCGCCCAAACAGGAGTTGATGGAACGGCGGGCTCGCTAATGACCTAACATCCATTATTGTCTCCAGACCACTCGGAGACTGCAAGCGCATTTCGTCATCAATGGCACCTCTTTGAGACATTCTCAGACGCCCATGCAACACTCTTCCCCCACAGCATGAGCATTTTGTTGACATCGCCAGTCTTGGGTGCAATCCCCGTTTGTATGCAAAACATGTCACTGCAGAAAAGCCAACGTACTGCTCTTAGAAACGGAGTTGCCGTGCGGTATGACAGTGCAATTAGTAACCTGCAGCCTTATTTTTTCACTGCAGTAGTATCTGGTGAGTGTGTTTGTGTGTGCGTGTGTAAAACTTGACCTCCACATAAAAGATGTGATACAGGCCTAGAGGAGTGATCATAGCAAGCCATCCAATTCTTTGCATTAGCTCTCCGTGAGCTACCGTTTTAACTTTTCATCACACTCTTTCCGTGATTGAAATGAGCTTTCTCTTAGAGGAGAAATACCAAGATCATCAAATGAAACAGCTCAATGAATTAGGGGAGTTCAAAAGCCATTATTAAATTGGCATATCAGTGAGCAATGTTAAAACTATTTTTTTCTTATCTCACAAGGCAATTTGCCTCAGACTGGGTGCATGTTGATTGCCAATCTCAAACTTTGAACTGCCTTGAAGTCAGCCCAATTTCCTTCTTTTTTTGTTTGTTTGTTTGTTTTGTTTTTTGCACTCGGCACACTTCCTTGATGATTAAAATTGGCTTTGCATGCTGAAAATGTAGTAAGGTAACTAACTTGCCCAGCTGACCGACTTGCATTTCATAGAGTCTGGCCAATCTATGTAATGTAGGCTATTCTTTTCGAGTAGTTTCACTTGCTGGAGCTGAACCCACATGGCATAAGATCATAGCTTGTTAACATTGCAGATGGCCGATGGATAACTGAGAAAACCGTGTACAGGTTTAGTTTGCAAAGTTCAATGTTTAAGTTATAGAGAGGCTCTGTTCGGAGATTAGGCAAGTTATCGAACATTCTGAAGCATTTTGCCAGATGCTTTAGCTAACTTTCAACTTACAGCTAACTACCCAGTATGTACCGTAATATTAATAATTAGTTAATATTGTGGGACATTGTATTTACATTTATCAAACGTTTATGATCTTTACAGGTTACGCTTTACATATATTCAATTTTTTTAAATTCTAAAAACCGGTAAAATAGCAGAACCCAGCGGCATGGGAATTGAACGCCTAATCTTTGACTTAAAGCAATGTTCCCTAACCATTACACTACATAACAGCCAATTAAGATGATGTCAGTTTACAGGTCAGGCATTAAGAAAAACATGTGCAGTCTGCTAGTTAGCCAACAGCTGTCAAGTTAGCTAACATTAGCTCGCGAACATTAAAGGCGATTAAGAATGATTTCGCCCAAACTTAAGCTGGTGACCTAGCTAGGTAATTAGCTAACGAACTAAATAAACTGTAATTTTATATTTAGATATCTGACAAAGTGAATTACTGTATCTGAACAAGCTAACGTTAAATGCTAGTTTTCAGGCAACCAAGTAGCATAACGTTGTGCTGTTGTCCTGTCACTGCAGATTGCAGCCGAGTTTGCAAATTGTCGTGCGCTGTCTAAGGTTCTGAAACACACTGAGCACCAAACGCAAGGTGATGTAAGCACGGAAGTCCGGGCAAGCTGTCACAAATTTAAGGGGACATGGAAAACAGCACGCTAGCTACCTGTTCGGCTCCCTGGAAACAAATCCGACAGCTCGGAGTGGGGCTGCAGTTATCGCTACTGCAGTCGGAGTGTAACGTTTCCGTTTTCCCCGAACTCTCTCCAAGCTTCTCAGCACTGGACGAACAGTACGTTTCACAACTTGTGTCTGCATTGTATCCGCTGTGCCCTTCTCTTGGGTTTACATCCAGAGACTCTCTTTCTGCATTTCCTTCGTCCCCTTGTGTCCTGCCGCTGTGATGATGTCCTTCCAAATCGCTTGGTTGGTGGTCCACGCTGGTATGAATTGCTGTAGCGCCTCCCCGTGGCTCGCCCTCTGTACCCCTGCAAACCGGACCCGCCTCTCCCTCTACGTTCATTTCAAATAAACGAACGATGAGAACGAAATAAAATACGCGAGAGTAAAAATCTGAACCCACAACGACCAAACCCAAGGAATATTTCGAAATGTACGCCGAAAATATTAAAATCCAAATTACGCGATGCGCCTCACGGCAACAAATGACGTTAAAGCAGTTTGGCAAAGTTAGAGAGAAAACCGACTCTCCCATGTGTGGCCGGTCTTGTGGTTTAACGGCTGCTCTTCTGTCAGGTTCATATCCAAACAGACCGTGAGCAATGGAGGGCTTGCAGGAAAACCGACACCATTTGGAACGAGAGTCTCTTCACCTGGGTCGCGTTACCAAGGAAACAGAGAATTTAATAAACGCAGGATAAACTTTCCAGGCATAAGCACGCGAGTCTGTCACACGCGAAAATGCGCAGAGCCTTGTCTGCACTGCTGCCACAAGCGAGCCCGCTAAATGATAAGGGAATGACAGCAGATTGAGCCGGTTTGATCTCATACTGGGCTTGCCATAGGTACAGTCTGCAGAAGCTATCCATGCGTGTCGGGGAGGAAAATGAATGTGATAATACGTGGCTGCCGAGACGCTCCTTTTCCTCGCCTTTTGCTTCCTGCTGGTTTCAAAGGTCTCGCACTGACCCAGTGACACGAGAGAGCTGCTCGGTGAGTATGACAGTGCATGTTCATATTGGCCAGAAAGGTTTTTTTTTATCGTTGTAAAGCAATTTAAGGTCTCTATCGTGACACCGTAAAGCATTTCTATACAAATTGTATAGCATTTTATTAACTAATACTAATTTGTGTACGTTGGTTGTAGCTAGCAGCAGCATACGTTAAATTATCGATCGTGAATTTGAATATATTGTATATAGAAACAAAAATCGCATTAAATGCATTGTTTAGAAAGCAAAAAATGAACACAGGGTCGAATTGGCAGTAATTAACTGATTCGTTTGAAATTAGTTAACATGATGTTTGTTAGTGTTCTCGGTAATATAAATACTGTATTTTTCAGTGATCTGCTAACAAGGCACAATTGTCAATTACTTATTTGTGAAGTTCGTCAAGGAAATCTGCAAGAACTGCAAGTTCAGCAAGTTTAAGAATAAGGATTTGTTCTTAAGTGACCTGCCTGGTGAAATAGAGGTTGAATAAATAAAAATAAAAAGGTTCTAACAGAACAGCAATCATGCTCGGTTAGACTAGCTGTCTAAAAACTTGCACTGAACCATAACGTATTTATGAAACGGCTTAGGCCTACTTGACGGCATGTTTCAAACCCAATCATGTTGTTAATACCGAAAAAACCTACGCGCCACCACTGGACTGGACTTGCATTTGACTCCTGGCATGGTTACCACATAGTCCTCGGTAGTACAACCAGTTGATCCCAGACCAGAGAATAGAATCAGTATTTCAGCGTCCTCCTCTATAATGACAGATCCTTTAATTGATTAAATTTCAGCTGATCTCCTCAGCTTCTCTCCTCTTAAGAAGTTAGTGAAAATCAATTGGCACGCACACAGCACCGCACAGGCCTCTAAAACCCTCGGTGGAAAGCAGCCATTTCCTGCTATAATCAGGATGGAACACTTCGTATTGCCCGATGACATCATATTCCTGGCCCGATCCAGCTCTCCATTGATGCCATCCCCTCCTTCACTTTCCTTGCTGTTTACAGGAAGGCTGTTATTTTTCTTTCTTCAGCTGTAAGTGTAGGACCCAAAGGCACAATTTGTCTCTTAAGTTTTGGAAAGTACTACACCACAGATGTTTACGCTATAAACTAAAATAAACTTTTTTTGTCCTAATTTCATTAGGTTCTTAATTAAGTATAAACATACATTGAGTAGTACATCATCCATGAATATGACTTTTTCGCATTTTTCTGTATATCCCAGAACATTTTTGAAAAGATTTTGCATGTAGCCAATACGTTTGCACGGCATTAGCATTAATCGCCACCTTATTAAAAGATAGGTTCATCATTGCATTAGTGGAAGGGGAACTACACTTTTGGTATGTCTGATATATTTATTCTAGCTGGGGCTCCTGTTGATAAGCCACAAAGTGCTATTTGTCTGAAGGCGATACTGTACTGAAGCCTACAATGGGTTCTTTCAATGATCTAGGCTAATACTTCCAGAAGAAAAACAGTAATGCACGCTAATGCAACAAGGTAAATTAGTACTCAGGGCAAACCATTACCTACAAAAGGGTCCATGACAGGCTTGTATATTGCATTATAAGTGCGTGGTTATACAAGTGTGTTAAAGGGGGAATTTCAACCTCCTGTCTGGTGTTACAAATGATGTGTAATTAGGCGTCTTGATGAGGCGCTGTAATTTTAAGGGAAACAAGGTAGACGCACCAATAGCAGGTTTCAGTGGCGGCGCTCTGCCCTGTGGAAGCCCATTGAATACAGGAATAGATCGCAGTGAGTGAACCTTACAAATTCCAAAAAAGAACCATAGAATAGAAACATATATATTCCCCATGCCTTTGTTCGTTCTAGTAGCATAGAGATACTACAAAATCCAAGCAATAAAACAGGTCACGCATGTATAGTTCATATATATTGTATACGTATTGTACATGCACGTGTACACAATAAGTATATTTAATGATCCAACAAGTTTTAATACTTTGAACAATTTAAACGGGCATACAGAATCTACAAATGGCTCGCTTGTAGGCATACTAAATGTCCAGGTGTAACCCACATGTAGTGATGGAAAAACCATAGAACCAAATTGTTTCAAAGTAAATACTTCCATGTAATACAGCACAACATTTGGGGTCAAGCAAAACATGAAATATTTGTAGAATACACAAACTATTAATGCCACACAATTACTTACTTTTGGCACTACAGAAGATAAAACAATTGGCATTTCAGTTAGGAATCTTAGTAACAATGTGATTGTTTCCAAATAAAAAAATGGCTTAAAATGTTACTTTTTGTTTCAACAATTCAGTTGGCACCATTGACATTTTGGCCATACATTTTCCGTAAATACACCTCTGGCTAAATGAATATATTGTAATTGTAAGTTGGCAACGTTGCAAAACAATCTTCACGCTTATAGTCATTGTCGAAAATAGCTACATTCATGTTTTAATTGGGTAGACTGCACCGCCTTGTGGCTCACGCATTACACCTAGTTTCAGATACAGCACCGCCTCATAGTTGAGAGAGATTCACATTCCTAAGAAATTAACTTAAATTTCTGTGGGCTACTATGCGGTTACTATGATTATTTTATTTATTCACAACTTGTTTTAAATACAAGCATGGCTTTGTTTACTTCTATAATGTTAAAATCGGTGAATTTATGGACAAAATTTCTTTGCCTGACTTCGCCTGTTCCATTAATTCCATGCACTCCGCTTTTAATAATATATTGCTTGTAATAATAAAATTGTCTGGGAGGATGCTATTCTTATAAGCGGGTTGCACCGTATTATCATTAGGATCCTGACCAAATGTATTGTGGCTAAGCAACAGGTCGGAGTAGAAACTATTGATTGCCTGCACTGGAACATTTCAAGAGCTTACAGCCGTTTCTGGTGACTGACAGATGAAAATCAGTTGCATTAGCAGGGCTTTTGGTAATCAGTCTGAATCAATACCAAAAAGCACACGTCAAGATTGGGCCTGCCAAGCCTGACTGCTTGTTCTTTTTATGAGCATTAGGGTACAGATGTTATGCTGACTGAATGTTCGACCAGAAAAATCCCTGAAGATATTGAACCGTCCATTCGCCCTTCGATACAAGAACGTTGGTATATTTACAAACCAGAAGTATCCACTTAAAATTGTCAACGAGAGTAAACTAGCTATAAACACCAAACGCAAGATAAAAGTTCATTCAAGAGAGGAAGTGTTTTCTTGTCCAAACTAAATCGGTCAGCCCACAAAGATTGCCTTTATTTTGTCCCCCAGGCAATTACAGTAAGGCCCACCATCTTCAGCCTCCGTACAAAAGAATCGGTCCCATTTCCCCAGCATCTGCCTCACTTCCCCTGCCCACGTCCCCCCGATGCAGTGGTGCGCTTGGTAGCGCTTCGCCCATACCCAAAGCCACATTGATCTGCAAAAAGAAACGGATGCGCTGCCAAAGACTGAAGCCAGAACAGAATATAGCGACGCATTCATTATCCTGCCGCTGCAGGACAACCTGTTTGCAGAGCATCCGTCATGGACATTGCTCAAGCCAGAGTGTCGAGCCGCGAGCTCGGCCCCAGGCTACATTAATACACAAGCGGTTGGCACGGGAGACTCGTTGTTTGAGAGCTACATGTTTATATTTTGTGCACCCACCATAACTCTTCCTTGCAGCCAGGGGACAGGTGGAAAATTCATTTTTCCAGGTCTTCGGCTGGACGCAGACGATGCCACTCGTCTCATTACTCTATCGATCAATCAGCCCCTTCGGAGATTTATCGCGGCGAAACCTAGACGACAGCCTTTTCAACGCCGGGGAAATTCGTTCTCAGTCAACAGGACAGAGGCATTCATCGCCAATAGACAGGTTACGCAATGAGACACAATCCATAAAATTCCTTTGTTGCATGAACACTAGTCTTGCCACTTCATTATTCAGCCATTCTACTCCATGTTTATATTAAAAATAAAGTGACCACGTTCTTACCACAGCAAAACAACCGTGGTCTCGCCTCAGGAATTTACCATTTATTCTACAATACTTAAATGTTAATGCATGCTGACTGTGTCAACGGTTCAGTACTTATTTGAAGCAGGATGTGGGTATGGAGCGGTGTTGTGGTGTTCTAATTCACCTCATCTCTGAGACGTAACGACTGACCTAAAAGTCTTTCCGACCGGACATCAAACTAAAGCTGCCACGAATTATCCCCCAGCTGGGCTTTCCATTCCATAAGCGCTGGGACAGAGTGGAGCTCCCCGTTAGGCAGCGCCAACAAAGCGCATCCAATCGCCAATAGTTTGATCCCATGAGGAAAAAGCCGAATTTACTTCCTGTTAAGACAGAGGGGAGATGTTGTAGAAGGAAACAAAGCTTGGCCTTAACATAGTTGTTCACCCACCAGTGAACAATGCGCAAATATGTTATCAGAGGCATCTCATTTCAAGGAATATTCAAGTACATTCCGATTTCTATGCTGAATGCATTCAAAGAAACTAAAACAACTTCTTACTTCATGGTAATTTATTAAAATGCAGTGGAATTAATCACAATGTATTCATTATGGCTTTTCTTTATGAAGTCGCCAAAAATGTTGTATCCTTCCAGATAAATGAATGTATACTGTACAAAGTGTCTTTAAAATGATTTAGCAGGAAAGTATGATTTGGCCGCTAGCCTTGTCTTGGGAAAATAATAGTTTCGGTAATGCAGAAAAATGTTCAGAATTTCAGAAGAGAAAAGCGTAATTACAGACATATGGACCATGCTTCAAGGAAAGCTCTCCAGTTAGAATAGGCAAGCCAAGCGCATTACCAGCACCACCAACCAATAACCACAAACACGACACACATATGGCCTGTGGGCTGCAGATGAGACAGTAAGCATTCACAGACCCCATAATGGATGAACCCATCTTGTGCTATCAATCACTGCCTTTTACGAACCAATAAAAGGACAATGGTCTCTAAAGTAGAACACTAAAACTGGTCCTACTCAAAGCCAGTGAGTCACTTATAGCTTCACCCATTTCAGGGTTCATGAGTCTGGGCTCTCATCACCACTGTGGCCTGTCCAAAGCAAGGCGAGTTTCCCCAGACAACCACACAGCCGGCTCAGAACATAACTTGGGCCCGGAAGTGCATCTGTTTGGTGGCGTTGTTTTGGACTCCCATTTTCAGCATCCACTTGGACTTCATCCTCTGTATGTAGCGCATGTCTTTCTGGTTCTGGAATCCAGCTTCTCTGCCTGTGTGGTTGGGGACATGACAAATCAGAATTATGAGACTGTGTTTCAGCCAAATGAACATGTGATTACTGAATTTTAAAAATACGGCCTGGTCCACAGAATTCTGATGGAGTGGGAGGGGAGTCTAAATCAAGCTTGTGGGTTCCTGAACTGTGGGGCACACAACGGTATGTAAGCATTTGGAACGGCTAGTTAGACACTACATCTTTCAACAGGAAAATCTAATGGATGGCTTGCAGTACAAGTGACATTTACTTTCACAGCAAGACATACAATTGTAAGGTCCATTGTAGTGCTGCATTCATGCTGCGTCATCTAAATAAATTACATGGCACACGTGCAGGGTATTGTTTCGGATGCATTTCACTGCCATTCATAAGCTTTTTCTAATTCAATAAAACGACTGAAGCGAAAGTACAAAAAAAAAAAAAGACTGCATCGTACACAACTGGAGTTTATCGTGAAAAAAATCAAGCAGCATTAAAAAAAGGAACTTGCTGCACAAGACAAAGTTAAAGCGGAATATTGCTAAAAACAAACATTCTAATGGGGTGAGATGTGGGACCTCGCTGCCCCGCCCTCCAGCACTCACCCGCGTCTCCTCTCCAGCCCAGGGCTCGGTACTGCTTCAGCACACGGCCCACCGCGTTCCTGTTGTGGGCCACCGCCACGGTCCTGGGGGCCCCAAACCGCTGCTTGTAGTAGCGCATGAGGGAGCGGTGTCCGATCTTAGCGCCTGTGACGGGGAGCAGGGAGTTAAAGCAGAGCGTCAGTATGACAGCGTGTAAAACAGCGAGGGGAGAACAGCACCGACTTCTGCTGGCGTGACAGACGGACATGAGAGAAAAGACGGACGTGACACGGTGAATATAAGGATGAGGGAATGACAGGTGAGTATAAGACTATGGATGTGACACAGCAAATATGTCAGTGAGACGGTATAAGAGAATGGATGTGACACAGCAAATATGTCAGTGAGACAGCATTAGAGAATGTCGGAATGACAGGCTGAGTAAAGGCGTACTGGTGTGACATGGTGAATATGCTTTCAGGATGAGGGTAGTATGAGAGTATGGGAGTGACATGGTGAGTAATAAGGATGTGGGCATGACGGGGAGTATACGGTATGGATGTGACATGGCAAATATAACATCAGCTTGTCAGACTGAGTAAAAGGGTACGTCTGACATGGCAGATTTAAGAATGTGATATTGACAGGGTAAGAGTACGGATGTGATGTGACTAAATAAGCATGAGGGAATGACAAGGCAGTGTATTAGAGTATGGATGCGACATGGCAGATATAAGAATGTCAGAGTGCCACAGTGAGTAAAAGAGTAAGGATGTGACACGTGAAGTATAAATGTGGGACTGACAGGGTCGATTTGCACACAAGCACAAGGCACCTGAGGGTAGCGTGAGTTCCATGGTCTCGTCGTCATACTCCACATTCTTCTCTGGCAACCCTTCCTCCTGGGCATCATCCTCCCCCTCCTTCTGGTCTGGGTAGCTACACCTGTGCATTCCAGACAGCCGGGTCAGAAAAGTGCATACGAGCCTCTAACCATTACTGCACTGCATTGCTTCCGTTCAGACTCAGCTCACACAAATGCGGCTCGTGTCCCTACCGTTTTCAGTCATTACACACCAGCTTGCTCACAGCTCCATATGTAACATGCAGAATGTGTTCTGAAACCTAACGTTTTAGATTTCCTCTCGCCACGTCGTCCTGGAGAGAGTCGTTCCGCCGTGACGCGGCGCCGGACCCTTACCTGAAGTCGTAGAAGTCGGCGAACTCCAGAGCGGTGTCTCCGTCGGTGAAGAGCTTGCAGTGGCTCTTGTCGCTCATGTGGGCCTGCACCGCCTCGGTGGAGTAGAAGGACCGGCCCTTCTCATTGCACCAGAGACACACCTTCCCCACCCCCACCTTCTCCCCTGGGACAGGAGACAGAAGGCACCCAATTAAGGAGCATAAACACAATTATGCAGAACGACACAGGTCTGCTGCTTCACTTCACTCTAGCGTCCAATTATTCAACGAAAGGGCAAAGCGCTAAAGTGTACGCGAGGTATAGCCTTATGCATTTGTGGCATTGTGTGATCCCAACAACTAAATGGAGGTGATTGTGCGCTCCTTCAGCTGTGTCCTCTCCTTTGATGTAATGGATGAAGGTTGTTGATAAAAGAGAGATATTCTTAATTCCTGGACAAATAAATATAATTTAGGCCAAGCAACCCTGTCAAGAGTTTTTTTTTTTTTTAATCACTGTGTTGCTGTGTTAGATGCATTTCATTTTCCGGTTTTCATATTTTACGCACTGTGTAAGAGTATGGTTAGGCTCTGAGGGTAAACTACATGAAAATGAACATTAAAAAGGCACGACAGCAGGAAGAGCATGTGCCTAATGGAATTATGCAAACACCACATGCAATATTGTGCACTTTCATTACAACCAGAGGTGCATGCAATAAGGCAAAATTTGCAAACCTTTCAAGACATTCCAAATTTTTACCTGTTAGCTTATGTTTGTCAATGTTAGTGAACAGAAATGGCCACCGAACAAGCTGCTTTATGCAAATCAAGCAACATTATCATGCAACTTTCATACTTTGTCACAATCTCATAAGTACTTCAGATAAAATATGATATCTAGCTAGCTAGTTATATTTTGTTTAGTTTTCTCAAGACAGCTAGTAACAATGTAATGCTAGCTACAACAACTGTAAGTTATCTTGCTATACACATGCACGCACGCACGCACACTGAGAAAAACCCTTATACGCAACGTTAAATTAATAAATACACAACAAATGACTATTACAGTGCAAACATACTCGAACTGCAAAAACATATTTCTTTTCAAAAATTTCTATCATCATTCTCCAATGCTCACAGGGATTTGCATATCTACAAAGTGCTACCAAGCATGGTGTTAACACGGCTTGGGCAAAAATAACAGCACCCCGCTGAGATAGCACAATGGCAGCAACCCTAGACACCCCTAACTGATCCTGAGTCAGTCAGAAGCCTGTGAGCACTTTGTGAGATGAGCTGTGGCCTAATCCAGGATGAACGACTGCAGTTCGTGATGCAGAGAATGGCCCTTTGGCTGAGGGTGCCACTCACCCAAGTACCGGATGAAGCCCTTCAGGTCCACCAGGTACTCCACATCAGGCAGGAAGAAGCTGTGTGCCTTGGTCATGTGAGACAGGTTTTTGAGGAGGGAGTGTGAGTGATGGGTGCAAAAGAGACAGTCTGTGATCGGGATGGCCCCTGGGGTCGATGGCGCACACGTGGTGCTCGCCGCCGCCTCCTCCCCCTCTGCCTCCATCGCATCCTCCTCTTCCTCATCCATCATGTCTTCGTCGTCATCATCATCGTTCACATCCTCCCACTCCTCTGCCAGAAGAAAAAAGAAGGAAATGACTAATGTGTCTACTTCAACTTTTCCATATTCAGTATGTGCAGTCTTCCACACTGGCTTTTATAAAGCCCTCTTCCTTTTTTTTGCCATTTTTCTCCCATTTTCTCCCCAATTTAGTCGTTATACCAACTCCCCGTGTGGACCAGCCACAGTCCTGGTCAATGCGCTATCCTCTGTCAGTCTGGGAGGGGTTTAGACTGCCACATGCCGCCTCTGATACATACATGTGGAGTCGCCAGCCGCTTCTTTTCACCTGACAGAGAGGAGTTTCACCAGGAGAGCCTAACGCGCGCGGAAGTTCACGCTATCTCCCTCGGATCCCCTCCCCGCTGGACAGGCACCACGATCAACCAGTAGGAGTCGCTAATGCAGGGATCAGGACTCATACACTCACCGACTGCCAATTGTGTTCGTAGGAACGTCTGACCAAGCCGGATTTACCGCTGCCGGGGATTGAACCTGGGTGGTAGGCGAGTGCTTATACCTATACACTACCCAGACGGCCCTCTATAAAGCCCTCTTTCTTACCAAATAATTTGCAGTTGGTGCAAGAAATACTGCAACCTGAGAAAACACAACTATTTGCCTGAAAGACATGCTCACATTACAGAATCAATTTTAATTTAAGATCCAAACAACACTGACGCATTTAAAAGCAAATCTGTAGCACGTGATCAGCATTACCTAAAGACTGATTCGAGGGAACGTTCAAGCAGGAATAAAAGTAATGGATATAAAGCTTATATCCATACATATTAACTTCTGTCAGAGAGGGAGTTCCCCCTTTAAAGGGATAACAAACAATAAATCTTGTTTTTTGAATTATAAAGCAGAGTATATTGTCTCCATTTGATACATCACATTAGTCCAATAACAACAAAATACACATATCTAATTAAGGCCTGCCACTGCATTTCGTGTAGGAAGAGAGCCTTGCACTGTCAACCAAGGGTGAACATTTTAGTTTCGCCTGGATCCCAGCCCATAGGCAGAAGTTGGTAAAAACCTACGTCTATGTAAGCAAGTCAACTCTCCACCTCCGCCCCTCTTCTTGATTGATGGGTAAGTATATGACAGAATAATCACAAGTTATTTCTCTAGACAGACTGAGAAGTACTTAACTGGAATAAATCACATCAACATACTTCTTCATAACTGAGAAACAATGGGCCACATATTGCTTAAAATGCAGCTTTAGCCTATTCATTCATGGCAGTGCATTTGTTACTTATTGATACCATGACAACCACAGAGATTTTATGGCTGGTTATCATGGTGTCGCAAACCAATGCCATGACATGCCTAGCAGCAAGCAATCGTAGGTGACCAAAACAAAACATAACGAAGGTTGCTTGGTGGCTGTTCCAGCGCATAGATGAACCCCACGGTCTGTACTGAATCTGGACCATGCCAGTGCCATGCAGGGCAATGTGCAATTGGCTTTATCAGGAAGTTTATTATCTAGAGTCACTAAACGCAGTACATTTGTGTCTGTATGCCTAGGGCTGCTCCTATTATGGGAAAATGAACAAACCAAGAGATTCGTACCGCTTAATCATTCTAAGACATTAGTTTCTATTCAATCACCATGATTTCAGTAATTTGGCTGGTGCTCTGCACATTGTTTCTCAGCTGATCTGAAGAATGTAGACAAATCCTTATTTCTTCCCCTCCGCTTTGTTTTCCCACCATTACATTCATTGTTCCTGTCATTAATTTTGTTTTAAACCATCAATACAAAACATTACTTAAAGAATGGCTTCAATTTTCGTTATCGTGGGGCACCCAAATTAAAATATAAGAAATAAACAGATGCAGCGTTATGCGATGTGTGTCAACAAACCATCTGCCACGACAACCTCCTCATTCCCCTCGCTTATCTTCCTGGCCTGCTCCTCGAACCACTGCAGTCTCGGGGGCTTCTCCGGCCGCACCCTCTCCTGCCCCTCCGGAGGAGCAGCCTGGGCCTTGGCCATTTTGGCGGGAGAGCCCTTCTGCTGCTCTCGCAGGGCCTGCTGGAGCGCCTCGTTCTTGGCGTTCTTGTCCATGGGGCCCTCATCCAGGCCCTTCTCCAAGTTCTTCTCGTTCATCTTTTCCACCTTCTTCTGTGCCGCCAGCAGCGCGCGCTTCTCCGCCTCCTGGTGCTTGTGGGACTGCAGGTGGTTTTGGAAGGCATTGTCGCTGGAGAACTTCTTGCTGCAGGTGGCGCACCACGCCGCCTCGCCCTGGAGCTGCTCCTCGGCCGCCGCCCGCTGAGCCAGCACCCGCTCCTGGAAGTTCTCTGCCGTCACGGGCGGCATGTCTGCCACCTTGCGCTTGAGGTTGTAGCGGTGCCAGTCAGTCTTGTAGTGGGCGCGCTGCACCTCGCCGTCGGCAAATGCCACCCGGCAGCTGATGCAGGTGTAGGACATGACTGTGAACTGGGATAAGAACAGCTTTGTAATGTCTTGTTTGTGCAAAAGACAATACAGAACAAAAACGTGTTCATTATTTTTTACATTATTTTGCTCGCAATTGCGCATAACAAAAACTACAACACAAAGTATGCATCTCATTGGTGCATAATGCGTTTTTGTGTTGCAAAATAATAATAATAATAATGCGGATCTCCAACACCAACGTTGCCCACCAGTGAGCTGAAATATATTTAAAACACATCCATATACATTTAACACATTTACAAGACAAAGACCTACATTTGGTATCAGAAAGATCACTGTTGTCTATCCAAATATTACTGCAATTTGCCATACGGCACGGTAAGTTACAACTGCTAGCTTTACAAAACTAAACCACAAACTGTTACCAACGTTGGTTGCTACCAACTACTGCTCCCTAACCTTCAGTTTCATCGTTTTACACCTTATGTCTGCTACCACGGACTTAAACGAGTTTACTTGTCTAACAGCAAAGCAACATAACCGCAAATGCTAGCTAACAAATTGCGCACAAGATTCCACACTAGATTTGCAGAATTTACCCCAGAACCTGGATAACTCTATAATTTCATCACAATTAAAGGTTATTATCCTGCTTCGTAAATAGTGCAAACCAAACTCCATCTATAGCCAAACACCGACAAGTCTAATTTAGCTAGCTAAATAGCTGAAGTAAACTAAGTAACTGACGACAACTCACTATCCCAAGATAGGAAAGCCAAACGGCCAGTTAGGGAGAACATTAATGAGCCAACTCGACTATTTATCACACAAAATCTATGTATGATTATTGTTAAAACTCGCAAACAGCGTTACAATTTAACTTACCGATGAACAATCTCTGACGCAGAATGTGAACACGCGTTGAAAACCTTCACCGAGTCTTCCGGGTGAACTTTCACTTGATTTAATGGCAGAAGAATTGAGTCGATGCAATGGCCAGCACTGCCATCAAGCGACGGGGAGGATAGAGAAGGGAGTCGTGGACGAAATTTTTTCTCGAAAGTTTACGTCTATTTTGCTATTAATTAACTTATTATGACTCCTATAATTTACTACTAACTCTCATGAGAAAATAATGTTTGATTTATGTCATTACATTATGATTGAATATGGAATTTCAATAGTTCATCACATAAAATGTGTTCTAAAGAATATGTTTTGTGGATGGATGGTGGGGATTGGCTACCTGCAGGTGGCGACTTCTAATCACAGATTCGCGAGCTGTATGTCTAGAGACCGATGTCTTCACTTAACAATGCGGACAATCTTCTGGGAATTGCCAGTGTTTCTTAATAATCGTCAGTAGTTATTTTATTTTGGTTTATCACTTTACATTATATTTTGGTCAAATGTTTTTTCTTCTATAGAAAAAAAAAATCCAACTTGGTTTTACATCCCTCTGATCCTTGCTTTAATCATGAAACGAGTTTTTCTGGATGAGGAGACGTAGAGCAACAGCTGATAAAGCTGTCAGTGTAAGTGTAGGGGTGAAAAATGTTGAGTCTATTTCATTATTTTTTTTTTCAGTTCTTATTTTTTTTTATCCAGAAAGCAGTTCTTTGGTAAATTCAAAATCTTGACCAACAGGACTAACTCATTTTGAGACCTGTTTCTTGTGTCAGTCTTGTGTCATTGGTTGCTTTTTTACAGTCAGGAGCTTGACTGTATGATTGGTTCCCAGTAGCAAACCTGGAGTAAATGACCACACAAAATGCTCATACGGTATCAGACTTCCAGCTGTCATTTATAGAAATGGCACTGTATCAAAAGTAATTTTTAATATTAATGTTCCTTTTTATACATTTTAAGAAATGTCACCATACATCTTGTGGCTCAATGGACATTTTGACATTTTGATGTGAGAAAAAAGGGATTACACAGGGTCCGCGTCTACTGCAAAATCTATATTTATATGTATTATTATAGGGCTACAACAAAAATTATTTCATTAATTATGTATACACATGCAAACACATTATATCAATAGTATCATCCTTCTTATTTCTGCTTAGACAGAAATAGGTTCAGTCATTGCCATTAAAACTCGTTTTCTTCCTGCCCTCAACAAGGAGGCTGCCAAATCTTTCTCCCTCCTCTTCTACATCTTCTCTTAGAGCATCCTGAAGTCGTATCCAAAATGCCTCCTGTTCTGCAGCATCCTCAGGCCACAGCAGATAGGTGTTCTTGTGCACCATCCTGCGCAGCCGGGTGTATGAGGACAGACAGTGGTCAGGGATCTTCTCCAGAAATACCAGCAGCAGCACGTCGCTCCGATCACACAGGAGCCGTAGGCTGGCCAGCTGGAACTCCAAAGCACACCATTCACTGCGCAGGAAGTCCCTGCTCACCACGCACAGTGTGCGGCGTGAGCTGTAGATGGCTGCCTCAATGTTCTCCAAGATGGCTGCTCCCAGGCGGAAGTCACGGTGGTGAAGGCACAGTCGGAATCCTTTCCCCGTGGGTCCCTCCATGTGGGGTACCAATTCCCCCATCACCCAGGGTTCATCCAAAGAGCTGTAGGAGATGAACGCGTCATAGGTGAAAGTCTTGTTGCCCTTCCTTCTCCCCCTAATACGTGAATGGAGAAGGAGGATTAGATAGCGAAGTGCTGACCGGTGTTTGTGCCAGGTGAGGCCTGAAAAAAGGATGAATAGGTTCAGCAGGGCAGTAGACAGGAAGAAGTTGAAATTGACTGAGTCGTAGCTGCATTCTTTGTCATTAAACTCCCAAAAGTGAGGCAGGGTGGGATCATTTTCACAGTGGAAGTCATAGAGGTATGGCACCTGGACTTCCAAATTTTTCACTGACCAGTTTTTGAACCAGGCATTCTGGCAACTGCAGGACAAAGGGTTAACTGTGACATCAAGATACTTGAGGAAGGGTAGGTTGTCAAGCACAGACTTTTCCAATACATGGATATGGTTGTACATAAGTCTAAAATATTTCAAAGTGTTGTTTTGTGGAAGCAGCCTGACAGGAAGACCATCAAGGCCAGTCTTTCCTAAAACCAAATCTGTAAGTGACACAAGAGGATGGAAGAGAGCCGTTAAGTTATTGTGAGTCATTGTAATATCACTAATATATAAACTATATAAATTAACAAGAGGGGCAAATGTGTTTGGATGGAAGGTAATTAAGGTTGCAGATGTAAGGATTAGTGTTTGTAGATTTTCTAATCCTTTAAACAAAGTGGACCCTAAGTACCCCATTCCTATTGTAATAGGACCCTGGTAACCCAAATTTAAATCATGTAGAGATTTTAGTGTAATAAAAGGGGAATCACCCTCACGGAAGTGGAGCTGATTGTCGTACAAATTTAAACCTACGAGATTCGCCAAACCACGTAAGATGTCAGGATTCACAGTTTTGATACGGTTTCCATTGAGACTCAAGTTTTTAAGCCTCACTAGGTCCGTGAAAGACCCATTCTCAATGCTGTAGATTATGTTAACGCTGAGATCCAATGTTGTGAGCATGGTGAGGTTGCAGAAAGGCTGACCGGCAATGACCTGGAGCAAGTTGTGGCGCAGAGAAAGGCTCCGTAGCTTGCGTAGTGCACTGAAAGCATTAGGGGCAAGCTTGGTCATGTCATTATTCATCATGGATAGTGTTTCCAGATACAAAAGGTTTTGGAACCAGTCTGTGTTTGGTTCACTGACCCCGACATTGTCGAGGCTGAGTTTCCTCAGTTGCCTGAAAACAGAAAAAGTTTTTGGATGGATATTCAGTTCATCATTGTCTTCCACATTTAAATTTGAAAGTCGCTGAAAGCCTTGAAACGTTTTCTCTGAAATGCTCCGAAGTCCGCACTGCACTAGTGAGAGCCGAGATGTATGTTCCCCGCCCTGCACTAATCTGAATTTCTCAAAGTCTCCAAGGGATGCATTCTTGAGTATAAGAAATTTTGGCGTTTTGCACCCTATCAGGACTGAAGTATTTTTTGGAAACGTAAATCTACTCAGGTCAATGTTCACACGCTTGAGATTATCCATTCCTTTTAGCAAACCGCACACAGAAATGCCTGACCTCTGGGTAGAGATGGAAAAAGAAGTTTCCTGTAGACCATGTTTGAATTTATCTGACAGTCCAGCCAGGACCTCAGGGGCAATCCCCTGGAGCATCAGCCTTGTAATTGAAGGGGCTAGAGCAAGTGGATGTGGCACTGGATGCAGAATAGGGTTGAAGGAGAGGCAGAGAAAAATGAGGCCAGAAAATCCTGAAAGTGACAACCAAGAGATATTGTTGTACGAAAGGTCTAGGTTTTCTAGCGTGCTGCTCTTGCATTGACTGCTGTTCAAATATTTCAGTTTGTTTAGTGAAAGATCCAAAGTTGTGACCTGAGGGAGGTAGTGAAACAATCCAGTGGGAATCTTTGTGATGTGATTGTTGTACAAGAGGAGATCCCTAAGTTGTGTGAGCCCTTGGAATGTATCTGGTTGGATCTCTGATAGAATATTACTTGAAAGGTTCAAACGCTTCAGTTGTACGAGGCCTCCAAATTGAGCTCTTTTCAGGAAAGAGATATTGTTCCTTTGCAGGGATAGGTCTTGCAGCCTCCAGAACTTTCTAAATATGTCAACGGGAATGGTGCTTATTTTATTTTGGGAAAGGTTGATTCTGGTGGCATTTTGTGGGACCATGTCCATGATACGGGATAGGTTTTGTATGTTTTTCTTGACACACCAAATTGAATTACTGTCCTTATAATTACTAGCACAACTTTCCATTCCATAACACCAGCAGGCACCAGCGCTGAAGAGCAGGAGAGCAAGAGAGAGCAGGAAACGTGCCATCTTTTTTCCCACAGGAACAGTCAAAGCAGTCTCAATGTCAGGTGACCTATGCAGAGAGATTCAGAAATCAACACAAAGCGAATAATGTTCTACAATGCAACCTGAAATAAAATTGTTGCAGTTAAAATGTGCAGTTTTCACATTTCACAAGTTTTATCTGATATAATTTATTCTTTTACAACTGCACTACCATGCAAAGGGATTTTAAAAATATAATACTCAAAACTCAGGTTGGCGTCCTTGAAGGAATGGCATACAGTAGACATTTGAATGAATGCAGAAGTTTGGATTTGGACATTTGGATTCCTATTAACCATGACTTTATCCAGTTTATGTGTTAATCCTTTAACTGTCCCACAGGATTCACAAGGTTGCTTTTAAGTCAAATGTGGTCTACTTTGGTATAATACCTACATATAAAAAGTGCTGTTATTTCCACATAGTAAAAAAAATTGTACTAAAATATCCTTTAATAAAAGGGCTGAGGATTTACTTTGTTTTTCTTGTTTCACTCAAAAAAATCTCAGGGATTTTTGAGTTGTAATCTTTTCAAGTAGTTAATGTCAGTCTGGAAAACTGCATTTCAGTCAGGACAACTCACACATTTACATTACATATTTAATAAATATGCAAGTACATTTTTGGTGTGGTGTTGAATGGCGCTGGCTGCTTCAGGTACTACAGTGCTTGCAACAGAGTACACTACCCTTCCTTGCCTAGTAAACTGGAGTAATATCAGAACCCCCCCCCCCCCCCCAGTATCTAGAAGCACCTTTAATCAACAGGCAGTGCCAGAGTGAGCGCAATTCTGTGCAGCAGTGCAAAAGCAGTGCATGCAAGCAGTACTGGAGGTTTTCATTGTTGGTTTAAAAAGGTGCTCCATTGGTGATGTGTGCATGTGATTGGATAAGTATAACTATGGATGAGTGTTGTATGTGATTGGTGGATTACGAAAACAGGCGAGACTGCAGCAGCAACAGTTGTCTGACAGAACTCGTTGTGCACTCTATGCGCATCGCTCATTTCTCTACATGCATGCATACATACATACATACATACACACACACGCATATACACATACATACATACACGCATACATACATACATACATACATACATACATACATACACACATATGCACATACATACATACACGCACACATACATACATACATACACACATACACATACGTACATACATACATATATACACATATACATACATACATACATACATACACACGTACACATGCATACATACATACATACACACATACACACATACATACATACATGTTGTTTATGGTGTTATTACTGGTTTTCAAGAATACAGAATATCATAAATTGTACTTTTATCCAAAGCTCAATCTCAGAATATTAACACTAAATCCAATCAGGAACTCAGATAAGTCAAGTGTGCAGTACAGTTAGGATAAAAAATGAATAAAAGTATATTTCCAATATTGTTGCTCGTACAGGGCCACATTGTCAATACAATGTGAATACTATTAACCCTTGAGTAGACTGTTTACAGAAATCTTTTTTTAAGATGAAATTGGTCCAGATGGGATATTACTGCATGTCATATAAAGAATAATACAAGTCACTTCAAAAGCACAATTCTAAGTAATCATATCTAAATATAATGTTTTAAAAATTACCTTTAAGTCCAGCTGTTGTTAACAAGCGTATCTGTTCTGAAAAGATATGCACTTGGTCCTTCTTATGTTCTGACAGCCTTCGGTTTCACTTCTTCAGGTTTGTGATTTCCGATCATGAAAAAGCAGAAGTGTTGGAAAGAAGACAGTGTTGTCTTTTCTTGTAAGAGCAACAGATGAATACCCACTCCCATAAAACAAGTACAGTGAAAATTTGTTTTCCGTGCATATATTGCCATAATTGAAATTTAAGTGAAAATTTGTTAACCATCATTTTGATGTGGACGGTGTAGTCTATACTGTGTAATTTGTGTTAATAATGAAAACCCATGCTTCTCATTTAATCTACAGTGTCGCCTGTTATTTGATAATATTCAATTGCTATTATCCATTGCAATTTATCAAAGAGTTCACTATTGGTCTCAGTATAGTTGGCCAGTCACACTCATTACTGACTTATTGTTGGTCAGTAACTATTCTACTCTTGACACGTGCAGTATTCAAGTATGATACTGAGATATCTTAGTAGGAGACTAAAAGAGAGTTTCTGTGTGAACATGGTGTACACATTAACTGCGAAGGTTAGGATTGCCTAAATCTTCTCTAGTGTGATCTCCTTTCATGAATGCTGCACTAATTGTTAATTACTCATTTGACTGTAGCTGACCAACAGGTGTGCAACCACATGTGTGCACATTACATGGAGAGGGCAGTGGCTGCTTTGATGCAGAACTATTTCCCTGGACATCCCTGCATGCAGCTTCAGCACACACCTATGACACACAGCAAACCCTCCCCCTCCCACCCCAATTTCAAAAGATGGGGAAACAGCCACAATACAAATGGAGGGACTGCAGGGAAATGAAACTTTGTGTTAAAATTTTCCACTGTAGACGCACAGTGATCTATTAATACCACAAGCGACCGACAGAAGTTCATAAAACAGTGAACAGAGGGCCCAATTTTATCACTGGGCCCTCTATTTTCACAGTATGCAGGGGTCTGCCTTTTGAATCAGGAATGTTCCAGAGCTGGGTTGTTTATCTGGAAAATAATGTAATCTGGGCCAATATTAATAAAGAACTCCAGATCTAGGATCAGTTTTCCTGTTCAGCTCATGAGTGATAAGGTTAGAATATGGCCAGGGAAACATTATCATAAATTAGAAATGGAAGAAGTATGAATACAAGTTTGTTTTTGCACATCTTAAACCTCTTCTTCAAGGGGAGGCCTGCTGCAACAGGATTTTGCAAATGATATCTGTGAGAGGAGAAGCCAGATGCGCAACATGTCAGATAGATTAAAATGAAAATTTTGGTATTTAATCAAAAGCCAATTTTCATGTTTGTATTTCAAAACTGAAATGGATGTAATGCGGTTTTCTTAACTGTAGACATTGCACTATATTATAGTATATATGAAGACACAGCTGAAGTCATATATATATATATATATATAAAGACAGAAATTAGTGTATGATAAAATCTCACATGATGACTTTTAACACAGTCAGATGTTTAATAAGATTTACCTTTTATTTGACAGTAAAACAAAAACTGATTTGTTACAATCCATAAAAATGAATGATATGCTGTGAAGTAGGGCATATCGAACACTTGTAATAAGGCAGATTTTAAAGGAGCTAGAAACTAACAAGTCAACTAAAAGATGCTAAATATACGAAATGTAGAGATTATTTTCACAATTTAATAGTTTTAAATGTCATAAACCATGTGGGGTATAAAACATAATGGGATTCCTCTTTTAAATTAGTATGATGATTCTCATGCTGATTTTCATGGGTTTATCAGTTGTACACATGCACACATATTCACAAAATTATATGATATATACTGATTTTATGAGGTATGATTGTTTATGTCAAGCAATTTGCATTTTGAAAGTGCATGCAAAAAAATCACAATTCTTTTGTGCATTGCTAATACATGATTGAAACTTTAAGTGGGAAATTAAGCTTATGGTTTTTTAAATCTTAATTAGAATGATCCCTAATACAAATACGTTTCAATTTAATTATTTCTTTACCAGTACATAGCAGTGACTTCTATCCTACATTGACTTTAAAAGTAATTTCTCCACTTTCTCTCTCAGAAAACGTGTGATAACATAGATCTTATGTCACGTTTGTAATCATTAATTATGTTTAATGTTGACATAAAACTCTACTGGCACTTTCTTTCAAATGCTTAACACTGAAACTAAAATTTGTACAGAACAGTCACTTCCGTCTTTCTAGTTCCTCTGTAAATGTTTTACCTCATAGGGGAAAAAGAGTTCTGCTTTATTTTTCAAGCAACTTTCTGGAGACATTACAGCATGGGAATATCTCCTATATGAAATTACATTAACTGAGTTTAGCTGATCTCTGGATTTGACCTAGACCTTTTAAGCACACGTGAGCTGTTGTAGGTGATAATAGGTTTAAATTTTAACAAAACAGTGGTACCACAGACTTACAAGGGTAGCTGATGAATTTCAAGATGTTTTTTCTTCACTTGTGATTTCCAAATATGACTTTGATTTCCTTAAAGAGCACATCTAGATAAACAAAATATATGATAAAACGTAGAATATGGTAAATTAGGAATAAATCTCATTTGTCTATAAAGGAATGAGGTATTCTTAATTAATTCCTAATTTCAAAATTTGCTTACTTCATACCAAGACATCTAGTTGAATGCAAATACATTCATGCAAATAAACGACCATGAAAACCACATCCCTCGATATACAGTACAGCCAACATCCCTTCAAAAAGATGAAATGGAAGCTAAATGATAGAGGCTCTCTTTAAATATTGTTATCGTTGTTTATTGTAATATGTCTTCCCTGCCTTAAGCATGTACATTCTCTTTCCTGGGTTCTTGTGGTAAGTGTGTTGCAAATGTGAACATAGATGGTTTTAAATCAGAATACATCAAACAGAAGATGTACACAATCAATCAGTGCCACATTTAAATACAAACAGTGCATTCCCTGAAAATATTCCAGGATATTACTACATCATATCATACATTGCAAACAGAGAAGTGACTCTTACGGGTTTTGTATGTTCAGTCAAACAGTTTTCTTCTTTCAGAGAAGAATATGGAGTGCTATTTAAGTGCAGAAATTATTGTGTGGGGGGGGGGGGGGGGGGGGGGGGTGTGAGGTTGATTGGGCCTCCAACTCCATCCAGTGGTCATCAAGATGGTAGGATTACAAGGCTTTATCATTGCGCCTTTTACAAATATATATATATATATATATATATATATATATATATATATATATATATATATATATATAGATAGATAGATATTATTATTATATTATTATTATTATTAGATTATTAATTATTATATACTAAATTGTTAAGACAATTTCAGTAAATGCAGAATGCAATTAAAAATGACAATTTCTACTGTAGATTCAGAATGTGTCCAATCTTAAAACATTATTCATTTAAAAACAAAACAACATTACCATGTCCTGCAATCCTCTTTAAAACATGAATGTACTCAAATGCAGAACAGTTTAATATGCACCTTGTCGTGTTTATGAAGATGAAACTGTGATGCGCTCTAATTATATGTACCCGGAGTTTAGGAAAAGAAATCAGACACTAAAAGTTTTTTTTTTTTTTTTACCATACAATCATTTTAATGCCATTTTTATATTTTAAAATGTCCATGACTGCCTTTGCTATGAGCTGAAGTGATTCTACTAGGATCACACTTTAAGTAAAATCAAAGGTCTTTAACTTATTTTATTAATTTAGAAACTCTCCACATTTGAAAGATGTCTATTCAATTTCAATTTTGTATGAAGTGCATAGGTTATGCAAATCTCTACGTTCAAGTTCAAATACAAAATATACAATGTGGGGACATAAAACAGGATTATCCATGCAATACCTATTGATATTACTTCATTAAAAATCTATTACAGTAGACCATCTAGGTGAAACAAAACAAGAAGTGCTTCATGATTTCCAGCAAAATAGGTAACAGTTAAGAGATATTTGTTTGGCAGACTATTTAAGGGACCTGAATTAAGTATTACTTTCTAGTAATGTAATAACAATGTTTAATTAACTGATAAACAGGCATAGAATAAGTCACAAATTGGTAAAATAAAACCAGAAATAATTGCAGTGTTACAAATGTACTTTTAATATTTTCAGATTATTTTGCAATTTTACTTTCTTTACCTAAGGGCTGTACAAACAACCAAAATGTCAATGCGTCTATGCATTTTCTAATTTGATATCATACATTTAAAGCTTAAAGCTTAAGTACTTATGTATATATTAAATGGCTTTAGTCTGAAAAGGCCCTTAAAATAGTGTGAAAAATGCATTAATGCTAAAGTAAAAAATTAAAAAGTAGACATGAAGGTTCTTCAGTAGATTCAGCCTCACTGGGAATAATCCTTTCATGCTTCTAACATGGATGTGTTGTATTGTGGTGAATCAGTTCAGAATCTGCACACAGAGTATGCTGATTACATTTCCCTGTCAAAGAGTACACTGATTACATCTCCAAACACAAGGTGGCATTACTGAGATCTGGCTGTTTGTCTTTATGTGTGAGGGCACGGTGAAGTACCATGGACCAACCGAGGTTAGCTGGTACCCACAGGTTGTGACAGACCAGAAGGATTCGGCAGTGGGACAGGAAGCACACAGCTTAGTCCTTTGACAGTTGCACCTGTGATGCTAACCCTAGCTAGTCCAGCTGCTTGTTGTAGCAAAACAGGTTGGGAGTAGCGGGTCGCT
The DNA here is from genome assembly GCF_013347855.1 of Anguilla anguilla. Classification (NCBI taxonomy): domain Eukaryota; kingdom Metazoa; phylum Chordata; class Actinopteri; order Anguilliformes; family Anguillidae; genus Anguilla; species Anguilla anguilla. Next base: position 18,957,768 of record NC_049208.1, on the reverse strand, counting down.
AAAGTCACGGACTCTTTCAGAAACACCTACTTTGGGGTCCAAAGCAACCCCTCCTGCACTTCCATCCAAGGGTTATCACTTCTATCAACAGTTTGATTCAGGATGATTTGGTTCTACTGGAAAGAAAGAAAGGAATACCATGTCTTGTATTGGCCTCCCCTGCCGTTGACCCTCATAGTCTTCCTTGTGCGGGGCCCCACCTGCTCCCACGGCTCCGCCCACAGCCTCGTTATCAGTGGCGTCCCAGCAGTCTTGAGAAGAGGGAGGGTTTAGAGGGCTTGGGAGGGGCTTCCTGGGCCACTCTCTCCAGGCCCAGCTCACCTTGCAGCTGCTCCAGCTCTGATTGGTCCAGCAGCTCAAAGCCCTCTGCCTCACTGTCCGAGTCCTCGGTGAAGTCCAGAGGCTGATGCGAGCCTGTGGGCCGGGGTCCGGCGGGGCGGGGCTCCAGCTGCTCCTGGCAGAGGCAGAGAAAAATGAGGCCAGAAAATCCTGAAAGTGACAACCAAGAGATATTGTTGTACGAAAGGTCTAGGTTTTCTAGCGTGCTGCTCTTGCATTGACTGCTGTTCAAATATTTCAGTTTGTTTAGTGAAAGATCCAAAGTTGTGACCTGAGGGAGGTAGTGAAACAATCCAGTGGGAATCTTTGTGATGTGATTGTTGTACAAGAGGAGATCCCTAAGTTGTGTGAGCCCTTGGAATGTATCTGGTTGGATCTCTGATAGAATATTACTTGAAAGGTTCAAACGCTTCAGTTGTACGAGGCCTCCAAATTGAGCTCTTTTCAGGAAAGAGATATTGTTCCTTTGCAGGGATAGGTCTTGCAGCCTCCAGAACTTTCTAAATATGTCAACGGGAATGGTGCTTATTTTATTTTGGGAAAGGTTGATTCTGGTGGCATTTTGTGGGACCATGTCCATGATACGGGATAGGTTTTGTATGTTTTTCTTGACACACCAAATTGAATTACTGTCCTTATAATTACTAGCACAACTTTCCATTCCATAACACCAGCAGGCACCAGCGCTGAAGAGCAGGAGAGCAAGAGAGAGCAGGAAACGTGCCATCTTTTTTCCCACAGGAACAGTCAAAGCAGTCTCAATGTCAGGTGACCTATGCAGAGAGATTCAGAAATCAACACAAAGCGAATAATGTTCTACAATGCAACCTGAAATAAAATTGTTGCAGTTAAAATGTGCAGTTTTCACATTTCACAAGTTTTATCTGATATAATTTATTCTTTTACAACTGCACTACCATGCAAAGGGATTTTAAAAATATAATACTCAAAACTCAGGTTGGCGTCCTTGAAGGAATGGCATACAGTAGACATTTGAATGAATGCAGAAGTTTGGATTTGGACATTTGGATTCCTATTAACCATGACTTTATCCAGTTTATGTGTTAATCCTTTAACTGTCCCACAGGATTCACAAGGTTGCTTTTAAGTCAAATGTGGTCTACTTTGGTATAATACCTACATATAAAAAGTGCTGTTATTTCCACATAGTAAAAAAAATTGTACTAAAATATCCTTTAATAAAAGGGCTGAGGATTTACTTTGTTTTTCTTGTTTCACTCAAAAAAATCTCAGGGATTTTTGAGTTGTAATCTTTTCAAGTAGTTAATGTCAGTCTGGAAAACTGCATTTCAGTCAGGACAACTCACACATTTACATTACATATTTAATAAATATGCAAGTACATTTTTGGTGTGGTGTTGAATGGCGCTGGCTGCTTCAGGTACTACAGTGCTTGCAACAGAGTACACTACCCTTCCTTGCCTAGTAAACTGGAGTAATATCAGAACCCCCCCCCCCCCCCCCAGTATCTAGAAGCACCTTTAATCAACAGGCAGTGCCAGAGTGAGCGCAATTCTGTGCAGCAGTGCAAAAGCAGTGCATGCAAGCAGTACTGGAGGTTTTCATTGTTGGTTTAAAAAGGTGCTCCATTGGTGATGTGTGCATGTGATTGGATAAGTATAACTATGGATGAGTGTTGTATGTGATTGGTGGATTACGAAAACAGGCGAGACTGCAGCAGCAACAGTTGTCTGACAGAACTCGTTGTGCACTCTATGCGCATCGCTCATTTCTCTACATGCATGCATACATACATACATACATACACACACACGCATATACACATACATACATACACGCATACATACATACATACATACATACATACATACATACACACATATGCACATACATACATACACGCACACATACATACATACATACACACATACACATACGTACATACATACATATATACACATATACATACATACATACATACATACACACGTACACATGCATACATACATACATACACACATACACACATACATACATACATGTTGTTTATGGTGTTATTACTGGTTTTCAAGAATACAGAATATCATAAATTGTACTTTTATCCAAAGCTCAATCTCAGAATATTAACACTAAATCCAATCAGGAACTCAGATAAGTCAAGTGTGCAGTACAGTTAGGATAAAAAATGAATAAAAGTATATTTCCAATATTGTTGCTCGTACAGGGCCACATTGTCAATACAATGTGAATACTATTAACCCTTGAGTAGACTGTTTACAGAAATCTTTTTTTAAGATGAAATTGGTCCAGATGGGATATTACTGCATGTCATATAAAGAATAATACAAGTCACTTCAAAAGCACAATTCTAAGTAATCATATCTAAATATAATGTTTTAAAAATTACCTTTAAGTCCAGCTGTTGTTAACAAGCGTATCTGTTCTGAAAAGATATGCACTTGGTCCTTCTTATGTTCTGACAGCCTTCGGTTTCACTTCTTCAGGTTTGTGATTTCCGATCATGAAAAAGCAGAAGTGTTGGAAAGAAGACAGTGTTGTCTTTTCTTGTAAGAGCAACAGATGAATACCCACTCCCATAAAACAAGTACAGTGAAAATTTGTTTTCCGTGCATATATTGCCATAATTGAAATTTAAGTGAAAATTTGTTAACCATCATTTTGATGTGGACGGTGTAGTCTATACTGTGTAATTTGTGTTAATAATGAAAACCCATGCTTCTCATTTAATCTACAGTGTCGCCTGTTATTTGATAATATTCAATTGCTATTATCCATTGCAATTTATCAAAGAGTTCACTATTGGTCTCAGTATAGTTGGCCAGTCACACTCATTACTGACTTATTGTTGGTCAGTAACTATTCTACTCTTGACACGTGCAGTATTCAAGTATGATACTGAGATATCTTAGTAGGAGACTAAAAGAGAGTTTCTGTGTGAACATGGTGTACACATTAACTGCGAAGGTTAGGATTGCCTAAATCTTCTCTAGTGTGATCTCCTTTCATGAATGCTGCACTAATTGTTAATTACTCATTTGACTGTAGCTGACCAACAGGTGTGCAACCACATGTGTGCACATTACATGGAGAGGGCAGTGGCTGCTTTGATGCAGAACTATTTCCCTGGACATCCCTGCATGCAGCTTCAGCACACACCTATGACACACAGCAAACCCTCCCCCTCCCACCCCAATTTCAAAAGATGGGGAAACAGCCACAATACAAATGGAGGGACTGCAGGGAAATGAAACTTTGTGTTAAAATTTTCCACTGTAGACGCACAGTGATCTATTAATACCACAAGCGACCGACAGAAGTTCATAAAACAGTGAACAGAGGGCCCAATTTTATCACTGGGCCCTCTATTTTCACAGTATGCAGGGGTCTGCCTTTTGAATCAGGAATGTTCCAGAGCTGGGTTGTTTATCTGGAAAATAATGTAATCTGGGCCAATATTAATAAAGAACTCCAGATCTAGGATCAGTTTTCCTGTTCAGCTCATGAGTGATAAGGTTAGAATATGGCCAGGGAAACATTATCATAAATTAGAAATGGAAGAAGTATGAATACAAGTTTGTTTTTGCACATCTTAAACCTCTTCTTCAAGGGGAGGCCTGCTGCAACAGGATTTTGCAAATGATATCTGTGAGAGGAGAAGCCAGATGCGCAACATGTCAGATAGATTAAAATGAAAATTTTGGTATTTAATCAAAAGCCAATTTTCATGTTTGTATTTCAAAACTGAAATGGATGTAATGCGGTTTTCTTAACTGTAGACATTGCACTATATTATAGTATATATGAAGACACAGCTGAAGTCATATATATATATATATATATAAAGACAGAAATTAGTGTATGATAAAATCTCACATGATGACTTTTAACACAGTCAGATGTTTAATAAGATTTACCTTTTATTTGACAGTAAAACAAAAACTGATTTGTTACAATCCATAAAAATGAATGATATGCTGTGAAGTAGGGCATATCGAACACTTGTAATAAGGCAGATTTTAAAGGAGCTAGAAACTAACAAGTCAACTAAAAGATGCTAAATATACGAAATGTAGAGATTATTTTCACAATTTAATAGTTTTAAATGTCATAAACCATGTGGGGTATAAAACATAATGGGATTCCTCTTTTAAATTAGTATGATGATTCTCATGCTGATTTTCATGGGTTTATCAGTTGTACACATGCACACATATTCACAAAATTATATGATATATACTGATTTTATGAGGTATGATTGTTTATGTCAAGCAATTTGCATTTTGAAAGTGCATGCAAAAAAATCACAATTCTTTTGTGCATTGCTAATACATGATTGAAACTTTAAGTGGGAAATTAAGCTTATGGTTTTTTAAATCTTAATTAGAATGATCCCTAATACAAATACGTTTCAATTTAATTATTTCTTTACCAGTACATAGCAGTGACTTCTATCCTACATTGACTTTAAAAGTAATTTCTCCACTTTCTCTCTCAGAAAACGTGTGATAACATAGATCTTATGTCACGTTTGTAATCATTAATTATGTTTAATGTTGACATAAAACTCTACTGGCACTTTCTTTCAAATGCTTAACACTGAAACTAAAATTTGTACAGAACAGTCACTTCCGTCTTTCTAGTTCCTCTGTAAATGTTTTACCTCATAGGGGAAAAAGAGTTCTGCTTTATTTTTCAAGCAACTTTCTGGAGACATTACAGCATGGGAATATCTCCTATATGAAATTACATTAACTGAGTTTAGCTGATCTCTGGATTTGACCTAGACCTTTTAAGCACACGTGAGCTGTTGTAGGTGATAATAGGTTTAAATTTTAACAAAACAGTGGTACCACAGACTTACAAGGGTAGCTGATGAATTTCAAGATGTTTTTTCTTCACTTGTGATTTCCAAATATGACTTTGATTTCCTTAAAGAGCACATCTAGATAAACAAAATATATGATAAAACGTAGAATATGGTAAATTAGGAATAAATCTCATTTGTCTATAAAGGAATGAGGTATTCTTAATTAATTCCTAATTTCAAAATTTGCTTACTTCATACCAAGACATCTAGTTGAATGCAAATACATTCATGCAAATAAACGACCATGAAAACCACATCCCTCGATATACAGTACAGCCAACATCCCTTCAAAAAGATGAAATGGAAGCTAAATGATAGAGGCTCTCTTTAAATATTGTTATCGTTGTTTATTGTAATATGTCTTCCCTGCCTTAAGCATGTACATTCTCTTTCCTGGGTTCTTGTGGTAAGTGTGTTGCAAATGTGAACATAGATGGTTTTAAATCAGAATACATCAAACAGAAGATGTACACAATCAATCAGTGCCACATTTAAATACAAACAGTGCATTCCCTGAAAATATTCCAGGATATTACTACATCATATCATACATTGCAAACAGAGAAGTGACTCTTACGGGTTTTGTATGTTCAGTCAAACAGTTTTCTTCTTTCAGAGAAGAATATGGAGTGCTATTTAAGTGCAGAAATTATTGTGTGGGGGGGGGGGGGGGGGGGGGGGTGTGAGGTTGATTGGGCCTCCAACTCCATCCAGTGGTCATCAAGATGGTAGGATTACAAGGCTTTATCATTGCGCCTTTTACAAATATATATATATATATATATATATATATATATATATATATATATATATATATATAGATAGATAGATATTATTATTATATTATTATTATTATTAGATTATTAATTATTATATACTAAATTGTTAAGACAATTTCAGTAAATGCAGAATGCAATTAAAAATGACAATTTCTACTGTAGATTCAGAATGTGTCCAATCTTAAAACATTATTCATTTAAAAACAAAACAACATTACCATGTCCTGCAATCCTCTTTAAAACATGAATGTACTCAAATGCAGAACAGTTTAATATGCACCTTGTCGTGTTTATGAAGATGAAACTGTGATGCGCTCTAATTATATGTACCCGGAGTTTAGGAAAAGAAATCAGACACTAAAAGTTTTTTTTTTTTTTTACCATACAATCATTTTAATGCCATTTTTATATTTTAAAATGTCCATGACTGCCTTTGCTATGAGCTGAAGTGATTCTACTAGGATCACACTTTAAGTAAAATCAAAGGTCTTTAACTTATTTTATTAATTTAGAAACTCTCCACATTTGAAAGATGTCTATTCAATTTCAATTTTGTATGAAGTGCATAGGTTATGCAAATCTCTACGTTCAAGTTCAAATACAAAATATACAATGTGGGGACATAAAACAGGATTATCCATGCAATACCTATTGATATTACTTCATTAAAAATCTATTACAGTAGACCATCTAGGTGAAACAAAACAAGAAGTGCTTCATGATTTCCAGCAAAATAGGTAACAGTTAAGAGATATTTGTTTGGCAGACTATTTAAGGGACCTGAATTAAGTATTACTTTCTAGTAATGTAATAACAATGTTTAATTAACTGATAAACAGGCATAGAATAAGTCACAAATTGGTAAAATAAAACCAGAAATAATTGCAGTGTTACAAATGTACTTTTAATATTTTCAGATTATTTTGCAATTTTACTTTCTTTACCTAAGGGCTGTACAAACAACCAAAATGTCAATGCGTCTATGCATTTTCTAATTTGATATCATACATTTAAAGCTTAAAGCTTAAGTACTTATGTATATATTAAATGGCTTTAGTCTGAAAAGGCCCTTAAAATAGTGTGAAAAATGCATTAATGCTAAAGTAAAAAATTAAAAAGTAGACATGAAGGTTCTTCAGTAGATTCAGCCTCACTGGGAATAATCCTTTCATGCTTCTAACATGGATGTGTTGTATTGTGGTGAATCAGTTCAGAATCTGCACACAGAGTATGCTGATTACATTTCCCTGTCAAAGAGTACACTGATTACATCTCCAAACACAAGGTGGCATTACTGAGATCTGGCTGTTTGTCTTTATGTGTGAGGGCACGGTGAAGTACCATGGACCAACCGAGGTTAGCTGGTACCCACAGGTTGTGACAGACCAGAAGGATTCGGCAGTGGGACAGGAAGCACACAGCTTAGTCCTTTGACAGTTGCACCTGTGATGCTAACCCTAGCTAGTCCAGCTGCTTGTTGTAGCAAAACAGGTTGGGAGTAGCGGGTCGCTAAAGTCACGGACTCTTTCAGAAACACCTACTTTGGGGTCCAAAGCAACCCCTCCTGCACTTCCATCCAAGGGTTATCACTTCTATCAACAGTTTGATTCAGGATGATTTGGTTCTACTGGAAAGAAAGAAAGGAATACCATGTCTTGTATTGGCCTCCCCTGCCGTTGACCCTCATAGTCTTCCTTGTGCGGGGCCCCACCTGCTCCCACGGCTCCGCCCACAGCCTCGTTATCAGTGGCGTCCCAGCAGTCTTGAGAAGAGGGAGGGTTTAGAGGGCTTGGGAGGGGCTTCCTGGGCCACTCTCTCCAGGCCCAGCTCACCTTGCAGCTGCTCCAGCTCTGATTGGTCCAGCAGCTCAAAGCCCTCTGCCTCACTGTCCGAGTCCTCGGTGAAGTCCAGAGGCTGATGCGAGCCTGTGGGCCGGGGTCCGGCGGGGCGGGGCTCCAGCTGCTCCTGGATGGCCGCTGTCACCGCTGCCACTATTACATCCCCGGCCATCCTGTCCATCAGCTCCATCGCCAGGGACCCAGGGGCCTGCTGCTGGGGGCGCGTGCTCCCCATGGGCGGTGGGGCCTGCAGGCCCAGGCTCAGATCGTCGTCGTCGCTGTTGGTCCACGTCCCGTTCTCCACCGACGGGAACTCTGGGAGCCGACTGGCGAACGCCTCATCTTGGCCATTGTGGGGATCCAAATCTAAAGTCAAGGGACAGACAGGAACATCACAAACCGCTTGTGTCTTTGTTCATCTTTTCAATGCACTGTGCTATAAGGGGTTCCTTAGGCTGCATTCAATCTGACAAAACTTAGAGGTGACGAGACTGCATAGATTTACTGATGTCTTCAGCTAGGAAGGGACGGCAAGTGGCCCATTCATAATTCTTGAGGGCAATGAGCACAAAAAGTATTGGATGCCCTATTTGTCAGTGATTGCATTGCATTTTGCTGCTCTTCAACACAAAGGTAAGTCGAAGATGATTCTACAGTGTTAGGGAATAGAATGAGGGAGTGAATGTGGAACTCACCTTCTGAGTCCTCAGTCACAGGAGTGTGTCCCTCTGACAGATCAAAGGTGTTCTCCGTCCAGGTTGCCTGGGAGACCTCGGTGTCTGATATGGAGAGCTCTTTGCAAATGGACGAGTCCAGCTGAGTAAAGCAACAGGACAGTGTTCAGACAGGAGACCAAACAACATCAACACTCCAGACCAGACATACTGAAGGCCTCACATGACGTGAATCTGAAATAAGAGCAGGAGGGATTTGCATGGAAATGATGAGGTCAGAACAAACCTTGGGGAAAAGTGCAGATAGGTCAGTATCGCTGCTCTCCTCTTGTCTCTGACTCATTCTTTTTTCTGAAAGAGCCAACACAGAACCACATGACCTGAATATGTGATAACCACACTCTGAGATGTAAATCTACATTAATGAAATATATTATGGATTAATATTTACTTCCTTATATAAGAATCCTATTGGTGTTACTTCATTGAATATATTGTACATGTTTAATATGTTTTATTATTATTATTATTATTATTATTATTATTATTATTATTATTATTATTATTATTGAATTTTGGCAAGGACCCTTTCTTACCATGGTTTTCTTTGATTCTCTGAAGGAAGTCCCCGACTCCAAAATCCAGTTTCTGCAGAACTGAATCCACCCACAGCCCAAACTCATGGGACGACAGCAGTGGCCAGAGGAAGACAGCCAGAACTGAGGGGAGGACAACCGTTTCATTTAAAATTAATTCATGAATACTGTTAAGTTGGAAATGGGGTTATTCTGACCCCCATGTGAACTTTTTCTAGTGTTCCCACAAGTCTTAAATTGTATTTAAGTGATGTAATCACGCAGTCTAACATGCCATGTTGTAATGAACTCACCCGCTATGTAAGAAATGACGATTCCTGGAATGTAACGTCCCAGAACGGCAAAGAAGGAGCAGAAGCTGCAGGCTAGGAGGCAGAACTGAAACCCAAAAATACCAGTCAGTTTCCCTAGCTGGCAGAACCATCCTTCAGTCAGGGTTCCCCCTCTCTCATTAACCACTGGTCACTGGGCCCTGAACCAAGACCACGTCATTCCACAGCAATAAACAGCGTTGCCGATGACAGGTTCACCAGCGGCGTAGATCCATATGACAGCTGGCTTTGGAACGGTCATGTCTGAATTTAGGCCAAAAGAAAAACGGTCAAGCTCTGGTCCCAGATACTGATCTATTACTGTAACATCATTGCTTTCGAAGCATCGGACCTTTCATTCTTAGATTTGCCATTTGTGGTTAATGTTTATTTCCATAAAAATTGTAATAAATGACTTTTTATGTTTCCCAGGCTTGAAGTTAAAAAAGATACAGGCTCCTGGGTCACCTCTGATATGTGGCGGTGTACCTTTACAGCCATACACTGTTTTATCGTTAGTTCCAAATGCCAGCTGGAGAGCTCAAATGAAATGAGCTATTTGGAAGAAACCACCATGTGACCATGGCGCATGCGACTGTATCACATGGTAATTTTCATTTCATATGATCATTAGGGTGAGAGAGAGAGAGAGAGAGAGAGAGAGAGAGAGAGAGAGAGAGATTTAATCTACTGTCAACCATTACATGTTGGTTATCTGTGTTCAATCCACCCAAAGTCAATGTAATCAAATCTCATTTGAAATGTGTAGTATATGCATTAAATGTGTTGAAATCAGTGGTTTTGTGGTCCAGTTTGTTTTTCTTTTTTTCCTTCTTTTTTTTTTTTTTTTAAACATCTAGGAGAAACGCTGCCTACAACATAGCTTATCTTTGCTTTCAGCTTCAGGTTTTTAGACATACCTTTCCAGGGTTCTGCTGCTTGAAATAGGACATTTCCTGGAGGAGCAGCTTGCAGCTCAACCAGGAGTCTGTGAGCTGGCTGGCCTCTTCCCTGTTCTCCTGGCTGGAGTCAATGACTTCCCAGCTGAACACAAACACAAGTTCAGTCAAACAGTCCTGCACAGAAGGCCAAAGCCAGTTGACTTGCAAAGATATTCTTTCAAATCAGGTAATCAAATCATCACCGTCAAACTGCATGCAAAACTGAAAGGAACACAGCATCACTACTGAGCTATAAACACTGAATAAAAATTAACAGTGTTAATAACCAAGATGTGTTTATCACTATAGATAAGACATAACATATGAATTCTGACGAACTAGAGAACTAGAAGTTTCTCACATGCAAAAGTATTGACAGACATATTGATCCTCTGCTAATTGTTAATGTTTAATGTTGTAATTATGCTAATTATGTCTTCATGGTATAGTGTCCAGCATGTAAATATCTAACGAGCTATAATTACTGAACAATCTACCAGGGTAAATTGTACAGTACAGACATGTTCAAGCATAGAAAATCAAGAAAAGAAAAAAATATTATTATTGTATTACCAGTATGATACATAAAGATTGTGACTATTTACATCATCATATAAACCATTTAAAGATATTTGATATCCTTTGTTTGGATTTGTTGGACAAAAATATCTACTTAAAAGGCTTGAGTGCCATTTTGGAATAACATGTTTAAGTAGTCAAGTCACTTCACTTTGAAGAGACTGACAGTCAACAAAACGTCTAAGTATCTAAATCATTCAATTCTAAGAGCAAAAGTTCCCAAAATTTATTAAAGTAAATTTGCAATTTACCACAAGCCTTTGCTTTCAGTGCTGCAAGCAGTAGTGCTGTACTAGGCAGGAAACAAAGGGAAAATAATTTTAAAACATTATTTCTAAAAGATAATTGCAGTTGGAAGACCCCCACCACCCAAAGCTCTTATTATAGCAGCCATCTCATTGGATGTGGACATGGTTCCCAAGATTGTGGATAAGGAAATGTGAGATAATCTCTGAGATATACTTTATGTCACAAGGCATGTATGTGTTTGTTGGTTCTCCTTGAGAAGACTTCTGTAAAGATGCCTGTCACAAAAAAATGACTTCTCAGATGAATCAAACGCAGAACCTCTGGAACATCCAAGGGGTCATAAACACATGAAATTCAGGCCTATGATCAGGAGGTTAGTTCCTGAACCTGGGATTGACTGTGGTGCATCCTATTTTTCCACATATGGTAAGACTGTACTCAAAACAAGTGGTTAGTCAGTTCTATACTTCTCCAGACATCAATGTCAGATTCTGGGTAACAGAAATGTGTGCCTTGGCGACATTAACACTAATGGCAATCAAATGAGAGGTGCTGTCTCAATTAGAAAGAGTGGGCACAGTTCATGAAAAGCTCTCACATGTGCACAGGCCAACAAGTTATCCCCAGCAACAGCTCACAGCCAATCAACAACTTGCCAACAATGTCAATAACAACTCCAGGCAGTAGCCTGAAGAGAACAGACCTAAACAGATCTATTTCTAGGTAGCTGTAAAGGGGGTTTCACCACCTTCACCTCCAACCCCCACCCCCACCCCCCACCCCAGATACCTCCTATACCTCAGTGAAAAGATTTAGAAATTTAGTGATTAACTTATTAATGTGGTTTTTATAGTCCCTGGTCTGTAATTAAAACATATTTGTTCAAAACCTGGTACCCCCATTTCTACCGAAGCCGAGCTATGTCAAACCCATATCAGTTGCACGTCATCACTAGGGCCACGGATCATGGTCGGGTAACGTGGGTTGACCCATTCACACCAACAGCAAACACACAGGCATTCCCCAGGTTGTTGCTTTGGTGTGAAACGAGCATAAATGACCTGGGATGTGAATATGTGACATTTATTCTTAATTTTTTAAGCAATTAGTGACATAATGTGACCTTAAGACATAATGAGCATTGTTTTCTAGAAGTGCTTTATTACAAACATTTAACATTTAACAGCTTGTTACGCTTCAGAGTTAGCAATTATGTTAACTCAAAACCAGTTTTCCAAGTGGACTGAGAGTGAAAACCCTTGCTATAAAGGCATAGGCTTGAAAGTCATTGGGTCCTAACATGCATGTATACAATTGCTGAGTCCTTCTCTGTGTCTAGGGCAAGTGGTTGAAAGCAAAGGGTGAGCAGATTGAATAACATTGGCTATATTTATGAAGGATCAGCTCGCAGACAGACAGACTTTTTTCTCACAGCTGTCCTGTATGTAGACAGGCGTGAAATAGCGCAAAATGTCCTGAGAGATACAGTAGTGGCCAGAGATGAGAAGATTCCCACCATTTCACACCGTGCTAATTCTCCTGTTAATTGAAAGCAGGCTGGTCGTTCTGTGCTGGGCAATACACGCAGCCGAGTGGCTGAAAATGCTGGAGGCAACTAAGCAGCAGATAACCAACATTCATTATACAATTATAACCCCTGTGAGTGTCTCTGCGATGTGCCGGAATTGTTTACTTCAACACGGTCCATGTTGTTCACCAAAATGGCAGATATCAGCTTGAATCTACTGTTGGCCAGTCTGTAGCTGGTACTGCCATCTGAAACCCACATGCATTCAACTGCTGCTATTCCAAGGAAATGTCCAATGTTTGTTCAACTCTTAACAGATAACATTTGGTCCCACTCTGGAATGTGGGACCAAATGTTATCTGTTAAGAGTTGAACAAACATTGTTGTTTTGTCCAGCAGTTGCAGTTATTAATAATGAAAATGACAATGCAATCAATACAATGCCACAGAATTTGTGTGTGATGTGATACACAAGATATCTGTGAATAGGAAGGATTCAATAGCTGGGATCTTTAATGACCACAGTGAGTCAGGACCTCGGTTTAACGTCTCATCCGAAAGACGGCAACTCCTACAGCACAGTGTCCCCATCACTGCACTGGGGCATTGGGGTTTATTTGACCAGAGGGAAGATTGCCCCCTGCTTTGCCACCAACACCACTTCCAGCAGCAACTCAATATTCCCTGGTGCTCTCCCATCCAAGTACTAACCAATCCCACACCTACTTAGCTTCAGCCATTCGGCAGGAGTAGAGTGCATGGAGGTATCTCTCACAGAAGACTTAAGAAAATCCACTAGACAAGGTCCACAGCCATCAAGGGTGTATGAGGCCAAATGTATATTTTGTGACAAATGTAGCAAGTATTTGAAAGGCCAAAGGACAAAACAGAGTCTGACAAAATGCACAGAGTTGAGAGCTGATGAGACAATCAGGAGAGCGGCTGTCAGGAAAGGTGATACCAGGTTGCTAGCCATAGTCAGTCGTGAACTAGTAGCAGCTGAAGGTCATTTCCACAGATCCTGCTACAGGGTGTACACAAAGGATCTAGATACAGACAAAGACATTAGTGAAATTAACTTGGACAGAGCAGAATCCCCTTATCAAGCGGTGGAAAGAATGGCACTCTATAAAGTTTTTGCATACATTAGGGAAGGACTGATTGAACATCCTACAGTGGTACCATTCACCGACCTGACCACTAAACTGGTGACAGAAATGGCTGAATGTGGTGTAACACAACTGACACCTTCTACAAAGAAACACCTACGTTGCAAAGTTGAAGCTGAATTTGGTGAATCTTTACATATCATACAAAATGACAAAGGAAAGCTGTTGGTATACCCTGACAATTTGATAATGGATGAACTTGAAAAGGTTTGCCAGGAACTCAAGGATGACCTGAAGGTGCACAAATTGAGAAGTGACATCATGCCACAAGTGGCACTTGCAAGAGAGTTAGAGAAATCAGCATCAGCAGTTGAAGATATTGGAGAACACACTGCATGCATCATTGATGGAATGAGCCTTGTTCAGAAACTGAAAGGTGAAGGCAAGACTTTTGGAGAGATTGATGGTTCTGTGCTGAACCTAGCATTGCATGAAGGAGGAAACAGTAAGCGGATAGATGTGGTGTTTGATGTGTACTGGAAAACATCAATCAAGAATGCTGAGAGACGCAGTCGTGGTTCAGCAAGTAGCACTCAATGGAAGAACATTGCCCCGGGACACAATGTTGTGCAGTGGAGAAAGCTGTTAAGTAATACAGACAGCAAAACAGCCTTGATAACATTCATCGTGGACCAGTGGAAGCTAGCAGAGAACCGGGTAAAGCTTCAGGACAAGCAGCTATTTGCAAGCTGTGGAGAGACATGCTATTGTCTGAGCAAAAAAGATTGGAATGTTGTTGAAGAGCTGAAATATTCCCATGAGGAGGCGGATACCCATATGCTCCTGCAAACCAGGCCCTTTGCGATTTCTGGGCTCACCAGTGCTCTCTTTCTTCTTAATGTTCCAAACAAATGATTTTGGTAAACTTAAGGTTTGCCCGATGTCTCTGGTTTTTACTTATTTCTGAGCCTCGTAACAGCTTCCTTGACTTTCAAAGGCACAACTCAGGCAATCCAAAGCCTAGAATCAAGACAAGATACTCATACGTAACTGCACTGAGGAAGCAATTAAACAGACCTGACTGATCAGAAACATCTGTGAAGCCATTTGTCCCAAACATTATGGTGCCCTGAAATGGGGAGCGATGTATAGAAAGTGCTGTAATTTCTACATGGTGAAACCTAAATGTATAAAAATACCATTTAATAAATGATAAGAATGTGCACTTTAACTACATGTGAATTGTTTGATTACAAATCTAAAATTGTGGAGTATAGAGCCTAATAAATAAAATAAAATAAAATAAAATGCCCCAAACATGTCCCAAACATAATGGAGCTCACTATATATATATATATATATATATATATATATATATATATATATATATATATATATATATATAATAGTAAGAGTATGGTTTATGGAATGTGTCAGCTGTTTTTCCATTCCACTACCTTATAGGTGCTTTGAGGTAAAGCAATTAGTGCTTGTCCTCAAAGCACCCATATTTTTAATAGCAAGCTTAGTTCTTCACAATACCTTTAGTATTATATGTAGCATTCCACAATAGCAGGCAAACAGACCAAAATGAGTCATTTCAACACCTGAAAATGAGACCTGAGGCAAAGCATAAACACAGAAAGGGAGAAAAAGGAAAATGTTGGTAGAAGAGGCAGTACTAAAAGGGCCCACATGAGTGGACAGACAGCCTGAGATCCCCTCCTGATTCGTCTGCCCATCAGCTCGCCAGGAAGAAAAAATGTTGGCTTGTCCTGTAATATCTTTAAGCATGACCAGCTTTGCAAACACTAGCCATCAATAAACGAAAGTCCTCGCAAAGGCCCCCCCGTCACAGATCCTCTCCCCCCCATTCTGCCTTCACCCCCCTCCCCTGGCCCCAGCTGTCCACCCAGCAGCTGTTCTCCCACCAAATCTGGCAAGCTGTCACTCGCAGACCCAACACCCCCCCCCCCGCCCCCCATGTCCCATGCCCACTCTCGCCAGCACACTGCCATGGAAGTGACTGATGAGTTCTGAGAGCTATTTGATACTGAAACTCATGGCGGGGGTCTCCTGAGTCCATTCCTGAAGCTCCCCTCCCCTCCCCACCACCACACACCACAGGGACAATATGACCCTCCTGTGATGGCCCTTGTGATTCTTGGAAACGTCAGCCCTCTGTCGCATCTCACTTTCAAAGGGCCGGGGACAGAGCGCGTGCGTGGACAGCGTGACTTGACAACTACCATGAAGTGCTGTCAGAGACAGCATGGGTGTGCATGTAAGACCCCCTCAAACAAACCAAGCAAACAGCAAGGCATCTACTGCATATTGTGGATTTACACTCGTCTTGTAAAATTAAGATTATGATTTAAATGAATATTCAAAAATCAATCCATCCATCCATTATCTAACCCGCTCATTCCTGGTCAGGGTCGCGGGTGGGCTGGAGCCGATCCCAGCATGCATTGGGGGAGAGGCAGGAATACACCCTGGACAGGTCGTTAATCCATCGCAGCGCCCACACACCGTTCACTCATCATTCACGCACACACTCATACCTATGAGAAATCTAGCTTCCAATTAGCCTAACCTGCATGTCTTTGGACTGTGGGAGGAAACTGTAGAACGGGGAGAACATGCAAACTCCACACAGAAAGGCCCCGGCTTTCAAACCCGGGACCTTCTTGCTGTGAGGCAGCAATACTACCAACTGCATGACCATACGCCTCCCTGTATTCAAAAATATAATCATTAACTGGTTGATTGATAGAGACTGTATACAACAAAAGTTTCCAGAGTTATTGAGGATAAATGATTATACTTTGCATACAATTTCATCACGTCCATTCAAATTTGTTTTATATATATATATATATATGAATTATTGAATTTGGTGAATTATTCTCCAGGTGATTCTAGTAGATGCCCCACATAAAAAGTTGCCTATTCACTAAACTGGATTGTTATGCAGATGCTACAGAGCACACTCATTTGTATGTATGTGAGATGTGAGGGTATCTGTGCTTGTGCATGTGTGTGTGTTTGTGCGTGCCTGCGTGTGCACATGTTTACGGAATGAGAAGGTTTGCGTGTGCTTGTGGATGTGTACTCGTTTGTGCGTGTTCACTTGCATTTGGGAGTGTGTGAGGGTGTCAATTTCAATGTGCATGTGTACCAGGTTGGGGCTGACTGTTCAGGGGGTCATGACTGAGTATCTAAGGATCTAAGACAGGTGTCACCCCCACATGGTACCCCTAGCTTCAAAAAGCTGTCAGTCCAATATATAATTCTACAATTACAATGTACTGTTCAGGTATTTAGCAGATGCCTTACAGGAAATACTGTACTGCAATCTGCCTGTCTGTTCCTTTGAACAATACAGCCGACAGCACTAAAATTAGCATTTTTCCTACTCCAATCAAATCTCAGAACATGACAATCTAACAACATCCACAAGATACCAAAACCACCAAATCAACTTCTAGCAGTTCAACTTAACAACATATTGTTTGGCGTATACTGACAAAATATTCCTTCAGTTCCTTAATGAAAACATATTGCAAATATATTAATGCCTAGGTTTTAACACATTTAGTAGTAGTAGTTCTCTTCAGGAACAATGATAGTCAAAGCCAAGCTTCAAGCTACCAAGCATGATTTACCATAATAATGTGTGTCCAGGTTTGCAGAGAACGCAGCCAGCTGCTGGAAAACACGCACGCTGCCCTGCTCCCATCCCCACTGTTACTAATCTTCTCAGTGAGACAGAGAGCGACACGTCTGATCCTCTAACAAGCCTGACCGGCCAGGGCTTCTTTAAAAATAGCCGCGAACAATGTCAAAAATGGGCGCGAGCGCTCAGCACGTCCGCATATTTCGAAACAGGACGGCAAACATGTTTATGCTCCGGAGTCCGCGGGCTCGGGCGCATGGCATGGCGCGGTCAGGTTACGGTCTTACGCTTGCAGCCAGAGCCCTGTGTAAACACTGAACTGGGGATTTTGCGAGAGCACATGACACTCTCCGCCCACTACTGGTTTGCTCCCTCTGCAAGGGGCCAAATGGCTGGGGGGTAAAGCCTGATAATGGGAACTGACAAGCTTGGCTTTCTGATTAGATCAAACGCACACCTCAACACTGTTAGTGCTGCTAATGCTGCTGGGCCAAGCTCAGTCAGCTGGCCAGGAATGTCATGCTAGACAGACTATTCCAATGATAAACCTATCTGAAACAATTAAAACTAGATTAAGAACATAAACATAAGACCAATGTGATCAGAGGTCAGAGAGAATAGTTGAGTCTTTGAGACAGACCATGATAAAAACAAGTGACTGTGAATAAGGCTCATACAATCCCAAGCTCTGATACAATTCACTAATTTAAAATTCCATAGCATTCCTTCACTGGCACAAAAACAATCTTTCAAATAATCAAGATAAGGGTCTAATCCATTTCTACAATATGCACTCTCCCCCCAGACATACACAAAAGCACCACATGCAGGTAGTGAAATACATTAGAGGGATGTTGAGAAACTGTGCTCTTCCATCAACTAATCCAACAGTGCTAATCCATGACACTCAAACTACACTGATTACCCACCTCAGCAGATACATTCACGTGTGTGCGCGCATGCACCAACACACTCCAAAGAGAAACAATGGCTTTGTTACCTCAACCCTGCTCCGCTGTCTTCAGGAGCCATATCGAAAGCGTTGGATTTTCAGGGAGACCCTCGGAGACCAGCAGTCGGTGTGTGTTTATAACAGGAAGGCTTTCCTTATCAGAACTCAAGGCGAAGCCCCAGAGCCCAGTCGTAGCTAGGCAGTCTCTAGTGCGCGGGAGAGTGAACAGCTCCTGTTTATCTTGAATGGAGCTTGTGCCTGGCTATTTCAACCTGCTCACTCTATAAATAAATCAAGTCACACAGCATTCCAAAGGCAGCGACGCAATGGGTGGGGATGGGACCCTCCAAAAAGCTACAGCCGGTTTGTCTTTCGGTTTTTCTGGGGGGGGGGGGGGGGGGGGGGGCTTCCACAAACGGGGGTAGAGCTAACTCTTTTGAGTGACAACATATGAGCCAGAAAGAAAATTCCAGTGTCACGAGAAATTCCCACACACCCTGTATGTAAGAATGGAACGTTCTGGAACTACAATATTAGTTCACCAACACAACAATATTAGACATTAATTGCATCTGGTGTGAAGCCACGTGTATTATTTCTTATGAGACATTCACAGTACATGGAGATGATAGCTAGATGATAACTACACGAAGAATAATAAAAATGAGAAAGATTTTTGCTATTCAAGGTTTTTGCATGACATTCAATGAATCTGAAAAAAAAGATAATACTGTGTTTAAAAGATACTCTTGCCCTCAGAGGTGGCAATGAATAGTTTACACAGCAAATTACTTTGATATGGTTGTCAGGAAATTGACCAGTTTCAGTAAGATTAATTTAAAAGACTTTCAAGAACGTTTTGCTTCTGAACAAGATGTGTCAGTGAGTGGATACTTATGTCTTGTTTGTCCTGTGGGTAAATGGTCACAATGCTAAAAAAAAATGGCTGGTCATGAGTTTAGCTGATTCTCCAAGGCAGCAATTTAACTCACATAACTCTCAGGACATAATTTTTTCAGACACCTCAGATAGCATCTTAATGTCCAACAACAGCCACTGGAGGACTACAGTGTTTAGATGTTCATTATTCAAATTCTTTGATATTGTATAATGCACTGCTACATTTATGGACGAACTGGGTCAAATGTGTCATTTTGGTGGTTGTTTCCAAAGTGTTATTCAATAGCATGATGATCTTATGAGAATGTTCCCCTTGAAACAGCAGCTGCTGTGGCATAAACCTCATTCTTATTCTCACATCCACAGAACCATGACAAAGCAGGGTCAGGACCGCTTATTCAATTCTGGCCAACAGTCTGCTTCTGGCATGTCATCCCTCCTTTTTGACACCCCCATCCAATCACAGGCTCCATATTTAAGCACACCTTCAGCTAGTTGGTAACTGAACTTCTGATTGGCCTGTGCAGCATCCTGATTCTGAACTGAGCACTATGAGAGATCATCTACCCCTTAGGGAGCAAACTGCCAGCACCAGCCCCTTTGATTAACATGACGTATCAACACAATGTCACAAGACACGGAACACCGCTGCAATCGTGACAACAGAACATACGCTGTTGAGCATGTTTCTATTTACAACCATGTTCTGAAAATAGCCATGACTTTTTGATAAACAGCACTGGCAGTGGAACAGTTCTGGAAAGGTTAGGATAAATTTATAAACTGTTCTGACCCACACACACCTCCATCTATAAATGTCTCATTTATAACTAGAAATAACTGGTAACCATGTCAACATTAGCTGTGACTAACCACCAGCTCTCATCACTGGGAAAGTGAAAGCTGAGTTTTTCATACAGTTGTGTTTAACTTGACATGCCCCAAACCCTTTAAATCAATCAACACAATAAATAGCATGCCACTGAAGTTCATCGGCACCTCCGTGTACTGTTATTATCATTTTTCTCAGTTCCCCAGAACTGTTACTGTACAGTAGTCGTATTCGGTGACAGCTGTTCTTTTAATAGGCTCCCTCAAGGGGCTCCCAGGAGGGTATCGAGCCCCTACTACTTGGAACTCTTAGCATAGAGAGTGCTGGGTTCAGATCTGGCCAGGCCACCAATGAGGGCTCAGTCTTGAGATGGGTGTGTGTGGTGTGTGTGGTGTGTGTGTAGGGGTGAGGGCCACCTGCTCTCTCCCCTGGGAGCGCTTGCCCAACCCTTGTTTTGATTGCTGCAATTTCACCGGCTTATCGAGAGAGGCTAACACGTTCTGCCGTCGGTGTTGCCCCCACCGGGAGGCCTCGAACTCAGCATTAAGGCCGCCCTGCTGAATGCTGAGGTAAACAAGACGTTGTGTGAGCGGGGTCTAGAGGCAGGTCTCCCATGTGCCCTTACCGAGTGGGTGAAACAGGCTTGTTCTCGCACTGTGCAGAAACAGCCCTGCCGAGGGATCCTGCCAAGCAGCTAAAAGGCTTAGTCACAGTGTGGTTTCTGCCATGAGCCGGCGGGGAAATAATTCCCTGTTGACATCGACAGTGCAAATGCCAAACCACAGCTCCAGCCAACCAAAGGGCTGTATGGGACATAACCTGTCCAACTTTGTACACCGAGACACGAAATGCTGCTACAACAGATGCGGTTTACAATAATATAACTAATGGATATCCAATTTATCTGATCCACGTCCACTGAATTTGACCTCCTCGAACAGAACCTGTTGAATGCGCTGTATTGGAAGACTAGGGCCTGGCATAATCGAGTAAAGGTTTACTTCAATATCCTGGTTTGAACTTACGTTGGGCCAAGATTGACAGTTTTAGCCAGACTCAGGGTAAACATATAACAATACCACACTGGCAACAAAAGTCATATAAATTGGGGTTCAGTAAATTGTGCGAATGTGGCACTTTGTACTATACTGACTTTAATTAAAAATATATTTGTTTGTAAATGAAAATAAATATCAACATGACAATAAATATGTATGTGTCAGCCCAATGATTAAAAAATTCTCTGTGACATAAAAATGCTCTAGGAAAGAATGTTTGCTGAGAATTGACATTATCGTGTGTAACGTAACAAAAATAGATGAACCAGTGAAATTACTATCTGATAGTTTCCATATGTCCCAAACTCTTTTATTAAAATCTGGCACAGTTGGGGGGGGGGGGGGGGGGGGTCATGTGGGAAGGGGTATTTTGAGCTAGCACATGGAACATCAATACATTCTTGCTAAGTGGGGTACAGCTGTCCCCAAAACCTCTGCTTTGGCTGATCTCCAAAGCCAGCCTGGCGGGGAATCTTCAGCACGGTTCTCCTGGGGACGCTGTGATGGACGCGAACACATGATAGCACATTTCAGGCAGCCAAATGTTAGAGCCAAAAGGGATATGAAATTTGGAGCTGTGAAAAATGCTGGTAAATATTCGCGCGGTGATGGTTTCTATGTCAGAGCGGATTTTGTCAGATGGTTTTCAGACCAGGCTTGTCAGGTGGGCTGAGCTTTTGCATGTCTCTCCTCTGGGTCACAGATTCTTTACCCTTCAAATAGGACTAGAATCTGCTGGCAAACTTATTAGAGCTCTAACCTTCAGCAGCAGCCGTCCTCAATGACCTGATGAGGAGTGAGCACGTTTTTGATATTTCATCTCTTATGGTTGCTTAAAACCCAGGGCTGTCTGGAATGCTTCTGAAATGCCTAAAGAGAATATTTAAGTCCTGAGTTCTGATTAGGAACACCTCCCCGTTACAGAGAAATACACACTGACCGCTGGTCTCCGAGGGTCTCCCTGAGAGAAATTTACACCATTCAGAATTTTCTTGTTCAGAAATATGTGCCATTCAGAATTTCTTTCCTGGTGAGACAGGGGCAGCATTTCTTCGCCCCCAAATGGTGGCACACAAGGGAGAATTGCACCCAGCCAGTACAACCTCACTAACCTTCA
The DNA here is from genome assembly GCF_013347855.1 of Anguilla anguilla. Lineage (NCBI taxonomy): Eukaryota > Metazoa > Chordata > Actinopteri > Anguilliformes > Anguillidae > Anguilla > Anguilla anguilla. The sequence goes on along the minus strand of NC_049208.1, from coordinate 18,935,417 downwards.
ACCAATTTAATCTTCCAGCTTACTCCAACAACCAGCTACTGTTAGGCTGCCAACTATGCCAGTTCAACCGATTGCCCCCAAATTCCACAGGGAATAACAGGTACATTTCAAGCAGTGATTCAGTGTTTTTTAAGGTAGGGATCAGATTAGGCCTCAACTGCTAAGCTAAGGCTTGTTTCATGAAAATTGTGACATGCACACTGAGATCAGCAAGATTCACGTAGAAATCACAATTGCAATCCACGAACACGTGTTGCAAAGTGTGTCCATGTAGGTAATCAGTGAATTGGCAATCCTTCTGATCCCCCTGCCTCGTTTCGGTTTTGTATCGAGCTTTTACATTTGTGCACACCATACGTGCGCTCCTCTGCTCTACATGGGCTGGCTGTGGGTGTCAGGAGCCAAGGTTGGAAAAATCTGGCTTGCAGTCAGATTAAACTGGAATGATATGCTGTGGTATAAAAAAGTAATTTGAACTATTTATTTCCATTTGAACTGTTAGTTCTCTCCAGCAGGCTTAATATAGTCCACGCTTTACACTTGAGGCATTTTTCTATTTGTAATCTTCAAATTAAACCTACCCACTCTCACCTAGAAACCTTGCGTGTTTATTGGTACCCTTTCCTATACACAAAAGAAAACCAGGAAGTGCAGAGCAGTCAACCTTCACAGAAAAATAATTTTTATAAATGTATGTCTTTTCTGAACTTAAGCCCAAGTAGTGTACTTTCACTTTCATTTCCAGAAGGAAACTTAGGTCATGGTGTTAGGTATACCACTCTAGGATACAAAGTTTAAAAGCAGTTCATAAATATACTAAAGAATATTTCCAGGAAACACTTTAAGCAAAATGGGCCAATTTCGTTTTTATAATTTATTAATCTACTGAAAATATAGTTTAAAAAAAGAAATGTTATGTACTTAAGTACACGTTACAAAATAAACTTTATTGGTCTGAAGTTCAGTGCAGAGCATTATTGCAAGGGAATGCTTGAAGCGAGACTGGTTGTGCCATGCTCCCGCTATTGACTGACCTAAGACCATGCAGTGGCCTTTATCTTTCGTGCAACTAGTGATCTAAATAGTCATCTTAAGGGTGGACGAGATCATAGCAGATTTTGTGTGCCCTCACCTCCACACAAGGAAAGGAAATGCCAGACTTGTGAGGAAAGACCTGGACGTGTGAGAGGCCGGCTGCAGTCATCACACTTTTATTACTTGCAATTTCCAAGCAAAGCAATTTTGTGAAACCCGTTTTGACAGGTTTTCGCGATCTGTGATTGAAAATCCTCGTTTTATGCCCTGGACTTTACAGCTCTATATTAGATCCTGATTTCCCAGTACTGGTCAAGTTTGCGATCAGAACAGCAAGACATACCGCACCAAACATCTCTTTGGGGAGGCTTTTACAGGGAACGCCATTAAAAAATACAATAACAGGCAGGCTAGAAGGAGGTTTTAAAAGGACTCATCTTTTTCTGCTAAAGGTCTGGATTCAATCAAGATTTGTCCTTAACTGGGCTCACAGTTAAGCTCTAGCTTGTTTTTTTGCTAACAAATGCCATTTGGTGAGTTCAATGCTCACTGAAATGAATTCATTAAGCGGTCTTGTTGAAGAAATGCATTCATTTATAAGTCAAAGTTAAGGACAGATATTAATTAAATTCAGGCCAATATCCAGTTATCCTCTTTGACAGGTATATCAGTGAATATAAGATATAATTGAATACACTAATTCATTAATGCTATGAAACAATAACACTGGTGAGCCCAATTTTACATCACAATTATCTTCCTGCTGGAAGAGTGGGCCTGTAGGCTTAAGAGCTGACTAATGTGATCCATTTTGTAGAGCTCTGGGTTCATATCTCAGAGCAGAGGGCAGCTATCTCACACGTCAGTAAGGTATAAAATGGATAATGCTTAAGACTTGCTTAAACTCAAGTCACAATACGGTCCAGATAAGACCACCACAGACCCTAAGTCTAAATAAGACCCCTTGGACAAGGTAGTCGACTAAGAAAGTAAATTATATTAATTTATATCTACTGCCTCATGCATCTGACTATGCAGCTGATAAAAATACGGTAGTAACCAGGGCAGCCTGAGGTGCAATTTGGCATGCGTCAGAAAAGTCTGCCAGCATGCGCGACGCATTCTACTGCCCTGCACGTTTCCTGCGTTACAGAGATCGATTTCCTGCAGGCGCTCCGCATGCCAGTGACATGTGAAGATGGCAACAAAAGAACAGCTGACAAGATCCGTAATCCAGATAATCACTTTAAGCGATCAAGCAGTTAACCTGAGGCCCAATAAACACCAGGAACCCCTGCGAGCGTCAGAGAGTTTTTCCATCTATGATTCATTATAAAAGTCAAGTGGGTTTATGGAAAAATACGTACATGTAATCATGTTCTGAGGTGAGCGATTAAGTGGTTTATCCTCAGAGGACCGGCCAATTAATTTTTGTCCCCTGTAGGGGACAACATGAGTATCTGGTCTTAAACTCAAGAACCATACATTCTACTATGCTTTAACGTCTTTTGTGTAGAGGACATAGAAATAGAATAAATAATATTTTTGAAAACATTTTCACTGCAACATGTTTTTTTTTTCATCCAAGATATCTTGTCAATAAAATAAAAATGCTTCTTTCTCTTCCAGGTCTCAGAAGGATATGAGAGTGAAAAACAGAGAAGTTGTATAGTTGGGCATGACAAACCTTTCCCACTGTATTGGCCACTAATACTTTCAATACGTTGAAAATGAGTTTCGGTCTAATAAATATTTGGAATGCTACACGTATAACAAGCCGCTCAGAAGATCAGCCTTCTGAGTGGGCAGAATTAACCCCAGGATTCCTGGTGTGGAAAGTCATCAGAGAGGCTTGAGTATACATTATACATCAAAGGCCCCCGGCACAGCTCAGCGGTAGACATTTTAAAAGTCAGTATCAGGCACATCCCAGAGGACACAAACCCAGAAATACCTTCTGCTGTCTGGAAATAAACTCTGCAACTCTCACTGATGTACTACACAAAATGATATGGCGTTGTTAGTTACAATGACAAACCTTTTCAAAAATGTCTTTTCTTTTACAATGGCTTTATTCCTGAACGAGCAGAAATTTTGTAATGGAACTTTGAGCAGCGAGATGCGGCGGTGCCTGGATTTAATGCCTGCCAAACCTATTCCAACTACATCATCGGCCCCACAGTCAAACGGCAGGTCCCCAGCCACAGAAGGACTCTCGCATGGAAGCCAAAGAGGAAACGACATCCTCCATACCGGGACCATGAGGAGATATGTCAGCTGACAGCCTCAACACACTGTGGATCTCCCATGTCAAAACCAAAGGAAAGGCCTGCCAACACAAACCGTTTGAAACAGAGGAAGCATGGTGAAAACACTGCACCAAACTCCAGATGCAGATCAAAACCAGACAGATCATTTACCTGAGTGCAGCATTTTTGGAATGGAACCATTCAACCTGACTCACCACATCTCTATCATAACAAAGGGGGACGCTTCGCAGTCCACTAAAGCTAGACAACATCAGGAAATGATCTTCCTCATAACTTACAATGGCCTCTCGGTGGTTACAGAAGTGAAAAAAGCATGAATGACCTACCTTTCGCTCATGCTTCGCCATATATAGGCTCCTATGGTAAAGAACAGGAAATGTTGCATTTGGATTAGTCATATACATGTCATAGCATCCTTCACCAAGCAAACATATTAAAGGGGTTTGTTTTTCTTCCATTTTTATAAGGTATCTCAGCATCCACTCACAGGTTTTATGCAGGTCAATAACAATAACAAATATTGTTTGGAACCAAATTAAGCAGTGTTCAGATGAGGGGAGGCAGAGACCACATTTGTGTTCTTCCGTGAGCAGTAATCAAGCAAGCGAGAAGAGAAAGCATTGTATAAAGGGCTTATGTTTTAAAAGTAGTTCAATGTTACATAAAGAGAGAACAGCCCCTGTAAGCCAACATTTCAACATAGTTTCAATCACAGAGAATATGGAGAACACAGGCTTTATGCTGTGAAAGCCAGTCAGGGCTATAAGAAAAAGGCAGATTAAATCAAACTGCAATGTGCTTTTAATGTTAAGTACTCAAAAGTACATATGCATTACTTCTGAGTCGTTTCAGTGACCATAGCCATTAGACCCTAATCAGGGAATTAATCTGAAAGTGTGGGATTCTAGACAATGAATCACAAAGTCTTCATTGTTTGTAATTCACTGAAAATAATTACAGTTTGACCGAGTATGCCACCGGAACCAAAGGTGTGTAAACAGTTCACAAATATTAACCTCTGTAATATGAAATAGTTCATCTGGAGGGAGAGGGCATTACAAAAATAAGACAATTCATTAAAATCTCAGATTTAGGAGTTTAAGAATAGGTTTCATTTCAATATGCATGAACCATTGAGTAGAAGAATCAAGTGAATTTGCCATAGAAGCAACTTGGAATTGATGTATGAATGAGCTTGGATACCTACCTCTTTGTCTGGACATCATTACGTCTCTTATCATCTGAACCATCACTAAGACCATCAAGCCCAGAGCCAGTGTGTTGTAAACTCTCCAGGAACAAAGGGCTACAAACCTAATGAACAGAGAAAACAGAGTGTGAGAGAGAGAGAGAGAGAGAGAGAGAGAGAGAGAGAGAGAGAGAGTGGGAGAGAGAACTCAGATTAAGGAGCACTTCAAGCCTAGAAAAGGAATCCAATATAAGCACTATTGCACAGTGCTTTTAATTGAGTAATAATTTGGTAGTAAAGGTAGTTCATTTTTGTTTAGCATTTCTGAACACTTTGCAGTCACTTAACAAAGCAAGCAATACTGTTTCTTGTATTAGTTACTCGGAGTGGAGTTAATTGCAAAGTACCACTGCAGGTAATTTCCCACCTAGACAGACAAGCCAGGGCCCAAATTGGTAAATGGATAGAAAGCAGTCTACACACGTTCTATACTGCACTGGTGGGTACGATACCAATCCCAAACAAACATAGCCGCTCGACACTACTGGCCATCAAAATTTGCAACAGGAACAGATGGGACCAGCTGAGTGTAAAGAGTAAAGACTTCCTGCTTCACAGACAGAGAGGCTGGATCATTCTTCAATGCGGATGCACCTTACTGCCCGCAGGCATGCAGGGTGTGGTGAACTGGCATAGATAGAATGCAGTAAAAAAAATTGTGCTTAGGGAGCTTCCTCTTCCAGTCAGAAGTCAGCCTCCTGCATTCTGCATGTCATGTCTGGCTTCTGTGGTCTATTTACAATTAATAATACTATCTATCTCTGACAGGAGCCATTATTCAGGGAGACTAAGTCTAAGTTTCACAGGGGTGGATATTCACTAGCACACTGTCCAAGGGTACAGTAGCAGTGTGCTATTGTTGTGATCTCAAATTCCCTAACCAATTCTTCCTGCTGCTGACATCCCAAATGTATCCGGTTTACTAAAAAAACAAATATGTGGCTGTTTTTGTCAGTCTCCTCACTGCATGATACCAGGTACTGTCAGGTGTAAACCATTATAGCTGTTGAGTGGTACATCTTGCCAAAGCAGTGATCCAAGTCTCCTCACTGTCTGGTATCTGGCTAGCCTGGCTGGCAGCCTGGCAAGGTGTGGCAGATTTGGCCAAAAAGAAACAAAAATGGGCCCAGTGAAGGAGGGTCTTGATTGGGAGGTTGACTTAATCTCACTGCACAAAATAGCGACCCCTATTTGTACTACCAGTCTGCATCCAGTCTCTTCCTGCATCAGCAGTGCATTTATAGTATTGCGCAGATGCCATGGCTGAAAGGCGGACTGCAGAGTGACAAGAATCACAGTTTTGCAGAAAGTATGATTGCGGACATGATTACAAAATATAATTTTGAATTCAAAATTTGGAGAAGAAAATGGGGAAACTATTAAATGCAGGCAGTCGGTGGCCACTGAGCAGAAACTCAGCATCATTGTGAAACTGAATATCTAAAGGCATTCTTTTACTTTATGTTCAGATCCATCAGAATTTGACAATTACAAGCACACACAATTACTCAGTTTATAGCTTGTTGCCAGTCATTCTCCAGTTGACCTCTTATGCTTCTGAAAGGGTACCTGGGGTGAGGTTATACCTGAGGTAATTCTGGAAATCCTACTAGAAACATGACTAAGGTCCATGAAAACACTGAAGCAGTCACTAATACTGTCCTCTAGAGGGCAATGGTAGCATATGTTTGTTCTTTTGAAGTACGGTTAGCACTGAATTCCATTTTATTTTCCCAGAAGGCAATATCCATTGGCTAAATCCATAAATGTGCTTATTGCAAAGTCCTTTCAGTCATGCAACCACAGATAGTCTGGGAGTGCTGTCTCTTCAAATATTTGCTTGCCTCTCTTTGAACAATGGCAGCAGGAGAGCAGCAATGTCACTCTTAGGTTCTTTGTTTGAAGTGCTCTGCATGTGGCAGGAGTATGGTTAGAGTGTACATCTGTTGTCGTCATCCACCCCACCCTACCACACATTTTCCCAAGCTTAGTTCAATTCAGAATTGGCAATCCGAACAGAAACTTGTTTTTTTTTTGCATTTTTTTCTTTCTCCCACCGAATACAATTGCACTCCTCTTGCCAGATATAAAGCTCTTGCTATTAAATCCAGGCCAGACCATGCTTACAGGAGCAAAACAAAACAATACTTTAGTGTTTACATAACTGCTGACAAGGAACCTAGAAATCTGGAATTAGGAAAATACCTAAACACAAACCCTTTAACGTATCCTTCAATATATTATCCTCACATTATAAAATACTAACAATAATAGTGATTATAGTGAAACACCACATGAATGTACTCTGCAAGAAGAGAAGGGCGTGTTCGAAGAACTGGTCAATATTTAATGCGTCATTGTGCTCGGAACACCCAGCACTACAATGTTACTTAACAAGCCTTTCGTAAGGGCACAAGATTATTTTTAGACTTGAAGAACATCATAAAAATATTATTTTGAGTCACGTGATAATACAACGGTGGGAAATGACCGATCACACCTTCAATACATACACGACACAAAGGCATGAATGGACATAGCCGTTGTTATTAGCCTTATAATAAATACGGCTAATGATGTGCTCTATAATAACATCGCTATATAAAATAAGTAAAACATGTGAGCATGTGTTATCAGCTTTTTACTATACTGTAGCGTATTGAAGCCAGCAGCAAACAAGCCAGCTGGATACGTGCTTCGAAAATTCTTACCAGAAGATTAAATTAGTAGTTAAGAAGACGGCTGTGCACCGCAGAGGTCTCTTCCAGGTAATCACCTCTGCAATACCACTGAGCAGATCCCAGCCTCTGAGCTGTCGGCAACCAGCGGGCTGCTGGACGTTTCGCCTCATCATCGCCTCAGTTGTCCCCGCAGCTTGGGCGCAACTCTCCGTTGGGCGTTCACCCTCCGGATCTCCAGCTTCCCTGGAGTGGTCACTTTCGATTCTTCTCGGACTTTCCATTGGAAATTCACGTACGAAGCTCGCTCCTCGGCCCTGACAGCACTGATTTTGTTGTTATTGTTGTTGTTGGCCAGTTGACGTCATCGAAAGGCAGCACCGGTTGCCTTGGAGCCGTGCTTAAACGACACTGGGTGGGAGGGACCTGAATGTGAATGTGACCAGTGGCAAGGTGTTTCGCAGGCGGCCCGAATGGAGAAGCCCGAACAACACTAAACGTGAAATTTCCTCTTACGTGGATCAGGCCAAATTAAAATATACATCAGTCCTCTTCTAAATACTGCTTCACTGAGTTACAAGTTATAAGCCATATTACTGAACGCTCCCATAAATGGTCATTTGTTATTTATTTTGCCTATAACAAAAAAAGAAAGTAGCTAATATATTATTATTATTATTATTATTATTATTATTATTATTATTATTATATAAGTGCACAAAATATTTTAAGATATAATTCAACAATCAAATGTCTGCATTTGTGGTCCATTCAGTAGCATATACCTGTTGAATTTAAGAATAATTATTTTGTGTGACAAATAATGACCAATGAGTGGTGCAATTATCATTTTTAAAAGCAACTAGAAAACACGGCGAATTAAACAAATTTCCTGATTTCCTGATTTCCTGATGTGTTTTAAATGTACTGCAAATCGATTCTACAATCGGCTACAAGATCATGAAGTAATAGTCTTGGAACATTTGGTAAGCACAGAGGACAAAAACACGTTTGATCGGCCAATACATACTACTGCCACCTTACCACTGTCTGCTATACTGCAAATTCCCTAATTGCCGTTTTCTACCCTATTCCCCACGCTGCCGGCGGGGCTTTTGCCCCAACCCTCGAGAGTGCTTTGAGAGTCGTCTGGTCTCCCCCACCTCTGCGGTCCAGCCCCTCCTTCGTCATTGCCTCCACCCTGCCCACATCTGTCGCCACCTGCTGTTCCCCATCACCGCCACCCGGCCCCACCCATCATCTGAGCCACATCACAAATCTTATAAAACTGGCTGACATGCTGGTCACCAGTTGGCACACTGAGCCGACCAGAGGAGGATGGGTTTCCCCCTTGAGCCTGGTTCCTTCCAAGGTTTTCTTCCCATCTCCCACAGGGAGTTTTTCCTTGCCACTGTTGCCTTAGGCTTGCTCCTGTGGGGGTTTAGGCCAGGGTTGTCTGTAAAGCGTATTGTGACAACTGCTGTAAAATATGCTATACAAATAAAATTTGATTGATTGATTGATACTTTCTGGCTGATACATATTGAAGGTCTAGCTAACAATATTGGCTCTGAACCTCTTTCGCAAGCATTATTCGTTCTACAGTTTTTCCACACCTATAATATGTAATATTGGCCAGGGTATTTCCTGTTAATAGTTATATGAGGTTTAGTATCGCTTCTTCAGCATGCTAAGGCACAGAAAGGTACACTGAAATGTGCTAAATAATACAATACATAAATTATCATTGAACTACTTTAACTCCTTTGGGCCATTGATTATTCAACAGTCTGTCTTTCAGTCTGTGAATGATGGTCATTGCTTTTAATGCTATTGACACGTTAATAATAATAATAATAATAATAACAATAAACTTTATTTATATAACACTTTTCAAAAACAAAGTTGCAAAGTGCTTTACACACATAAAAATAAATAATATAATGCAAGATGTAAACGACAGCTTAAGGGATACATTAAAACAAAGTATATGAATAAATTAACATGAAAATAGAAGCAGCATGAAAGAGGGCCAAACAGAGGAACAGATACAGATGCAGATACAGATACATGGTTAATAGAATACAGTAAATAACAGGATGTTAAAAATATAAAATAAGAGTAGAAAAGGTATTAAGAGGCTAAAATATTAAAAGCAACTTTAAACGATAAGACAGGGTTAAAACAGATTAATGCTAAACCTGGATGGTGACCGATGGTGCCACAGTCCGTTTACCCAGTTTTAATCACTGGGGTTACGAAGTTTGGACTTACAGTACGTCGAACTACCACTAGGGGGCCCTTAGAAGCCATGTTGACGTTCGTACTGAAAGCGTCGCTTTTGCCAGCTTTGGTTTAGGACGCAATATTATGGCTTGTATCATGGATTGTTTCAGCTTTTGTCACAAGGGCGTTTAATTGTATGACATACAAGACATCAGAAGTGAATGTGATATGGCGAATCAAGCCAGGCCACAGTTTTGAGAATTAGAATTGATTGACACTTGGGCTAACAGGAAAAGGAAACAAATTGGGCTAACAGGAAAAGGAAACGAATTGTCTACTTTTTACTGCACCAGCCATTGTCAGTTACACAGGCCAGCATCATTTTGTATACTGAACAACCATAATAGACATTTTTACTGAGACAACTGGCTTTAATTTGTAATAATGCTGACAGGCAAGTTAAGCACCTGAGTGATGAAAGCAAACCCACCTTTACATCTGTTGCACACAGGATTTTAAGGCAAGTATCTTCCAATATACCGGATACAATGCAGTTGTATTCTATGTCAGAGGTACTCAAATGCTTGTGGGGGACCCCTGTGTATGCTGGTTTTTGTTTTGACCATAATTGCACTACCAGAATTTTAACAAGCTGTAAATTTTTCTTGATTACACTATAGATTACTTTTCTTGATTTTAATGTTTAGAGGGATTATTTACGCTCTTTTACATTACATTGCATTACAGGCATTTAGCAGACGCTCTTATCCAGAGCGACTTACACAACTCTTAAGCAGAATACTATAAATAGTTATGCATTCCATGTAGACTAATGGTCCAATATTCATATTCTGCTTTATGGCAAACAATTACACACAGTGAAATAAAAATGTTTTAACTGAAAGAATTAATGATCAAGGTGTATCAATAGGCTCCTAATTAGTGAAGTGTGAACACATAGCCACTAAAACTAAACATTTGGTAGATATTGAAAAATTCAAAGACAAAGCAAATGATAATGGCCAAACCTACATTGTGTATATGTGTTTAAGGGAAAAAATATAAAATAACTTAATGTTCAACAACCAAATTAGGACCCTATTATTTCACCTCAGTCTTTGATCAGCTAAATAAAGCTCTTATGCAATTGCTTTCAATACAGCACAATACGCCCAATTTGAACATGAGACTTTTATTCTTCATGGCATGCATCGCTATTTATGACAATGTGGCTTGAGAGGTAAATTATCCCTCTAAATGTGAAATCATGAAAAATTAACATTTTTTTTATTCTGGGATTGTAATTGTGATTGGAACAAAACCCAACATACAGAGTCACCCCAGGACCAAAAAGGGTGTATACTATCTAGCTTATGTTTCTGCATAGACAGGAGAAAATGAACTCTTTTTTCTTTACTAATATTGCAATAGTGCCTCATGAGAAAGATGGTTACCCAGCTAAGAGATGGAGGCATGAGTCGATACAGTTCTTTTTGAGTTTCACTGTCTTTCTTTTTTTTTTTTTTAGAGGTCCTATGGCATTTTGGCACGTCAAAGGAGTATTTCACTGGCCAAGATTCGGCCTAATCCTGAACTCAGTCACGCATGGCAGATTCTGAACAATCCCTGTCTCCCAGGGTAAAAGTGATTTTCCGATGAGTAGCACTATGACCCATTTTCCAGTAATTGTCATTTGTCCAGTATTTGAATTGGCTGGATTTCAAGCACACATTCCTTGCCAAATCAGGTCACTGACAGCTGCAACCACAAATCTCTCTCGTTCATAATTTTCCTCCTCTGCTACAGAGCATTAATGTGAATGTACACTGGTATTGTTTTATTGGGAAATACGTTTATGCTGGTCTGTCCCCAATTGGTGAATAAATGGGGTGGCTGAAAAGAGCAAATGGCTCTTTGTTGCGGTGCAGGCTCAGTGGTGGCAAAAATCGCCTGGCCTGGCCAGGACAGAAACAAACGGAGGGCCGCTAATTGGGCCGAGGTTCACTGGCAACAATGAAGGGGCTAGAAAATTCCAGCCGCCGCGCGACAGGGCCCGCTTTGTTGTTGTGTTTGTTCTCGGCCACGTTGTTCACTGTTATCTTTTCTGTGGCCTCTCCACTCCCCTCCCGCCTCAGAGGGCATGAAAGCCCCTCCCACAGTCGCTGGCCCAGAGAGCTGAGCCGTGCTCCCGGGCCGTCACTCTGACAGCGGCCAGCATTCGAGAGCCTCCAGCCCCCGGGAGCGTCCCGGCGGGCATCCCCGCACCGGCGTTCCTCAGCCGCACCCCGCACACCCCGACTTCCAACCCCAGCGCCCCTGAAGGAGAGGAGAGAGAGATGATGGGGCAGGCCCCCCAGGACGCGCAGGAGGGCCTGGGAGCCGAAGAGCTGGAGTGCAAGATCTGCTACTACCGCTACAACCTCGGTGGCCGTCGGCCCAAGGTGCTGTACTGCGGCCATCGCCTATGTGCCAAGTGCCTGGCCAAGATCCTGGACCTGGGCGAGTCTCCGCCACGTGCCGTAGTGTGCCCCTTCTGCCGCTGCACCACCAGCCTGCCCGAGGAGGAGGAGGAGGCGGCGGCGGACGCAGGCGGCCTACCCGACGACCGTGGCCTGGTGGCGGCCCTGGCCCTCCGGCTGCAGAACCGGAGGAACCTGCTAGAGGGCTCCACTGAGCTCCTGCTCAGCCCTCGGTGCCTCAACGCTCTTGTTGGGCCTCCCTCTTCCTCCGCGTCTCCTTCCTCACGTGGATCCCCCAGCTGCCTGGTCATCGCCATCGTGGAGCCCGGCCAGGAGTCACCAGCTGTGTCCTCGCAAGCCCACCCGGCCGGTCGGACCCACCGCTCCCCTAGTCTGGACTCGATGGCATCCATTGCCCGCCGCTGGACTGTGTGGAACTGCGCCTCCCTGCTATGTCAGGCGTCTGCCCGGGCCCTGATCTGGCTCCTGGGGCTGCTCTATTTCAGCTCCTTGCCGTTGGGGGTCTACTTGCTCATCATGCAGAAGACCACGCTGGGCGTGCTCCTGGTCAGCCTCGTACCATCCAGCCTGGTGCTCATCATGGTCTATGGCCTCAGCCAGTGCCTCTGTCGCGAACTCCTGAACTGCTTGTCCACATAGTACCCTGAGGGACAGCCAAATGTGTACGTTCACTAATCCTGGAGTGGCCTGACTTAATACTTACAACAGATCCGAAAGATTGCCACAATGGATCCTGAAAGATTCCCCAAATGGATTGATTTTAAAAAAACAAATCATGGAATACAGTTAAAGCTGATATCAGGCCATATCACGGTTTTCAAATTCATAATCTGATCAAAACAGAAAAGAATAGATTCTATGGATTCTTTCTCTTTTTTATTATTAAGAATGTTTGGTGATTGACTGTAAAAACCATTATGGATACTTAAAAACCTTGATAGCAACTCATGTATATTCTGTATTCAATAGTTGTTATAGTTTGATTTGTATATACAATTATATATCATTTTAAAAACCTTTTAAATTCACCGAAATAGCACTACGACCTCATCTCTAACCTCATCTCTAAGACCTTAGCAGGAGCTCATAAAACAAAGCATGAACCAAACTCAATGCATTGTACATTTTTATAAAAGAGAGGAGAGGTTTGGTATGAATGGAACACAAATCCACAGAAACTAAGTGAAGAACAATGTCTCTCATTTCCAGAATAAGATGTTGTAACTGTTGACAAATATCCTCAGAAGGGAGGACTACAGCATGAAGTAGGGGCATTGTTACAAGAAAACAATGCTTGAACCAAACTGCCATTGTAGCCCGATTTATCTAATCCCAAGGATATGCAAGAATTGAGAATTAGCCTTGAATACTACAAAAATGGGCAGCAAATAATAGAGCAGGACAGTGCGTTATAACCTGCACACACTCTACATTAGTTGCATGTTGAACTGAAGTGCTAATAAGATTATGAAACTGAAATATAAAGAATGAGGCTTAAGGGGTGTTGAGATGATTCAATACAGAACAACATAGATCAAACCTGGAACATACCGTTTAACCAAAACCATCTGACCAGCTCTGAGATGTCTCAGTGTGGCGTATTCTGAGAGGAAGAGGCTAAAGCAAAATTTGGAAATTGTAGAAACTCACGATTACAATTAACTTGATATGGGTGTATTTTTTCTTTCTCTTTTGTTTTTCATTGAAAGAAAATCACTTGAATATTGTAAGAAAATATGCAGTGATAAAACCTTTTAAACCATTGTGTTTTTACAGCTGTAAATATGTTCCATTTCATGCTATATCACTCACTCCTTTTGTAAACGATATTCAGCACGTTCTTCATATAAAGGAATCACTGTAAGCACGGTGGTCCCTATGTATGAGGGCACTCAAGACACTTGATTGTACTAAAGAATGTATTGGATAACAGCAATGCTTAAGAACACTTAAGAATTAAACTCAAGATTCAAGTTCAGAAAGCAAGCGCCTGTTTGTGTTCTGCGCATGACTGCTGAGACATTGTGGGAAAATTTGTGGCTGCAACAACATGTTCCTACACAGGACAGAAAGCTAGCTTGTTCCGTCCTGTCGAGTTTATGACCTTGAAATAGGCAGATAATTGCAAGTGAGGCTGTACCAGCAGTTGTAATGAAGGACAAAAATGACTGCCCCATCTATCTTAAAAATTGTAGATTTTGCAATACACATTAAGCAAATTTGTTCTTCATCACAAAATGTGTAATATGCAAGAAAGACATCACATGCAAACCATAAAACAAAGTTGATTTGAAAACACTCTCATTCTATATGTTGCAATATACAATACACAGTACATACAGTACAACATTACTAGGATGTGAGCAGCTAGGAGTCCCTGGTGTGTGTAGTGTATCCAGTACAAGGGGTAATATGTTCTGTGCTGTGTAAGCAAATATTCTCTATCACAGTAAACATTTTTCAAATCATTTTTATTTTCGAAATTTGATCAGAACAGGACTCTCTTAAAAGAAGACCACATGATGAAGAAAACAAAGGGTACAACATGATTACTTTTTATCTATGAGGAAAGAGAGTTTTTTTTATCAGATCGCGTATAATACCTCCCAGACCAGTACACATAATGTATTGTTTTGGGGTCATCTGATGGATACAATTTCCATTACTCTCAGCAGGCCGCATTGAACTTGAGTTTTAGTAACAATCAGAAAAATCTCTCCACTGCCCCCTGCTGCATTGGAGGATACTCTCAATGAATTTCACCCGTGCAGTGTAAAGTTCTTTGATGTTTTGACCGTCTCATCTCCTGCAGGCATGTTCACATCTCTGTAAGATTGTTAAAAATACTGCCAGTGTTTTTTTGACCCAAATTATAGGGCACGCACAACTGTTATCTGAAAAATTGAAGGGTGAAAAGTTTTTCAACCTTGAATTATCATTCACTAAGTATTTCTAATAGAAACCTGAAATTTATTTTAATATGTTCAGAAAGTCAATGGGCATCATTCAGGAAACATGTGTATGATAACATTTGATAGACTGTAGACTGTGTTTCCAAGAACATTTCATATTTTTTTTTTTTTCTTGTCCAATTTCTTCATGGCTGTTTCCTTATGCTAATCACATGAATAGAATTGCACATAAGATTTACAAACAGTCAGCATTCATTATGTCATATGCCTGAGATATGCATAAAAACACAATTCTGCAAATGTATCATGAATCCCATATTATTTTTTGTTTTTTTTGTTTGTTTGTTTGTTTGTTTGTTTTTGCAGGAACATTTTAAAAAAATGTTTTTTTGTTTTGTTTTGTTTTGTTTTGTTTTACTCCAGGGAAAGTAATTAATTTAGACATATGAAGAGCTATAATATATGTTTAAAACATATATTCCAAAGCTGGTTGATAAACAGTGGAAAAACATCTAACCAGGTATTGTCTATAGGATTCATTTTCTCACAGGCTGCATAGGTTTCTCTTAAAACAAGAACAGTGAATAAGCCCTCCGCTGTTATGCAGAGTTACTGTGTTATATGGCTTTTCCTAAAGGATTTCATAACTACAATAAAAATCAATTTTTGCAATGTTACCTTTGAAAGCCCTTCCCAGCCTGCTTTGTGTGCAAATATTTGGGTCAGACCAGTGGCATCCGTGTCTAAATCAGTTTCATTTTCCCTCACTGAAAATTTGCTCTGTGTTCAGTAGGATATGCAGCAGGGAACACCGATTATGGGCTCAGCATATTCATACTGGGAAAGTAGAGTACGGTTAGGGCAGTCCATAATTACACTGCTCCAGCCAAAACAGCTGCTTTCAGGACTGCTGATGTTTGAATTGTATTTTACTAAATAGAGATGGGGTCTGCAATACTGTGAGGGTGATGTAGTATAAAGAAAGCCACTGAGGTTTTAAAAAGCCTATAATTGCACCTGTATTTATCTGACAGAAGAGTCGGTGCTGTGCCTAACTGTGCCCCCTGCTGGTCAAACCTTATACTAACAGATGATTTGGAACCGGAACTTCAAACTGAAAATGGAGGAATCCATATCAAACTGAGCTGTTTTGTGCTTTACAGTGGATGGGACCAAACATAGCAAAACAAACAGAGCTCCACTAAATGCCACATTTAGCACAGAAGTGCTGAGTGAATTAAAAGTCTGATGCTGGCTACAGGAGCTTATTCCCATTAATATAAAATCATTTTTGAAAAAAAAAAAACATATTTTTCATATTCAGTTTAAATGCAATCACTAACACCTAATTGGCAAGAATTCCAAGCCAGGTGATATTTCAGTCATCCCCTATTCAGTTTTGACCTGTGTCAGAAAGTGTTTGTACCATGCCCCAGATTTCACTTACCAGTTGAATATTGTGATGCAGGCCAGTGAGGATAATGGTTGGAGAAAACTACCGTAGTTCATCAAGGAACTCCTGACAAATCATGTCCCTGTCCCCTGCTGGGTCTTCAGTCAGGTTCTACAGTCAACCAGATGATTTTCCTGGATGAATTTAATGGTTCAAGCACCCTAGGTGCTCTTTAAGCAGGCTGCAGTAATGTAATGGTGAGAAGTGCATGTAATGCACACTATGAACCCATAATCCAAAACTATGTGATCTTGCTAACCTTGGGCCACTTCTACACTACTTCTCCGATTTCATTTGTATGCCCAAGCCAAGGGAAAATGTTGACTGAATCCAAGCTCAAGTAACACTTGAATTGCTTGAATTCCTTTTTAGTGATTTTGTTCCAGTGAGTTGCAGCTCGTGACAAAGAGCTTTGTGGGGAAATTGAGACTCAATTTTCCATGAGAATTGCCCTCCAACTATCTCATCACCCACAGAAAAAATAGTTGGAACTCGTCCATGTGCGTTTTGTTTGGATGCTACTCAATCATCATGTGCAATTCTGAATTCCGCTCCAATAAGCACATAGCTTCTGTTTTAATCATTAGAAATTGCTTTGCATTTAATGTAATAAGCTTGCATAATCTTTTCCTTTGTGCTAAAAATCACTTAGAACAGTAACAGCTTTTGTGACTTCGCTTGTGGGATCTGGGAGTTCCTGAATGGTTTTTGTCCATTGGGCTAGTTTTGGCAGCCAAGCGGGCCAAGAGGGACAATATTCACTCATTTACACACTCTTTATATACACACTCTCTCACATGCACACATACATACACATACATGTATTCTCACACACACATGCACACACAGATTATCTGTGTGTGCATGCTCGTAGTACTATGGAAGAGAGCATGTGCAAGAGCAGCAGATTATCAGATTATACTGAGAGGGTTGTCCTTCATCAATGCACAGGGCATGACCGGAGGAATGATCTGGCCTGTGCAGGAAGGGGCACTGTGGACTGCCACACACCTCTACACCCATTCACAGTTTCGGCTTTCAGAAAACAGTGGACGTACCTGGGCTGGCATGCCCTGCCATGGAACCCTGCCCCCTCAAACTCTGGACCCAGAAATGAATGCCCAGTTTCTGGTGTGCACCCTGAAGCCATCCTCTGGTGTGACTCCAACATAAAAGGAACTCCCATGCTCCTCTCCATCAACAAGGTGGGTGCCGATGACAATGCCGGCTCACCACAGTCTCTGGATGATGGGAAAACTCTGGTGGATTCATTGATGAAGGTAAGACTGATGGTTGTGCTTAAAAGATGTGTTTTACTCTTGAGGTAAAGGTCTCAAGTGTTTAATTTAAAAAAAAATTTGCAATCTATGTGGCAAGCATGGAATGATCAATTTGGTAAGTTTTCCTCTTTATTTTCCTCTTATTGCTAAATGGAGCAAATGTCCAAAACTTATGGAGGATTAGTCAATTTGTCCATTGGATACCTACATGTTTTTCTTACAACATAATTGGTCAGTTCAAAATAATCTTTCTCACACTATTCAAAATATCAAATCACAGACGTTCACAGAAGTGCCTCTTTAATTCTGAATTAGGACCATGGGCACCTTATACAAGCAACTTGGCTTGGTAAGCATTGATACTTCCAAAGTGTTTGAACAATTCTTACATTTATTCAAAAAATTATATGGTAGAAGTTCTGTCAGTACAGGCCAAGTATTCCCCCACAGAAGATCAACTAATGTTTCTAAAAAGCATGGCAGATTTGAATGACTAATTCATTTAAAGATGTGCACACCGATGCTGGAGGGCTGCCTGAGAATCCACAGAGCATGAATGGCTTAATGTATTTTTTTTATAGCAGGACAAATCTTAGCCTACTTGTATGGTACTCTAGGACAGATTTCCATATGTCTCTCAACGGACACTCAGAAAGCAATGCAATACAACACAATATCATTTACATCAGTCCCTTCATTGTTTTCAGAAAGGGATAGAATATGCTTTGAACGGCAGTCATATTGATTACATTTACATAACCCCTTCTGTACAATG
The DNA here is from genome assembly GCF_013347855.1 of Anguilla anguilla. NCBI lineage: Eukaryota > Metazoa > Chordata > Actinopteri > Anguilliformes > Anguillidae > Anguilla > Anguilla anguilla. Next base: position 18,917,059 of record NC_049208.1, on the reverse strand, counting down.
TTCCTGGAAGCCAGATTTATCTGTGTTTCTAAACTACATACTTACAATATACCATGTTCAAAGTCAACAAAATATACAGTGAAATTTGTTTTGAAGAAGCTGTTGTCCTTGTGGGATAGTGAATTCGAATTCATCATCAAATCTAAATTATCATCTCTTTTTAAATAACTTAATCCTGCTTTAGGACTTTGCATTAAAATTCTCTGTATGTAGTTTAAGAATAGATAAGTGTTCATAATCTCTGTTGTACCAGAGCTATTCTTAGATACGATTCAAGGATTTTAATTATTGAAGCCTCTGTCAATATGGACATAATATTCCCTCAAGACTTGAAGAAGTGCATTATGTGCAGTTTTGTGATAGTGTGGGAGTTTCACTGTAATATATGTACAGCAAGCAGTAAGCACTATAATTTTTTGGCAAAGGACTTTTCTTTTTTTTAAATTTGGCTCTGTTCTCCACAATTTTAGATTTGTAATCAAACAATTCTCAAGGTTCTTTGTGATTTCTGAACTTACTAGGGCTCTCTTTCTTAATGTTTCAGCCAGTTGATTTTTATCATCCTATGGTTTGGCCTATGTCTCTGACAGTTTTTTTTGTTTGTTGTGTTTTTCTTATTTCTCAGCCTCATAATGGCTTCCTTCACTTTCACTGGCACAACTCTGGTCCTCATGTTGACGAATGCCAATAACAGACTCCAAAGGCAATCAAAAAGCTAGAAACTAAACCAGATAATGAAAGCTCTCATACTTGCACCAAGGAAGCACAATCTTAATCTAGATGGAATCTAGACATCTAGAAGGGTGCAAATCTAGGTTGAGAGATGTTTTGACATAAAGGGACTAGGTTAGCTCAAGTTTTACCAGATATAGCCTGGCTATGTCCTAGTTGGCCAGAAAACATTTCTTAAAACTTGACTTTTCCACCAAATGTAGGCTGGTTTTCACCAAAAGTCTAGACCATCTATTGTAAAGCACAATAATAAAAAATGTTTCCAAATATCAGAGATGGTAATACCTGCATTCCCTTGTGGTCCAGGTGGTGGCGTGCTACCGGCAGCTGTCCTCCTGCGTGGGAGGCTGCACGGACAGCGTGGACCTGCGCCACCAGCTACGGCGGACGCGGGAGCGGGCCCAGGAGCTGGCCACAGCTAACCGCCAGTGCCTGACGACCCGTCTGCGGGACAAACGCCTGCCCGAGGAAGAGCGGCGAGAAGCCGAGCTCCTATGGGTGGCCTTCTCCTCCTGCCTGGAGCTCCTCCATGCTGACATGTGCAAGGTCTTCAACATTGGGCAGAGCTTCTCCCTATCGGACAGGGTCAAAACCTTTGTGCAGACTGGGATTCAAGGTACTGCAGGACCAGGGGGCTCCGTGGAATATCAGCAGAGTAGTACCCCGAACACTAAGGAACAAAACATAAAAACACAGATAAACACCAATTTTGAAAGAAAGCACTTTCATCTGATTCATCTGTAAATTAACTGACCGTGTGGGAAGATTTAGCAGTGTAGATTATTCACCACATTGCTGTGTGGCCTTGTATTGAATCAGCATAATCTAAGCAAGTTCATTTTTCCCACGGTGCGCAGGACTGCTTGCCACCGTGGGCTATGCAAGGCAAATTGTGGTCACTCACTCACAGATGACCTTTGAGGGACGTTTTGTAGAACGCATGCGCAGGTCGTGCGGTGGTGCTTCGTTTAGTAAGACGCATGCGCAGGTGCATCTCCCAAATCATCACTTCAAACGGCACAACATTTTTAAGCACAGCTTTATCGCCTAACGTTACTTTAGCTAACCCTAACATGTTCGCCTACTTTAGTTAAGCTAGTTAGCGTGTACCACCGATACAGATGTATGGATGCACAGAGGACAACAAATAAGGTTACAGAGGTGAGGACATGCCATAGCTAGCTAGCTATATAGTTAGCCAAGTTTTACTCATGACAGTTTGTACAGGTGCGCCGTGGGTCTGGATGGTTTCGTGCTTGTTTATATTTCTCTTTACTGTATTTAATGATTTGTTAATGTTGTTGTTTGTGACAACTACAGGAGTGGGAGGTATATTATAATGCAAGAATACTCAGTAACCAAGAACAAGTCTTTCAAGCAGTCCATCAGCATCCCAACAATAATATTTGCCTATTGAATGCCATCCAGCATCTAACTTTTTTTAGGTGAAACCTCTGAGATGACTGCTCGGGCCCTCAGCCTGAGAGACCTGAACCACAACGAGGCCCCGTCTAGCGTGGAGCGGCTGGAGCAGGGTGATCTGGAGGCGGAGATCGCTCAGGTTGACCAGATGATTGAGGACATGGAGCAGAAGGTGAACGTCCTCCGCTGGACGGTGGAGGCCAGCGGGCCGCAGTATGCCGACCCTCTCAGCGCTGACAGCGCCTCCTTGGCCTTGCTGTCCGGTGACGAAGAGGACCCGGGCCGCTGTTGCGACCGCAGCCAAGTGTTCGCGGTGTCCCTGCTGTGCGGTACAGCCGTCGCAGCCGCCCTTATGTCTGTGCTGTCCGTGTGCGCTGTTTACATGATGTGAGAACCCTCCGCACTTGGAGGCCTCTGATCTGAATGTCATTTCGGGGGCTACTGTGCCAGCCTATGATTTAAACTGGCAGCTTTACGTACATTTATTTACCTCAGCTGTGGCTCTATGTACATTTTGAAAGGGACAAAAATTTATCAGTTTTGATGTTAGAAAGCTGTTCTTATTGTGAGGTCATATGATAAAATATAATTGATTCATTTCTCTCACATATTTTTGCAGCCTGTATGTAGATTAATGTCAACAGAAGCCATCCAGATTAGGAAATAACATTTGATAAAAGCACTCCAGTTGGCATCAACTGCATCTAATAAGGAATGTAGATGCAAACAATAGGGTCATGTTTTAAAGTGCATACTTGGATGCAATCTTTTTAACCTTTATTTATACAGAGAAATTACATTGAGACACTGTGGATCTCTTTTTTAATGGAACCATGATTAAGAATCTTGATCAAGACCCTGGTTACCTACAATACAGCGCATATAAATACAGAAGATTATGGCTGAAGTAAAACATAAGTATGAATCAATATTCTTCTATGTGTTCTGAAAAGTTTAGGAGGAAACTCATACATTAGCATACACTGACGAACATGTAATTGTCATTCCCAGGAGTCTTTGGTACTTGATGCTACTTGGAACCAGTGTTGCCAGATTGTGCGGATTCCCGTCCAATTGGGTTACGTTTTTATGTCATTGTGCGGGGAAATTTTTTGGGTGGGTTCACCGTTTTCAAATCTGGCAACACTGTTTGGAAGGGAGGCTTTATTTGGAATACATCAGAAAGTTTGATCAGTTTTCATTAATATATAGGTACTGCGCAAATATTATGTTAGCATAGCAGTGTTCCAAAAGTAAAGGATTCTGATAGTTCCATAATGCTGTGTGGTACATTCTCTCAGCATGGTTTATATCCTAAGGAGGTGAGGTCAATGTAATTAATTAATGGTACTGAGAGATTATCTTCATTCCATGTTAAAGGATTTCCTTCCAATAGTGTCAGCCCTTTCAAGGTGACAATGCCACCATCTAGGGAACACAAGTAACTGCCCAGTGGGTGACCGGTAGCCAGTGAAGTGACCTCAGCAGGGGAGTGACATATGAGAACTTAGATTCCTATTCTATTTAGTTATCTAGACTCATGGTACCAATTATTTAAGAATTCAGCTGACTCTTAGCAAAACTACTGAACAGAATCACAAACGCATACATTGTGAAGTTTCAGTGGTGCCAAGAACTAATCTAAACAAAGTTCTGGTTTTGTCTCCCTCTGGTGGGGGTTAGGGTTAGGGTTAGGGTAAAATATGGCTAACATCAATTTAATCTCTGTGGTTCTTCACCTGCACCTGAACAGTCAGAAGTAGAAGTAGTATTTTCTATTGAGTAAGTCTGGCTTGTCTACCCAATGGGAACCTTTCTAAAGTTTTAGAACAACAAAATTATTACAATATTGATCATTATCATTAATCATATTTATTTTCATTTGTGGAGTAACTAATTTCAAACTACAGTTGGTATAGTAATCAGATCATACACAGACACACATAAATGCAATTTCTTAAGAGGATAAAATTGAACTAATGTAAGAAAAACTTTATCTTAAAAAGTATTATTGAGAGAGAGGAAGAAAAAAATGCAAATACACACACCCAGAGACGGGTGACAACTCAAAGGAAAAACCACAATAAAGTGACTTGGTAAGGTGTTGGGCCACCACAAGCTACCAGAACAGCTTCAGTGTGCCTTGGCATAGATTCTACACATTTTTGGGACTCTTTTGGAAGGAGGAAACACCATTCTTCCAAAAGATATTCCCTCATTTGGTGTTTTGATGATGGTGGTGGAGAGCGCTGTCTAACACGTTGGTCCAAAATATCCCATAGGTGTTCAACTGGATTGAGATCTGGTGACACTGAAGGCCATAGCATATGATTCACATTATTTTCATACTCATCAAACCATTCAGTGACCCCTCGTGCCTGGTGAATGGGGACACTGTCATCCTGGAAGAGACCACACCCATCAGGACAAAATGTTTCATCATAGGATAAAGGTGATCACTCAGAATAACTTCATATTGATGGACCCAAACCATGTCAGGAAAATTCCCCCCACAGCATAACAGAACCATTCAATAATGAACCCTCTTTCAAAGTCACTTATATCTGTTCCTCTTACCATCTTGATCTAAAATCAAGGTCAACTGGGCCTGCTCAGCATTTTTATTAATGCCAAAGAGCATGATAGGATGTCAGTTGCTTAATTGTATCATGCATTACATCTGTATGGAGTCATCTGCATTTGTTATGTTTCTCCACTCATTTATTTTGGTTTTTGCTTTTTATTAGTCACCTGTCTGTATAATATCTGAGGAAATTTAATTTTTTTTTTCTCTATATGATTCCAGCTCACTGTTAGAAGCTTTTCAGAATCAGGTACTCTAAGTATGTTATCATCTAGAATATGTGCATTGATTTCCGTGCATGCTCATTATTGCAATGCACAGTACAATTCCCCCAACCCTACACACAGAGTATCATGAGCAGTGAAGGACAGGGCTTTGTAAAGCAGTTGGTCAGCTACATGGTAGATGCCTTGGAAGGAACAGGTACTGAATTATCTCAGCCACTGAAAATTCCTTTTTGATGACTCACCAATCACAAGAGGGCTGTGGGTTTTCCTGCAAGGCAGGACGAGTGGATCTGTCCAGACTTAACCCCAACTCTGACAGCCTGTTTGCATTCTGGACACACACACACACATGCACACACACACACACACACACACACACACAGACACACACACACACACACACTAATCTCATTCAGAGTTAAGGTGATCACAGAGGGCAAGGACAGACTCATTATGTTGAAATTAATCAGGCGAGGATTAATAGATCACATTTTCACACTCGCAACACCCATTAAGATGCCCATTAAAATCCTGTTAAAATAGATCCTAAACGCGGACACTGTCCATAACACAGGTTTTCTCAGAAATGCGCAAGAAATATCTGAGGTACTGTGCAACGTTTGTGAGAAGAACACCCTTGCCTTTGTGATAAGGGCTTTCAATTCTACCCAGGACAGGACATCCACTGCTGGATTGCTCTGTTTGTTAAAACAGACTCGCCTAAAGAGTCAAACCACTCGTTCCTTGAGTCAAACGGACCACCTCTGATTTGTGATCTCTCCTGTTGCCATCTGAAAGTATTACTCATAACCGGCAGTTTTCCTAAGAAAATGCCAGTGCAGTGGTACTGAGAAATTCTGCATAGGTACTGAAATAGGCCTACTGTATACATGTGTTAAATCTAGGGAGATTATTTTTAATGGCACCATACACAATACATATAAATTATGAGCTCCTTGTGCAATGGTTTAAGTCTCATACATTTTTCACTAGAGAAGTGAGTTTCATTTTTATTGTTTGATCACCAAGGTATATACTTGTTTTATTTGTTGAGCATAATGGCTCGCCTGTTTTATATTTGTAATAGATACAATTGATTTCCATTTTAAAGACTACTCACTTCCTGCACTTGTAAAATGCATCTAGTTGGCGCTCTCGCACTCTCTCTCTTGCTCTCTGGGTTTTTTTTGGGGGGGTGTTGCATTTACTTCAGAGTATTGATGCTGTCCTCTGTCTGTAAATTTCTATTGTTTTGATTGTGTGAATATCTAAAATACAGAGTCAAAGGTCAAAGGTCTCTCTCGCTCTCTCTCGCTCTCTCTCTCTCTCTCTCTCTCAAAGAGGAAGAGAAGAATCATGCAGTTCAGGCATTGATTGGTTGTGTCTGTGCACGGATTCAGCCTAGAAGAAGTGTGTTTTTAGTTTGACTGGAGCCTCTCCTCTCCAATCAGATTTGTGGATCATGCACTGACAACAAACAAAAGATCTAGCTAGCGCTAGCTAGCAATCTGCCCATGTCTGCTTTTAATCGTATCTTACTGATAATTTTTAAAAGACCTTCTGTTTACAATATTAATTGACTTGTTAGATAACTTCATTTCATTTGTTACCGTCCTAGCTGCTATTGTAACGTTATTATTTCATTGTATATTTTAATATATAAAACAGTTCGATCGCCATGTCCGGGCAGTCCTCGGGCTGTGGGTTTCTAATGTCGGTTGTTGTTCATGGGGATTTGGCTCTCAACGAGCAGGAAAAAGAGCTCAACCAACGACTCAGGCGTCTTTATCCAGCAGTAAATGAACAAGAAACCCCGCTCCCCCGATCTTGGAGCCCCAAGGACAAGTTCAGTTACATCGGTCTCTCCCAGAACAATCTTCGGGTGCATTATAAAGGTACGATTAGGGAATATGACATTTGTCCCTTCCCTGCTACTTATAAACACAAGCCTAGTAGCAGAAACATCGAGGATGACATTAGCTCGCTAATCACTCATTTCTAGCAGTGAAGTTACAGCATAGTTTAAAAATCAACAAGAAATGGAGTGTGGCCTCATAAGTAGACTAACGTTAGCTAGTTAATCGAACTGTGGCATCTAACGTTGTGGCAACGTTACAGTTTCGAACAAGAGCAATAACTCAACTCTTGTCAATAGTTATTTTTCAGCAATGCTTTCTGACTGGTTTGCGTGGGATAGACTAGATACATTGTCTCATGAATTTAAGTAGCGAGCTAACAGGTTAACATTACATGGCACCTGGCCCATCCTGGCTAGTTTGCTACGCTTAGGAGTACAAAATGTTCTAGCTAGCTATTCAGAGCTGGCTAGCAGAATGGCTAAATTTCCGTTCATTTATTTATAACTTATTTATTATACGACTAACGTCGTAGTTTCCCATAATTCTTAAATCAACCACATTGAAGTATTTACTCGTAGCCAGTTTGTTAGGAAAATACATTGTGTTGCTACCCCGTGTCTGTACTACATATTATAGCTAAGTTAGCTAGTGAACAGTAGCTAGCGAGAGGCAGTGTGCTGCCCAATCCATTTTTTTCAGGATTACAGGTTACATAAACGTACAGCAGGCAACATGACAACTACGAAAACATCTGTTAGACAATGGATTCGAGCTTACAGCTAGTTAAAAGCAGTCAGCAAAGTCCTTTGTTTTTGGCTGAAGTTAAATTTACTAACATTTACTAATTTGTTACATTCGCTACGAATAAAGCTTGTATGACTCTGTCAACATCATTAACATTACATTAGCAGGTTCGCTATCCACAAAAATAGACAATAGAGCTAGATAGCAGCAATTATGATTGACGAGCTACCAATGCCTCGGCAGATCCACACTCAATATTTGCATGGACGCATTCGATGAACTGGAGCTGCGGTTTTTTTTGTTTTTGTTTTTTTTAGCATGTCTTCATCTATTTTAGTTTCTGTAAGCAGAGAAACAAAATTTGGCGTTGGATCTAAGTGGATAATGAGCAGTGTCGTCGTGGAATGAAACTAGAAATGGTGCTTTATTGAAAGCGCATCAATTGCTATGTCAGAATAACAAAATAAACAGAGGGCAAGTTGAATGTGACTTGAAGATTTGCTCAAAATACCTTGAATAATCAATGGACAATGTAATGCTAACTAGCGGTAATTCATTTGGAATCGATCGTAGGCTACTAAACTGTAGGTAATAGTCTTAACAAAGAACCACTGCTATTACCACTGACTGTGTGGTGAGATCAGTGCTCTAGTGCAGCAATACAAGCTAGGCCTTAAAATAACAGGAAGGAGGGTGATTTTAGTCGTATAATATAGGCCTGTGAAAATGTTACAGCGCTGAGATATCCCATGCGTATTTAGAACAAATTATTTTAGAAAGCTAAATATTATATGTAATGAATTGAATTACGTGTACTGCTTTTTCACAACCGTTTTGAGCCTTACCAAATATTTCAAAGGTTGTCCATACTTTGTCTTTTTTCATGTGATATGCTTCAGCAGTTCTAGTCAGACTGGTTTTGCAAGTGGTGCTCTTCATTGATACTACATATGCTTACATACATGTCCTTATTTTCAAGTTTGTTGAATTTAGATTATTGACAAGTGGGCTTACATCTAAAACATATAAAAGCTGATATACAAAACTTAAGATTTAGCATAGCTAATTGTTTGTGTTGAGGTGAAATAAGACAATTTCAGAAGAATGATGATGTATCATTCAATTGAGATAAAATTACTTTCAGTCAAATTTTCTTTCTCCCCTCCCCCACACGCAAGTACATAAGAGTGATGTGTGTGTGGAGTACTTTGGGTGGGGAGGGAGTGGTGGTTGTTTTGCTGGTGTGTTGTGGAGTGTGTGGAATGAGTGCGCTGTCCTGCCATGGCCTCTCGGTGTACATAATCAACATATCCCAGAATGCCCTGCACTTGTAGCCCAGAATGGCCCCTTTTGAATACACTCTTGTCAGGTGGCTAGTTGGCTGGTCATCTTCTACAAGGATTTGTTTTATTCTTGCAATTTGCTTTATTTTGCGTGTGCGTGTGTTTGTGTGTGTTTTCAGTAAAGACTTTTTGAATATTGGAATCTCCTCAAACTCACATTTTCCTAACAAGGACTGGTAGGAATGAGGCATGTTTCTTTGGTTTTGATTGCTTTAATGCATTTTGACCTTTCTCCTCACAAGTTTTGATTTTCAATTGGACTGGGGTTCATAGTGTTGCGCTGTTGCTAACCTGGTTGACAACCAAGCTTTTTTCGTGATCTCATGCTGCTTTCTGGGTCACTGGATTTTTATGCACAGATTTTATCCTCGAGAATATGAGTCCCTTGTTTTATAGTTGGAAACCCAGGGGCATTGGGTTTCCAATTATATATAGATATTATTATAGAATTATATTCCATATCGTTCTCTTGAGCCTGAAAGAAGAATAATGCAGAGGTCATTCCCAACCCTCTCTGCCATTTGCTTGTAATTTTTCAGTTCAAGAGGCCCATTCCACCCCTCATTGACTCATACCAGTGACAGGTGCGAAGAAGCCTCTTTTTTCTTGAGAAACATATGTTCATAACACGAATTGGATTCACTGGCTCACTTATTTTTGTTATCAGGGTACTCAGAACTGCTGACCTGCGATTTATAACTCCCTGGGCAAAGAACAAGGTCAAACCACCTATGGGAATACTTCAGTCTTCACAGGCTGTGCTTCTGGTCTAAATAGCATGTGTTCAGTGCTGCTGTGGTTAAGGGACAGGTATGGTGCTATGGGACAAACATGTTAGGTCCAGGGAGCCTGGAACATTGACATGTCTATACTTGTCCAACTTGAACAACCATCAGAATGGCATGGCTTACATCATAAGGCATCTACAAAATAGCCTAAGGGCATAGATGGTGTAATATAATATTTTTGTCTGCCATAATGCATATAGTTCTCAAGAGGTCGCCTAGGGTCATCCACTGAGCATACTCCGTCAAAGGAAAATGTTTGTATGCATATGCTAATTGGCAGACATTGTCGTGAGGTCAATTATTTATTGCATTGCTGATTGTCCTTGAGGTTTTACTTGCCAATGCCTTCATTTTCCATTTGCTGTGTATACTGAATGTCTACTTAGCTTATTGTGTCATGTGTGTTACAAAATATGCCTTTTATAATAGGGGGTATTTATAGCTAACGTTTCAAAAGGAAAGAATAATGCTGTTGGTGGTGTCTATGGCCCCTGTAGGATGTGCATAGAGATTTTCCTCTTATCATGTGAGACACGGAGGTAGCCCCATCTTTCAAGGTCTGCTCAGCAGAGAAAGCCAGCCATAGAGCATCATACATTTATACCAGGGAAATGCACTTCAGAAAGTAGTTCCAAGCAAAATAAGATTAAGCTAATTTTTTGAAGAATAACTGTGCACTGTCTGCTTTAGAATAACTTGAAGTGTGTTTTCTTGCATTGCACCAAGGGCCCACTTTCTGGTTCTTTATTTCAATACTGGGCCCAAATTGTTTTAATGGTTTTCACTATAAAGTGACCAATTTGATTATTGTTATTATTATTATTATTGTTGTTGTTGTTGTTCGCCAGCCTGAAATTGTGTTGGGGTCAGGGTGGTGAATAATAGGCTGTGGCAGGGCTCCCCTCAATGTTGTGAGAAGCTCATATAAACTATCTTTCTTAGCTAGCAGTTTTAGGTAACTGGGTTACATCACGATTCAATCGATACACTAAGGGAACTAAATTTTCATATCTACACCTAATCCCCTCCTTTTCTCCCAGGTCACGGAAAGACTCCAAAAGATGCAGCCTCTGTACGAGCAACGCACCCCATCCCAGCTGCCTGCGGGGTCTATTACTTTGAAGTCAAAATCGTCAGCAAAGGACGAGATGGGTAAGGGGACCCATCCATGCAATATGAAGCACTGTCAGAGCTTGCTTATGGCTTCCTGCAGATTGAAAAATGAAAGTTAACTGAATGAGCAGCATAAACCAATTTATTTAATTTTATAGAATACGTAGCTGTGTAGAATGGAGTGCAGTGGAGAGCAGGCAGTGAAGTACCATTCAATATACACCATTGAGCCACTTTCAGTTGAAGACTGGGGATTTCAGTTCATAAATATATTCTGTGTGTTTTTAATGCAATGTTTACTAAATTAAAGTAGAAAGATTTTTAAGGTTGTGATGCAAGTTTGTGATCTTTTATGCCAACAAAGTTTTATGATTTTATAAAATTAAAAACTGCTGTGCATTAATTGATGGAAAGAATGGAGTTTGCAATGTTATTTTTAACGGGTATTGGCTTCAAACTCCAGTCCTGCAGGACTGCACTGTCAGGTTTTTGTGGCTTCCTTTCAATTTATTAAGGCCTTGAAAACAAGGTTTGTGAACTCTTGTCCCATTACTTACTTAATCACTTAACTGCTGAATTTAAAAACCAGCTGATGCTGTGGCTCTCTAGTGACAAAGTTTGAGATCCGGATATGATGCATCTTTATGTATGAGTCAAGAAGTGAGCTAGACAACCAGGTCTGGCTGCTTTGTAGCCCCAAGGACTGCCACACAAATTTATGATTTGTCCACCCCCTGCCTTCATTACTGCAGATCAGACAGATTATAAGTGAAGCCCTGCAGCACGGTGACTCTCCTTAGCCAACTCTCAAGGCAGTTGTCTGTAAAGTGGACCTCAGGAAGAATGGTAGCTGCTACCTTGGTATTCATATACAGTGAGCTCCAATAATGTTTGTGAAAAAAACTTTTTTTTTTTCTTGATTAGCTTTCACACTTTTCTCTTGCCATCAATTCGATACAAGTGAATCTTGATCTCATCTGACCTCACAACATAGTGTTCTGCATCTTGCAGTGTAGCTTCTGTAGTTCTGTTCATGAAGTGTTCTGTGGACAGTAGTCTCTAGCAAATCCATGACATGCCTCTGGGAGACTGCTTCTGCTCTATCAGACAGATGTTTGGGGATTTTAACTTCATTATGGTGATCTTGGTTGGATTCGTTCTTCGTTCATCAACTGTAGAGGTCATCTTTGGCCTACTAGGCCCTTTGTGACTACTGAGCTCACCAGTGCTCTCTCAATGACAAGCAAACAACTCATGTATGGCTTCTGCAAGGGTATTAGTATTTCTGAAGTATCTGATAAATCCTTGAACTGCCTACCAAACTCTTTCTTAGGGTGCATGTGTGGGTGTAATAATGTAAGTCTAATTATAACAAGGCTTCAGCCTTTATTGGACACAAAATGTAATTGGTACATTCATGGCTGATACAGACGGTGGATGATGTTCCACATTGCTCCAGAAGACAGGGAAAATGACACTGAAGGCCTTCGCCAGCAGAAAGTCACAGCTTTGTATGCACGTGGTTGTCCTTTTTCAGGGTTCCCACTCGTCCTGGAAAACCTTGAAAACCTGGAAATTTATCGACTAGTTTTCTAGTCATGGACAACACCTGGAAAATGATTAAATTGACAAAATGTCCTGGAAATATTTGTGAGGTCCTGAAAAATTGTAGGCTAGACTATAAGTCAAGCTATTACACAGTATATTTAGAGCTGAGATTGCATATTTCTCTGTATTTTTTCTGTATTTTTCTCTGCTTTTCTCATTTTTATTAGCTGCTAAGATTACACACGGCAGCACAAAGTTTTGAATGGTTATGGTACTTGCACATTTCCCCCCCACCCCACGGTCCACCACCGGCTTTGGGCTACCATTGTCCTTGTTTCATGTCTGTAAGTCTAAAGCTTGATTTGTACTTCTGTGTCGAATCTATGTAGAGCCTACGCAAGTGGCGTACGCCGTTGTGAGCATTTATACTTGTGCGCTGGTCTGTCTGCGTCGCTCTGCAATACACCGCCAAAACGCGACGCCAAAATGCGTTGGAGGAAGTGCGATGCTACCAAGTGGACCAATCACAGTTGTTGCGGTCTGCGTCGCCGCGACGTGTAGTTACATTTCTGGGGAGGTGCACGTCAGGCTACGGCATAGGCTATGGCGTAGGGAACGCGGCCATGCCGTACCTACGGCGTAGATTCAACGCAGAAGTATAAATCAGGCTTAAGTCATGGAAATTGTCCTTGAAAAGTCCTGGAAAATGATTTCCTAAAATGAGTGGGAACCCTGCTTTTTATTTCTGACAAATTTTTGAGTTTGTTTTTGATGGAAAGCCATCTCACAAAGTGGATCATTTTGATAGTTGCAATAAGTGGTTCTGTTCCAAAACAATGATATTTTTATGAAATTATTCAAATTAACATCTTGCTCTTTCAGATATATGGGAATCGGTCTCTCTGCCCAAGGTGTTAACATGAACCGACTCCCAGGTAAATTTGCATTGGCTTCTGACTGCTGTTTGCATGTACGTGCATGTGTATGTGTGTGTTTGTGTATGTATGAATGGACCTGTTCTTGTATATTCTGTGAATGGCTGTGTGTGCCTGTTGTTTTGTGTATCTGCGCCAGTCTATTGTGTGTGTGTAGTAATGCATATTTGTCCATTTGTGTGCACCTTTATGCATGTATTTGCACATGCTTGTGTGTGAGCACACCTGCCTATGTGTTGTCTCTGGGTGTGTCTATATAGTCATTCTCCCTCAGGACTGATGCAATGCTTGAAGGGTGAAATTGGGGCCAAGGTCATGCATTTACAATATTTCCAGCAGGGGGCACAGGAAGGAGCAGACCTCCTCTCACTTGATGACACACTAGTTGATGGGCAGGCCTTCTCTTGAACAGCAACCTCTGAAATTCCGTTTCTCATTGCTAAACCCCAGTGCAGATCATGGTGTGAGATAACGAATGCATAGCAGCCATGAGTCGTTCTCAGCTGATGCCCCATCTTTGTACATTAAATATCTTTGTGCGCTTGGCTAACAGCCTAAATCCATTAGTCATACTCACAATTGTATTTAGTACTTATTCTGTAAGTATGTTGTAACTGTTTTAGTTGCATAGTGGCATTTCCCTCACACAGGAGTTGGCCATAACACCCTTGGGTCTAGAGCCCTGACCATTGTATCTCACATCTGACCGTTCATGGATCTGACCCCCTACTTGTGGAATTGTGAGATATGAGGCGGCTCTGTATTTGATTAGTAATGCCTGGCCAGCCTTGAATAAAAAGACATGAGTGTTGTTTTCATTTCATGCCTTGATCTTTCAGTTGGTTTCATCAGGTTTCTGATATTGTATCAAATGTTGTCTTCAAAATGCCTTTCAAATGGATTCTAACTGCAGTTGCTCCGGGTTTGGTGCAATGTAGTCGTGAAGATTGAGCTGCTTTTTTATAGTTTCACAATCGTTTTGTAAGGATTTGTGTAACACATTTACTCATTTTGGCATTGTAAACTGTAGCTTCACAAATTAATATTTCACTGTCCAAATGCATGGACACAATACATGTAACTGCCAAAAGGAAGCGCTTGAGTAAATGAACGATACAATTGAAAGCAGGTGCTTCCACACTGGTGTGGTTCCTCATGGTTGTGTACTGTATAAAAATGCTGAGCAGGCCCAGTTGCCCATTATTTTGGCTGCCATTGTTTAACGAGGAGATCTCAGTGACTTTGAAAGAGGGGTGGCTGTTGGGGCACATTTGACATTACATTACATTACAGGCATTTGGCAAACGCTCTTATCCAGAGTGACGTACAACAAAGTGTATAACCATAACCAGGAACAAGTATGATGAAAACCCTAGAGAGAAGTACCGGTCCAAGTGCAGGGAACAACCGCATAATTCAACTTGGACCCTGAAGGTTGAACTGATTAACACTAACACAAACGAGAACAGCAACAACGCAGTCTATGGAAAAATACAAGCAGTAGTTAAGACAGGTTCATTAACTAAGTCACCTACGAAACAGCTACCTAGTTACAACCCTAAGCTTACAGTCATTTAAGAGATTACAGGGAGGTAGGGAGGGATGGGGAGAGGTGCAGCCTGAAGAGGTGAGCCTGAAGACAGGAGTGTTGTTGAACTTTGGTGATGTTCCCGGAACAGTGGCTGAGGTGGTGTTGGCATTGAAGTTTGAGGGAAAGACATCATTAGCTATGGGCAACTGTGGTGGAAAGCTGATAGTCCTCGACCTTGATATCCATGCCATGGTCCGATTTGCAAGGCAAAACAGACAAACAACTCTGAATCAGTTGACTGCAAATATCTACCTAATTGGCAGGATTGTTTGTTTGCTGAACAGGTTACCCTACAGGGTTGGAGTCCTGATCTATATGGTCACTTCTGGCACTACGATCATTACTTCACTCTAGTGTGTTTCTTTTGCACCTCTGCACCTTGAACTAATGCACTTGTTGTACGTCGTTCTGGATAAGAGCGTCTGCTAAATGCCTGTAATGTAATGTAATGTACGAGCAGGCAGTTTCATCAAGAAACGGTCTGTCGAGAACTTTACTGAGAGGGGGTACTACTGTTGGTGTTTCCATTACTTTGTTAATTACCTGTACCCTACATTATACAAGTCCAAAATTAAAACATTTTTGATGATTGACATTGTAAAAGCTTCAGTCGTGTAAACAGTGGTTCAAGGTTGAATTGTAAATATGTTCGGTAGTAGACAGCAGTTGGGCAGCATTTTCTAAGATGAATTGCAGTTGCCATGTTGGTTTGCATTTTAACAGCACACACATGGGTAAGGCCAATGTTTTTGCTTTGGTGTGACATGGTGTGACCATCTTTATGTGGCTTACTTGTGCTTTTGTCATTTTCCTTCAGGTTGGGACAAGCATTCATATGGGTACCATGGTGACGACGGCCACTCTTTCTGCTCCTCGGGGACCGGGCAGCCATACGGTCCAACGTTTACCACAGGCGACGTCATCGGCTGCTGTGTCAACCTAATCAACAACACATGCTTCTATACAAAGAATGGCCATAGTCTAGGTAACAGCTTCAATATACCCTTTACTACAAAGAGAACTAAAGCAACACCTGCTGCTATACAGAGTTAACACAACTGCTGTTATACAAATGTTTAATACGTGCTCCTCTGAAAAAATAACAGTGAAGCTGTATGTTTTATTTCACTCAGACCCCAGAAACATGCATACTATATGACAATTTTTGCTAAATGAATACTTTATGTGCAAAAAATTACTGACACCTCACTCTATTTGCATGCAAGAGCTCAACTGGAATTCCATCCAAATACTGTAAAATCTGTTCTCACAGTGGTGTTGTAAATTGTGAGTAGATTTTGATAGAATGTGTGCATTCTTTTTTGATTGTGAAGTAGATGATTGACGGCCATTGTTTTGGTTCTCATCATCATATTTTCCACGCAATGATCATGTTTCCAGAGTGTGCATTTTACTTGTGAGTGTGTGGTTTTTTGTGGGCTTGTCTTTAAATAGACTGAATGACAAAATATCCAGAGAACATGAACAGTTTCTTTTAATCAAAACGGTGGCTGTTTCCTGTAGCAGTCCTCTTGTCTGCATAGACAGAGACAGGAGAAAAGATCTGCCATTAAGGTCAATGCTAATCTATTTACTGATGTCTTTTCCTTCACTCTTTGTCTTCTAGGTATTGCTTTTACAGATTTACCGGTAAGTGTCTCATTAGATTTGTATTTCTGGGTTGAAGCAATTCTAATTAAAGCTTTCAGAGATGCAGCAAATGCTGGACACACTGTCTGCATTATCCACTCTGTCGATCCACGTGACAGCAGAGTTTGATCCAGTTTTTATTGTTTTTCATTTAGCAAGTGTGATAATGGCACTGCATGGACTGAATCCCCAGGTCTTGCATGAAGATTCCATAGAACAGAATTCATTTTCCAACATTTGTTGATTTGAAATAATAATAATCATCACCTTCATGCCTCCTAATGCCTGCCAGTGACTGCGCTTCATTGATATGGTTGTGTTCACAGTTAAACAAAGTCAAAAGCAACACAATAGTAAAAATGGCTACAGTGGTACTTTAATTAATTGTTAGGTTGGTCTCCAAGACATTCATGTTGTTGGTATTGGTTTTCTGGGAAAGAATTTGTTTATTCTTGCAGTTAGAACTGCCACCTGAAGTAAAGGTGGGCAAGGAAATAAACACACCTTGTCCTTCATTCTTGCCAATCATTAAAATAATTTTTTTTATGTTTACTATCTCATGTTATTCAATATTTCGCACCATTCAGTGTTCATGTTCCTAATAGAGAGATGGATTGTTACTGAATTTTGATTGATCCTTATTTTTCTACAGTAACGGTATATTTCAGGTTACTTCCCATGCAATTGGTATTGGAAAAGCAAATACGGACATACCGTTAATAATATGAAAAAAATTTTTTTGTGATATTTTGTCCATATTGCCCAGCCCTACTGTATTGTATGTAACTGTAATTGTATTTTAACTTCAAAAGTACATAATTTCCATGAAGACTTTGAAAGCAGAAGGCCACAGGATTGATTTTGCACCCTGGAGCCATTCTCTGAAACGTTCTTTGGCTGCCATAAATGTAAAAGAGCGTCCATGTAGAAGAACCTCCTCATAATCAGTTTTCCCCATGTGTCAAACCCCTTCCCAGCCCAACCTCTACCCCACGGTGGGGCTACAAACTCCGGGGGAGGTTGTGGACGCTAACTTCGGCCAGCACCCGTTCGTCTTTGACATTGAGGACTACATGCGGGAGTGGCGGACGAAGATCCAAGCCCAGATCGACAGGTTCCCTATTGGGGAGCGCGAGGGTGAATGGCAGTCCATGATCCAGAGGTCAGTCCTACCACCCAGTGTTGGGTTTCAGGATGAAAAATGTTGATTGGTATATTTAAGGAGGAGTGGTGCTGGTGTATTCCGACAGCAGATTGGTTTTCTGTGTGGCATTAACAGAATGCCACACAGAAAATAATACTAATAATACTTTCGCCAATGTTTTACTGTAGCAGTATCAAGGATGGGTATGTAGTCCTTCTCCAAATACCATGAATGGTCATCATTTTATGATTCTTGAAGACATTCTCTGTACTCAACATTGCACAAGAATGTTTGGGCTCGCTTCACAAATGGAAAGTTCTTATCCCTAAATTGCTTTATAAATAATAGCTTTAAGTCCTTTAGGTGTTTCAAGAGGAAACCAAGTGAAAGTGTTTACCTGGACGTACAAAGCATACTCTGGTTACAGCAGATTGCTTCATGCACTTTCCTTGGGGTCCTCACCTTCCTCACAAAGGAAGCCTTAAAACCACAATAGTACACCTTTACAGTCTTTCCTGTCCATCCTGCAGAATGGTGGCATCATACCTGGTGCACCACGGCTACTGCGCCACAGCCGAAGCATTTGCCAAATCCACGGACCAGGCTGTGCATGAGGAGCTCGCCTCAATCAAGAACAGACAAAGTAAGCTGGGGTAAAATGGGTGGGCCATCTCTATCTTTTCATTTTATTTTATATTGCCGTCTAGTGACCATGTAGTCCGGGGATGCACGGCTTACCCAAAAAGGCTGATGTGGAGGCATGTTTTTTTTAAGCCCAGCATTATGACACCTGATTGTACATATCAAGGTCTTGATTGAAGACCATGATTAGTTAATTCGTTTTATCTGTTTTAGCTGGGTTAAAACAGAAACCTGCTCCCACACTAGCCCTTTTAGGATAAGATTGCACACCCCTCATCTTGTCAACTGGGCATCTGCAATCTGCCTGTGCAGCTGATTAAGTTTAGTCCTCCGACACAGTGACTCTGCTGGTCAGCAGGTGGACTGTAGAGTGAGCATAAGCTGCTGGCAGCTGGTTGCTCATGCTTAGGCTGCATACTCCTGAATTTACGGAGAGTGGGACTGCAGTGGTGGGACAGGCCTGCAATTACATTTGGGCATCCCAGCCTGGGTAGAAAAACACATTGCCTGTCCTAGTGTGAAAATATGACGAATCCTTAAGGAATGTAACGTGCCCCTGTTATACGAAAACATTACGTATGACTTACAGCATGTACGTGCTATAAACAGTTTTCTTTTCCCCCTTCAGAAATCCAGAAGCTCGTGTTGTCGGGTAGAATGGGAGAGGCTATAGAGACGACACAACAGCTTTATCCCAGCCTGCTAGAAAGAAACCCTGATCTTTTATTCATGCTGAAGTAAGTTCGATGATCAGGCATTTTAAGGACGCCGTGCCAGTGCGATTGCTGTCTGGCTGGCTTTGATTCTGGTCTCTGCTGTTGGCAGGTGTATGTGAATCTGAAGAGTATATTGCAAATGAGCATGCATACAGACATGCGGTGTATCTGCTTTGAATGTAAAATGCACTAAAGGCAAGTATTCAGTTCTCAGTCCCTTGTCTGGCTTGGATTGATGTCAACTCTCCAATGTACCATGTGCAGTCAAGGGAATTTTTTCATGACATAGCTTCACCTACTGCTCATGTTATCCTTCTAAATGTTTCTCTTGATTTGTCTGTTGATATGAAAATGGTGTCGATCTAAAATTCTTCCCAATGGGCAGAGTACCTGCTCTGTATGCATAGACTGTTTAAATGCAAGGTGACTGCTCTCAGTGTTCCTTCCTGCTGTGGGTAAAGAGTTCTGCTTGTGGTTTAAACTGTTCTGTAGTGGAATTTTCAGGTCAACAAAGCGCTATGATTACATTATTTATTTCACCTTTTTCAGCCAGACTTGCATAGCCTACATTTGTACAGGTTGTCCTTTTATAATGATGGATACCTGCAGAAGTATGTCAGTGTAAGCTCCTTGCCCAAGGGCAGAACACCACTAAATCTGAAACATTTTGGTTGCAAAGCCCTCATTAACCACTACGCCACATTACTGCCCCAAAGTTTAGTGCTAGGTGCAGAGAGTTTGGCATATTGGGCTGGCAGGCAGTACTAATACATCACAGAGGCGGGGTGAGTACAGGCTGAGTGTGGTGTGCTAAGCCCTCCCCCCCCCCCCCCCCCCCAACAGGGTGCGGCAGTTCATTGAGATGGTGAACGGCACGGACAGCGAGGTGCGGTGCCTGGGGGGGCGGAGCCCCAAGTCTCAGGACAGTTACCCCGGCAGCCCCCGGCTCTTCAGCAGCCCCACCCTGAGCCCCAGCCACAGCGCCAGCATACACAGCCTGGCGTCCCCCGCCAAGCCCAGCAGCTCTCAGTCCTACCTGCCAGGTAGGCCCACCACGCTGTACGACCGGGTCACGCCTGGATCACGGCTGGTTCATCCTTAGGCCGTAGCTGCATCATGGCTAGGTCATACTGCGTCTGGGGCACAGCAATGTTATTGACGGCTGGGTCACGTCGAGGTCATTCCTGATTTTTGCTGTGGTACTGCCTGGATTATGGCGAGATCACGGCTGAATTGTGGCTGGGCTCTGTGACTGGTCATAGGCATGGTTGTCACGTATTGTTGCACACAACATGTACTCACCTCTGAATGCACCGAGATGCACCATTCAGAGTCAGTCAGTGTGTGTTTTCAGTGAAGAGAAAAGCAAATCCTCTGTATGGTCTACTTTTGGGTACATGCTTGAGCTTTGTGATTTAAGGATTAGAATGGTTCAGAATTTTAGTTGACCTGAATACTTCATTTGTATCCCCAAATGTTTATTAGTATTCTAATGATTCTAGACTAATAGATCTAAAGTCAGATTTATTAGATTCTAAATTCAGTTTAATTGTAACTTTGTGAAGAACTCCAGCAGTAGGTACATAGAGGCTCTTTTAACGGTCTGCTTGTGGTCTTTTTGTTGTTGCGAGCTCTCGGGTGACACCCCACTTCCTGCTGCCTTTAGGTTTCGACAGCAGTTGCAGTAATGGTGTGGCATCCAGCAAGCCCCACCCCCCGCCTCACAGTCACAAGCAGTCACCCCCCAACCTCTCCAACGCAGAGCTCAACAGCATCAACAGTGCCAGGAACCAGCAAGCAAACAGCTGCACCAGGTGAACCTGCTCAGACAATTCACACTGTAAACACAGAGAACTGGCACAGTGCTGAACACACTGAGTATGTTGAGCACACTGTATTAAACACACAGCTGAGAGGTGTTTTCAATGCACACTTCTTTGAGCATTGAAGACACCAAACATGGTGCATTGATCATTCACTGTTTCACGTGCTCTTGTTTTAACACAGGGCATGAATTATATATCGACTCTACCATATGTTCTCTGAATACAGTCGATTTGTACCAAAAACAAACCAGACTGATTACAGTACTAGTACATTTATCATATGACCAAGTTCATTATGGGTGTCTGTTCTTGATACCATTTATAATATTGGGGTTGAGAGTACCATATTTATTTCTTGGTGTGTGTCAGAGAAATGACTTTCTGTGGCGTACTCTCCAGCAACGATGTGGACATGGAGGTGGATCACTATAGCAATGGGGTGCCAGAGTCCTCATCAAATGGCTTCCTGAATGGCTCCAAGCACGAAGCAGAACTGGAGGAATGCGATGTGGAAATGGGTGAGATCTGGGTGTAACTGGTGCTCACTTTGAGCCCCAGATTGGCTTGTATCCTGCCGGTTTGTTAACTAAAGCTGCCGTAGTCAACTTTCTCAACAATCACAATGTTGTGAAGGGAAAGAGACACAACCCCACCCCCCTGCTTCTCCACACACCTTGTCATTATTTCTAGCTACGACTCCTCAGCAAGCAAGATTACAGGATTACAGATTGGTATAGCCGCAGTAGAAATGTCAGCACCAAGAGTCCAAACAATGGAATCTTTTTTGTTGTTGCTGAGATTACCGATAACGTTAAAAAATATATATATTTTCAGTGTTTTGGTAGTTAATGAAGTGATGTTTTCGTAACTGATAAATAAAGGAGAAAATTCAAAAAGGAGCTAACCTTTC
Organism: Anguilla anguilla; assembly: GCF_013347855.1. NCBI lineage: Eukaryota > Metazoa > Chordata > Actinopteri > Anguilliformes > Anguillidae > Anguilla > Anguilla anguilla. The sequence goes on along the minus strand of NC_049208.1, from coordinate 18,895,285 downwards.
AGCGAGCCAGTTTTACTTGAACACTACAATTGACAGTGATGGCTGCCTGAATTATGTAGCCGGCCAGTTTCTGTAAAAACCCCAGATATGTAAACATATGCTGTTCTTTGTACTAGTCCCGCACGTGGCTAGCCAGACTCAGGCTACATGATATGTTTCTCCCACCGATCCTTTGACCATTTGGTGGTCAAAGGATCATAAATCTTGCTGCATCTAGGACTGTCGCGAGTTTGTGTAATGTCAGTCTGAACCAGGCATTAGCTGACTACAGCTGACAAGCAGGGTTCTAGTCAGTTATATACATAATTCCTGGTTTTAAGCTACAGAATTTGAGGGTATGAAGACAGTATATGGTGCTGGAATTCTCTCACAGCAGCTGTCTATGACTGCAACCAATTAAGCATGACTGTTCCCCAATATCTTTATAAAAGGTTTACCTACTGCAGCTTTAACAACATAACGAGGCCTCAGGGTTCACGCTGAGGCTAATTAAGAAGGTGGCAGCAGATTGTTGATTGGGGGACTGAATGAAAGTGCACCCCTGTGGTTCCAGGCACCCCTCCTTTGTTGAGTGTGGCCCACTGCTTGCCTCTGTTGTTATACCTGTGGGCTTTGAGTGGGTTCAGTCGGAGTGATTCTGTGGGCAGACCCTGGCTGTCGATTGATACCCCTTCCCATGTCGTGTGACCAGAGGTGGAGTCCAGCCAGCCGCGGCGGCAGCTGTGTGGGGGCAGCCAGGCGGCCATCGAGCGCATGATCCACTTTGGCCGCGAGCTGCAGAGCATGAGCGAGCACCTGCGCCGAGAGTGCGGCAAGAACTCCACCAACAAGAAGATGCTGAAGGTAATCCCAATCCCTTGATGGCTAATTCCTTCCTCCTAAACCCCAGATTAAGACTAGAGGTCACCTCTCACACTCCAGGTGTGATGAGCATAGATAATACACACTTCAGCGGATATGCTTTACACAGCATGTATAATCTGGCGCCACATATCTCTACCGCCCCCTGTTGGTAGCTTCCTGGCCCTGCACACAGGTCATCTTGTGGGTAGATGGATGTTGGCATTTTGCTCAGACCTTTTCAGAATTTAGCAAGTTTTTGGTTTTGTAACTGATAGGTCACAGAACCATAATGAATGTCCAGCAGAAGACGGTCCAGTGAAATTAAGCCTCCTCTCAGTTGACTGACTCCTGCTACCTGCATGTGATAATAAAAATGGGTTGTGATTATTGTTATTATTATTATTATTATATTAGTTCTTGCTGATAATAAGTTGAACATATTTGGTTCATTGTTTATATACATGGATGGTTGCTTATGAACTCAGAAAAACGCTTTCCATCATGTCTGCTGTATGAAGCTGCTTCCATGCTCCCAGAATACGTCCGTGCGTGAATACATTTTATTTGCAAGATCCAATATATTACCAGTGAAAATGGTGAATTTAGTCAGTTATTTTGGCCTCATATGCAAGGTTTAAGTATTGATTTCTTGAATATGACGTTTCTGTTCTTATTCTGAAAAGCAGCACATACATTCATTTTTAAAAAAATTATTATGCACACAAATCAACTTAAGTGAAAACAGTCAGGTTCCGTAGGATAGATGGCCTCACTCCTTTAGATCAGATTTACGTACGTTCCAGATTCTCTTTTTTAGCGTAAAGGCATACTATGCAGGATTTTTTAACTTGAAAATATTATCAAATAACCATGCTAAAGCATATCTATGATGCGCTGGCAATATCTGTCTTTATGCACTTTGTGCAACTTTACCTGTATTTGTATTTTGCGCGTGGCGCTTTTTTCTGTGTGGGGAGGGGTGGGTGTGGCTACGGATCCTGTGTTTTGGGATCAGATCTCAGCGCAATGTTTGTTGCTAGCTATCTAGCCGCTGCAATGGCCCAAGTATAGTGAAGCAAAAAAGACCAACTGACTGGGCTCATTCAATCATTTCGGGATTGCTTTTCCTCGGTGTCGTTAGCAGAAGTTCGCCAAGGGGTTGAAAAGCAACGCGAAGTTCGCTTTTTTTTTGTTGGACCTGTAAGTAACATTACATCTCGCTATCCAGCCAGGGTTGGCAATTTATTTTTATTTTTTTTAATTATTTGTACATGTCCGGTTATAGTGGTTCCAAGTAATTGATGTGAGAAATTTACGGTAGTTTAATGAATTCACGTGTCTGTGACTTTTCGGATAGCCTACACTCTCGCATAATGAAAAATTAATTTTGTTACATAAACAATATTGACTAACAATCTAATATTAAATATGCATTTCTACAAAATGTATCTGAACACGGTAGTTGCATCATAATATAAAAAATGTTTTAGTGTCTAAAATTTTGATTACTGGTATGCCAATACTGTGAAATGTGTATATACACGGTTTGTTTAGGGTTAAGTTGGTAGATCACTGTGTGCTCATCTGTCAGTGGTTGCTCTCTTGGTTCTTCGAAGCCACAGCCATCTCATTAAATGAAGAGGATGTACTTTTCTTCTTGCCTACACAGGATGCATTTAGTTTACTGGCCTATTCAGACCCCTGGAGCAGCCCGGTTGGGTATCAGCTGGACTCCATACAGAGAGAGCCTGTCTGTTCCACCCTCAACAGTGCAATATTAGGTAAGGCTTTTTTGTGTACAGTTCCTGTATAAGAGTAAATCTATTGAATGCTGAAAAGCCGGTGAGGGATCAGCTAACGAAAAAAGGAAAAGGTGCATTTGCAGTTAAGCGGCTGGTTGGAGAATTCCCAAAGTGCTTACTCAGTAAAGGTGCCTGCCACAAGTGTAGACCCGGGGGCTGATTATCTCAGCTCAGAGGATAAGCTATGTCATTAGCCGATTATGTCTTCAGTGGTGGAACACCATTGGCCTTGTTCTGTTAGTGATAGGGTGCGTTTAAATAATTCCTTGGGTTACTGCTTTGTTGGCTCTTCCCAGCCAAGAGATACGTGCTCCCAAACTAGAACCAGTTGACACTAGTGAGACCTAATACCTCTCCTCAGATCAGCTTGTACTTCGTAAACTGTCAATCACTGGCTCACCGGTGAGTGCATCAGTGGAGCGCTGCTTCCACAACCACCAATTCCACAGCAACAGTTTGAGCAGTGCAGGTGCTGATGCCGAACTGGGAAGAGAAGGGGGAAAAAAAAACAGTTTGTCTCTCAATCAGCATCTGCTGCTGTAATTCTTCAGAAATGACTATAGGCCTAGTATACATGAAAAATGTAATGGTTGGAAAACAAGCAAGTTGCTATAGATAAAGGTTTCTTTTTTGGAAGACTTGTGATTTTATTATGTTGAAATGAAGAAGACTGCCTCAGCATTTCAGCTGCATAAGAGCTTCATAATGCCTTAGCTGATGTTTGCTCTTCATTTTCAGTTATTAAATTTGTCAGAGATATTTTTTATCATGTAACTGCCGGAGGGCAATTAAATTCAACTGGATGAAGTTTGGGACAGCTGTTGAATCTAATGAGAATGAAGTTAAGTTTCTAGGCTAGACAAGAATTTGAAAATGAATCTCAGGGAAAGTGTTTGGTTGGACACATTCTGTCTTTACAAAACAGATGTGTAAATATTTGTATTATCCAACCACAAGCTTTCCACAGCATGTAAAATGTGACGGATAGTTAGCTTAGGAGCCATCATTGATGCTCTTTTTGTGTATTTGTTTATTACCACATAATGGAATATTAATAGGATGTATGTCGGATGCATCACGGACATGTAAGTTCAGCCCCTGAAATGTAGTACATGCTAAACCATCCTGTGGTGGTGTATCATTGGACCTCTGTTTGAATTTATTGTCCGGCAGTCACTTATAGGTTCTGTACCAGCAATAGTATAAATGATTATACATCTGTAGAAGTAATACATGTAGATCATTTTGTTGTAATAGCGCATAGTTTTATTGACCAAAAGTATCTGGACACCGCTTATTCTGAGGCTGTTTTTCATGGTTTAGGCTAGGCCCCTTTTAGTTCCAGTGAAGGCAAATGTTAATGCTACAGCATACAATCACATTCCAGACGATTCTGCACTTCCCCAACAATTTGGGGAAGGCCCTTTCTTGTTTCAGCATGACAGTGCCCCTGGGCACGCTGCAAGATCCATATAGTTAAACTATGCAGTTGTTCCCTGCACTTGGAAGGGTACTTCTCTCTAGGGTTTTCGACACACTTGTTCCTGGTTATGGTTATGCACTTGGCATTTGGCAGACGCTCTTATCCAGAGCGACATACAACAAGTATGTCGTTCTGGATAAGAGCGTCTGCCAAATGCCTGTAATGTAATGTAATATAGAAATGGTTTTTTCAAGAATGGTGTGGAAGAACTTTACCTCAATACCATCCAACACGTTTTGGGATAAATTGAAAAGCAACTTCGCAGCAAGGTCTAATCGCCCAATCAGTTCCCAACCTCACTAGTGCACTTTTGGCTGGATGGAAGAAAATCCCTGCAGTAATGCTCCAACATCTAGAAAAGCCTTCTCAGAAGAGTGGAGGTTGTTATAGCAGCAAAAGGTGAACCAACTCCATATTAATGCCCATAATTTTGGATGAGATGTTAGATGTCAGGTGTCCACATACTTTTGGTCTAGCCTGGGATTCTGTACACTGGTAGTATCAGTACAACAATGTACACTACTTACACATAGTTGTCTGATGTTCTGTCTGTGTTCCCCCTCCCACAGAGACTCACAACCTGCCCAAGCAGCCCCCCCTGGCCCAGGCTGTTGGTCAGGTCTCCCAGTGCCTGTCAATCATGGCTCGCTCAGGGAGTGGCTCCTGTGCATTCGCCGCCCTGGAGGATTACCTGCACTAGCTATGCAAACCGGCCCGCCGGACGTTTGCAACACAAGTGGAGACGGATTTATTAAGCCAGAGAAAAATTACCTTGCATTTATTTATTTTATTTTTTTATTAATTTTGTTTGTTACTTACAGGGGACAGGCTCTGATTTGTCGCTCATCTCCTGTTTCCCAGTTTACAAGGCATGGTGCAAATGGCCATTACCACTCTTACTGTTTTCATTTTTGTTTTGCCTAATTAGCATATACAACTATATTTGTTGTTATTTTTGAAACCAGCAGTGAACACCAAATTTAGAAAAAGAAAAACAAGGCTTCAATACTACAAATCCCTGTAAGTTGCATGGCGTTCGGCGGAACGTTTTATCGGACCACTCACATATGCGGTCGAGTGCAGTATATGTGTCAGCCTGTGTACATATATATATGAATATATATTTAAAACTTAATGGAATTATATTAACACAAGAAGTTAAAAAAAATATTTAGCTACCAAAAGTAAGAAAACCAAAAAAAAAAAAAAACTTTTATTATAGAGATGCATCTTTTTGTGGTGGATATTTGTACGAACGCTTAGTGTAACCTATGCCATGGTCGCTGACAAATCCTTCAGTTCGAATGGCGAATTCCGTTTCCTCATTGATTTTGCCATGCCTCCCAGACAGCACACACATGGGAGAAGCAGGTTTGACGTGACGTGGCTTTGACCTTTTTTGTTTTATCGTTATCATTTTTTGGTCGTTTTTCCACCCCAATAACGTCAAAGCTTGTCCTCGAACCACAAACAACTCAGGAGCCCAGTGCCCTTCCTTGTTCCTGCGGTAAACGTCTGTAGTCATTGCAGGCCCAGTGTACTTTCCTGACCTCTTTCAGTGTTTGCTCCGTTTGTTTTTTTGGGCCTGCTCGGAACTTGTGGAACATTCCTTTGTGCGCCTCGCCATCGTAGAGGAGAAAAACAAAGGAACATAAAAAAAAGTATTGTCAACAGCACTGTGTGGTAATGACATTTACAATAAATTTTAAAAACCAAATGCCTAGGAAGACATTGTGAACCCTGTGCACTCTACATATTTTTACATGCTGCAATGAGTACTGTTCTGCTCTGAGGAAAAACGGAAACAAAGTGTATCATCCCCATTAACTACCGATTAAAGTTTATTTCCATTGTCCGTTCCAGCATGAATTGTTTGATTTCTCTACCCTCTCTGTTGCACTGTACGATTGATGACTTCTCAGAGAACTCATTTCCTATCCTTCAGCTCTACCGGCACTCGGTCTCAGGGTGGGGATTTTAAAAACCTTTCAAGTCTGGCATGCAGCGCGTCAAACATTTCCAAGCATCCCTTTGGCTTTTACATGGATTGAGGTTGTCTTTATGACTGTCTATGAAACCTGATTCACTTTTGTATCCCATTAATCTACTGTAGTACTTAATTGGTGGGGGGGTCCTATCTCATAAAAAATTGTACATTATTTTTGATATGTGCTTATGAAATAATCTCAAACCAATACAGCGCAGCAGTGTGCAATAATGTTGTGGGTTTTTTTTTTTTTTTTTTTTTACATTCAATTGTCAAACTGCTTGTGATTTTGAAGGGAAAAAAAGCCAAGTATGGTTTGCTGTTCAGTCAGGCAGAGAGCTGGTTCTTGATATGCCAGTCTGGAGTTTTCAGAGCTATTGCATCCACAGAATGGTGAGAAAGTTTCAATGGATGCTGCAAACTATGGCTGGTTTGTCATTGCTATGCAGTTTAATTTCATCACAGAATTAGGCATTCTATTTCTGCAAAACTGCTGACCAGTATTAAATCAGAAGCAATCAGAAGACAAGTTACTTAATGAATCAGTTTATAAGGGTGCTTAATGGTTCAAGGGAATGGATTGTAGAGTAACACGCAACAGGCCAACATTACCATTGTGGCTGAGGGCAAGAGCCAGTGTTAATAGTACAAAACATGGTTTGAGGAAAACTTTTATACTTTACAAAAAATAAACAAGGAACAGAAAATGTTCCTCTCCAATAGTCTTGACAGCATCATGATACTTTCAATTTTTCAACATAACTGCGGTTTGACCAGAAGATTGGTCATTCCTATAGAGGGCAGTATTGAGTCAGCATGAGTCCGTAGCCCCACATTCCAGTCTGAGTGAGGGAGGACACTTGGGTGGAGCTCTCCACAGTGGCTCCGCCCCACCCTCAGCTCAGCCCCACCCCCTGCTTGTTCTTCCACCTCTTCTTGAACTTCTCTGCCTCCTCCTTCTCTGCACCTGGAGAAATGGGCAAGAGGAGCCTCAGAACACTGAAGGAGAACTGTGCACTCGACGCAGCAGAGGAAAGGCCAGTGACTCCAGAAAGAATGCTAAAGCCTCCCGTCCACAATAAACCCACATATGACCTCTAAACCATCTCTCTTAAATTATCAACATGTCATTTAATGTCCTGTTTTATGTATGAGATTTACTTAATATTACATTATTTAAATCTATATAACCACAGACCCCTCGAACCTGCAGATTTTCAGCTGTTCTTCTGAGAAATGGTGCCAAAGATAATGTGTATCTCTTTAGGGCATTAGGCTGTCCAAATTACAATATGCATTCAATGATCTTTAAATTATTAGGATGGACCCCCTCCTTATTTATGCTTTCCCATTTTATGGTATGGCCGATCCACATACCATAAAAGTCAGTGGATCTGCAGTGTATTCTGTGCACTGTGGTTCCTTTAAATAGGGATTCTCATACTCAGTCCTATTTGCTAGATTTCTCCAGCCACAACCGCAACCCCTGCAATATTACATGCTTTTAATTGTTCTTATTAGACACTTAATTTTTTTTGTTGGAGGTGTTTGCCTCTTAAAGCCATAGAGACTCAGAAATAGCTATACATGCCATGAATACATGTCCGGTATTCACATTACAAAACTTTCAATATTAGAAACAATTGATTTATCTAATGTGCCATATAGCAAATGGTTCCTTTAGAAAGAACTTTCAAAATAACTCAAGTGACTATAGACTGACAGATGAAAATGGTGGGTTTCTAACTGCTGAAAGTGAGAATACCTAGAGTGGAAATGAGTTCAAAGGTAAAGCAGATAACAATGAGCCAAACCTGCATTGAGCCACGTAGGGGGGAAATTATGGAGGAACTTAAGCACTCTAAACTGATTGGGAGCAACAAAAACCATACACAGGGGGCCCAAGATAGAGTATGACAACCACTTTCTAATGTGAATCAGCCATATGGCTATGGTGTTGTGCCTCACAAAGATGACCATGCTCTACAAGCATCTGGTTTACTCGCGATTCATCCAGACTCACCCCACTGCTTGTCCACAAATTGCACGGCGGCGGTTTTGTTTAAGGCCCTCTTGTTTTGCAGTGAAAGAAGCTGATTGACTGAGAATGAGACAAGAAACAAATTAGAAAACCAAACAAATGTCATGTAGGAGGCATTTATCTAGTGATAGACAAAATTAATTGCATACTTGCTCCCTAGGAGCTTACAGCAGGCAACATCTGAAGAAACACAGATTTTCAACCCCGCTCCTGCCTAAAGCACCTTTTCTTGGCTAGCCACTACACCAAGGGCTAGCAGCTTAAACACACTTGTATGACTTCCCAGGCCTTTCATGTATGGCAAGGTGACACCCAGCTCCTCTGTCAAGTTGACCCAGCAGTTATGAGCATTCTGAGGGACTGAGTGTGATTGGTGCGCCTGTTGTTGTCAGAGCTCTGGTTCTCACCTGTGGTTCTGTTGGCCCCCGGACCATACAGGCGGGACTGGATGAAATCGAGGGCGCTCTGCTGCTGCTTGCTGGACAGGGATTGGTCTTTCAATCTCATAACGCTACTGTTCCCCTTCAAGCTGATGGGTGGAACACATATTTACACTCAAAATACATGTGTATTCTTTAAAGACACAACAGAAATTACTGAGTTATAGGACCTATAGCATGTGTCTTCATAGACATCAGGTAGTTGTAAAGGTAGTTAAGTATCTGAAACACATGTTCTCCGTATTTGTTGTTCGGGGTAAGGTTGTCTCTTTAGAGATTGTGATATCACATAACATAACTAAAGACATAAAACTCCAAGTTTCGTATATACGAGTAAAACATACACACAGAAAGAACTCAATATATATAGCTGGCCCATTCCTATAGAGGGTATGCATTGACGTCACTTTCCCACCGGAACACGTCCCCTCAGTCGGGACTGAGTGGCAAAACATGCTGCGACATGGCTGTCTTTAGTATAGGAAACAGCCAAACCGGGAGTAAAACAAACGATTATCTGCTTAAATTAAAGGCAGTTGGACTCGACAGTGATCCTTACAATTTACCAAAGAATCAGTGGTCCGTGGACATTCAACAAGAAATCGGAGCTATCTTTTTACAGACTGCCGAAAGTTAAAGAAAAGAGAAGCAAATGCATCGCTGCTATTCGCAGAAACAACTCGAATCCAGGCACTGAAACGTGGATTTGCGGTTGTTATTTTGTGTCAGGTATGTTGGATTTTTGGGTAAAATCATACCTTAATAATTTATATGCTTGGCTAGCTAATACGATCTAACCATCCCCCCTTTGTTTGTAGAACACAAGGCTCATCATCATGGATGTTTTTTAATAAATGCTGACAAAAACTTCACAGTTACACAGAATATAAATGAAAGATGCTAAATATTGAATTGATGAGTAGTCAATACAGTACATAACTTAAGGTATGATTTTACCCAAAAATCCAACATAGCCTACCTGACACAAAATGACAACCGCAAATCCACGTTTCGGTGCCTGGATTCCAGTTGTTTCTGCAAATTGCAGCGATCCATCTGCTTCTCTTTTTTTTAGCTTTTGGAAGTCTGTAAAAAGATAGCCCCGATTTCTTATTGAATCTATTTGTACAGTCAATCGCACAACCTTTCCCATTTTAGATGTTTTTTGTGTCTTCGGGGCATTCAAGCTGAATGCTAACGCTGTCACTCATAGTCTTTCTGCCACTCAGTGGGTGTAACCGCAGCACTTTCGCCTGCGGTGACGTCATGTGCATACCCTCCAGTACAGCACACAAGATGGGCATTCCTCAGTGCTGTTGTACACAGCCTTGGCAGACACTGATAATACATGATTGAGACACAGGTGAGACCTGTACCTAATCCTGCAGTTCTGGCTAATCTCTGGAGTAAACCATCACTTTACCTTCGTCTCTTCCGCTTCTTCTTCTTCTTCTTTGCCTCCCCCTTTTCTTCTACCCCATCTGTGTCTGATCCACCACTCTCCTCAACTCCAGAGGAGCTTGCCTCCTCTCCATCCCCTGCTTTTTCAGCTAGAAAACAAAGAAAGACCATAACAACTTCAGGAGTAATGGAGATGACTGATAAACAAGGCTGTAAGAGAAGTGCAAATCAAAAAGTTAATTCTAGGGCTGTCAACCGATTTGAAAAATAAGTTGTAACTGAATTAATCCATCAATTCATAAGCAAATTTCAAACCTGTGATTAAAAAAATAATAATAATTACAGCAATTGCAATCTGCAGGCCTTTTCTATTTTGACAAAAGCATTTAATTGCCATCATTCAGCCAGACAACGTTGATGTACGCAATTGCATTGCAGAACATGAAGGATATTCTGCATTTGCGAACTGCATATAGGTTCAATGTCATACCTTGAACTTTGGATGCCTTTGGCTTTCTGAAAGGAATAGAAGGAGAGAACCATTTCTTATTTTAGACTATTGTGAAACTGAATTAACTACATTTTCATGTCCTTCTACCAGAAGTGCATTCGGGAACGCTTACTTTGGAATAGTAGAGTCTATTTCTTCCAGGATATCATCGGGGAGAAGCTTTCTTTTCTGTTAGGAGCAGATAAAAATAATAATGACAACAATACTATCATTACAATTTCGCTGATCAGACCAGTTATCCGAGAAAACGGACATGTAACCTCTAGATTACATTTAGCCTATATACCGCAGGACAGGGGCAATCATGCATCAAAAGTGCCTTCTTACAGGTTACAACAGCAGGCTACAACGTCGTAAAATCTTGCGAATGCAAACTCATTCACCAACATTACAAAAAACGCAGCACTCATTGCGTTACTAACCTTTATGCGCAGAACTTCGTAGTTACACATTGTATTGAAAGGTAGCTAACTGTGCAATATTCTCATTGCCCATTTCGTTCTGAAATCGTACCTTTTGCTCCTGGAACAGTTCCTGCCTCTTTCTTCGTTTTTCCTTCAATAATTCTTTTTCTCTGGAAACAAATGACGGTTGTTAAAAGCAACCACCAAGCTAATTATTGTATCACGCAACAAATGTATGAGATACTAGCCAACTCGCGAATATTATACTGCAAAGCACCTTCTTGCGGTATCAATGGCCTCTCGCATACTCCGTAAGGCCACCGCTTTAGAATCCTCGAATGTCACCTCTTCTGGGGCCTCATCGTCGTCCTCTTCGCTGGATGCGACTCCTAAATGTAAATTTTCTGTTATTTTCTTACTTTTTTGCTTACCCATTTGGACGCCTACTTTCCCATGCTGCTTTTTCGCCATCTTTAAATCAGAAACAACATCGTGAACTTTCACCTCACTACGATGTTGTTTTCACAGGCTACGATAGGCATGGCTCCCTCTAGTGGCACGGGTGTTAATGTTCTACGACGACAGAGGTAAATCATATAATAACCATAGACTGTGTAAAAGTCGGTCATAACCATAGACCATATAAAAAGAGGTCATAACCGTTCTTACTTATGTGCAAATGCTATATATTGTAAGTACAACCCGTTGAGCTGGCAAGTGTTCATCTTAAGTTATTGTTCATTATTTAATATTCCAGACCATAAAATCAATTATTTCTGCTGTTCACACTTATTTGTACCACTATATCCTGTTGCATCGAGCAGGATTTGCATCCTGTTGAATTCAGTAGGCGTTAATCCCTTCAGACTGGTAGGGAGTTCTATTTGCAAACAGTTTAGACATCTTGTATGATGAGTGGACTGTTATGAACAGAGGTAGGAGCGTTGATCACACCATTTATCTTTTGCCATTTAAGATAATTTTCTTCTCCAACAAATGATCTGTTTTTTTATCCTTTCCTGGAGACTTGTTTATTTCCATAAAGATAATACATCCAGATTCTCCAGAAAATGTAATCCATGGAAACAAATGAGTCAACAGAAACCCTGTTTATTTTACTGGGGCTGTCAAATGAACTGGCTGTTATTCTTCAGACACATAGTGTAAACCGTATAGAAGTGATTCCTCTGTGACACATGGACATGTTTTTGTCTAAACACACACAGCATTGGTTTAAACAGACCAACTGTTTTTTCTTATTTTTCTTTAGTTAGAAAATGCTAATTATGGTTGAAGGCTTACAAAAGCATTGTACAATATATAATAACCATGTGTCTACTTGCAATGTCTCTGGGTATAATTCCTCACAGAATAAGCATATAATTTCCTCATTTTTCAGCAGGGAGCTCTAACATGGAAGACATCATCTTGGAAGGTGTTTTGCAGTGATTGTATGTGCATTCTGGGGTTGTCCCACTTATTTATTTTATTTATTTATTTTAAGGGTAATGGACACATCCACCCTCCTGTACTTTTCTTCTTTATTCATAAAGATATTGGCTCACACTTCAGTAAGTGCCATGACAGAAAATTGAAACCCTGGCCACACAGAGGGATTTGTATATTCGTTCAGAGCCAACTGCCCAAATGGTCTCCTATCCCACTTGTTTTCTATCCTAGGAAATTAAGTTAAAGCAAACTACATGCATATTGAACAAACAGCCATTGTACAGTAATCCTCATATACATTTCTGGGATGGCGTTATAAAGTTTATTATAAGAAGTAATTATATTTTTGCCTACATGAGATTAGTGTTCATGAGAACATTCAATGTTACAAATTCAATATGTAGCATTTCACAAAATGCATCACTCCTTACAAACTTGTTTTTATTTTGTATTAAGAACACATTCCTTATATATTTTTAAAATATTTTGATATCCATCGCAAGGGAGGCAGATTCCTGCAGTCAGTATCTGAGAGAATATGGCACGCTGGAGAGGCAGTTTAAAGCTTCCCATGTTGGCCACCCTTTCTCGCTTTCTTCTTGGCCCTGGTGGTTTTCCTCACGCCCGCCTCTGTGCCTCTCGCATTAATCTTGGGACCCCTCTGCTGTTGCTCTTGCAGTCGCTGTTCCCAGCGCTGTATGGATGGAAAGAAGACTCTCAAATAGCACAGGAAGAGTTAAAACCTACAATGGACTTTACGTGAGTGTGGCGTGTACTGGAACAAGGTGGGACACAGTTCTGGCTGAAAATGTGTTTATTTAATGAGAGAAAGGTTTTAAATGATTGCTTGACAATTTCTAACAGTCTGGTGACAAAGAAACCAGTGAACTGAAACACTGGACAACCTACTGTAGGAATTGCATGAACTTTAACTTGGCCACAAGCCCCATTCGCAAAATGATGAATGCTTAGCTTTGTTTCAGTGAATCATCATTGCACTAATGTTAAATAATAGCAAGGGATCAGCGCTTTGACTAGAAACTTGCATGTATGATACTATTGCTAGTGCCACTGCTTCTACTACTGTAATAATAATAATAATAATAATAATAATAATAATAATAATACCTGAAAGGCCGCACTTTTAAGGGGCTGACCTTACCTTATATCTCTTTAACAACTGGTCTTTCCATTCCTCTATGATGCAACTGTCCAGCATCATCAGTCTGGAGTGACAACAAGGTTTTTCAACAGCCTTATACAGTCCAGGTGCAATTATGTCATAAAATGTCTAATAATTGAAAACATCGCACACATTCAGCTTTTAATAAAGTTGGTGGTTAGTTGTGCCCCAAGACTGTTGAGATGATAAAATTCAAAGCAGGGACCTTTCAGGGTTGCCTCTATGAGAAATATGATGTAAAGAGGCTCTTGAAATGAATATTCCTTAAATAGATGCCCAGCTAACACTACATAAAAGCTGCATTGCGTGGATTTTCAAGAACCGAAATAAATAAATAAATAAATACATAAATACATAAATACATAAATACATAAATACATAAATACATAAATACATAAATAAATAAACAAACATCGTCTCAAAAGTGCAAACTAGCAGTTACTGTATAACACTCATACCTGCAGGTCTAATGAATTTCAAAGTAATGTAATCATGGTCTATTTGCTGTCAGAAGCAACTTACCTTGAGCCCCACTCATAGCACATGATAATTACTTCTTGATTGGGTTGAGGTTGCAGGCACGTGCATGAGGAATTTGATATTACAGGTACGAGAGTTTCTGTGATTGACTGGGAAGATTTGACCTTCTCTTTCACCTCTACAAGCACAATCACTTCATGGCATCCAGTCTGATTCATGTCTACAACTTTTGCATGAATAACTGCAAGTGAGGGAAAAAATGCAACAAAATATGGTCATGAATAATTAATTACCTATACAAGATACCTACTGCTTAGGATACTTATTGTAAAACATTCCTATCTTCAGATATACAGAAGACGTACACACACACTCCATTCCGTTGAGCTTTAACAAGTCTGCCCATTATTCTCTGAGCTCTCTCATTAACAAGGTGTTTTTGAAACATAGAACTACCACTCGCTGGATGTTTTTTTGTTTATCGCACCATTCTCTGTAAACTCTACAGACTGTAGTGCAGAAAAATCCTGGGAGGGCAGCTGTTTCTGAGATGCTGAATCCACCACATCTGGCACCAAAAATGATACCACAGTCAGAGTTGTTACATCACATTCTTGCCTATTCTAATGTTTGGTCAAACAAAAAATTAAACTTGCATGCATGCTTTATATATTGAGTTGAAGCCACATAATTAGCTGTTTGGAGGAGCATACTATAGTTTAAAGAGAAGTTGTACCAAATAAAGTGGGCAGTGAACACAGTGCAGTCCATACATACTTCACCCAATTGACACAGTAACATAATTTTTGTGTTTTAGCACTGTACTCCAGCACATTGGATTTGTGTCAAGTACATGTGAAACATGTACTTGACACAAGTGCAACAATTACATTGCAACAAGTACAAGTGAAACAATTACATTGCAGCCCTTTTTTACACATAGTGCCCCTTTCTGAGGGACCAAAAGTAATTTAACAATTGGCTGCTCCAAATTAAGGAGGTAAAAATTAAAATAAAAGCTGATAAGCTGCACTTTAACCTCATAGTCATCGTATCATTTCAAATCCAATGTGCTGGATTACAGAGCCAAAACAACAAAAATTATTTCACTGTCCAAATACGGTCCATATTTGGACAGTGAAATCATTTTTGTTGTATATATATATATATATTTATATATAGTGATTGTTTGCTCCAGCAGCCTACTGAAGCAAGAAGGGGGTTCATTTATATGTTTTTCATATATATAAATATCCATGACTAAATAATAGACTTCCAGGCTGATACCGAACGTGTTATTGCTATTGGGGTACATACCATAATCATACTTCATCTCCATATATGTTGTAAGTGTTGGTTTCATTTTACGGCATCTGCATCTATCTGTTGAGATGCATTCGACACAGACAGTAAATCAGCAATGATTTATTCAGTTAATGGTGACTAGCTTGTGAGACCAGCCATGCGCATTCACTCACCAGAATTCCACGTTTTGCAGTCCAAAGCTTGTGGTTCGTTTGGCATTACGTCTAGCGAGGCATCGACAACTTTTACATCTTGAATGAAGTTAAAATGGTATATTAAAATAAACAGTCGCAGTGCTGCTTATTTGATTAATGCAAACAAAATTAAGGGCGGTTAGCATGTTCAACGCGTAGAGTTGCAATAGTTTATCAGGTCTTTGGAAAATTAGACGCTCGGTGCCCCTAATAATTTATTTCCATACTCACCTCACTGTTCCATAAAAACGAAAGGCGAACATTAGAGACTCACCTTCGGCAAATTCAGTCACCATCGCTTCAGGTGATATGCAGACTCCGCGGTCGTAAACTGGTAATTCTTCGCAAGCGAATATTTCTGGCCAGCTGTGGTTATAGCGCCTCATGATGGGCTCGCATCCATCCCTCGCTCTTTGACACACCGACTTGCAAGGCTTGATCGGGTCATGGAGGAAGTCAAATGCGCAGATTGGAGCATACATTGCACACAAGAAAAAGCGCAATACCTCGCTGCAGTTGATGTCCACGAGCTCCTCATATTGCTCTATTGCCAGTATTGCATTCTGCTGAGTGCTATGATACAGGTGGTTGGGCATTCTTGTCATGTTCCACGGCATAGTTCTGCACATGTGAATATGAACCGGCTCGCAGGGGGCACTATGTACCACCACTCCACCTACCAAGAAACACAGAATAGCGGTCGCTACTCGGAGCATATCCACAATATAAGAGTTCACCTGCCAGCTAATCAAAGAAAATGCTTTATATAAATTGATTGATACCCGTAAATCCACGCACGTTCATAAAGACAGTGAGAATTAAGTCACGGCTGATACCAGTTCAAGGATGGCTGAATGTAGCTACTACAAACATCGGTGATGGAAGTGTTACTTTTGATTTAGCGTGGGAGGAATACAAAAGCCACAAGTGACATGCCTTCTTACCGCTTCTTTTCGACTACATCATTTATTGTTTTCCAAAGTCAGTGACACCATTGACATGAGTTACACTACATTCTCGCATCCCCATTAGCGTGGAGTTGCACTGCGTAAATTGGCCCACCAGTTATCGTCTGTTTCACCCTCTTAAACCACATTATGTCAAAACTAGCTATGCCTACCATGAAGAAAACAATTCCATGTTCATATTGTGCTTACTGTCCTACATTGCAAACAACTGCATAAAAAGGTAAATTATTTTTAATCGATCAAATTAAAGACTGATGTGAATCAATAGGCTTCTAAGTGTGGACTCCTGACCACTAAACCTAACCATCTGGAAGATAATGAAAAATTTAAAGACAAAGCAAACGATAACGAGCCAAACCTCGTATTAATAACAGGAAATTAGCACGTGTTCAGGTACGTCTATTGATTTACCGTCTTTTATGCATTTTTTGGAATGTTGCACAATATGAAAATGGGAATTTTATTGTTCACTGCTATTTTTGATATAATGTGGCTTAGGTGGGTAAATAATCCCTCATGAAAAACTAATTAGGAAAAATTGACATCTCGTTAAAATTTGGGGATTGCAATTGTGGTTGGAATGAAAACCAGTAGGCTATACACAGGGGTACTCCAAGACCAAGGTTGGGAACCACTGTGTTATACTAGCCAATACAGCTTCTCGAGATATACTTTCTGCACCGCATACAAAAAAGTGCCAGTGCTCAGAAGAACAGTGTGGTATATTGTATGTAGGGATTCTAGTTCACTTACTGCTTCTGCGCAGCACGGTTTGCAGAAAATTAAGAGGGTTTTTCTAAGCTAGGGTGCCGAGCGGCCAAACGCACCGCCATTAGCAGCCGTGCCGATTATATACTGTTTCTTCGTAGCTGTTTATGCATTTGGAACGTCCATTTGACAAGATGCTTGTGCTTTTTTCCACTTTAGTATTATGCTTGTCGGAAGTGAAACCCTCACGAGCTTACCCTGGGACTTTCGGTCCCGTTCAGCCCTGTTTAGCACCGCAACAATGGGAAGGCAGGTCTGTGGAATATGATCACAAAACAGGTAGGAACACGAGGGCCATGGTCTCGTATGATGGACAGAACCAGCGAATTAGAGTCTTGGAGGAGAAGAGAGGACACGTACCATGCAAAAAGTAGGCAACGTATTATTCTGCTCATACCAACATTCTACTCAGTCCTTGACATCGGATTTGTTGATGAGTCGTTATGATCGGAACGTGATATAACATATTTTTGATGATGACAGTAACTGCATTATGAACACGTGACTCTGTCAGGACTCTTTGCTAAAGACGCATGCATTGAAGCGATTCTTATACGAATATAAGAAATCCTCTCCTTTATTTTATGCGTGCCTTACGAATTTTGGGCTTCACGGCAATCGTAAACGTCAATCGTAAGCGATGCACAGAAGCGATGCAGCATCCTTGGTCGAATTTTTTTTTCATTGTACACAACCGTGTTCCCTTACGTAATTTGTTTTATTTTCCGTATTGATCCCTTTCCCCCTTTAATACTTGAATAATCGTATCAACTCAACGTTTCTATTAACGAATCACACAGTAGGTTAAATGCCATCCATCCATAGCCGAGGGTGCCGTGAGCATGTCATCCTGAATACTATAATGACGATGGCCAGTTATTGTAAAGTATCAGGATCCTGCTTTTATTTTTAATTTTATTTCTACAGTACACGTTGCTTTGTAAAAGTGCTATGCAGGACGAATTTACATATTTTTCAATGTGTGAACCCATAAGATTGTGGTAGCCTACAAGTGCCTTCAGCATTATGATATGCCTCAGACTGATACAATATGACCTGCAATACAACGGGTTAATGAAATGCCTACTTTCAACAAACCTTATCAGCAAAATAACTTTCTTTACCTTTTTTAAGGTTCTTTGAATACATCTATCTGTTCAAGAGTGCCGTACTATTCCAGATCGAACAGGTCACCCAGCAGTGCTCCAAGATCCCTCTGACACAAACCTGGGATCCCTATGACATTCCGGAAAACTCCACTTATGAGGACCAGTACTTCATAGGTGGTCCTGGTGACATGATTGAGGTGCAAGAGTGGTCAGACAGGAAGCCTGCTCGAAAAAGTAATTATTATTATTATTATTATTATTATTATTATTATTATTGACCAGGAAATCAATACTCTGTTGGATTGCAAATGAGTTTTCAGATTACATGTCTTATGTTATCTGAATGTTTCCCTGGCGGTTTCCAAGGACGGTATTTGTCTTGGAATGTCATTTTTTTGTCATGCATATTAATTATTGCAAAGCATTACTCATGTGCTGTTCATAGTGTTAACAGCCTCATGTAAGATACAGTATAAATGCATGACTTATGCAGTATCTATGCCTGAGAGTAAATGAAACAAGGTTGAGGTCAGTCCACACAAATAGACAAGAACAAAGTTCTAATAACAAAGACTGCAACTGATTGAAGATGAAGATGAACATTTCTGTGTTAAAGCTCAGTTTTTAAACATATAAAGTCAAATAAAGATGACATATAAAGATGCTTGTGGTTTCAAATATCATTACATTTCTTTACAAAAACATGCCTTTCCTTGCCCGCTTTATAGTGGATTGAAATCAGCGTCCTGACTGTTGCCGGTCAGGTATAAATGAATCTTAAAGAAAAGCAATCGGGGTGGAATTACTGATTGATGTCTGTCTGTACTGTGCAGATGAGGCCTGGGTTGGTGTTTACACAGTCAAGGACTGCTACCCTGTCCAGGAAACCTACACCAGGAACAGCAGTGTGACAACCTCCACCCGCTTCTTTGACTTACAGCTGGGCATCAGCGACCCTGAAGTGTTCACTCCACCCACCACCTGCCAGTCTGCCAGGCTCAATTTGATGACTCATGGCTGCTAAAGCCTCAGGACACTTATTTTGCACAGTATATACTGTATACCCAGGGAGTGGAGAGGAACCATTACACCTAGCTATGTCAGACAAACCTAGCTCACATTTGGGGACATTTTAACCCAATGAGGTTAGGAGGGGTAATGATTTATTAGTGAGGATATATTTCTTTATTAGAACAGAACTGATTTGGTCTTCAAATCAATACTCAGAAGTGACCTTTATAGCTTCTCATTGAACACCGGTCCCTTATAATTCAAGTCTGTGTCCTACCTCAGCTGTATTGTTTGTAAACTACTGTAGTCACCAAGTCAACTTACAAATGCAAATGGAAGTATATAAAAACAAAGTAACGAATTTGTTAAAAGTGAAGGAAGTAAATAAAGAAAGGCCCACGAGTTTGTATTACTAAGGAGCCACCAAAGGAATGATGAATCTTATAAGCCTAGTGTTAGGCTATATAGTCAACCGCACAGGGAAACAGCACATACCATATATATGTATGTGTCTGTTTCAACAATTTGCTTCCCTGCATAAGTTCGGTTATGTGCTGCATTGCGATTTCCTTTTTTCAGGTTTAAACAAAACATTTTTTATAAACACATAATATAACGCTTCATAATATAATTTTAAATTACAGTCTTTGCTGAAGCAAATAAATACATTACTCAACAAATTGTTTCATCTTGTTGCATAGCTAATTATTACAGTTTTGTCATGGTAGTGCTTTATTGTGATTAGTTGTTGATTTTGAATCTTTGAAGCTTTTCTCTGTCTCATTAAATCGAAGCTGAAAGAAAAGTAGGCGTTTGTCTTTTTCTATTCTTGTATAATTGCGCATAATTGCCAATAAATTACAAACAGGAAAGCTGTTCTGTACACATTATTGTCATTTTAATGTCTGAAGTTATTTGGCAGTTGGAAAAGTGTTGAGTTGGTGCTTCAAGTCAGATATCCCATCTTCCATTTTGATTTACTACGTAAGAGTGATGGGGAGAATTAGATGAGGTCCTGCCTTGTACTCTGTGCTTCCCCTTTTTTGCTCTGGCTTGCCCCAAGCCTCTTCTGAATACTGCGGTTGCTGAAACAGAGGGATGAATGGAACATAGAGATAAAACTGGTCCTCTCAGTGGTTGGAAAAGCATGCAGGAAGGTAACCACTGGGTAGGCGGAGAGTTAGGAGAGGAGGATGATGATACAGCAGGGAGAGAAGTGGGGGAGAGCAGTGACATCCTGCAGACAGTGGGCAAGACTGCTGTGGACACGGCCAGATACTTTGTTGACTATAAAGAACAGTTTCTGACTCAAACTGCTTTGGGGTGATGGGTTCATTTTGGTCTCTTCGAGAAAGGTCAGCAATTTATTTGTAATCTATGCATTCGGCTCACAGTCCCAATCCCCCCCACAGCCTGTTTGAAAATAAATGGTATGATAACTGCACTAAGTGGTTCCTTGTTGATTGCCTTTTGGTCAGGGTTGCAGTGGGACAGTCTATTTGCCTTCTCCTCTAGCAACTCACTATATGACACACTGGTCAGGTTCATTCAGGCCAGACCCAACTGCTTAAAGATTCAGACTTTCTTGGAAGTGTAGAAATGTATAATCCCATTAGGCTTCAGCCAGTCAGCATCAGTAATACTGGGATTAATTGGAAAGTCAGTACTAAATTCAGTTTTATGTTTTTCTCCCCAATTTGGAATTCCCAGTCGCGATCAAGCCACTACGCTCATCTTTGCTGTTCATTCAGGAGAGCACAGACAAGCATGCACTCTCCTCTAAAGCATGTAATGTCCACCGCATTTTCTTATCACACTGCAATTCACAGGTTGCCCTTGCACAGATATGAGAAAGGCACATACAGTATAACTTCATGCAGATACATTTCCTATGGGGGCCCAAATGCGCACTAGTGCCTTAACAGAATGAGCCCCAACAGGCTCAATTTGGCTCAACCTGATAAACTGGGCATCATCTCATATTGGTGTCTCTCTGTCTGCCTTTGCTTCAGCTTTAATGGTAATTGTATTGTAATTACCCCTGCCATGGATTGGTGTGAGGAGAGGTTATGTGATCATTCAGATGCGACTGTGAACAGGATAACTCCTCATCCTTGCTATAATCCAGAAGTCTTCTCAAATTAGCTGTCTGTGACCTTCACATCACACACACACACACACACACACACACACACATACACGCACACACAAATGCCTGCACACACGCACAAACACTCACACACACTCATACAAGAATTACATGTTATCACCACAGAAAGGGAGCAACTGACTCCTTGTTTTTAGGTTGCATTTGCTAACTGATTGTCCCTTCTAGACTTTCCACAGGTCCAGCTGTGACCAATTTGGGATTCAACAACAAGGCAGTTAAGGGATTATTTGCGGCAAAGTTGGTAGGATGGACAGGGGAGGGCGTGATTCCAGGAAAAATAAATGAATTAAGAAAGTGAAGTCGTAAACTCTGTGGCCAGTACTGTCATACACATGGGAATGAGTCACCACAGAGAAATTGGATTTACATCTGTATCTGAGAAGCAGTAGAGGAAAACTCTCCATGACCCACTACTCCCACAACACTGTTAACAATTTATGCATTTACAAAGTAAGAAAAAGCATTTTCTTTGGTGAGACAAGGGTGACGTTCTATGCCCTCCTACATTTAAATATTGGTCTTGTATAACAGATCATTATTTAATGATGATACTTCCCATAAACGAAACATCACAATGATCAATTATGTTTTACGTAGCTGAATTGTATTGAGTTGTGTTTCCAAACAAATTCCATAACATAGTGTGCGCCCTGCACCGTAGGGCTTAGGATGCCTTCTGATATTAGAGAAGTGAATCTTCTCATTTAGCCGGTCAGGATCTGGACTGCTACCCCATATATTGTCCACCAGATGGCACTATTATGGATTTTTTTGTTTCTCTTGGGTCTGTCATTTATTAAGTTATCAACTAATGTGTTTCACCTGTGTCTTTTTTGATTTGTGTATTTAAGTTGCCCTTATTGTGCCTGTCTTTGTTCAATCTTTGCCTATTGAACCGCATGAGCACTCTGTGTGAAGTTGAGCATGAGCACTCTTTGTCTCGGCCTTCATTGCAATAAGTCTTGACTGTTTTGTGACTTTTTTTGAGAACTGTTTATTTGTAACCACTGAGATTTCTTATCTTCTCAGCTTTCTTGAGTTTTTTTGCCTGCTGTGGAATAAAGTTTTGATTCTATGTTTTTTGGACTACCTCTGTGGATTCTTGCCCTAAGTTGCTTTGTTTGTGCGAAGTGAGGATACTTGCTTTTGTTTTTTTGCTTTTGCCCTTTTTGAAAATTTTGAAAATTAAAACTTTATAACTGCCGTTCTGTGCCAGCCTCTGCTTTTTGGTTTTCCAGTCCTTGTGAATAGCTCAATCAGTACAGCACCACACTTTGAATCTGGAGACCGGGCTTTGAGTCCTGCCCTGCTCCTGACATAGCCTCTGAATTTGTGTTCTTATATATGTTTTTTTTACCAATGTATGATAAAGGATTGCTTTTATAAACAAAGGTAAGCAAGGTTGATCTCCAGGATATATGAGGTGTGGCTATTAAATAATGAGACTAATGCTGTAATTCAATTTTAATGAAGAAAACTTACATTTAAGTTCCTTTCCCCTTCAATATATTCCCCTTCTGCAACTACACACTGCTGCATTCTGGTCTTTCACTGATCAAAGCAGTGCAGTAGGTCTTCTTTCGTTAGTTGTCTCAGAAGCTCCGTCGTTTTATTCTTTACCTCTGGAACAGACTCGAAATGGGTTCCCTTGAGTGCAGACTTGGTTTTAGGGAAAAGAACAAAGTCGCATGGTGCTAGATCAGGTGAATAGGGAGGGTGGTCAAGTACTAACGGAAGAACTATTGCACTGCTTTGATCAGTGTAACACCAGAATGCAGCAGTGTGTAGTTGCAGAAGGGGAATATATTGAAGGGGAAAGGAATTGAAATGTAAGTTTTCTTCATTAAAATTAAATTACAGCATTAGTCTCATTATTTAATAGCTACACCTTGTACAGCTGAAACACTATACCCAATGGCCTGGAATGTAGTTAAAGCATGAAGGACTTACTTCAGTGAATTAGTGTGTCTGGTTACAGACTGACCCTTGTGTATCTCTACAGATTCTGGCTGCATTCACCCTCAGCCATGCAATTTACATGCTGCATCACTGGTGGGCCATTGCAGTAGGTGTTCCTTAGCAAAAGTGTATAGTTACACCAACCATACTGTAGGGGGCAGCATTGCTTTTAATATGACTGACTCACCTGGGCTGAAAGTACGATGATACTTATTTCCAGAAAGCTTTTCCTCCTGCCTTGTATATTTTTTCTGACAAGTGAGCCTGGGTGGGGACCTGGGTGCTGGTTTTGCCAGGAGAGGCTGAGGATGAGTGCAGGAAGTTACTACACATATACACTGTAACTGTCATTTTTATGATAGTGTCCCTTTAAATGAGATTAGTAACATTGTGTTACATTACAGCCACTGTTCCTGTGTGAAGGAACCAGATAGTGAGTGGATAACCAAGATGTATTTGGCTTCCCATCCAGGACAATAGTAACACACTCTGTGTATAGATCTAGTAGATCCTATTTTCTTTAGAGTTAAATGCCTGGTGGTAAATTAACACCTCAAGGGAGCATACTAGCTTTGTCACTAGCCACACGCACATTTCAGACATTCGTATCCAGATAAGCTAATAAACATACATACTCTTTTTATTTGTTTGTTTTTTATTTTTACATACAATCCATTTATACAGCTGGATATTTGCTTATATAAGTACCTTGCTCAATGGTGCAGTGTTCTACCTGGGAATCCAACCTATAACCTTAAATATTCAAGCCAATTTCCCTAACAGTTATGCTACACTGTCACCCAAAACCAGAAACATGAACACATCAGCATACAAAGATACTAGTATCACATGCACATGCTTACACACATCTTCACTATAATAATTATCTGTATATTGGTACTTCTACTGGTCAGAACACGACTAGTAGTTTAGTGATCTATACACCAAACTGAGAGCACTGCAACATATTGTTGGCAGTTTTTTATTTTAAATTTGGGCTTACTACTACTGCTTGACTGAGTGGTTGTATGGATTGTTGCTATTGATTACTTTTTGTTGTCCTGCATATTTTTGCAATATTTACATATTTTTTATGTCTCTCTTCCTGTTTCTGTCTGTGGTTTACGGTTGCTATTGGTATTAGATGTCCCAGTGGGACGGCCCTTTGTGTACACAGACCTCCAGTCTGAAGGAAAGTTTTACTCCCCTCTGGAAACTGTGGCAGGTCAGTATCTGGTGTGTTTGAGTGTGTGTGTCTGTGTCTGTGTGTGTGCACATGCATGCTTTGATTGATCCTGGTGTCCATTTGACAGGTACATACAGTACACATGGTATTGTGCAAATTAAAGCAATCGCTTGAAGTCCATTCTCAGAATAAATAAGTAACTCATTGGTGAAATCCAGCAAAAGTGCAAGTTGGTTGCCTTAATCCTAACATGTAAGGAACATATCTAGTGTTGCCTACTGAAAAGAATTCTGATTGCATATTCATGCTTCAAATCATTGAGAATTCACTATTTCACTTCTGATAGTATCAACTACCAAACTTCAATAATTATAAGCTAATCATTTATTTTATTCTTTTACAAGTAGCTTATTAAATATCAAAATACAAAGTGAGTCATAGCTCTATAATTAGGACATTTTAGTCTATGCTGCTATGTATAGATATCATCAGTGATCAGTAGACTTGTAGAAGTAAAACCCATGCCTGTTACTGGGCAGGCTACAATAGCCTAGTTTACTGCAAAAGTATGAATAAACATTTATTTTTTCTCTATAATGTTTTCCATGTTGTTGATTATTAGTTTTCACAGGTCAAACAAATAACAATCAGAAAACAAGTCACAGATCACTTAAAAGAACTGACGTCTTCTTTTAGCAAAAATTGTGTTCCCCCACCCACATGGAAAGATATGTATATGGCTCTAAAGGTGGCCGCTCTACAGATTGCACAATGTCTCACCCCATTTGCAGCACTGTAGTTTTTTCAAATCAATACTTAGAATGCTTCACGCCCACCTCTTTCATGTTTCAGCTTTCAGTTGATTTCCGTGGATTTGGCAAATGGCAGTTGACTGAAGACAGTATGTGTTACATTATGGAAAGGAAGTGCATGTGTTCCTATCAACTGATATTACTTCACTTGGATTGGGACCAAGCCAGTCTGCGGTCTGTCTTTTAGTTTCCATGAAATTGTTTTTTTGTCGCTGCAAAGTTGATGTACTGTATGGAGTAACTGTTAAACCACGAGCATGTGACAAATGTTCTCTTGGAGGTGGGTGCATTATCAGTACAGAGACCAGGTGCATGACCATGACTTTTCGTTGTTGAAAATGGATCAAGCATTAAAAAATCTTCCCAGGATCCTTGAAACATAGATATTATGTAAATATATTGAAAATAATAGTCAGCCAAATGGGACAGGTCTACTTTTGAGCTGTATTTTTCTGGCTCGTGCTTTATATTCTAGGTAAAAATGAACTAGACACAAAATAGCACTTATGTAATATAAAGAGTGCCTAAGTTAGAGTCTGTGGTTAGTTCTGTTCGCTGATGGGTTATTTAAAGCTCTTTCTTTAATCCTTTAACTGTTGAATTATACCTGAGGCAAGAACCACTGTCTTCACCTCTTGGGCCTCATTCACAATGGGCCTCATTCTTGAAACATGTGTACGATCACATTTGATTGTGAACTGCATGTAAGAACGTTTCCAAGAACATTTCGACATTCATCATTTTTTTCTTATCTGTATTTGTTCATAGCTGTTTCCTTATGATTTCCTTAAATCATATGAACAGGATTGTACATAAAACTTACGAACAGCCAGCATTCATCATTTCATACACCTGGGATATGCACAAAGACAAAGGTCTGCACATGTCTCATAAATCTCATATTGTTTTTCCTTAGGAACATTTTTAAGAAAAAGAGTAAGAATAATTAAAGAAAAGTTTTGTGAATGAGGCCCAATGAGTGTGGTGGTGTATGTTGTTGCGTATGTCGTTCTGGATAAGAGCATCTGCTAAATGCATGCAATGTAATGTAATGGTAGCTTCAAGGAAAAAAAGAAAGAAAAAGTAGCAGTAGCTTTATTTTCATGTCAAAACCTACGGACAGGCGGTCGAGTGGCTGGAGTGAATTTCTGTAGTGTGCATAAGAAAAATTATGCTTTGCTTTATTTGCCCTACATAATGATACCTGTTATCTTTTTAGTCGTGAATAAGAAAGTGCCTCTTATTCCCTGTGTTAACGTGTCACATAAATGCAGTAAGAGTAGCTTTTGGAAAGAATTGTACCTTTCCATGAAATGTCAATAAATAGGCATTTAGCTATTAGTGGCTGAGACAACAGTTGATGCTTCTCTCGCATTGCTGTTGAATCTTTTACAATAAAAAAGTTTACCTGGGCATTAAGAAACAAACAAAAGCACCTCACCTCATCGATATGGACAATGCCACTACAACTAACTTCACAGTAAATTACAAACTTGTTTGTGCGTCAGTGTTTATTATTTTTTCATGAATAAATCCCCATGCTTCATAATCTGATGTGGTGTGGCTGGTCGCAGGTTAACATTGGAAGTGTGTTTTCTTGATTAACATTATTTTGTGTATGCGTATGCACATTATAGTACAGTTATTCAGAACCCCTGTTACAGAACGTAACACGGGATTTTTTAAGAACTATAAATTATTTTTTTCTTATACTATCACAGGATTTTTTTTTCTTTTTCTTAATTTTTAAAGAAATGTAAATTAATAGCATGTGTTAATTTCTTATTTCTGGTCAGTTGTTGAATTAATTATTGCCATTGTACATTTCATTGTGTCTATGTGAGTCATGTTTATATCAAATAATTTAAAACTAAGGCGACTTGAGTCTGCAACATGCACAGGGTCCAGGCTTGTCCCATCAGCCTCCTGAGACTCATTCGAGTCTCTGGTCTTAATCACGAGAACCATATATTCTACTATACTGAAACATCTGTAAACTACATGGAACATTCAATAAAAAATAAATAATATTTTTGAAAATATTTTCATTGGAACAAGTGGTTTGTCATCGATGACATTTGAATTATGCCATTTAATTATGTTCAATTATGAATATTTAACATTAAACACTGAACTAACTCATAAAAGTCGAACACGTTGATGAGTATAATTAATTTCCTAAATAAATACTAAACACCATCTATAATGCCTAAGGTCTCCCCAAAAGGACACTACACGTAGATGGTTTTCAACACCATCTAGCGTCCCTAATCTCGAAATCTGAAGTCTTCCCCGTGACCTCCCTGGGTACCAACCCTCTCTATTATGTGTTTATAAAATGCCCCTAGGTGGCATTCTGTAAACACATAACAGCAAAAATAGCACTTTGTAACAGCAACTCAGAGGCGGCAGAACTGTAATAGCTGTTACACTTGTACAGACGGGAACATCATGTTTTTTTTTTTGTTGTTGTTGTTTTTTGGTCGCCTGGCGTTCAATTCCAGCTGCAATATACTCCAAAAACTTTAATAACTTTTCAAGGACAGTAAACTTTTAAAATTAATGTATGCTTTGTTAAATTGTAAATAAATATAAAGTATTATACCCGAAACATATCTCCGGATCAGGTTTTTTTTAGTTTGCTCGCTAAAAAACAGTTTATTGGAAATATTTCCCGCAAAGGTTATCACATTGCTTCGTTCCTTTGATGGGTGGTAGAAGACTAAACTGTAGCTACATGTACAAACCTGAAATAGCTCCGGGAGTCGCATTGTACAATTAGTTAATGTCCGTGTTACGTTTATCAAGCGTTACATTTATGCCAACTCTTCCCTATATGAAAGATCTCAGGACTAAAAACAAGAAAGTTGAAGTAAACAATGGAGGTAACATAACATAACTTTGGAAGGATTTGATGTAGTATAACTTTGGAAGAATTTAATTGAACTTTTTCTTCAAACAAAGGTTTCCAAGCTAGCAGCCACAAAAAGTGTCACAATATACAGTAAATAAATAAATAAATAAATAAATGATGCGATTAATGAG
The DNA here is from genome assembly GCF_013347855.1 of Anguilla anguilla. NCBI lineage: Eukaryota > Metazoa > Chordata > Actinopteri > Anguilliformes > Anguillidae > Anguilla > Anguilla anguilla. Next base: position 18,866,734 of record NC_049208.1, on the reverse strand, counting down.
GAGATTTTTATTTATTTAAACGAGGAGAAATTAAGTGCGCTAACAGTTGGAAACTTCTCACGACTAGCTGAGACCAACTCAACCACAAATAACAGCGCTAATGCGAATGAGAAGCACATTTCAGCTACTGAAAAAACCACATAGTCATACTGCGGCTAGGTGTTCCGCGTCGTTTTTCAGCAAGCGTAAATAACCGCCGGAACAAATGTACCATGTTTCCGGCCACAGAAACTTGTGCATTCAGATTCTGCTTTTGCAAACGTTGCACCAACAATGTTCACTTTATTTTTTACATTATTATTACACCAATACAAACAGCAAAGGTGTGAGTGAACGGCCAAAAACGTTTTTACGTATAGCCTATTCCGTCACTTGTATCATCAAATATATAAAGGTTGCCTTATTTTAAAAAGTCGTATGTTTGTAAAGTAAAGTCATAAAACAAAGAATTAAGTGCGCCCCTTTAAAAATAATAAACTTTAAAACATTCATTAATGCAACGAACAAGAACATTGATCGAAGGTACGAATATCGCTTAATTTCACATCGGGGTGGTGTAGTTCAGGAAATCAGGATGGCCATTTCTGACAAGGAAATTTGACTTCATGTGTAAAACTCTATCCTACTGATATCGAACTGGGCTCATTATTCATTAAATAGGGGAGAGTCGCCATAAATGAGAGTCGCCTATGGAGGCCCTCTCCATGACCTCCCCGGTTACCAACCCTCTCGTTTTCTCTTTAGATGGAATTCTGTAAACATTTAACAGCAAAATAATAATAATAATAATAATAATAATAATAATAATAATAATAATTTAAAAACATTTATTTTATTTTAAGTAGGCTATAGCAACACAGAGGCGGCACAACTGTAACAGCTGATCCATTTATACAGACTGGGACATCATGTTTTTTGGTTACCTTGCATCCAGCTACCATGCACTCTGAGACCCATACTAACTTTTCAAGGACGGGTAACTTTTAAATAATGCATGCTTTGATATATTGTAAACAAAAATGAAGCCTTACACCAGAAAATTACTTCGGGGACAGTTTTCTACGTGGCTCGCTTAAAAATTGTTTTTTTTTTTTTTTTGGGGGGGGGGGGGGGGGGGGGTACTTCCTTCAAAAGTAATCACACTGCCCCGTTCCTTTGGGAAGCGGTAGAGGACTGAACTCCACATGTAGCCTACAAACATGAAATGGCTACGAGTAGGCGCATTGTACATTCAGTTATTGACCGTGTTACATTATTCAAGCGTTACATTATTATGGCGTATTTCCCCTTTTGAACAATTGTAATACAATGCCGGTCGAACTGTATCGTTCCAGATCATCCGTGTCATTTCACTAAACACGATACAAATAAAATAATCAGACATAAATGGATGCAGCAAATAAATTTTATTAGTCAATTAGAAAAGACGAAAAAATAGGCTAATCAAAATGAAACCCTTTTTGTACTAATGGAATCCATAATGGCCTTCATGTCAAAGCTCCCATTGGAAATTTTCATATAGGCCTAATAATAGAAAATGTAAATAAATGTTGTGTTATAAAATAAAAACAGAAAGAAAATCATTAACATGAACAAGTATAAGTGCATTTTCGAAAATACATAAACTTTTAATTAATTGTGTAATTAATCCCAGCAGACTAAACAAGCGAAGTTTCCTTTGACCACGATCGCGAAGGCAACAGGCACTAATAACGCTAAATCTGGAAACAGTAGAATAGCCTACAGTTTACGTATACCAGACACATCCAAAACATTGAATATGCATGCAATAGATACAGGCTGGTTTTGTTACGGTTCATAATTTAAACAAGCAGATGCATGAACTATGTGAACAAAACCAATAGGTGTATATCAGGTAGCCATATATTTGGAAAGACTAGAAAACGACAAACTAATGATTATTTTAGGCCTACAAGAATGGATGGAGACCAGAAAACAGGGATTAGATTCTTTTTACGGGCCGGTTGGTGGACCTCTTGAACATAATGAGGCACGCAACACCGAAGTACCCAACGCTCTTCAGTATCATCAAGGTGTAGGTGAGGCTCGCCAGATACAGACTCCTCGAGAGCCCAAAAGATTCTGGAAGTGAAAACAGAGACTGGTTTGTTTATATAGCTCGAACACACATATTAACAATTTATTTCGTAGGCACGTGAATCATAAATGTGGTGAACCATAGGTGGTCATAAATTATAGTGGGAGTCTATTGTCCTTTATTGAAATTGTTCCTGAAGCAATTTGAGAGTACTCAAGCTGAACTCCTTGACTATGAAGTTGCTCCTCGCTGTCGGGTGGTTTGATCACTTCGAAATCAGCGATGATATTTACGTAGCATATTGGGAAATGTACATAACGCTACGATGTTCATAGATTTAGTTCATAGGCCTTAGCTTTTATATTTCCAAATCACCTCACATTTACCTATATGAACTCGTTTGTTTGGATGGTTGTGACATATAAAACATAGGTGCCATAAAAGTGCATTTGCAAGCAAACATCGATTTATGAGTGTTAGTTCCTTGTTTTTTGTGTGCTTTCTCAGCACACCACACATCACCATAATACAATCGCGCGCACCACTGTAGGTGATATTTTTTAAAGCGCATTCCATCTGTTTAGAATTAGACGAGACTGGAATTATTAAAATGCAGTCTAACCATCAGAGATCCGGTGTAGGTCTATCTGCTTCGGTTGTGTACCATTGCAAACTGGCACCTCCGTCTCCACCCTTGAGTTAGCTCCAGGGTCTACTTCTATGATGGGACCTAAAGAGAAAATAGGATATAATGAAAAACAGCACATGAAATCATCGAAAACCGTACAAGGTACGTCTTATTTTTGACAGAATTGACTATTATTAATTTCTGCATGATATTTCTTCAGATTGTGCGTGCGCGTGAGCAAGTGTGTAGCCTATATTTATGTGCCAGAGTCAGTGTGCAATCCCCTTGGATTTGCATCTGATTTTTTTTTGTGAGTGATTTTACGATAATGTAAAACCTATTAAAATAATGTAGCCTACCTGCTGGTATTTCTTTCTGTATTCCCTTTGTGGTTCCTTCGTGTTCCACCGTACACGTGTGTTTCGACTCAGCATTAATTTCATCGATTATCAACATACTGGCGGTACCACTCTCCATTTTCTGCTCCAGAACCTTTTGATTCGCGCTGGCAACGTCATTGTTTCCTTCTTTCCACTTGAATCTGGCAATGTCGGGAAACATGTCCATGGCGACACATAGCAAAGTTGTCTTTCCATTTTGCGGCTTAGACGGTGGGTAAGCGATCACTGTCGGGGCTTTCAACGGCTTGGTCTCCTCTGTGAAGTCACATTGAAGGATCATTGCATATTAACTAAGAGACAACGAGGCTGCACATATGCTGACATGGCTTCGAGGCGAATAAACATAGCGGGGCATGCGTTATATTTCATCCCATTTAATAATGAAGCGTTTAAATGACTGCTTCACGGACTGCAGTCGGCCAAGTGTTCCCGATTTTCCCAAATATGCAAATTATTTCCCACTGTATCGCTGTCATGATGGAATTAGCATATTTAAGAATCAATATTATTTCGAGTTTTGATCGCCATTTCAGGTTTTTAGAAGATAACCTACCATCACAACATATTCACAAATAGCAGTCGGCCATAATGACAGTAATAGGCTACACTGTAAAAGCCAATTAACTCATACAAAAGTACTCTGTCGTTGTATGTAGGCTTTTTTAAGGCATTTTTTTAGGTATTTAGGCATGGTTTCTTTATATTGTTCAATTCAAAACAAAGCTCCATCTACAAATAATACTGTGAGCCCATATTCTGTTCCATGCTTAAATATGTATTCATATCCTTTGTCGATATTATTATTTATTTATTAATTTTGTGCTTGAGCGGGCTCACTGAAACACTTTAATCAGAGTAGAGTATTTCAGACATTTAGCCTAAAGATCACTCAGCCTGACATCAGAAAAAAAAATCCCTCTGTTAATACACAAGTAAAAATAATCATGCTGATCAGTAATATGGGCGAAGCACTTCACTATTAAATGCATATTCACGAAAGTAAAACATATAATTACATGGGCAAAGTATTCGGGATGATCCTGTGAATTATTAGCATTTTTAACCAGTTGCGATTACCGTTGACATAATGTTTATATGATAGTAATTACTTACCTGTAACAAATAATTCTGTCCCCGACCCAAATATTTTGACAGCACCCACAGTGCTTCCCGAAATAACAAAAACTTAAGGGTATAATAACCAGTGTTTTCTGTTAAAACACTGTTTCAGTAAACTTAAGCATGTGCTTGCTTGTCGATTTTGACTGCCAAGGTTAAAACCGACATTGTTTTCATTCGAGTGTACTGAATAGGTAGTCTTTAGTCCTCAAATCGATTTTTCTATTTATTTTATTTTTTATTTTTTGCGTTTGTAAAGCAGCATTAAAATAACTTAAATGCATTATTTCATTGTGTCAAACGGAATAATATGTTTTGGCAACATTATATTAAAACTGAATTTTAGCTCACTATGTTACCTTTTTATTTTACTTTTTTGCTCATGCTTAAGTGACATAGGTGTGAGATTAAGTATTCTACGTTGAGGGTTAGATCAACAAATTGTGTATTTGCCATCGTTAAAAACCAAAAAATTGCCCAATAAAACATATGGCCTTTACTTTCTATCTTAAATAGCCAAGGTTTTTATCAAAACATTGCATATAAGAATCATATTCAGGATGCATTTAAGTTCAATTCAGTATTCTACAGTTTGATTTTGTAAACAAACAACGAATGAATGTATGTGTGAAAATAACCTACCATTAATTCATTTTAGAATAACTTTTTAAACTTTAAATTCATGACTTTTCAATGCAAATAACCTTCAACAACAATATGCTTATTAAAAAACACAATATCACAATAACGGATACTTCTAATCCTGCAGTTCAACAGTTCAGAAAGCATTGCCAGTCTGATATATTTACTGATTTCTGAGGATTATAGGAGCTGCAGCTGTGTATTGTGGGTTAAACAGCTTTGAAAGATATATGAGCAAGTTTGTGACTGAACAGTTTCAGCTGTCAGGAGAGGGACTGCTCCAGTTTCTCAGTATATCCTATTTCTTTCTGCTAGTAAAGTACTACACAAATGTATAATTATATAAACTGTATATTTTATATGATATACATATTGAGGTTGTGTCAAATGTCATGATTAATTCAATTCAATTCAATTCAATTTTAAGTGCTACAGTATTTTGGCCTTACAATAAGTATTATTAAGAAATATTTAATATCGAGCTATATATTAGGTCTAATGGCAGATTTACATAATTTTCATGACTTACCTCTTGACAAAACAATGAGTTTTGTTCCAGATGCAAAAATTTTATACAAGTAGCTTGCATCACACTGTCAGAAAAGCTCATACAATAACAGGATCTCAAGCTTGACCCAGACACTTACACCTTATTTCTCATAAAAGGTTCTACACACATTCTCTTCCACCCTCAAATGACATATTCAAAACTGATGATCATAATGAGAAATAACAGTCATATTAATGAATGATATTAATCCTTGGTTTATGCCCAATCATGAGTATAACTATGTTTTATAGGCATGGATTTATATTTTTATTATCTCCCATTCCTATTTTGACTTTTAGCTTTAAAAAAGTTTACCAGTGTCCTATAAATGTGGGAAGGTAGATCGTAAATAGCTCATTTAACTATTTAATAACAGACCATTGCAGTTAAAGTCAAAATAAAACATACCTGTTACAATGAGTTTTGTACCAGTTCCAAAAATCTTAAAATCATCATCCCACTGCTGCTCATAGCATTGCAAAAACAGACATACTGCAACAGTACAAGAACCTAGACCTAAAGCATTCCAAGAACATAGTCATTGTGCAACATTACAATAACAGACATAATGCAGCATTACAACAACATAGATATAGTGCAGCATTACAAAACATAGACATAATGCAGCATTACAAGAACACAGATATTGCGCAGCATTACAAGAACATAAAAATAATGGAGCGTTACAAGAACACAGATGTAATGCTGCATTATGAGAGCAAAAACATTAAGTATTAAGAACATTGGACCAAGTTAAATGAAAGGCTTATTGTTCTTGGCTCATTTCTATCTCACAAATTAGCCAGCTCTTCTTCTGTGTATTCCGGCTCGAATCGATAGGGCACAACAATCCCATGATCAAAAACAAAATCTCCTTTGTCCTCAGACATTTTCAGTTCATTTCTGTCTCACATTTTCCCTACATATGTTGTGTATGTAACATCCTGTTAGCTTTCAGTACTGAAAGAAGGACACTTACTGTCATGGTCCTGTGTTCCTGTCTGTGTTTCCCTTGTTGGGCCGCCAGATGGCGGCACTTCTGTTTTGTGTCCTGCTCCCCTCCTGTTAATTGTATGATTGTTTCAATTGTCTCGTTATCCCATCATTGTTCCCACCTGTGTCTTATCCCCTCCTTCTGGTTTGATTGTTTTTTGAGTTCACCTGTGTCTTGTTACCCCTGTCTATTTAAGTTCTCTGTTCCCTTCACTCGGGTGCTGGTTCCTTGTGTTTGTTTCCGATGTTGCAAACTGTATGTACCTGCTTGTATTTTGTGCCTGACTGTGTTTTGTTTGACCTTCCCTTGTGCTCTGCCTTCCCGTGTTCTGCCCTGCTTGTGTTTGTTCCCGAATTCTATTTGTTACAAACCGTTTGTACCTGCCTGTATTTTGTTCCTGACTTGTGCTTCGTTTGACCTTCCCTTGTGCTCTGCCTTCCCGTGTTCTGCCCCGCCTGTGTTTTTGAGTTCCTGTTGTTTTCTGTTTCATTAGATTATTTTTTGAGTTTGTGTTTCACCTGCCTGTATTTTGTTCCTGACTTGTGTTTTTGACCTTCCCTTGTGCTCTGCCTTCCCGTGTTCTGCCCTGTCTGTGTTTTTGAGTTCCTGTTTTCTGTTTCATTAGATTATTTTTTGAGTTTGTGTTTTAGCCCATTGTGGCCTTGTCTGTTCCCTGTTTGTTCACCTTTCGTTAGTAAAGTCTTTGTTAATTTTCCCTTTTTGAGTTTCGTGTTTTTTTTTTTTTCCCCCACTCTGCGCCTGGGTCCCAGCACCCGTACCGTGACACTTACCTGTTCTATGCTTACATATGATGTGAGTTTCGTCCCCGATCCCAAGAATTTGCCATATCCCACTGTGTTGAAAACATACACTCAAAATATAAGACAGGAAGGACAGTTGTTCTAATCATTGCAAAATACTTTTCTTGTCACGTTTTTGTTAATGATGCCTCGTCCTGGAGGAGTGTCACCTGCCTTTCAGCCACTAGAAAAAATAAGAATTGAATGATGAATTAAAAATCTGTATTATAATGGGTTTATATAAATCACATCTTTTTCGGAAAAAATAAATTACATATTCATTGTTAAATGTACAGTATTGTGCAAAAGTCTTAGGCACCTGTAAAAAAACGCTGTACAGCTAAGATGCTTTCAAAAATAATGAAATGAAAGGTTATAAATATTGAAAAAATAATATAAAGAGCAGTAAATAGTTAAAAACAAAATAAAATCAATGTTTGGTGTGACCACCCTTCGCCTTTAAAACTACATCAATTCTCTTAGGTACACTGTCTGGCAGTTATATAAGAAAATCGGCTGGTAGGTTGTTCCAAGCATTTCGGAGAACTTGTCACAGATTCTGCAGATTTCGGCTGTTTTGCTTGCTTCTGGCTCTCCAGGTAATCCCAGAGACCCTTGATCAAGTTTTTTTTATCTGAAAAGTAGTCTATTACTTAAAATATTACTTTATTTAACAAAATACAAAATGTATCTGTAAAATTTCATTTTTTGGAAAATTCATGTTTGGATATCTCAAATTTGCTCTTTTCTACTGACACACTAATGCAGAAAACAAAAATAAGCATCTAAGACCAAATATATACTATATATTATATTTTAAAATCTAGGGTGCCTAAGACTTGCACAGTGCACAGTACCTGTATATTGTTTATATCTTGAGAATTGAGATAAAGATGATGAATACTGAGCATTTTTAGCAAAAAATTTATTTCTGTATTGCTTTAAAATCTGAATAATGGCCTGGGTATTTGAGCCAGGCTAACAGTGTCACAGGTCCTAATAAGTAATCAGTACACAGGGCTTAAAATAGTGGGGTCATTGACTGGGTAAATAATTTTACAGGGGGAACCCAATTTATATAATATCCTTCTTGTATTCTCCATTTTTGATCAATCCCCCAATTCCCCAATTTTATTTGTATTGATCCTTTATTTATCTAGATGACTTCCAATGAGATAATAATTTTTTTTTTCAAGGGAGCCCTGGAAAGAGGGTTACACCGCACAGCATACAATACCATACAACACAGTACAATTATGATATCATATTTCAGCTTTCATGTTTTGTTAATATTGCCTTTAATTTGTATTGCTGAGTGAGTGAGTGCTATTAGCCAATTGCCCGTAAGTTACAGTTCATGAAGAAAATATTTGTTTTAACATGAGTTTATTCATGAATTTCATGCTTCATCAAAATCAGTGAATGACCAACTGCAACTGAACAGACATAACTGCATCATATGCATGCTCTAGACTCGAGAATGCATTAAGGATGCAGCTAAATACAAATTGTGATGCAGGTAGACTGTGGTATTCAGAGTAAGAGATATCAAACAGATATGACAAGCACAGGCAGTTTGTACTCTTTTTTTTAAATCTGAGATTCAAATTGGCACTAGGAAGTTATAGGTTTAAGCTATGCAGTAGCTTTACCTACATGAACAGTCAGGTGTAGAACTTACAATGTAAATGATATTGAGCTGACCGTGTGTTTTGATAAATATCATGGTATTATATTACAGTAAAACGCAATAGCAATGCAGAATGCAGAAATATATTCATAGCACTAGTAAGATCAGTGCCATGAGTGCACCATGTCTTTCTTGCTTGGCTAAATCTATCAACAATTTCTTTTAACCAACTGTTTCCCATCTGCAATTCTAAAAATACTTTTAAAAGGGCATGATTGACTTTCTGATACAAGAAGAAACTGAAAAGAACTCAGGTAATTCTATTGCAATTGTGGGAATGTGTTTTTATTTTCATGTATTTTTACACTGTGATTCATGTTCAGAAACCATGTGCTTAATTAATAAAATAATTGATGAAACTGAAATTATTACAAGATGCTAAACTCTAATTTGGCCAACTGAAAAGTCGTATTTCAGTATAAAAAAACTAAATGAATAATCTATAATAAAATTACATCTGGAGATTCTGTATCATGGAGGGTGCTCAACGGGATCAATGTGATGGTGTATGTGATATTCAGAAAATAAAAGAACCAGTTGTTTTGTTTTGGTAAATGTACATTTAAATTCTGAGCTGAGCCATGGTATGATACAGGAAAAAAGCAGCTTTCTAGATTCAGTTTTTGATTCTCTGAAAATATGTGATGCAGGTGGGGCTGAAGTTTGTGCACATCAGTTAGTGGCATCATTATCACTGTGGCTGTCCCAGCTGGCACAGTAGTAGGTGGCGGCATGGGCCATTTCTACAGAGTCAATTCTCAGATCATAAGGAGGGTTAGATTTTTCAACAGAGAAAGAATTTTTTTGTGCAAGAGTGGAATCATGTACTTTACGACCACCAAAGTCAATGTAGAGCACTCTTTTGAAAGGTTCCCCTTCTTTCTTCTGGTACCAATGGACATAGTCACCCGAGCTCAGCCCAGTGGCTTCGCAGGTAAGGACAGCAGTATCGTCCACAGTTGCTGTCACAGATATAGTCTTCTGTACCAAACTTAGTGCATCAGCCACTAAAGTCAAGAAGAAATAAGAAATAAACATTTACAGTTCTGCTCACCTGCAATTTTACATTTAAGCACACACACATCCATGAAACACGTTGGCACTTACCTATAACAACTGAGAAAAGAATGATCCCAGAGCCCAAGAACATCTTTTCTCCAGTTGATAGTTCTGTGCACTCTGTCCCCTTAGGGTAGAGGGTGTCTGTTAGGATGATTTGGCAGAGCTGAAAGTGGAAGTGCCTGTGATCAGTTAACCAATCACAGAGCTGCTGGCATACTGCATGCTACCCTGACTTAATTACAGATGTCAGAATACACACGTGAACACACACACATACACACACACACACACACATACACACATGCACCTCAAGGAGAGAGAAAGCGTTTTCACTACAATTTGCTGTATTTATTTTGTGGTTGAAAGATCATGTAGGAATAGTCTGAATTAATGTTGGAGACTAACAAAATGATAGTGGCAACAGTCTGGTAAGTCATATGCTGAACTCAGATTGTCACATACAGATTGTGGCATGCTTAAATAATTAATTCCAAGTTGGAAGCACTTTTTTTGAAAGACGAGCGGACACCCTGCCATTTTTATGCCTTTTGCACTTTACTCAGACAGTGGGAAAGCAGAGGGGGTTAAAAATAGAGCTGCAGTCACAGTGCAGAAAGTGCCACAGCAGAGAAACTGCTGCATTGGGGGATTCATGTATAGGTAGACAGTTGGCTGCCCTATGGCTAGCAATGCATGTCTCCCCCAGGACTGCAGTCCTCTGTAACAATTCATGTTGCCATGAACATTATGAGGCATTTAAATTTTTTTCTTTTCCTGTCACCTCACCTCACATGTGGTCAGTAACTTATTTTACACTGCTTGGTACTGCAGTTTCCTGGGACGCAAATGTAAAGGTTTCTCAATGGTTTTGATAAAACCCTTCATAAAAAAAGTTGCTTTCTCGGTTTTTTTGTTGAAAATTTGTGGCATCATCGTTACTGTGGAAAACCCAGCAGGCACAATAGTAGGTGCCAGAGTGACTGGTCTTTAGGACAGGTACACAGTAAAATGTCCAGTGATAATTCAAGTCTAACAAAAGTACATATGAGTCCAGAGTTGTTTTAATACTGAACATCCGCAATTACGGACTGGGAACCAGCATAAGAAAGCAACGAACAAGCTGTTCGCGCCCTCTGAATACTGGACAATTAAAACGTCTTTGAAATTTTTTTACAAGCCAATCACGGAGATACTTGGCTACGCTTGGACTGAAAGTATCTTCCTGGCTGAAGATGAGAATTTACTAAAAAGAAAATATTCATGAAATTGATTGTGGCTCCAGATGGACTCTAAAACCACAGTGCCTGCAGGGTGAAGACTATGAATAATCTATGTAAATGTTGATGAAATTTTAAATACCTTCGTGTTTTTATAAAATATTTTCAACGTAGAAATTTCAAGCAAAATATATATATATTTTACAATATGGGAAAACTGGAAGAAATTAAAACAAATGCTCCGGTAAGATCTTAATTCATGGATATAATAATAAATTATTATTATTATTATTATTATTATTATTATGATAACCACTAATTAAGATGTAAGCACTTTTTGTTTAATTTTGTTTATTATTTGGGAGAGAGCTTCCATAATTCAAATAAAATTTAATAAAATAAAATTCCAGAGTTAACTTCAAGCTAACTGACATCTGATGTTTTATTTGTATTGATCCTTTATTTATCCAGATGACTTCCAATGAGATAATAATCATCTTTTTTAAGGGAGCCCTGGCAAGAGGGTTGCACCACACAGCATACAATACCATACAACACAGTATAATAATTACATCATATTTCAGCTTTCATGCTGTGTTAATATTGCCTTTAATTTATATTTCTGAGTGAGTGAGTGCTATTAGCCAATTGCCCCTAAGTTACAGTTTATAAAGAAAATATTTGTTTTAACATGAGTTTATTCATGAATTTCATGCTTCGTCAAAATCAGTGAATGACCAACTGCAATTGAACAGACATAACTGCATCACATGCATGCTCTAGACTCGATAATGCATTAAGGATGCCGCTAAATACAAATTATGATGCAGGTAGACTGTGGTATTCGCAGTATGAGATATCAAACAGATATGACAAGCATAGGCACTTTGTGCTCTTTTTTATCTGAGATTCAAATTGGCACCAGGAAGTTATGTGTTTGAGCTATGCAGTAGCTTCACTTACATGAACAGTCAGGTGTAGAACTTACAATGTACATGATATTGAGCTGACCATGTGTTTTGATCAATATCATGGTATAATTTTATAGTAAAAAGCATCGGCAATAGGGAATGAAGAAATACATCCATAGCACTAGTAAGATCAGTGCCATGAGTGCACTATGTCTTTCTTGCTTGGCTAGATCTATCAACATTTCTTTTAACCAACTGTTTCCCATCTGGAATTCTTAAAAGACTTTTAAAAAGGCATGACTGATATTCTGATACAAGAAGAAACTGAAAAGAACTCAGGTAATTCTATTGCAATTGTGGGAATGTGTTTTTATTTTCATGTATTTTTACACTGTGATTCATGTTCAGAAACCATATGCTTAATTAATAAAATAATTGATGAAACTGAAATTACTACAAGATGTTGAACTCTAATTTGGCCAACTGAAAAGTCATATTTCAATATAAAAAAACTAAATGAATAATCTATAATAAAATTGCATCTGGAGATTCTGTATCATGGAGGGTGCTCAACGGGATCAATGTGATTGTGTATGTGATATTCAAAAAATAAAAGAACCAGTTGTTTTGTTTTGGTAAATGTACATTTAAATTCTGAGCTGAGCCATGGTATGATACAGGAAAAAAGCAGCTTTCTAGATTCTGTTTTTGATTCTCTGAAAATATGTGATGCAGGTGGGGCTGAAGTTTGTGCACATCAGTTAGTGGCATCATTATCACTGTGGCTGTCCCAGCAGGCACAGTAGTAGGTGGCGGCATGGGCCATTTTTACAGAGTCAATCTTCAGATCATAAGGAGGGTTAGATTTTTCAGTAGAGAAAGAATCTTTTTCTGCATGAGTGGAATCACGTACTTTACTATTGCCACCATAGCTAATGTAGAGCACTCTTTCGAAAGGTCCCCCTTCTTTCTTCTGGTACCAATGGACATAGTCACCCGATCTCAGCCCAGAGGCTTCGCAGGTAAGGACAGCAGTATCGCGCACAGTTGCTGTCACAGATATAGTCTTCTGTAGCAATCTCCTCTGTGCGTCAGCCACTGAAGTCAAGAAGAAATGAGAAAAACACATCCATATTTCTGCTCATCTGCTATTTTACATTTACGCACCCACACATCCATGAAACACATTGGCACTTACCTACAAAAATGGAAAGAAGAATGATCCCAGAGCCCAAGAACATCTTTTCTCCAGTTGATAGTTTTGTGCACTCTGTCCCCTCAGGGTAGAGGGTGTCTGTTAGGATGATTTGCCAGAGCGTAAAGTGGAAGTGCCTGTGATCAGTTAACCAATCACAGAGCTTCTGGCATACTGCATGCTACCCTGACTTAATTACAGATGTCAGAATACACGCGTACACACACACACACACACACACACACACACACACATACACACATGCACCTCAAGGAGAGAGAAAGCGTTTTCACTACAATTTGCTGTATTTATTTTGTGGTTGAAAGATCATGTAGGAATAGTCTGAATTAATGTTGGAGACTAACAAAATGATAGTGGCAACAGTCTGGTAAATCATATGCTGAACTCAGATTGTCACATACAGATTGTGGCATGCTTAAATAATTAATTCCAAGTTGGAAGCACTTTTTTTGAAAGACGAGCGGACACCCTGCCATTTTTATGCCTTTTGCACTTTACTCAGACAGTGGGAAACAGAGGGGGTTAAAAATAGAGCTGCAGTCACAGTGCAGAAAGTGCCACAGCAGAGAAACTGCTGCATTGGGGGATTCATGTATAGGTAGACAGTTGGCTGCCCTATGGCTAGCAACGCATGTCTCCCCCAGGACTGCAGTCCTCTGTAACAATTCATGTTGCCATGAACATTATGAGGCATTTAAATTTTTTTCTTTTCCTGTCACCTCACCTCACATGTGGTCAGTAACTTATTTTACACTGCTTGGTACTGCAGTTTCCTGGGACACAAATGTAAAAGTTTCTCAATGGTTTTGATAAAACCCTTCATAAAAAAGTTTCTATCTCTGTTTTTTTGTTGAAAATTTGTGGCATCATCGTTACTGTGGAAAACCCAGCAGGCACAATAGTAGGTGCCAGGGTGACTGGTCTTTAGGACAGGTACACAGTAAAATCTCCAGTGATAATTCAAGTCTAACAAAAGTACATATGAGTCCAGAGTTGTTTTAGCACTGGACATCCGCAATTATGGACCGGGAAACCAGCACAATAAAGAAACAAAAAAGCCATTTGCGCCCTCTGAATACTGGACAATTAAGATGTCTTTCAAAAAGTTTTACAGGCCAAATTTAGAGATCCTTGGCTATGCTTGGACTGGTTCAAGATAAGAATTTACAGTACTAAAAAGAAACTATTTATGAAACTGATTGTGGACTGTGAAACCACAGTGTCTGCTGGGTGAAGACTATGAATACTATATTAAATGCTGAGGAAATTGAAAATACCTTTAGGTTTTTATTCAGTTTTTTTGTAAGATCGTAATTAATGTATATAATAATAAAATGTAATGATATGATATTATGATTTAAGCACTTGCTAGTTTAGTATAATTTATTTTATTATTTAGTTGAGACCTTGCATAAATCAAATAAAATTTAATAAAATCAAATCAAATTCCAGAGATTGCTTCAAGCTAACTTACATGTGCAGCCCCTGGGCAGAAAGTACAATCAAGTACAATACAAAACAACAATGTAATACAACACAAAGATAAAATAGCAATTTTCAGTGTTTTATTATAAAGGTTATACAGTGCTTTGAGTGACTGCCTGGGACTAACTGGTTATGCAATATGACAAATATGAGAAAATCATAGAATGTAAAAATAACTTAAAGGTATTCAAATTGAGTTTCACATTATTGTAGACCATTTTTACTTGCTTTTTTAAAAATAGATTTAAAAAAAAGTTGGAATCAATATTCAAATATTTAAAATGTGGGACCAAGTGGGACCAAATGTTATCTGTTGAATTAACGGTAGACATTTTACTGTGTAGGAGTTTTTCATTTATTACAGAATGCAATCTCGGTTAACACAGAGATTGCAGTGTTATGGCAGTAATTATAAATGTTTATTTTTATTTTTTGCTTTTTCTGCAAAAGATGGAGCAAGGAGTTTTGCACAACAAAATATATAGCAGTTTTTAACAGATTTAAATATTTTTGAAGTCTAAAGGCAATGAACCCTTTGGTGTACAGGTACACATCATTGTGTTTACTCTTGAATTTTCCATGGTGAGTGCTGGCACACAGTAGTGTTTTCACAACTAAATATTCTGTTTGTCAGTGAATGTATTCGACTATTTTTGTTAGTTTAAACTGTAGAACAACAACAGTACAATATTTGAACATTGTAAAACAAATAATAATAATCTACAGCAGAAAAAACTATTGTGTCTACTGAATGTTGATCATGGTGCCTGTTTCGTAGTTCCATTCGTTTTTTATGGATTAAACAGCTAATCCTCTTTATACACAACAAAACCTGAATTTGTGCTACTGTATGCAATGAGGGAACTCACATTGTTGTTGTTAGTTAGACTGTGCTTTAGTGGTTAGAGTGTATTTTAAACGACTGCCATTATTCATAGAGAACAAAGTTTTTTTTAATCCTTTTTGAAAGCTAAAATAAAAAACTGCCAACTTTTTTTTTTTTTTTTACAGTGATTGACACTTGGTAACTTGGAAATCTGCTACAAAGACAGAAACGTTAACTTTAGTAAACTTTATTTCCTCGCAGGCTTCAATCTAGGCTAAATTTAATTCATAATGAGAACATCTGTAGTTTATTTATCATATTTTACGTGCCCGATACTGATATGTATGTGTAATGGAAGTTTTGGTATACATTTCCGCTTAAAATCATCACAGTGGCCGTCGTAGTAAGCGCAGTAGTATGATGCAGCGTCATTCGTATTCACGTTTGATATGGTGAGAATACTTTTTCTGTCTTTTGAAATCAAAGATCCTATAAACCTTGGAAAGCCGTCGTCATTCTTCCCATTCGCTAACCCAGCTGGTATATACAAAACACGCCGAAAAGCGTCTCCCTCTCTATGTTGGTACCAGTGGATAGGTGTAGTTGCCAAATTAACATTTTTATCCACTACACATTCAATTCGTGCACTCCTTGCTTTTTTAGCCATCAGCCACGATTTAGGGTGTGTAATCTGCGCCAATGTACAACCTAAAATGGAAGAAAGGGCGAATTGTTTGCATTTTTGGTGAAATATCCATGTCTCATAAACTTTAAATATTGTAAACAAACGTATTCTTTTTGTTATTATTATTGTATAAAGGTATATAAATATAATCTCACCGAGCACATGGTACAACACGCATACGTGAACCGCTGCGTCCTTAAACATGCCTGCAGCAAGCGTCCTTTCAACTCACTCAATGTCTGACAATTCTAGTACGCTGCATTTTAAAGGCGGAGTCCGGATCTCCTGACGGTTATGTGGTTGGCAGAAATAAATGGTGCAATTATTACCAGGCCCACTTAAGATATGAGGCTTTGTGGTTTCGTTGTTTTCTTCTTCTACTTCTTTAGACACCAGTCCACCTGTTGACAGTTTTTGTCTCCAAGCGCAAAATAGGCCTAACCTCATTTGTAAATAACACCGAACATTTCCCACCAAAAAGCCGTCATTATCCGCGTAACAGGTCATTATCTGGCTAAGTGAAGTTCCCCACTGATACTTCCCCCGAAATTATATGGTCAATATGGTAGTAGGCGAGTTTTGGGTCGGCTCCTTCTGGTTTAGTGTTATCGGTTTAGTGTTATATGGAGTTGTGAAACCAATCGTGAATTTGGTAATCCCTTATGTAGACAGATGTTGTCTAATGATTTGAAGCGGTTACGAATACCCTACATTTTAGCTTACCATAATCATGCAAAACATAATAGAAGCGTCACGAAATTATGATACATAGGTGCAAAAAGGTAGGCATATGTCAGGCATAAACAGGATGTTTTGTATTTGTGCTAGTGATTAGACTAATACGGTGTCAGACACATTATGCAGAAATAACCATAACCCTAAATTCCACTGGCCCATTGCCTCTTCTTTTTAGAATGGTTGCAATTCCCACTAATTCCCCTCCTGCCCCATATTGCCCATTATTTCTGTAATGGCTGCAATTCCCACTTATACTACTGCAGAACCCACTTCTGCACTCAGTCCTACTTGTTCAAAGTTGTTCAAAGGATTGTGTAGTGATGAACTGAGCTGTGAAGCAGGTTATAGCAAACTTCTGCGCTGAGGAAACAAAATAAAATTTCACTTGTTTTATGTATATCGTAGTATCTTGTGGAAGAAAATACAGATGTTATTCACAGAGGCATCAGCACAATATTGTCATAAGTAAACTAAATAAGTAATTTGTTTATGGTAAAACGTATACATCAGTATATAAAAATAGTTTTGTATCTAGCTAGCTAGCTATAGTTAACATCTTTTTCAGTTCTACTTTGGACCAGCTAGCCAGGAAGCTATAGCTTAATTTACTCAATTAACAATGCTAATAACTAGCTAATGAGTGAACGAAACTTATTGCTCCAGAGGGAATTTGTCTTGCAGGCAATGAGCACAACAGAAAACGTAAGAAAGATTCTGCAGGAAATGCAAATCTATGGCAAAATGCAACCTGCTGCGTTCTCGGCAGGGTTTCCTGTCAATGCACCCTCAGTTTTTAACTATTTCCGGCATCACCCTGCTGGTTTTGCTTCTACGCACATCTCCCAGGGTCTACATTTAATGTTTAATTATATTTACATGATGATGCTATGCTAGGCAGCAAAGCATCCTCACACCATTACATCACCACCACCACGTTTGACTGTTGGTATGATATTTTTACTGTGAAATGCTGTATGTGCTTTACACTAGACATAGTGGGACCTGTGTCATCTAAAAAGTTCTACTTTTGACTCATCTGCCCTTTGAACAGTATCCTAAAATGCCTAAGGATCACCTACGTACTTTTTTTCAAATGTGCGAAGAGCATTGATGTTTCTCTTGGTTAGCAGTGGTCCTTGTCTTGCTACTCTCCCAAGAATTCTATTTTTACCCAGTCTCTTTCTTATGGTGAAGTCATGAACTTGGACCTTAGTTGAGGCTAGAGAGGCCTATGGTTCTTTGGATGTTCATCCGGGATCTTTTGTGACTTCCTAGGTGAGTTGTTACTGTGCCCTTGGAGAATTTTTTTACAGGCTGAACTGGGAAGTTTCACCGCAGTTCCAAGTGTTCTCCATTTGGAGATAATGGCTCTCACTGTGGTTTGGTGGAGTCACCAAGCCTTAGAAATGTCTTTGTAACCCTTTTCAGGATTATATATTTCAACAACTTTTTTTAAAATCTCTTCTGAAATTTCCTTTGATCATGACAAAATGTGCTTGAAGAAACTTTGTGGTAACTACTTTACTGATTGAAAAGACAGCTGGCTGCCCTATGGCTAGCAACACACGTCTCCCCCAGTACTGCAGTCCTCTGTAACAATTCATGTTGCCATGAACATTATGAGGCGTTTAAATTTTTTTCTTTTCCTGTCACCTCACCTCACGTGTGGTCAGTAACTTATTTTACACTGCTTGGTACTGCAGTTTACTGGGACACACATGTAAAGGTTTCTCAATGGTTTTGATAAAACCCTTCATAAAAAAGTTGCTTTCTCAGTTTTTTTGTTGAAAATTTGTGGCATCATTGTTACTGTGGAAAACCCAGCAGGTGCAATAGTAGGTGCCAGAGTGATTGATCTTTAGAACAGGTACACAGTATAATGTCCAGTGATAATTCAAGTCTAACAAAAGTACATATGAGTCCAGAGTTGTTTTAACACTGGACATCGCAATTATGGACCGGGAAACCAGCACAAGAAAGAAACAAAAAAGCCATTTGCGCCCTCTGAATACTGGACAATTAAGATGTCTTTCAAAAAGTTTTACAGGCCAAATATAGAGATCCTTGGCTATGCTTGGACTGAATGTTCCTTCCTGGCTCAAGATGAGAATTTACACTACTAAAAAGAAAATATTTATGAAACTGATTTTGGACTGTGAAACCACAGTGTCTGCTGGGTGAAGACTATGAATACTATATAAATGCTGAGGAAATTGCAAATACCTTTAGGTTTTTATTCAGTTTTTTCAACATAGAAATTTCAAGCAAAACAAATTGAACAATATCTAAAGGAAAACTGGGAGAAATTAAAACCAATGCTCCAGTAAGATCTTAATTCATGGATATAATAATAAAATGTAATGATATATTATGATTTAAGCACTTGCTAGTTTAGTATAATTTAGTTTATTATTTAGTTGAGACCTTGCATAAATCAAATAAAATTTAATAAAATAAAATAAAATTCCAGAGATTGCTTCAAGCTAACTTACATGTGCAGCCCCTGGGCAGAAAGTACAATCAAGTACAATACAAAACAACAATGTAATACAACACAAAGATAAAATAGCAATTTTCAGTGTTTTATTATAAAGGTTATACAGTGCTTTGAGTGACTCCCTGGGACTAACTGGTTATGCAATATGACAAATATGAGAAAATCATAGAATGTAAAAAATAACTTAAAGGTATTCAAATTGAGTTTCACATTATTGTAGACCATTTTTACTTGCTTTTTTAAAAATAGATTTTTTTAAAAGTTGGAATCAGTATTCACATATTTAAAATGTGGGACCAAGTGGGACCAAATGTTATCTGTTGAATTAACGGTGGACATTTTACTGTGTAGGAGTTTTTCATTTATTACAGAATGCAATCTCGGTTAACACAGAGATGCATTTTATTCCAGAGGAAATGGTGTTGCCAACTCCAATAAGAATATCAGGTTTACCTTGAACCAGAGGGATTAAAAAAAAAAACCTCTGGAGTTTCCCTCTGACAGCTGGGTGCATAACAAACTTACAAACCAGCAGCAGGATGCCAAGGGGTCTGCTTACAGTGAGGATAAATTTGAGGTCAGATAAACTGGATTTCTCAGTCTCTGTAGCTTATGTCAGAAAAATATGTTCCAAAGAGAGATCAGATTTTATAAGGGGAATGCGAACCAGCAAGTATGTACTGAAACACAGAGCAGGGACGCAGGCTACAGGAACCCCTATCAACACACTGCATCGTGTTATGAATCAGTGACTCCTGAAGGACTCAAAAAACTTTCCTTTGTACCTCAGAGCTCTATTGCTGGTATATATTGAGAGTTATACATAGCACGATAGCTCATTTTGTAGTGTATGAAGTGTTCATTACAGTAACAGGTTTGCCCATCTTTCTGTTAGGGAGTACAGTCTTCATAAAAGAGCTGTGATGATTGTCTAGAGCCTGCTGATTCGCTTCAGTCTTTAATTTGACCAGTTAAAACATTTTTTTAACTGATCAAAAATTATCTTTATGTAATAATTTGCAATATAGCACAATGTGAATATGGGACTTTTATTTTTCATAGTATGCATAGCTATTTCTGACATAATGTAGCTTAAGAGGGTAAATAATCCCTCTAAATATGAAACCTCATTAAGAAAAAATAACAGCTTGTTAAAATTCTGGGATTGTAATTGTCTTTTGAACAGTACTTTGGATGCACTGATACAGATGTAATGCTCATCTTTCTTCTGTTCTGGAGGTACCTGTGCTTCTCAGAGTGACAAACTTCCACTGTACTTGGTAATGCAGCACAGCCATGCATGTCTCAGGGTGTCTCAAGCACCAGTCTGTTTCCAAGAGTCACATTGAAATGGCTGGTATATTTATTTATTTCATGAATTCGGGCCTTGATTTAGAGAGGTTCCCATCGATGAACAGCAAGGCAGTTCTGTAATATGAGATCAGAGAGTTGGTCCCATGTTTTTTCTTGGTGAAGAGTCCAGCCTATTAAAAATGTGGAAGTACATTAAAACTTTAGAAAACCAGCATGTATACCATGCAGCAACATCATGAAAAACACTGTATTCAAGAAAAATTTTGATTAATTCAGAGATGTATTAACCTTCACTAACCTGGAATGAGTTAAAATACTAAATTCAAGTACCTGCTGATATGTATAACCAAAATATTTTTTGTGAAACAGTAAAACAGGAACAGCTGGTAGGGTTAACAAAAAAAAAGAGCAGCAAGGCAGTAATTATAAATGTTGATTTTTATTTTTTGCTTTTTCTGCAAAAGATGGAGCAAGGAGTTTTGCACAACAAAATATATAGCAGTTTTTAACAGATTTAAATATTTTTGAAGTCTAAAGGTAATGAACCCTTTGGTGTACAGGTACACATCATTGTGTTTACTCTTGAATTTTCCATGGTGAGTGCTGGCACACAGTAGTGTTTTCACAACTAAATATTCTGTTTGTCAGTGAATGTATTCGACTATTTTTGTTCGTTTAAACTGTAGAACAACAACAGTACAATATTTGAACATTGTAAAAAATAATAATAATCTACAGCAGAAAAAACTATTGTGTCTACTGAATGTTGATCATGGTGCCTGTTTCGTAGTTCCATTTTTTATGGATTAAACAGCTAATCCTCTTTATACACAACAAAACCTGAATTTGTGCTACTGTATGCAATGAGGGAACTCGCATTGTTGTTGTTAGTTAGACTGTGCTTTAGTGGTTAGAGTGTATTTTAAACGACTGCCATTATTCATATAGAACATAAAAGTTTTTTTTTAAATCCTTTTTGAAAGCTAAAATAAAAAACTGCCAACTTTTTTTTTTTTTTTTACAGTGATTGACACTTGGTAACTTGGAAATCTGCTACAAAGACAGAAACGTTAACTTTAGTAAACTTTATTTCCTCGCAGGCTTCAATCTAGACTAAATTTAATTCATAATGAGAACATCTGTAGTTTATTTATCATATTTTACGTGCCCGATACTGATATGTAAGTGTAATGGAAGTTTTGGTATACATTTCCGCTTAAGATCATCACAGTGGCCGTTGTAGTAAGCGCAGTGGTATGATGCAGCGTCATTCGTATTCACGTTTGATATGGTGAGAATACTTTTTCTGTCTTTTGAAATCAAAGATCCTATAAACCCTGAAAAGCCGTCGTCATTCTTCCCAGTCGCTGACCCAGCTGGTATATACAAAACACGGCGAAAAGCGTCTCCCTCTCTATGTTGGTACCAGTGGATATGTGTACTTGCCAAATTAACATTTTTATCCACTACACATTCAATTCGTGCACTCCTTGCTGTTTTAGCCATCAGCCACGATTTAGGGTGTGTAATCTGCGCCAATGTACAACCTAAAATGGAAGAAAAGGCGAATTGTTTGCATTTTTGGTGAAATATCCATGTCTCATACACTTTAAATATTGTAAACAAACGTATTCTTTTTGTTATTATTATTGTATAAAGGTATATAAATATAATCTCACCGAGCACATGGTACAACACGCATACGTGAACCGCTGCGTCCTTAAACATGCCTGCAGCAAGCGTCCTTTCAACTCACTCAATGTCTGACAATTCTAGTACGCTGCATTTTAAAGTCGGAGTCCGGATCTCCTGACGGTTATGTGGTTGGCAGAAATAAATGGTGCAATTATTACCAGGCCCACTTAAGATATGAGACTTTGTGGTTTCGTTGTTTTCTTCTTCTACTTCTTTAGACACCAGTCCACTTGTTGACAGTTTTTGTCTCCAAGCGCAAAATAGGCCTACCCTCATTTGTAAATAACACCACAACATTTCCCACCAAAAAGCCGTCATTATCCGCGTAACAGGTCATTATCTGGCTAAGTTAACTTCCCCACGGATACTTCCCCCGAAATCATATGGTCAATATGGTAGTAGGCGAGTTTTGGGTCGGCTCCTTCTGGTTTAGTGTTACCGGTTTAGTGTTATATGGAGTTGTGAAACCAATCGTGAATTTGGTGATCCCTTATGTAGACAGATGTTGTCTAATGATTTGAAGCGGTTACGAATAGCCTACATTTTAGCTTACCATAATCATGCACAACATAATAGAAGCGTCACGAAATTATGATACATAGGTGCAAAAAGGTAGGCATATGTCAGTCATAAACAGAATGTTTTGTATTTGTGCTAGTGATTAGACTAACACGGTGCCAGACACATTATGCAGAAATAACCATAACCCTAAATTCCACTGGCCCATTGCCTCTTCTTTTTAGAATGGTTGCAATTCCCACTAATTCCCCTCCTGCCCCATATTGTCCGTTATTTCTGTAATGGCTGCAATTCCCACTAATACTACTGCAGAACCCACTTCTGCACTCATTCCTACTTGTTCAAAGTTGTTCAAAAGATTGTGTAGTGATAAACTGAGAATGAGAATTACGCCATTTTCATAGCTCTCCTTCATCTGTCTGACAGAGCATCACCACTCAAGGGTGAATCTTTACTCCCTTCCTTTGCTGCAATGATTTGCTGCAGGTTATAGCAAACTTCTGCGCTGAAGAAACAAAATAAAATTTCACTTGTTTTGTGTATATCGTAGTATCTTGTGGAAGAAAATACAGATGTTATTCACAGAGGCATCAGCACAATGTTGTCATAAGTAAACTAAATAAGTAATTAGTTTCTTTTCTGGTAAAACTTATACATCAGTATATAAAAATAGTTTTGTATCTAGCTAGCTAGCTATAGTTAACATCTTTGTCAGTTCTACTTTGGACCAGCTAGCCAGGAAGCTATAGCTTAATTTACTCAATTAACAATGCTAATAACTAGCTAATGAGTGAACAAAACTTATTGCTCCAGAGGGAATTTGTCTTGCAGGCAATGAGCACAACAGAAAACGTAAGAAAGATTCTGCAGCAAATGCAAATCTATGGCAAAATGCAACCTGCTGCGTTCTCGGCAGGGTTTCCTGTCAATGCACCCTCAGTTTTTAACTATTTCTGGCATCGCCCTGCTGGTTTTGCTTCTACACACATCTCCCAGGGTCTACATTTAATGTTTAATTATATTTACATGATGATGCTATGCTAGGCAGCAAAGCATCCTCACACCATTACATCACCACCACCACGTTTGACTGTTGGTATGATATTTTTACTGTGAAATGCTGTATGTGCTTTACACTAGACATAGTGGGACCTGTGTCATCTAAAAAGTTCTACTTTTGACTCATCTGTCCTTTGAACAGTATCCTAAAATGCCTAAGGATCACCTACGTACTTTTTTTCAAATGTGCGAAGAGCATTGATGTTTCTCTTGGTTAGCAGTGGTCCTTGTCTTGCTACTCTCCCAAGAATTCTATTTTTACCCAGTCTCTTTCTTATGGTGAAGTCATGAACTTGGACCTTAGTTGAGGCTAGAGAGGCCTGTGGTTCTTTGGATGTTCATCCGGGATCTTTTGTGACTTCCTAGGTGAGTAGTTACTGTGCCCTTGGAGAATTTTTTTACAGGCTGAACTGGGAAGTTTCACCGCAGTTCCAAGTGTTCTCCATTTGGAGATAATGGCTCTCACTGTGGTTTGGTGGAGTCACCAAACCTTAGAAATGTCTTTGTAACCCTTTTCAGGATTATATATTTCAACACCTTTTTTTAAATCTCTTCTGAAATTTCCTTTGATCATGACAAAATGTGCTTGAAGAAACTTTGTGGTAACTACTTTACTGATTGAAAAGACAGTTGGCTGCCCTATGGCTAGCAACACACGTCTCCCCCAGTACTGCAGTCCTCTGTAACAATTCATGTTGCCATGAACATTATGAGGCGTTGAATTTTTTTTCCTTTCCTGTCACCTCACCTCACGTGTGGTCAGTAACTTATTTTATACTGCTTGGTACTGCAGTTTACTGGGACACACATGTAAAGGTTTCTCAATGGTTTTGATAAAACCCTTCATAAAAAAGTTGCTTTCTCAGTTTATTTGTTGAAAATTTGTGGCATCATTGTTACTGTGGAAAACCCAGCAGGCGCAATAGTAGGTGCCAGAGTGATTGGTCTTTAGAACAGGTACACAGGACAATGTCCAGTGATAATTCAAGTCTAACAAAAGTACATATGAGTCCAGAGTTGTTTTAACACTGGACATCCGCAATTATGGACCGGGAAACCAGCACAAGAAAGAAACAAAAAAGCCATTTGCGCCCTCTGAATACTGGACAATTAAGATGTATTTCAAAAAGTTTTACAGGCCAAATATAGAGATCCTTGGCTATGCTTGGACTGAATGTTCCTTCCTGGCTCAAGATGAGAATTTACACTACTAAAAAGAAAATATTTATGAAACTGATTTTGGACTGTGAAACCACAGTGTCTGCTGGGTGAAGACTATGAATACTATATAAATGCTGAGGAAATTGCAAATATCTTTAGGTTTTTATTCAGTTTTTTCAACATAGAAATTTCAAGCAAAACAAATTGAACAATATCTAAAGGAAAACTGGGAGAAATTAAAACCAATGCTCCAGTAAGATCTTAATTCATGGATATAATAATAAAATGTAATGATATATTATGATTTAAGCACTTGCTAGTTTAGTACAATTTAGTTTATTATTTAGTTGAGACCTTGCATAAATCAAATCAAATAAAATAAAATAAAATAAAATAAAATTCCAGAGATTGCTTCAAGCTAACTTACATGTGCAGCCCCTGGGCAGAAAGTACAATCAAGTACAATACAAAACAACAATGTAATACAACAGAAAGATAAAATAGCAATTTTCAGTGTTTTATTATAAAGGTTATACAGTGCTTTGAGTGACTGCCTGGGACTAACTGGTTATGCAGTATGACAAATATGAGAAAATCATAGAATGTAAAAAATAACTTAAAGGTATTCAAATTGAGTTTCACATTATTGTAGACCATTTTTACTTGCTTTTTTAAAAATAGATTTTTTTAAAAGTTGGAATCAATATTCAAATATTTAAAATGTGGGACCAAGTGGGACCAAATGTTATCTGTTGAATTAACGGTAGACATTTTAATGTGTAGGAGTTTTTCATTTATTACAGAATGCAATCTCGGTTAACACAGAGATGCATTTTATTCCAGAGGAAATGGTGTTGCCAACTCCAATAAGAATATCAGGTTTACCTTGAACCAGAGGGATAAAAAAAAAAACCTCTGGAGTTTCCCTCTGACAGCTGGGTGCATAACAAACTTACAAACCAGCAGCAGGATGCCAAGGGGTCTGCTTACAGTGAGGATACATTTGAGGTCAGAGAAACTGGATTTCTCAGTCTCTGTAGCTTATGTCAGAAAATTATGTTCCAAAGAGAGATCAGATTTTATAAGGGGAATGTGAGCCAGCAAGTATGTACTGAAACACAGAGCAGGGACGCAGGCTACAGGAACCCCTAACAACACACTGCATCGTGTTATGAATCAGTGACTCCTGAAGGACTCAAAAAACTTTCCTTTGTACCTCAGAGCTCTATTGCTGGTATATATTGAGAGTTATACATAGCACTATAGCTCATTTTGCAGTGTATGAAGTGTCCATTACAGTAACAGGTTTGCCCATCTTTCTGTTAGGGAGTATAGTCTTCATAAAAGAGCTGTGATGATTGTCTAGAGACTGCTGATTCGCTTCAGTCTTTAATTTGACCAGTTAAAACATTTTTTTAACTGATCAAAATTATCTTTATGTAATAATTTGCAATATAGCACAATGTGAATATGGGACTTTTATTTTTCATAGTATGCATAGCTATTTCTGACATAATGTAGCTTAAGAGGGTAAATAATCCCTCTAAATATGAAACCTCATTAAGAAAAAATAACAGCTTGTTAAAATTCTGGGATTGTAATTGTCTTTTGAACAGTACTTTGGATGCACTGATACAAATGTAACGCTCATTTTTCTTCTGTTCTGGGGGTACCTGTGCTTCTCAGAGTGACAAACTTCCACTGTACTTGGCAATGCAGCACAGCCATGCATGTCTCAGGGTGTCTCAAGCACCAGCCTGTTTCCAAGAGACACATATTAAATAATGGTGGCTGTAGCTACAACTATAAACTAATTAGTTTTATTCTTAACTGAGTAATATCTTGAAATGGCTGGTATCTTTATTTATTTCATGAATTCGGGCGTTGATTTCGCATTCGAGGTTCCCATCGATGAACAGCGAGGCAGTTCTGTAACATGAGATCAGAGAGTTGGTCCCATGTTTCTTCTTGGTGAAGAGTGCAGCCTATTAAAAATGTAGAAGTACAGTAAAACTTTACAAAACCAGCATGTATATCATACAGCATCATCACGAAAAACACTGTATTCAATCATTTCTTCTTTTTTTTTCTTTTTTTTTTTTTACAGTGACCGACGCTTGGTAACTTGGAAATCTGCAGCAAAGACAGAAACGTTAACTTTAGTAGCCAAAACTTTATTTCCTCGCAGGCTAAATTTAATTCATACTGAGAACATCTGTAGTTTATTTATCATATTTTACGTGCCCGATACTGATATGTAGGCTATGTGTAATGGAAGTTTTGGTATTAATTTCCGCTTAAGATCATCACAGTGGCCGTCGTAGTAAGCGCAGTAGTATGATGCAGCGTCATTCGTATTCACGTTTCTTATGGTGAGAGTACTTTTTCTGTCCTTTGAATTCAAAGCTCCTATAAACTTGCCTTGAAAGCCGTCGTCAGGCTTCCCAGCCGCTAACCCAGCTATATACAAAACACGCCGAAAAGCGTCTCCCTTATGTTGGTACCAGTGGATAGGTGTATCTGTCAATTTAACATTTTGACCCACTACACATTCAATTCGTGCACTCCTTGTTGTTTTAGCCATCAGCCACGATTTAGGGTGTGTAATCTGCGCCAATGTACAACCTAAAATGGAAGAAAAGGCGAATTGTTTGCATTTTTGGTGAAATATCCATGTCTCATAAACTTTAAATATTGTAAACAAACGTATTCTTTTTGTTATTATTATTGTATAAAGGTATATAAATATAACCTCACCGAGCACAAGGTACAACACGCATACGTGAACCGCTGCGTCGTTGAACATGCCTGCAGCAAGCGTCGTTTCAACTCACTCAATGTCTGACAATTCTAGTACGCTGCATTTTAAAAGGCGGAGTCCGGATCTCCTGACGGTTATGTGGTTGGCGGAAATAAATGGTGCAATTATTACCAGGCCCACTTAAGATATGAGACTTTGTTGTTTCGTTGTTTTCTTTTTCTTCTACTTCTTTAGACACCAGTCCACCTGTTGACAGTTTTTGTCTCTAAGCGCAAAATAGGCCTACCCTCATTTGTAAATAACACCGAACATTTCCGACCAGAAAAGCCGTCATTATCCGCGTAACAGGTCATTATCTGGCTAAGTGAAGTTCCCCAAAGATACTTTCCCCGAAATCATACAGTCAATATGGTAGTAGGCGAGTTTTGGGTCGGCTCCTTCTGGTTTAGTGTTATCGGTTTAGTGTTATATGGAGTTGTGAAACCAATCGTGAATTTGGTGATCCCTTATGTAGACAGATGTTGTCTAATGATTTGAAGCGGTTACAAATAGCCTACATTTTAGCTTACCATAATCATGCAGAACATAATAGAAGCGTCACGAAATTATGATACATGGGTGCAAAAAGGTAGGCATGTATCAGTCATAAACAGGATGTTTTGTATTTGTGCTAGTGATTAGACTAACACGGTGCCAGACACATTATGCAGAAATAACCATAACCCTAAATTCCGCTGGCCCATTGCCTCTTCTTTTTAGAATGGTTGCAATTCCCACTAATTCCCCTGCTGCCCCATATTGCCCGTTATTTCTGTAATGGCTGCAATTCCCACTAATACTACTGCAGAACCCACTTCTGCACTCATTCCTACTTGTTCAAAGTTGTTCAAAGGATTGTGTAGTGATGAACTGAGCTGTGAAGCAGGTTATAGCAAACTTCTGCGCTGAGGAAACAAAATAAAATTTCACTTGTTTTATGTATATCGTAGTATCTTGTGGAAGAAAATACAGATGTTATTCACAGAGGCATCAGCACAATGTTGTCATAAGTAAACTAAATAAGTAATTAGTTTCTTTTATGGTAAAACGTATACATCAGTATATAAAAATAGTTTTGTATCTAGCTAGCTAGCTATAGTTAACATCTTTTTCAGTTCTACTTTGGACCAGCTAGCCAGGAAGCTATAGCTTAATTTACTCAATTAACAATGCTAATAACTAGCTAATGAGTGAACTAAACTTATTGCTCCAGAGGGAATTTGTCTTGCAGGCAATGAGCACAACAGAAAACGTAAGAAAGATTCTGCAGCAAATGAAAATCTATGGCAAAATGCAACCTGCTGCGTTCTCGGCAGGGTTTCCTGTCAATACACCCTCAGTTTTTAACTATTTCTGGCATCACCCTGCTGGTTTTGCTTCTACGCACATCTCACAGGGTCTACATTTAATGTTAAATTATATTTACATGATGATGCTATGCTAGGCAGCAAAGCATCCTCACACCATTACATCACCACCACCACGTTTGACTGTTGGTATGATATTTTTACTGTGAAATGCTGTATGTGCTTTACACTAGACATAGTGGGACCTGTGTCATCTAAAAAGTTCTACTTTTGACTCATCTGTCCTTTGAACAGTATCCTAAAATGCCTAAGGATCACCTACGTACTTTTTTTCAAATGTGCGAAGAGCATTGATGTTTCTCTTGGTTAGCAATGGTCTCTGTCTTGCTACTCTCCCAAGAATTCTATTTTTACCCAGTCTCTTTCTTATGGTGAAGTCATGAACTTGGACCTTAGTTGAGGCTAGAGAGGCCTGTGGTTCTTTGGATGTTCATCCGGGATCTTTTGTGACTTCCTAGGTGAGTTGTTACTCTGCCCTTGGATCATTTTTTTACAGGCTGAACTGGAAAGTTTCACCGCAGTTCCAAGTGTTCTCCATTTGGAGATAATGGCTCTCACTGTGGTTTGGTGGAGTCACCAAGCCTTAGAAATGTCTTTGTAACTCTTTTCAGGATTATATATTTCAACAACTTTTTTAAAATCTCTTCTGAAATTTCCTTTGATCATGACAAAATGTGCTTGAAGAAACTTTGTGGTAACTACTTTACTGATTGAAAAGGTCAATATGAGTAAGGTTCAGATTCAATAGGGCTGGCTGCAATCAAGCCTGGCTGTGTTCAATCATCAGAATCTAATTATCAATTAAATTTGGTTAATTGGTTGAGTAATTAAGGGGACAGTTGCATTTTCATGTGGGTGATATGGGTGTTTGATAACTTTTTTCATTAATAAATTAAATCGTTTAAAAAAATATGTTTTGTGTTTATTCAGTTTCCCTTTGTTTGATATTACATTTTGTCTAAAGATCTGAAACCATTCAGTGTAACAAATATGCAGTAATAGGGGATATCAGGAAATACCTCTTCACGGCCCTGTATATTTGGCAGTCATACTGCCGACCCTGTCTGTAATTAGCTCAGAACACTGTGGAATGGACCCTGTCTCCTCTGTACAAATGAGGTCAGTGATGACTGTTGAGCACCATTTCTGTATTGGTTATGATTGGATGCTTTTCTCTCATATGGTTATACAGGCTATAGCTACAGCTGCTGCACCTATAGCTTGTATAATATACATTAAGTTTGTCTATGTTTTCTGTGAGCAGTCTGCAGCTTCCCCTTGACAGCATTCTCACATAATCCATTTTTACAAAGTAAATAATTTTACCTTTTCTAAAGTGATATTTCCTATTCTTGATTGTTGGAAGACTCATGCGCAGCTCAGTAGAGCGAATTTATGGGCAAATCACTAATATGGTGATAATGTCACTGCAGAGTTTGTGTGACCCGCCTGCCCTCTAGTGGACTGGCAGCCAAACTGCTTAAAAACCTTAGGCGAGACACAGAATATGCTGCGAAAGTCAGAAGTTTGTTAAGATTTTAAGTTTTGTAACATCAGTTTTTCGCAAACCATTAAAAAACACCAAGAGAAGATGAAGATGAGGGGAACTGTCATAGGCCACTGTGCACTTGGCAGTTTTTGCTGGTGCAAAAATATCAGCATTTTAAATACATAATTACAGCTAATGAACACACTTGATCATGTTTTAGGCTAAGAGCCAGCCATTGTCTTGTATGTAGACCACCGTGATAATGGTTGTAGGCTAAATGGAAAATGCAACCAAAACCATCGTATAAAGTTTGCAGTTTACGTTCATGTAGAACCACTACAAAAGAAAGATCACATCGAGACAATCTACAATCCATTTCTGATGTGACAGTGGAGAATATGCTCATAACCAGGATTCCAATGTGGACTGAAAATCAACTGGGGTCAATATATATTAGGCTCTTAATGATTAGTGGTAAATCACTCTGGAATATGGTGTGTGCAGTCTGTGAAATTGGAACAGAAATTACTCATTTGATCCATTAAAGACTACATTTACTACCCATTCCCCAGTAAAACTAATTCCATCCAGATAGGGTTTATCACCAAAATGTTAATTGGAGTAATCACACTTGTAGTTTATCATTGCTAAGCTGTGCTTGGATCTCATGTTAGGCAAAAGTATTACCCAATCTGGTGCATAGCAGACTTGGATTCACATTTTGACAAGTGCTGGTGTAGGCCTGTAGCTGACGTCATTTCTGCGCATTCTTCATTATTTGGGCTAATATATTATCACAGGCTGATAGGTTTATGGAATTCGTCTTTAGATTACATTACATATGGCTTATCATTCTGATGTAGGATGATGTAGCTTTTTTGGTCATATTGAACTTTCCAACACAATAAATGGCAATACAACACAGAGATGTTTATGAAATGTCAAACAAATATTTTTTCTACTTTATTCATAGTTTCTTAGTAGCTTAACAGCTAGTTATCACACATCCACCTGCAGCCCCTGGTTTGTGCATGGTTCATGGCGTCTGCGTTACTTGTCGGTCTGTGCTTCTCCCAGTCTGCAGTCCAACCTCATTCATAATATTTCTCACATCAAGTCTCAAATAAAGTACTTCCTTTATTTTCTCTGGGCTCCCATGTGGAATCTCTCTGTGTGTCCAGCAGGTGGCGCCAGTTTACTGAGGAGGTTGTACTCTTCAGCAACTGGAGCCATAGGCAGAAGGGAGCATCATTCAGCATGTTCTGGTTACCTAATAGCAGAATCCTCTCAGCAGATAGGCTGTTCTCTCCTCTTTCCCATACATACAGTACAGTTAAGCAATTGTGTAAACTAAAACTACATTTTTTAAAAATGTAAATATTATTTTCTGTTCAGTTAGATAATGCTTATAAATATCAGTAGGAAAGAGATCATTTTGATCTTATTTTCTGAATTTACTGTTCTGTGCTGAAAAAAGTAAAACATCCAAAGTGGCTCTGGCAGCGGAGAGAGTATATGTCTTGCTGTGTTGGCTATCAGGAGCTGACCAGCTGTCCCATTACAATGGAGAGCCTGTTCCATTTACAAGCTGCCAAGTAATACAAATCTGAAATAAATCCTGCGTCACCCATCACCGTTAACAAATCCACAGTGGAATCTTCAGGAGGCTAACGACTTAAAGGAAGTCTTTTTAGCTGGGCGAAGGCATCAGGCCTATATCGAGTACATGCATGCATTTGAGTGCATGATTTGTGTATCCATTAGCATACGTGTGTGTGGTTGTGTAACGTGTATGCATATACATGATGTGTGTGGTTGGGTGGATGTTATATATCCATGCATTTGTTGAAATGACTGATTTATTGGTACAGGTGTCTGGAAGAAAATAGAGGAAAATGTTTACTAGCCACAGCCACTGCTGCGTGAGCAGCACTGTACTGGGAAGTGAGACACACCCACAGAAGAAAGACGGGAAGTACCCGGATTCAGAGCACTTCTGCTACCATTCAACACAGGAGGCAACACCCGACACAGTGATGTACAGCAGGCATTTCCACACATCTAGCACACATTATCATTCCATACATGTTGAAGGCAATCTACCTAGACTTAGATAAATGCAATGTACGTATTGTTCATGAGACCCAATCCATACCCTAATAGGACCATGGTACAAGATTCCATTGGCCAGTTTAGAGAGAAGTAAGGAAGGAACTTGTCACTTTTCCTTATATTCTAATAAAGAATAAAATATTTGTACCGTTAGGAACCCTTTTCCATACAGCTCATTAAATTAAAGCATTAGTTGACTTTAAAATCCTGGGAAGATAATATATACCATGTATGATTTGCATAGTTGACAATATATGACATTTATGACATGCATAGTAACGTATTATATCCTTCCACCTCTTTGAAAAGCTCCTAAGCTACCTTCCCATGCTAAAGTTATGCTAGCAGTAGAAGCACATGTTATGTGTTCTCAAAGAATAGTCCATATTTTTTAATCCTTTTGTTCATGCAGTCAATGTTTAGGTATCTGAAACACATTTTGATTTCGTTGTAAATGCTGCACATTGGTTGAAACTTGGAATGGAGGATCATTGGTATGTGGAATAAAAATCTGTGGAATTCTAGGTATTTCACAGACTAGAAAATCCATTCATTTTCGAGTTAAACATCTACCAGGCAAAGAGCACTTTCTCATAAAAAATAAACATCTACCTAGGAAGTTTTGGTCCCATTGCCACATTCATACATGAAGCCCAAGTTCTCAGTCCTGCATTCACATTTAATTTTGGCAAGCATATTTTACATTTTAAGTACTCATCTGATGAGCATTCTCCTAACCATGATTTTACTTTTGAGGAGCACTCAGCTATTGCGTTCTAATCCTACTGGACCTTTCCAGCTTTTAGACCACCACTTTTCATTCACAGTCTTGCAATCAAGAAGCTGTACCCAGTCTATATTACTCAAATTTGCTTGCATCTCGTTAAGGTTGGCATGTGTAAAACTTCTGGACTTAGTGGTGGCTACCTTCATTTGCCAAAATATATCAAAACTAAGTGAGGAAGGATCACTTGTCCCAAGTGGCTCCACTACCTTGATGCTGCAAATTCTGTTAGGATCATTACATAGCGCGAGATCCAGAATCAATTTGCTTCTTGTAGACTGACCAATTTACTGTGCCAAAAATGGTCATTTATAACATTTAAAAATTCTTCCTTACTTTTTCCTTGTCCTGTCATCAATTCCCAATTAATAGTGGGGTAATTAATGTAACCCATAATAATAGTCTAACCTTCTTGATGAGCTTATTTTATATTTCCAAAGAACATACTACAGTCTGAAGCTGACGGTCGGTAACATAATTGTCTCTGGGGTGTGTTGCCTCAAAATTATAAGGCTTTATTTAAATTTGAGGGAGAAAGGGTGCATTATTAAATAATCCTGTGCTACACTAAGCATATGCTGGCCCAGTGTAGGAGTACCCCTCTGGTTCAGGTGCAGCCTGTCATGCTTGTACAGGTCACCCCTGTACCAAAAGGAGCCCCAGTGCTCCATATACCCCTCTTTTCCACACTAGGTTTGTAGCCATGTGTAATAAAGCTTTGCATCCCTCTGCTTGCATGTGGTACCCGTAGAATTCCAGAGAAGACTACTGTGGAGGTTCTGCTCCTAATCATTTCTGCTAACTCCACAGATTTGTCCTGCAGAACCTCAAACCTAGTCTTACCAATGTCATTGGCTCCTACATGAACCATGACCACTGGATCCTTGCCTGCTTTGGCCAGGAGCTTGTCCGCACACTCTAGGA
Organism: Anguilla anguilla; assembly: GCF_013347855.1. Taxonomy (NCBI): domain Eukaryota; kingdom Metazoa; phylum Chordata; class Actinopteri; order Anguilliformes; family Anguillidae; genus Anguilla; species Anguilla anguilla. The sequence continues at coordinate 18,831,990 of NC_049208.1, read as the reverse complement.
GATCACCCTGAGACTCATCAGTCCTCCCAATCTCAGGGTGAGGGGCAAGATCCAATTCCAGCAGGAATCACTTGGACAGCACAACCTCTGGAGATGCCGCCCCTGTGTGGTATGCATGCCTTTTTCTGTACTTGCGCCTTACTGTCACCCAGTTCTCTCTCCCTGTGTGCTCTGGAGTGTCCCCCCTTACCAGCTGTGGTGTGCACACCAGCTCTTTAAAGGATGTACTACTTAGGTCCTGGAACTCTATCAGTTCTGACCTGTGAAGTCCAGCAAGCTGGCCCTCGAGATCAAGGATCTTGCTCTGGAGGTGCTCAACAAGCCGGCAACAGTGCCAGATGAACTCTTTTCAGAAGTGTAATCATCCTGTAACCCTCATACAGGTTTTTTTTTTAACTCTGTAACTATCTCACTATCTCTCCCTAAGTCTCAACAGAGTAAGTTACTGCTGAGAGAACCAAGACCATAACTTAAAAACACACAAGGTGCCTCCGAACAGCTAGCAGTGGTTAAACACTGAAAAACCTGTTGCCTTCTGTTGGACCAAACAGGGCTGGCCCGTGGCATAAACGCTCCAATGTTCATCTTAGGGCCCTGGGACCAAATGACACAGAAAAACAGCTTGTTCAAGGTTTAATAGCATGCTTGTTGAAGGAAAAATAAAAGAACCACATTAAAATGTGTTACTTTTATCATTTATTTATTTGCACAAGTATACAATCCATTGAATTTTAAAAATACAAATCAGAGTCTGGAAAATAAATCCAAACAGCATTCCCGATCACGCTGCTTAGTCTTATTCAAGAAACATTGAAAATAAAGGTTCAAATAGAAACCTTTCTGAGGATAATCAAATCATACTGAATCATTATTTGATGTACAGTAAAGTATACTTTGCTTATAAAAAAGGATATTTTTTGGTCTTTAAGGTTTCGATTTTTGTGGATTTTCGCTCTTTATCATTTTTAAGGCACATTAGCTGTATTTCCCCCAAAGTATTACCAGTTAGAACACAGTTTCTTGAACAATGAGGGCCATAATTTCTCTAAATCAAACCTGAATCAATTTGGATCAAGATTATCCAAATTTTTGGCATGAAATCTTAATTTTGCCTTTGAGCTTTAAAAAACCCAAAAAGAACAATTAAGATCAATTACAGGTAGGATTGGATCACATCCTAATCTGAGAGATCAAATGTCATTTATTCGTTTTGGAAAGCCCAATTTTCAGATTTAATCCAATCCGATTAGTGTTATCCTGTCAAATTAAATTTGTAAAACGGATCTAATCGTTATGGTGATATCGCATTTTTTGTATTCCAGACAGTTACCCTGGAGTTCTCCGCTTCTGGATAAGACCGTCTGCGTATTGATTGCAACTTAACGTAATGTAATGTTCTTCGAGCATTTTGATGCACGGACGCCACAGTGATCGCCCAAAGCCTTAGGGTCAGCCCCGGGGCGTTTTCCACTTCTTGTGAGGTGAAATGTTATTTATTTATTTATTTATTTATTTATACATTTCAAGATAGAACTGTCATTCATCATTGGTTCATTGTCGTAGTTTCCAGACTGCCAACTGCCTCACACCCATTGGGCGTATACCCTGTCCCGTTGAAGGAGCGCAACCTGTTATAGTGCACTGTGTCTGTCCGTCAATTATTGGGACTGTACGGTCCGTGTGGACAAGAAGGAAAAGGCGTTTCTCAGGACCAAATTCTGTGTAATGATTGGAATATGGTTGTGCATGACTATTGCTTCTACAAAACCATTGGATAAAGCAACAGTCAGATGGCCTGTTTGATCTGTGAGTGGTGGAAATTTTCGGGGGGCGGGGGTGAGATGCGGTCAGTGTGTGTAGTACGCACGGGAGGGCGGATCATAGCAAAGTCAGCGACGCTCCCGACTCCCTTGAAAACTGTCAAATAAATAGACAGAGAAAGGTAAGTGTAACTGGAATTCTGCTGTTTATTATGGACACGTGGAGAGGGTATCAAGGACTTATAATCACTCTTGATAGTAGCGGCCCAGAGGTTTACCAGACAATGAAGTGACCTGCATTTTACATTACGTTCATTGTGCGCGTGTGGAAACGATAACTCCAGGGCGAAGTCGACACGATGGTACAGCAGTAGCCTACGTGTTGTGTCTGCTGCTAATAATTTCAGTGTCCTGCTGTGATTTTGTCGTATTTGTAGAGCTAACTGGCGAATTATTGTCCCAGTCGCGTATCTGAGATTTAGTTTCGGGGCCGCAGCAACGCGTGTGACTGACAGATTTAGACGATTATTTATGCTATTGATAAGGTTGTCAAATTATCACTGGTCGGCTACACGTCTGGCTGTGGACACAATGTACAACTGCCATTATGGCAAAGAGTTGGAGCCTCTGATATACGCCCAATACGCAGTCTAAACGCAGTGAGTAATTCTCCTTTCTGTTGGTACTCTAAGCAGTGCGCTTGCTTTGTTATTTTACTGTACGCAGTCATGCTGTAATGTGAACACTAGTCTGTGAGCCGTTCAGTCTACGTTCGGTTTTCAGTGCACTCTGTCCACTTATTCAGTCTGCTTTCATAATCATAATTGCTCTCTGCCACACTAGATCTCCGCAGTGTTGTTAACAGAATCCAATGGCTTTCTAGTTTACTCCCATGTTTGGTTAATCAGTGATGAAATGACGAGATGCCACAAATCGTATCACAGTACAACATTACAACAACTTTTTAGCCACTTTAAAGCAAGGTACTGGGAGTGTGAATCTTTCCCTCTCAGGATATTTGATACACATCTTGATGTCTGCTAAACGCCTACATTTACAAATGCAATGATTTTATTTGATTTGATTTGATTTGATTCAGCTCTGAGTCAGTTCATTTTAGCTCCTGTTAAATTAGATGTGATGCAATTCAGTTTAAATTCACTTGTGTTGCCTTTGCTATCAGTTGAAATTATTTATTCTAGATGATGAAATAAAGGTCAAAATGTTAATCAGTTAAGTCACTTTTAAAAAGCATTGTAAAAGCCAGTTTTTCCAAACCATAGAATCAAAGTTGGTGGGAGCATTGAATATTTCTGACAGCCAAGATGTTTTGTTTTTGTTTTTTTTTGTTCTGTGGGAGTGCACGTAATGGAGGTGAGGCAACTTCTAGTAAAATGTTGGAATGAAACAAAACGTAAGCCTAAACAAAAAAAAAAACAAAAGCCAGAATATTATGTTCAATTTAATAAAAATGCAGTTAACATAAAAAAAAATGTTTGTTCGTTTTTTGGTAGTAGCTGGTGCAAATAGCTTCCGCTAGCTGAAAGATGTGCTTGCTTACTCTCTTTCTCTCTTTTTCCTATCGGGGTAGTCTAATGACGTTACTCATTATAAACGAGAGAATTACACAATGCTGTGCACACACAGTGTCACACTAAAGAAACTTTGATTCATGTTATTTTGGCAAAAGTTTTTGACCAGTTTCTCTCTTAATTTGTACTTGTGTGGCATTTATGCAAGTTCAGCACTTAAATCAATGCATCTGTTCGAAGCGGTGAATCTTTACACACCTGGTTAATGGCATTTATGAATATAAACGTATGATGATGAGAGTAACTGGAGTTGCTGAACAAGGATTATTTTAATGTACAACTGTCTCTCACTCTGTGTCTTTTTCATTCTTTTCCATTTATGTGAAATCCTTGTCATGTGATGTGAGAGTAAGGAAGCTGGGAGCACTGTCCTCCTACCGTCTGCTTGCTAGTACCCTGTCCAGCATCTACAGCGGGCCTGGGCCAGGCATCCTTAGCGGGATCACTCCCTGGGGTCCATTTCAAATGATACTGTCCTGTTACCTTGTCTAAACTAGGGGACAACAGGAACACTTGTCTGCCTATTTGCAAGGCTGCTTAACTCCAGGTGCGCAGAGTATTTCGAAGCATTGAACAAGCGCAGATTTTATGTGAAATGTTCCAGCTATGGCTGTGCTGAATTCAGTCACCTTCAGACCTCTTCAAAATGGAAAGAAATTAAGCATCAAGTTACTTTGGAAAAAAGCAAAGAAATGTAGTTCTTATAAGTAACAAATGGTTAGCTTTGGTTTCCTGAACATGTATTAATGTTCCCCTTTGAGAAACAAAATTGTGGGTTTTAAAGAATTACTAATTACTAATACTTAATTAGTATTACGGATGTTGTGCCAAACGATGCAGAGCCTCTAGCGTAGCTCCATGTGTTCTGCCCTGTGTGAGCGACCCTGGGAAGCACATCTGCAGGCTAGCAGCTTAAACTAACCCATCCACCTCTGAGGATGCCCTGAGGTAGGGGGCACTGTGTGTCCCTCCAAGGCCTGGGAGATGCCATTCATAGCCATGCTGCTCGGATAAAACAGAAGCAGCAGTTGTGGAATGTTTTGTATTTATTTACCATTCTCATGTGCTTGTCTTGCCAATAAAAAAAGGCTACAAATATTTATTTTCTGACTGAATATTAGTTTTGTGTGTGTGTGTGTGTGTGTGTGTGTGTGTCCATGTCTGCGTTGGTGCATGTAAAGACATCAGGGACGGAGTTTAAGTGTGGTGAAAACATTTTTTCTCCACCATTTCTGTCACAAGTGGAAAAATCTGCTTTTATCGTAATATATGTCTTCTTTGGTCAGTTTATGGGCAGTGACCACTCTTTATGAAATGGAGAGCTGTTTGTGGTGAGCAGGTGTAGACGAGGAGTCCTTTGCAGAGACCCTGGAATCCAGGTGTAAATCGGCAGAGATTTAGCGTGCGCCATGTTAATCCTCTGTGTCGTCTGGGTATGGAGTTCACGTCTAGCCCGTATCACACAATCTGCACTGCCGCCAGAGACGCGAGCGGATTCTGATCAGCGGAGACGTTCTCTCGCCTTGCCCCATTTCCTCTCTCCCTCCGTCCTCTCGCTTGTCCTCTCCCCTGCCTTTTCACCGTAACCAAGGCCAGGGTGCTTCTCCAGACAGGCAGACTGACGGTCCTGTTAAGACCAGGAGTGTGTGGGTTGTGGCTTTGGGCTTCATTGTTCCTTTGTGGCTATTGTTTGTGTACTCGTGCGAATACATATGGCGCCCTGAAATACTGACCCCATTCACTGCACTGCCAGTCATCAGTAGGAGTAATAATAGGTAATGTCAGTGCTAACCACCTGCCAGCCCAGCTTACTCATAACACTGTTTAGCAGAGCCACTTAAAGCGCAGTGCAGAAAGGTCAGAGGAATAAAAGTACGCACACATGTTGACTCAAACTATCAAAGCAAAGCATCATTGAAAAAATAGTACTGTAATAACCATATTGTCCTGCGTAAGTACCATACTTACTGTACAGGAAGTAGGCCTAAAATACACAGTCAAAGAGATTTAATAATTACACAGAACACCAGTTGTAAACTAACTGATCCACACATTTTAGATGATGCTTTATTTTATTTTATCCCATTTTGCTTTCTGTGTTTCTGAATTTTTAATAAGGCATATTAACCCTAAGAGCAACAAAAGAGTAGCATCAATTCCTTGTGTTCAAAGCATGAGATGTGTGGAGCTGAGGTTGACTTCCAGTAGGACTGATGTGTAACCTGCTCAGTTAAACTGTCTCAAGCTGGAATAAATTAGAATGGAGTTAGCCTACATGCAGTAGTCACATGGCAAGTCAAGTCACAAGTTTATTTATATAGCTCATTTACAACAACCACAGTTGACCAACAGGCTTAAAATACCAGAAATTAATATAAAAGTAATAAAAATAAGAATGACCAAATGATGACATGGCAATGAACTTGCCTTGAAACAGTTGTTCAACAAAAGTTCCTCTCAACCAGTGACTGCAACTCTTTAATGAAGCCTTACAAAACTCTACAAAAGCATCCAACAGAGTTTGGTCTCGAAGACGTTGTCAGACAGACTGCAAATTTAAAGATTTGATATGAAAACGATCTGTAACTGAAAATGGTGATTTTTAAGTTGTTGTCCTGTCAGTGTTACAGCGATAGTGGGGAGAACATTGTGTCATAACGCGTGGAATCAGAGCAGCGTAATGGTGGAGTCTTCCACCATTGGAGGGCGTGTTACAGGCCACACACACTAGTGCTTTTTACTGAGAAACCTATAAAAGTCCTTTGAAGTCACCTTAAATGTCAGCTTTGAAGGGGGGACAATTTTGTTCTCAGCTTGATAGTCAGAAAAGACAAATATGTCTGGAAGGTCTTGGGAAGCTGAAATGCAGGACCATCCAGTGCAATATCTGTCGGCAGATGGACTGATGGGATTTGTCATCTCTGTTTTCTTTTATGTCACTAAATTTAAGGGACCAGTATCTCCCATGGCAGTCCCCTCTATTTATACATATTTCTGATATTCTGCATTCAGTCTCCTCTTAGCTGGCACACACACACACACACATGCACACATACAGACAAACAGACACACACAAACAGACACACACACACACACACACAGACACACACACACACACCTCCAGCCTGCAATAGTTAAATGGTGGTTTCAGATGGTACACTGCTATGCCTGTTGGTATTGTTACTGCAGTGGTCATAACTCATAATGTGGTGTTGTTTTGTGCCAGTATGCATTGATCCAAATATTCCAGATCTAGCATACCGCCTGCGGCATGCACTCACTCTGTCCCCTGTCCCGTTACCTGAATTCAGTAACTCTGAAACCTGCTAAGATGCTTCCTGGACTGGAATTACCTGGCCCTGTTCTGTCAGACCATTGGCAGACATTTGGATGCGCGTTTATGGAACCCAGGCCTGTATTCACAAAGCGCCTCTGGGTCGGACCGCTGATCTGGAGTCAGGCTTCCCTTATCCACATCCGACCCTTATCCATTTTGAGCCAAAAGGCTCAGCTGATCCTAGACCCTGCTGCTAGATGCTTTGTGAATACGGGCCTCTGTTCCTCCTCTGCATGGAATTATGGGTAATGGCAAAACCACCTGGAGAAACAAATGGATTAAAAAGGCAGCTGTGGGCAGATGAGGACTGTGCACTTTTTTTAAAAAAAGTTTGAAATTTGGGGGGGGGGGGTGGATTTGTGTGGAAGAGAACTGGACCCATGTAATGCTGGCAAAGTGGCACTATGTGATCATGACCTTGGCGAACCGTTGGCCAAGGTCACGGTGGCTGTTTTTAGTGTTGCAGTTGCCTGATGGGAGGGAGTGACCAGGCTCTGGGGAAAAGGAAGAGTTGGCTCTGTAATCGCCAACAATATCATATGGATTGCAGGGCATTACTGACAACCAGGCCACATTAGAGTTATACATTGACTCGTAAGCATCCAGTATCACAATATCTGCACTATGAGAGAGGGGTGGAGAGGGAATGAGGGGGAGGAGAGACAAGAGAGGAGAGAGAGGCGGCAGGAGGGAGAGCAAGAGACAGAGTGGAGTCACATGTAAATAATATTGGAGAAAGTGAGATGGAGGGAGAGGAAAAAATGAGAGGAAGGTGGAGTGTGTGAGAGAGGAGTGCAGGATGGGAAGGGAAGATAGTTGAAGGAGGGTATGAAGAATCATTCAAGATTGAAATGGAAAGGAGATCTCTGACTAGAAGGAGACTGGGGAGAAAGAGAGAAAGATGAGGTATTTTTAAAAAATGACCTTAATTAATTTTTTTCAGTCTGCTTCTTATGCCATCTTGTTTTTTGAAATGTCCGTAATGCCTTGCATAAGCTGAATAGTCTAACTTCGGTCATTATAAAACAACTGCTTTGAGTGCTTGTATCCTTGGGCATGCATAAGAGAAAGGGACAAAAGCAAGAGCGAGGGAGAGGTGTAGAGAGAAAGAGAGACCTGGAGGAGTTACAGACAGTGGCATAAGCGCTTCTCGGAATGCTATTACATAACCTTATGCTATGATGGGATTTATGGTGGAGATCAGATAAAAATAAAAGCTGAGCCTAGATTTATTTTCCCCTTCTGTGTGTGTGTGTTTGTGATTGTGTGTGTGTGTGTGTGTGTGTGTTTGTGTGTGCACGAGCTTGCATTTGTATGTGTTGCCTGCGTTTGGCATCGAACATTTATGCATCTAGCTGCATATTATGATACACACTACTTTGGCCACGCCCTCCTGTTTTATCCACTAACCGCAGAGTGGTTCTGACAGAGGTACAGAGAAGGTGGGGGGGGGGGGCGGGAGTGAACGTGAGGAGAGGCTGTCGTGAGCAGTGCGGTAAGGGAATGTGGGCTGACTGGCTGCAGAACATACACTCCCAACACAAACACATACATACACGCATACACACGTACACACACACAACCACATGCCCGCACGCTCGTTCACATTAACCGGTACATACACATGCACTTACGTTTTACTGTTCAGTCAGCAGACACTTTTAGCTGAAGTGACTTATAAAAGTGTATTTCACATGGTAAGCAAATGTGCAAAAGGCGAGATATGCAAGTGTATACACATAAACACACACAAATCGTCACAAACTGAAGTACACAAAGGCACACTTAAACACGCTAACACTTATTACTTTCACTGCATGTATCTGTTTCCCTCCACGCACAATGCAGACGCATAAAACAGTACTCTGTGTAATACTGGCACCCCCATTGGACATCACCTCTGCAGTGCATCAGTCTCATTGGCTTGTGTAATCATCCACCTACACAGGAGATGAGATCATATGTCTGGGCAGGGCCACTCCTTCAAGGTCAAGACTGTGTGGAATGTCACTGCTCTTGCAATAACAACAGTAACAGATGGAGATCAGCCAGTATCAGGCACTACTTGTTTGGAACTTGCTTCACAATGGGGTGAGCATCTCTCTGGGGGGACTGAAATGTAACTGGAACCACTCCTCGGTAAGGTGACCAACTAAGCTAATGAAATGCCGAATGAGGAGGAATATATTTGAGGGTCGGGGGTGGAACTTACACACAGTGCACACCTGTTTATGACCTGTCCCTCAGGATCTTAGGCCAATCAGAGAAGAGCGATTGTTGTGAATAACAAACCAGTAGCACCCTGCTGTACCCTGCAGCAGCGGCTATGCTAAAGAGTCCAAAGCGGCTTCAGCTGCTGCTCCTGGAGGTGAGTGAGGGAGAGCCCTGAGGGAGAGCTCTGTTATCCGCAGGTGTGCAGGCGGCTCCATTGTCCCCTGCCACTTACCGTGCTGAAATCTGAGAGTGCCGAAGACTTCAGTCATCAATCATGAACCTCTACCTCGACCACATCTCAAAACACTACAGAGCCCCTTACTCCTGGTGTACTGTGCTACTGTGCAGTGCATGGCTTCACGGCTGGTCGATCCCAGAGATGGCTAACACCAAAAAAAAACACCAGACTTCCTGTTTCTACCCTTTCTTTGTGTATTGCCAGTGCTTTCAGTCAACTGAAGTTGGCACTTTCCAGTGCTGGTCTAAGAAACCTGTTCATTATTTGTATCACCTGCTGTGTGAAAATACTCTACAGCATGGCCTCTGTTTTACTTTCACTTGTGTGTACGAGTTCAACTGGCTGTACTGACGGTTTAAGTATTAATTTCAACACTACTGTAATCTTGTTGTGTTATCTTTCAGTTGTCACATGATTGACAAGTCATAAATCTCAGTTCACAACACTTTATAACCAGCTTTTATGATCAGTATGCTGTTGTTCCAGATCTTATGACAAGGTTTATTTTTTTGTGCTTCAGTGACCTCCCCCTGGGTGAGTCACTGTAGGTGCACCAGGCCTGCTTGAAATGTCCTCTCCCCAGCTGGCTTAACGAGTAGCAGCCATTCAACAGCACGTTAGCCTGTAGCTGCTGCCCCTCCAGAATGACCGGCGGTTTTTCAGCCTCCAGTTCCTTTGTGACCTATAAGCAGCCAGCCCTGCCCACCCCCTCCCACCCCCCTGTTGAATTCTGGGAGTTCCCGGCTGGGACGTTGTCCGCAGAGAGGCCTGTTTGTCACGTGTCGAACGTGGCGGTCGGAATGCGTCTTTATGCTTTACACATCAGCCTCGCTTTGGGGCTGGGAACCCCCAGCTCCTGCCTGAGTTTGCGCATGGCTGCTGGAAGATGTCATCATTTATAAAACATATTTTCGCCCTCGTGTTGCACTCTGTTCCCGTACATAATCAACGTGCTTCATTCTAATCTTTCTCTTGTGGCCTGGCCAAAATGGGAAGAACCAAAGCACAAGCTTCAGCACTTCTCTGTCTGACGTAAGCTTGTTGGCAAATGAACAGATTTGATGAGGGACCTTGTTCGTGTATTTGCCAACAACCCAAAAAGGATTGCTGGCAGTAGTTTCCTCTGAAGACGTTCATAGATCAGCTCACTTTTCATTTACATTTAGGTATACACTTTTCCAGGGGGACTTTCAAGTGACTATAACCAGGCTGGAACAACACTGTGAGATAGAAAATCTGTTTCTTGTTTTCTCTGTATCCGTATATCATGATGGATTTTCTTTTTCTCTTGCTTAGCTCTTTTAAATTGTACATCTTTTCAAAATGAAGGAGCTCTGAAGAAATCGGTTTGTTTTGGACCAGCGGCTTTGCACAAAAATGTCAATCAGTGATTTCTGTGACATGTATGCTTGTGTGGCTTTACAATGCGAGCTTGTGATTCATTGGACAAGACAGTTCGAGCTTTGTCAGCATTCCATTAGCTGGAGTGTGCTCATCTGAAAGGTATTTCACAAGAGGCCACTGTGACGCCACCAATCAAAACTGCTGAGGAGGCCTGTGTCGCTCGCAGTGTCGCAGGACACTGAACCCTCTGCTAAACATTTCAAATTCCTGTGCCCTGACAGTATCTTTTCTTATATGTGTGCGCGTTTTGTTTCCAGAAAATTCTGATGAGAATTCAGAAGCACAGATAGGTTACTGTGGTCAGATGGTTTAGAATTTGTGAGTGTGAGAAATAACCTCATCTATTGCCGTATTCCCACCTGCAACCCAGCAGTAGCCAGGGGGCCTGGATTTGTCTCCTAGCTTCTCAGTACAAATAATGACATCATAAACCTGCAACCTCAAAGGACTGTGCTGTATTGTTTGAAGAAGCTCTATAAAAATCCTGAAACTGCAATGGAGGCTTGCTGTGTGGAAAGTGGGAAACTATCATCCACACTACTACTACTACCATATTATAGCGAGTTATTTAGAGAATATGAGGAATAATTTCATGCATCAAAATGTCTAGGATGATTTGTAAATCGGGATGACTTTGTGCTCTAACGTCAATGCTCTAATCTAATTTTACAGAGCAGCCACTACAAGGACTACATCTTTTGTATTACAAACCAGAGACTTGGTGACTGCACAATCTTGTGTGTTCCCAGTATCCATTGCACGAGAAACTGATCATGTGATATGATTGGCCTCCAATCTCGTCTGTTGAAAACAGCAACGTCCCGTCGTTCATTTATATACTGCCATTGACAGTAACAACTTTTGCTGGGTCGGCCTCTCCCCTTAGCTGGCCTCTCCCCTTACCTCGCAGCACACGCTTAGAGTTTTCTAGCCATACCTGTGTTTTCTTCTCTTGAGACTGTGAATGTGTACAGAGATCCTGACGCACCCTCATCTCTTTAGATATTCACTGAAGTACAGTCTGTTTGTTCCTGTGTGGCCTTGTTAGCAGTCTGATACTTCAACCTGTTGCTTTAATTGCGTAACTGCTGCCACATTTCCTCTCACTTCATAGGTTGGCATTTTGTACTAATTGCTCTCTACATCTACAACACAGCTGCATAGGAATGAGTATGTTCAGAGGATAAGAGTAAAAACATGACCTCTTATAGAATCCTTACTCAGCTTCATCTGGCCATTTCATTACATTACACTCACTCCCCTCCTCTTTCAGAATCCATGTTTCTGATTAACAGCACCGGGTTCCTCTGTATGGTAAAATCTCTGCAAATAGTGACATTTTGCTTGGTGTGAACTTGACTGAACGTTCAGCCTTGTTTTGTTTTCTGGAGGACAGTATAGCTAATGGTTAGCGTACTGAGCTTGTAGCTCTGAGGTTTTAGGCTCGAGTCCCTGGTGGGGCACTGCCGTTGTGCCCTTGTGCAAAGCACCTGTCCTGAATTGCTTCAGTAAATATCCGGCTGTGTAAATGGGTTTCTCGCTACCCATTCACTGCACCGCTCCCTGACCTTTGGTTCTTTTGTGCATGCTGTTACTAATTATAAACGTAATGACCTGTGGTAGGTTTGCAGTCTGGATTCTTCCATAATGAGCAGTGTTCTTTCTCAAATATCCATGCTTACTGGTTTTTAACCTCTTTCATTTTATGATTCATTCATTGATTCATTGTGTGTGGAGTTTTCTTTCGATTTGTAATGATCTGTACAGCGTGTTCTTTGATTTGAAACTTTGGAAAGCTTAATTAATGGAACGTAAATGATGTAAGATGGCTGCTCTTAGCGTGGTGATTCATTATATGGTGAACTTTAACACATGGGGAGAGTGTGGGGGGGGGGGGGGTGGTTTGACCGTGCCTGTCCCCAAGTCTTCTCTGCCCCACACCCAACAGCTCCTCACACAGAGATGCACTTGTTGGAGTGTATGTTTTGCAGGGGCAGATGTTTGGGAATGTTTCAGTGGGTGTATTCATGTGTTGTATCAGTGGCTTTTGCTCTCAGCCCAGTACATTTTGAGTGCAGCGATGTGTGTGTGTGTGTGTGTGTGTGTGTGTGTGCGTGAGAGACAGAAATGCTGTTTATGATCGTCACTTACCTAAACATGTGACGTCTGTCCTCTGCCCTAACACATCCCCTTATCGTAGTTTCTGTCTCTCTTTCCCTCCCTGCCTTCCTCCCTCACCCAAACACACATGCGCGCACACACCTGTATGCATTACTTCATGTTCTAGCTTTACAGCATATGATCACTAGCCCTTTAAGGTGCAGTTACTAGATTACTTGTACAGTCATAAAAAAAACCCTTTTGCTGAGAATTGTGTATAGTTTGTTACATTTATGAAGGGAGATGCTTACTAAAGCCATTTGAGTTAAGTACATCAAGGATTCCTTCAACCTTCTAGCTGTACGTCCATTTCCCTAAACCACATCACTTGGCTGGCATGAGAGGGCATACATTATGGCACTTATTGTATAGCCCTGTGGTTTCATTCTCCTAATGGACCAGCTCCAGGATACGGTTGGAACCCCACCCTACATGACTGCATAAGAATAGGCCTGGATGTTTAAATAAACAGGATGGAGGGGCGGGGCTGTGGTCTGACATTGTGCTTGAGCTGGCTGTTCAGTGGATAGTAATTAGCGATGGTGCTCCATCCAACCAGACACCTACTCCTGGCAACCCGAGGTGCCGCTTAACCCTTCGCACCCCCTCGTCCTCCTCCTCCACGCCCCCTGTCACTGTCCCCGTTCCCATCGAGACCCAGACCGAGCTCCGGAGGTGCGCCCTGTCCCCGTCCCCATCGGGACCCACCCCAAGACCTGTAGACACGCGCCTTGGCTCTGTCCCCAAAATCTGAGACAGGCAGTGCCTCTGGCTTTCCTCCAGCCACTCCTGGGCCTCACCAAGCTGGACAGCTTCCACGGAATTCTGTGGACTGTTTTTTCCACTTCGGTTGAGATACGACAAAAAATACCCTGAAAATATTTATTGACTTCCCCAGCAGTCTGAAGGAGGCTGGTTTCGTCTTGAACGTCCAAAGATCCTGAACATGAAACGTGATGTTAAAGGCCCGCCCAGGCCTCAGCGTGTTCGGTCCGATGTCTATCAGCTTACAGTAACTGGGCTTGCCTTGGAGATCTTAACTCTTCCCTCTCCACTTTTGCTCCTCTCCACCTCTCTACCTTTACTGATCCACCTCTCCTCCTCTCTACCTCTCCCTCTCTTCACCTTTAATGTACCTATCCACCTCTCCCCCGTCCCCCTCCCTCTCTCTGCAGGACAATGGATCTGAGTTTGACCGATGCTCTGACCGATGGCGTCGTGCCCCAGACTGGCTCAGAGAACCTGCTGCAGAGGGACTTTGTTGCAGCTCTAGAGGCAGAGAGCTACGATGACAAAGTGGGGGAGACCATTGGGAAGACAGAGTACCACCCCCTGCTGGACAATGATGGGAAAAAGGAAGGTAAGCTGGTGGGTTATAGGGGGCATGCACACGGGAGGCAGGACAGGATTCTGGGAGTTGGAAAGGTTGTGTTTTGGGCAGCTTTTGAGCAATTTTTCTCTTTTCTCCTATTTTTCGATGTCCCATTTGTATTTGTAAGTCGGTTACTCTGTTCCCGTCTCTAATTCATTCTTGGAGAACAGAGATGAGCTCATGCTCTTGTCCATTCTGTCTGACACTTGTGCTTTTAGTGCCGATAACCCTGACCCGGCCCCCCACTATTTCCCATCACCCCGAAAGCCTGTCAGCAGACTGCTGGTGCCAGTTCAGCTGCGCAGACAGTGTGTCAGCAGACTGCTGGTGCCAGTTCAGCTGCGCAGACAGTGTGTCAGCAGACTGCTGGTGCCAGTTCAGCTGCGCAGACAGTGTGTCAGCAGACTGCTGGTGCCAGTTCAGCTGCGCAGACAGTGTGTCAGCAGACTGCTGGTGCCGGTTCAGCTGCACAGACAGTGTGTCAGCAGACTGCTGGTTCCGGTTCAGCTGCGCAGACAGTGTGTTCGCAGACTGCTGGTGCCAGTTCAGCTGCGCAGACAGTGTGTCAGCAGACTGCTGGTTCCGGTTCAGCTGCGCAGACAGTGTGTTCGCAGACTGCTAGTACCAGTTCAGCTGCGCAGACAGTGTGTCAGCAGACTGCTGGTGTCGGTTCAGCTGCGCAGACAGTGTGTTCGCAGACTGCTAGTACCAGTTCAGCTGCGCAGACAGTGTGTCAGCAGACTGCTGGTGTCGGTTCAGCTGCACAGACAGTGTGTTCGCAGACTGCTAGTACCAGTTCAGCTGCACAGACAGTGTGTTCGCAGACTGCTAGTACCAGTTCAGCTGCGCAGACAGTGTGTTGGGATACTGCTGCTGCCTGGTTGCCTGGAGGAGTTGCTGGTGTGTGAAGGATGTAGAAAAACAGCACCAAGTCAAAACCCTCACTCCCTGGGTGATCCCAGAGCAGGTAATGACTTAGGTGACTTAGTCTCTGTCAATGATACTGTGAATGAAGAATGGTGAAATATGTTGAAGAGTAGAAAGAGGGAATGCAGACTGTGGCCGCAATCACTGTGAGTGGTTTGATGAGTTTTGCTCACCTCTAACCGCTTAGACAAGATTACACCTTACAGGTCCAGGAATTTCATTTAGGGCCTGTGCAGTGCGAGAGTTAACTAAATCTCCACTTTCACTATCCACCATTCGCTGGGCGTGAGTGTGACACCCAACCCTTTCTCTGCTCTGTGAGCGAGCTTCTCAGATGCATTCAAGTGAACTGAGCCGCCTGTATCGGGTTTCTGATGGCTTTCTTAAGAGGATGTGTGCATCTGGCTGGCAGTTAATCCCCACCTGTTTGTGCTGTAAGGAGAACAGCAGTGTAGTGGGCCGGTAGGAGCGTTCAACTTTATCTGACCTGAGTGAGGTTCTGCCAGGTAAGAATGTGAGGTAGAGGTGGAGGGGGAAGTCTAAAGAGTGTTAGTGTGGTATGGTCACCCAGTCCAGTAGCAGTTTAGCAGCTGTATGTTTGTCTGAATGTGGGTCTTAGTCTGGTTCTCCTAACGCTAGATTACTAATGCCAATAGTAACAATAACCTGAGTGTCAAAGTTAGGAGCTACACTCCTGAGGCTGATTAATGACTAACGGGTTTATCTTCAAAGAGGTTTATTTGCGTTTTTGTATGTAAGCTTTAACAGTACATGGCAGCAATACTGATCTTGTACATTGATAATGGCAAAAAATAATTATCTTTTCATTGTTCTGAGTGTGAAATAAATGTTAGCAGAGCAAAAAACACCAATAATATGTGATAATATTCAAAACTCTGTCAGTTATCAGTAGTCGGTGAGCATTAGCTGTGAGCTAATGAACTAGCCAATGAAAGTGCCAATGAAATTTCAGTGGATAGAGCATTTTTTGTTAAGACAAGTAGTAATTGGGTATGAAGCCTTATGACCTCATAATGGGTGAGGCTGTGCTATCAATAAAAAAAAACAAAATGTCTGCTACTGACAACACATGGTAGCTTCATCTGTTCTCAGATTAAGGGATCCTCATTCTCCCATTGCTAATCGGACACAGTCAGCACACACGGCTTGTCCTTCCTTGTCCGTCTCAAGTACAGTACTGTGCAAAAGTCTTAGGCACCCTAGATTTTTAAATATGATATATAGTATATATTTGGCCTTAGATGTTTATTTATTTTTTGTTTTCTGTATTAGTGTGTCAGTAGAAAAGCTCAAATTTGAAATTTCTAAACATGAATTTTCCAAAAAATGAAATTTTACAGATACATTTTTGTATTTTGTTAAATAAAGTAATATTTTAAGTAATAGACTACTTTTCGGATAAAAACTTGATCAAGGGTCTCTGGGATTACCTGGAGAGCCAGAAGCAAGCGAAACAGCCAAAATCTGCAGAAGAACTCCAAAATGCTTGGGACAACCGACCAGCCGATTTTCGTATAAAACTGCAGGACAGTGTACCTAAGAGAATTGATGTAGTTTTAAAGGCGAAGGGTGGTCACACCAAACATTGATTTTATTTAGTTTTTAACTATTTACTGCTCTTTATATTATTTTTTCGATATTTATAACCTTTCATTTTATAATTTTTGAAAGCATCTTAGCTGTACAGCATTTTTTTTTACGGTTGCCTAAGACTTTTGCACAGTACTGTACTGCTCAAGTAAATGTCCTTGAATTTTCTAACGAGCCGTTTAAAACCACATTACACAGCTGTTGCATGGTGTCACGTCTCTGTGCCCAAACAAACAGATTTGGGCCAAGTGACTGAAGGAAAACAGGTTTCCCCTGTGAGCACACTGCTCAACTAATGTGAATTGGAATAGGCTGTCTAGCTGTCATACAGTAAATGCATATGAAGCAAAAACTTACAATGGTATCTTTCTTAGGCTGTACTACGTCAAAAAATCATAAGACGGAACACAAAGAGCTTGATATTTGATGAATTTACTTTTATTCTGTTTTACACATACTGTATCTAAGTGATCTCAGTGCTGTGTGCACTCCAAACTCAAAGCTTCAGTGCAGACTCTGAATTAGTAATAAAAAAGGGTCAATTTAAAGGTTTAAATTTATCATAAATTAAAATGATATTATTTTTAAACCAAACCATAACCCTTACACCGAACAGTGCTGTGTGCCTGTGCCTGGCTGTGTAAGATGTCTCCTGAGCCTGCATCCGCAGACGTGGGTTTGATGGGAGGAGTTCAGCGTCGCTGTTGCTGAAGTACACAGTGCAGCTCTGTGCCCTATGGCTGAGAGCTGTTCCTTTCATAATAGCACAGCGCTGTGTACGGAGGCAGCCGTACTCATCTGCAGTGCATGATGGGAGCTCTGCATTACGGGGTGACTGCTGAATGTTGGTTCCCCCATAACAGGCTGGTGAGAAAGAGGTTGTGATGTCATGGGGAAACATCTGCAGTATGCATGTGTGTGTGTGTGTGCTTGCGCGCGCACGTGTGCGTGTTTTTATGCAAGTGCGTGCTTCTCCGCGTGCCGCATAACCGTGTTTCTCTGTGTGTGGGTGTACACGCTGATGTCAGCAGAATTCCTCTCTGCCTGCTGATTTGACAGCATGCTAAAAGTGGGTGGAGCCCTGCAATCTCTCACTCAGACCAGGCTGCAGCTTCTGCAGTGATGAGGCGAGGTCCCTGCAGGCCGCTCGTACAGATTTACTCTTCTAGAAAAAGAGAAATCGACGTAGCTCTGCATAAATAATCATCGGTTATGGGAATAAAATAAAGGCAGAACTTTCACCAGGGCTGAATGGCTTCACATAGCAGTGTGAATAACACTGAGTGCTGTTCTAGGGAAACTTTTACTTTAGCGTTTTTATATACAAAATAAAATATCACTGAACAATGGGGAGTCTATACTTGCGTAACACATCTCCACCTGAGACTTGTCGGATGCCCCTGATGATGGCAGGTGTAACGCATGCTTCAGAGGGTGCCAGTGTGTCTGCTGTCAAATTTAGCTTCATTTTCACTGTGATGGAGGAGCTGCTGAGGGCTGTCTGTAAGTGCGAGAGCGTGTGTAAGTGTGTGAAGGTGTGTGCATGTGTGCACATATGAATTGAATCCATTCATCCTCAGTGCAGTGAGCATTTGACAGGAGAACAGAGCCAGCAGAGGAAGTAAGTAGGTCAGGGAGTTCATGGCTCAAGCCATAGAGAAACAGTGTGAGATTCACTGTCACTCTGACCATGTGACTGAGGTTGAGAGTGACCGTTTGTGTGAGGGTGTGTGTCTGACAGTGTGACTGAGGGTGTGTGATTTACATACCCCCCTACCTCATTAGATCAAGCAGAGGCCTGGATCTTGCACATCCATCAGTTATTCTGAAGAGAAAGCTGTCACAAGTTATCACCAGCAGTCAGGGAGTGAATCATTTTATTTGGTTCACAAACCTCCTGCCAATCACAGGCTGGAACAGACGGGAGAAAAGGGAACCTGTCACAGTCCACTGACTCAGACAATGTCAGAGGCTCTAAAGTTGCACTGGAAAGTATGGCTGGGCGATATGGACAAAATCAAATATCAGGATATTTTTGACCAAAAACCTCGATATCGATATTGTGATGATATTTTGGGGATAACTATTGGTACTTTCAAAATTACACAATGAGATTTTTGATAAATAATCGTCAGTAATGCCTATGTAATAACTAAGTGGGTAAAGGCAAATAATAGAACAGCTAGAACAGTCAGGTAAGTTCAGAAAATTACATCACTTTACTGTAATTCTGCCTTTAAAACCAGGAAAAGACAACACTTATGCCATATCACGATATACAAAATCCCAGACGATATGTAGTCTCATATCACGATATCGATATAATATCGATATATTACCCAGCTCTACTGGAAAGGTGTGTGTCCATTGCGCTTACGTTGATATCCTGTCAACTTGTGGGCCCTTTGGGCAGTGGTTGGTCTGAGCGAGAGAGGGGGATGATGGGATATCCTTATATGACACGGTGTGTTTCCCTGCCTGGCAGGCTCTGGGATGATGCCATCGGGACAGACACCACAGAACCAGGATATGCAGGGGGACATGTGGTCCTTCCAGACCGAACAGCAGGTCATGAACGCAGACTTCCTGTCAGGTGAGCTCGCTTGGGGTCATACCCCTATGCTGTGCTGGGCTTGATACCCCTCTAATGGGGGTGACAGTGTAGTGTTAAAACAGTGAGGAAAATAGACTTGTAGCTCTGAGGTTGCAGGTTCTAATCTCAGGTGGGGCACTGCCATCATAAAGTGTGTAAATCTCTCTCGATAACAGCATCTACTAAATGCCTATGTGTAATACAAACTATGCTCCCTAATTCCCTCCACTGTATGGAACAGTTCACAGGTAGCCAAATCCATTCTCACCTCAAACAACAACTTTTTCTTGTTTATGAGTTTAAAAACACACTTTATTGGTGTTGACACAAATTATTTGCAGATTATTTGTGTTAAACCCAATCTGATTAAACACCTTGTTCATAGGCACAGTTGCAGGGATTATCAGAGATTTGATCCCTCACTCTCTCTCTCTCTCTCTCTCTCTCTCTCTTTCTTTCTCTATCACGTGCCTCTCTCTCTCACTCACCTGTCTCTCTCCTCTCTCTTTCTGATTCTCTCTCTCTCACTCTCATTCACTCATGTGTCTCTCTCTCTCCTCTGTTCTTGGCTATGAATAACTGTGCAAAATGAGTACTGTACCTTATCAAACCTGTGATTTGTAGTTGCTCCAATAACCTTGATATGCACTTTTGTATGTCGCTTTGGATAAAAGCATCTGCTAAATAAATGTAATGTAATGCACCTCTCTCTCTCTTTCTGCAGGCCCAGTCTCCATGGGTGGATTCCCAGGCCAGTGGGGTACCCAGCCCATGGTCCCTGAGGTGAAGGCCAGCAGCCTCACAGACCCCTTCACAGGTCTGCCTCTGTTAGCCTCCTTCACTCCAGGACAAGGCAGTGTCTGCCCAGCATATGGATACTTTATTGTTAACTGACCTTGAAGCCAGAATATCACATGTTCCTGCTGTACACTGCTGCACAGTGTTTAACTGAAATTCTATCTGTCATAATTATGAGTGTGAGTTACCTGACTGCTGCAGTATAGCCCTGTGATGGGGCATTCTCAACAATTCAGGCACTCTGCGCATTCTGTTCATTTTCTATGTATCGGCCTGTGTTTACATTGGATGTACCTTATTCTATGCAAATCAATCCGGTATCGCATAACAAGATTCGGCAACTGTATTTCCTATTTCCCACCTCAAGCATTTTCAGAAACATATTTTAGTGGACTGTTTAGGTGGAGTAAGAGAAAGTTTGTAAATGATCTGCCATATTGTTCCGGTTTGGAGAACAGGGTTTGTCTGTCCAATCAGGTGCTGGCAGTGTTCCATGGTGGGCTATGTCATTTGTTTGCATTCTGCCAAGTTTGGGGGTCCGTTGCGTCCCAATGCATCCTCGCTGGAATCGGTGATGATGCAGCTTAAGTCAGTTTTGAGTGGCTATAAGTTTGAGGCAGTGATAAGTGGTTATAAGTTTGTGGCAGTGTTAAGTGGCTGTAAGTTTGAGGCAGTGTTGAGTGGCTGTAAGTTTGAGTCGGTGTTGAGTGTCTGTAAGTTTGAGGCAGTGATAAGTGGTCATAAGTTTGTGTCAGTGTTGAGTGTCTTTAAGTACCTCCACAGTAACAGTGTCCGTGTGCTCACAGGATTCACCCAGCAGGGGATGGACATAATGAATATGGATGTGGGCATGGCCCCCCTTTCCACTGCGAGGCCCCCCAGCATGGCAGAGCCCCAGCAGCCATCGCCTCTCATTGCCTCTGTACCCCCAAAACTGGCCCAGATGCCCAACAAGCCCAATGATCTGAATCCCTTTGAGAGCCCGTTGGACATCCTCAGTGCCCCCGACAACACTGCAGGTAAGGGGGGAACTGGGCAGGCTTCTTGGTCTTCAGAGCTGGTTGAGTCAAAACTAGCCTACCCCCCGTAGTCACATTTTGACCAATCAGCATATATTCTTGTGCACTGTATTTTGGGTGACTGTGAGAGTTTTATTTAATTTTGATTTAACATCAGGGGTTAAACGTTCACAGTGCCTGAAATGATCAGTTGCTCTCTTCACCAGGATGACCTCTGCAATGATTTCATGTGTGTAAACTGCTTTGGTAAACTGCATGGCAAAAGCCAGTGGTCTTGAGTCTGCAAGCAGGCACCTCCCCTGAGAGCTGTGAGCAGGACCAGGCCGCCCTGTCTGTAGTTAAACATGATGTCACAACATGATGTCATAACATTCCCGCCCCTCCTTTCCAGCTTTCACAGAGGATTGGGGATTACAGCTGGACACTCCCAATAGGAAAACCTCCCAACCTCCATAGTGAACTATGATTTCATAGGGTTTCATCCACCAGGGGGAGTCGCCCTTTCTGTTGGGGGTAGATCCTTTAAAGGGGCAGTTCTCCCAAAAATCTAATAAAGCTGTATTTACACTTATCCAGAGTGCTATCTATCCATCCAGATAGTTTCGCTGAGATTTGATGAGTTTTCTAGATATCCACTGCAGCTCACCCTGGCACAGTGGACTTCAACAATGCCAACATTTGTGTCGCTCAAAGCACCAAAAAATTTACATTCAAAAAATTCAACAGCAACAGCCATCTGTGTATGTCTGCCCAAAGTGTCAACCAAAGCTCGGAAGTATTCTGGGGTGCAGCGTCAATATTGTTTTAAAACATTGTGTCAACATTACATGTATGCCTGAGTTGGTTAATATATTGAAATAATACATTTTAAAATATCATCAATAATATGCTCATAAAATCGTATACAGAATATTAAAGTGGGAATAATCTATGCCATGACTGTTTAATTTCCTATTTAAATATGTGCTTTTCATATTTTGGATGTAAGATGTGCAATATGCTATTGGTGTATTTAGTTTTTATATTGGGGCTCTTTTTGGATAGTGCATTGTGGGATTTGTAGTGTTGCAGGGGCCAAGTGTTGGCTTTAGGAGGTGCAAGCCTGCACAGAGCGTGACTCTCTCTCTCCCTCTGTGCTCGAGGAGTCCCGGGTGGCCCCTGGGCGGGCGAGGGTGGGCTACAGACGGACCTTTCCTTCACACCCAGTGACTCTGCGGCGATCAGTTACCATGCCGATGAGATGGCAGATTGCTCCCCTGAACCCCCGGGTGCAGACGAGTGCCACCAGCAGAGCGGCGGGGTTGAGGAGGAGAGGGGGAGCGAGGGAGGAGGAGGCAGGAGGCAGAAAAAGAAGAAGAAGAGAAGGCAGAGGGAGGAGATGTATGACGTCCTGGAGTCTCAGGGACCCCAGGGTGAAAACCACAGCCCCACCGGAGTCTACCCAGGCATGGAATGGGAGTTCGATGATGGGGGCAGAATTGGGGCCAGGGGCAAGAAGGGCAAGAGCCGAAAGAGAATCCCAGAGGAGTGGAGTGCCCTCCAGGAGCCGCCCCTGACAGCCCCGCCCCAGGGACCTGCCGGGGACCCCTGGTCCATGAGCACCCAGTCCCAGGAGAGCTCTACACATGAAGCCCTCAGCCCGCTGAACAGCCCCACGCCTGCAGGGGCCGAGGAATCGCCCACCACCCCCTCCACCCTGAGCTCTGAAGCCCCCCCCTCTGTACTCGCCAGTCTGGACAGTTACCTGGCTGCAGGGGCAGATTCCTGTGACCCCAGCATGGAGACGGAGATCGCCCCCCTCCCCTCGGACCTCGCCGTCCCCCCAGATTCCCTGCAGGAGAAGGGGCTTGTTGAGAAAGCTGTGTCTGTGGAGGACCCCTCCAATTCCAGCTCTCTGCAAAAGTCTTCCACAAAGGATGCCCCTGTGCCCTCTGCCCCTCCCCTCTCCCAGTCACCTAATCCTTTCCAGGTTCCCTCACCTGCTGAAACACCAGTCCCTGCCCCTATCCCACCCCCATCTCCAACACCCTGCAAGGACAGCCCCCATTTGGAAGCACTGGTTGGATATTCCCCTCCCTCAACCACTGCAGAGGCTCCAGTTCCCAAAGGTGATCTTGTTGCGTCCGCTAATCACAACGAGCCTGTTCCTGTAAGCCCCTCCCATACTCCACCCCCCTATTCCCAGACCCCTCCCATTACCAGCTCTTCCTGCGC
This sequence comes from Anguilla anguilla, assembly GCF_013347855.1. Taxonomy (NCBI): domain Eukaryota; kingdom Metazoa; phylum Chordata; class Actinopteri; order Anguilliformes; family Anguillidae; genus Anguilla; species Anguilla anguilla. The sequence goes on along the minus strand of NC_049208.1, from coordinate 18,808,751 downwards.
ACCTTCTGGTTCCTTCCCCATGGTGAGCTCCGCCCTGAACCCTGCAGCCCCACCCTTTTTTCCCAGCCAGTCAGAGTACCAGGAGCCCCAGCTGGAGGGCTGGAGGGAGGATGAGGGGCCGGCAGACCCCTCAGTGACTGAAGGTTGGTGAGAGTTGATACGGGGTCCTGGGGCGGTCAGGGCAGGGGGCAGTGACTGCACACTGCATGGCAGTTTAAAAGAGGGTGGTGCTGGACTCTCGGGCCACACTGCATCTCTGGCTGGCTGAGTCTCTGGGTCTGGGAAGGCTTTGGGTGGGATTTCTCTCTCTCTTGCTCCCACTTCCCATCCCAGAATGCATTTCTGGTTAGTGCAGTATGATGGCCTCATGTGATCTGCTGGTCTGTAATTAAGCATGTTTAGGCTAAAGGGACCTGCTGGTCTGTAATTAAGCATGTGTGGGCGAAAGAGACTTACTAATCCAAGCTTTGTGTCTATGGGGCCATTGTTAGGTCCCTCTGTCTGGACCTGTGCTGTCTTTTGTCATTACATGTTCCTCTTTATTCCTGTTAACCATTTGCTAACATTCTTCTCTTTTTTAACATTCTTTCTACATGGGCTAGCTGCAGATTGTCTGTTTCTCATCAGCAATTCATTCACACATTATCATTTAATGATAATTTTTTTTGATAATTCTTGTTTTTCTTGCAGGTAAATGTTTACTACTTAAACGTCAAAGCCACCAGTGCACACAGCAAATGCTAATCCAAATTGTTGTATTTATGTCACCCAATATAATGCTGAATTGATGACATGATCATTTCTTCTTTCTTTGCTGCCTGTCATGGTAACTGAACGTCTGGTGATTCTTGGAAACAGGTAAGCTCTTCTTAAAATTTTTTTTTTTTTTCTTTGCATGTGTACACACAAACACACACGCACGCACACACACATAGAGGATTGTGGGATAGGTTGGACCTGGAGAATTCAGGCTCTTAGCACTTGGTAGAGCCTGACTGCAGTCTCATATTGATCAGCAGCTTGATGGCTTTGGCTCGTTGTTGTAGCTGTGGTGTGTGGAACACGGAGCTTCTGCCCTGGCTCCTCCTTCTCCGCCCTCCTGCTCCCTTCATGCTGTCAGATCCCCTTTTCTTTTCTGTCCAGCCCTCCCTCTCATCTCTCTCCTTCCATTTCCTCAGTTTGTGCCTGTTGTTCCAGTGATGCAGCCCCTGTCATAGCCATCCTGTTGCTCCAGAAATGGGAGGGGGTTGCTGTGGATATATAAGGACTAGGGGCTGCCAGGAAAACAACGGGATGTGACATTGGGGGAGATTAGAATTCAAATGCAATGACAGACTCTCCATCCATGAATCTGCTCTGTGCCCCAGCTTCACTATCTCAGTAGATCTCTCAACACCGATCAACCATAACATTGATCTATCATTATCCAGGGTCCTTTATTCTTCACTTTGACTAACACAGTTAAGCTGGGCGTGTGATTTGTTTTGGCTTATGAAAGCAACACATACTTAATTTATATGTGTGTTTTATGTCAGGGACTGCCTACATAAAGCTGTAAACCCTGCCCAAAAATAAAAATAAAAGAACCCCTTAAATGCTTCCTCAATCCTCAAAGCTGAAGAGGAAGCACATTGTAATTAGAATTGCACTACTAAGGCAAAGTTGTCACATTCATTCCTTCAGTAAAACTAATTTTACTGTATTTGCACCATTTACATCGGCCACTAGGCCTGTCTACAATGAAGAGTCTACCTGTAAGAATGATGAGAAATCAGAACAGTTATTCTCTAGTTGTTAAATTATGATAAGTTTTTTTTTTTTCGGTGTTGTTATTATGGTGCTTTAAGTCCCCCGAACGAGGATTTACCCATCAAGATAGCAGATGGACTGCTGAGGATTATGTTTAGGTTTGCCAGGGAATATTGGTTCACAGCCAAGTGAGAACTTTCTATAATTGCACTGGTTTTGCACTCTCACTCATAAAGGATCCGTCCATGTGTGTGACTGGAACCAGTCCATTTCAAAGGCTCAGTCACAATAAAAAGTAATACATGAGTGACATGGTTTGTTTAATTAATCTCTTAATATAACTTCTCAGTTGTACTGTAAGCTCATGCTTTATTCAGTCAGAATGTGTGCATTGTCTGGCGTAAAACAGGGGAATCTGTTGTCCACCGCTCTTATGTAATAAGGCCCATTGAGAAGGGTTTTGCGGTGATGTCACAGTAACTTGGGAGAAACGGCTCTATTTTCTGTTCACAGTGGAAAAGAGGCAGCACTGTAAGCCAGAGAATGTGCTGTGTCTGTCCCTGTGACCCAATCCGATTGGCTGGTGGTGTCTCAGCATTTTTGCCCTCTGCGTCTAGCCTTTGTCATACACGCGTACGTGTAAACATACCTGCTATACGCAAGCACACACGCACATACATATGCACACAAACACTCACACGCACAAACACATGCACAACACTGATACTGGCACGCACAAACACATGCATGCACGCAAGATCATTTATTTAATTATTTAATTTATAATTGCAGAGGGATTATATTAAATAAAGCAATACTCTTTTAGTTGATGGCAGGTATGGGGTTTCTGAGCAGAGAAACAATTGGTAGCTGATTCTGGGACAGTAAAATTTATCACACCTGTTTTTCATTGTGTCATTAATTGTTTTCTGTGAAAAGTAGGAGCATCTTTGACCAGAATGAAGCAGATGCAAATATACAAAAGTATTTGTCATTTCCAGGCCCTTGCTGTGCTCAGTGATTTTTTAAAGTTACAGACTCCTTGCCCTGCCCACTGGCTGACCAGTTGTCTAATGTGTGCTCGTTAAAGTTTCGTAGATCAGGGCTGCTGGCTAGCTCACTCTGTGTGCGCGGCTTGCGGCTGCTGTGTGAAATGAAGCAGCTGGCTGGCAGGCTTGTGTTTTGGAAGAGAATCGCGGATTGCCTTCACTCTCCAGAGCCAGCAGCAGGGGCTGTGAATGAGCCTGCCTGTACATAGTTTGCAAATTGGACATTCCAAATTCGGGTGGGACTGGAGATGCCCAATAAAAAAATTTGAAATAGTTTTGTGGAGCAGCAAGCATGAAATGGCAAGGGGAAGGCAAGACATGTGAGCTGCAGAATATAGACATGTATTCTCACACCGTCACACGTTCTTACATACACACATACAGGTACATGTGCGCTGCTACACACACACACACACACACACACACGGAGACGGATCCAAACACACTCAGCTGGTCACTAGAGCCTCTGCAGTGTCCCCAGTTTGAAACACATTTCCATTGGGCTTCAACTGGTTCAGCACCAGTTTCAGTCTCTATTCAAACTATTGAACTCCCGCAGATAAAATGTTTGGTTCAGTAGTTCTGCGTTAAGTATGGAGTTCGCCAGCTACAGTACGGAATGTGTTGGGTTACAGTACCGACTGTACTGTGGTTTCAGAGACAGAGATGAACCGATCCTTTGAAGTGGACTACTTTTTGTTATGATAATATTCTTCAAGTAAGCTTCATTGATTTTTTTGGAGTTGAATACCTCAGATGAAACAGTGTGTGGGTTCTGTTTTTAACAGCCAGTCTTAGGTTCTTTTTTTTAACCAAAGCATCTGTTGTAACTCTTTATCTGTATTTGCACAGGTTGAATTCCTCTTTTTCTACAGTGTTTTTAATTATTCCACATGTAACTGGTTAATGTTTAGTCCATCACCATTCATCCGATGGATCGAAACTGCTGTATATTTTCAATTTATTGTGGACCTGAGGTTGTTGATTCAAAACCTGTCATTCTCTTACAATACCTCATTGGGAAATCTTGCATTATAAATGCTGTGACAGAATATGCTGTAATACAAGTCACATTGTGTGTACAGTGCATGCAGTAATGATAACAGCAGTTTTCCTGAAATGAAGCAAGATAATCTTCCCCTGATTGAAATGCACGTGTTCTCTCCTTTCTGCCATGTTCTGTGTTGTTTCTATGGCAACAAGCCTGCCTGCTTCTCGGTGTATGTGGCTGAACATGGAGCACTAAACTGTAAATCTTAATGCAGGATTTAACACGGCACTTACTTTCTGGATGAAAAATAGTGGCTTAGCCATTAGGGGCTTATCACTGCTTTGTTTTTTGTCTTATGACTAGTTTGGTTTTTGCCTTTCCAATCAGTGTGTTTTTCTGGAAACTGGAATATTGCCCTTTTTTTAAAATATATTTGGAATATTTTACTTTATTCATTAAGGAACTGAATGGCTGGAGTCAGTCTGGTGTTTGCCATTGGCCTCAGGGTCGAGTTCACCTTTCGCTGGTGGTCTAGATGGGGTGTCTTATGAGCTGACTGACAGTGGCTCTGAGGTGATGTCATAATGGAACTAGATTGTTGCCCCGCCCTCTTAGGTCTGCAGAATGCGGCTTCTGCTCCTCCTTCAGAGCGAATGGAGTTCAGCTAGTTGTGTTCCTGCGGCGAGACTGCTCCTTATGAATGTGTGTGCCTGTGTCTGTGTTTCTGTGAGCTCAGGATTACTGCCCGCTCATGCATGCGCAGCAGTTGTCACCCTGACAAGAGCAGAAATGACAGGCATCAACAGAGACTTTGTGTGGAAGCAGTCTGGATTTATCTCTCTCTCTTTCTCTCTCTCTCTCTCTCTCACCCTCCTCTCCCTCCCTCTCTCTATCTCATTTTTCTCCCTTTATTTTTAAATATCTTCTTCCTATCTCTCTCTTCCTTTCTCTTGCTCACTCTCTCTCATCCTCCTCTCTCTCCATCTCTGTCTCTCTCTCAATTTTCTCTTTATCTTTCACCTATCTCTCTCTCTTTCTCTCTCTCTCTCACTCACTCTTGCTCCCCCTCTTTCCCTCTCCCTCCCTCTCATGTCTGAATGGCAGCTGTGCTTGTGCCCAGTGTCCACATACCTTGGCTCCAGGGAAGGATGCACCACACCCCCAACCAGAGAGTCACTCAATCACAGCGTTGAATCAGAGAGTCACAGAGTCACAGCTGAATCAGAGAGTTATTGAATCACGCACTGAATTGGAGAGTCACCGAATGACAGTGCTCAATCAGACAGTCACTGAATTGCAGTGCTCAATCAGAGCATGATCTTCCAATAGTCACATCTCCTCATTATCTTTTTTGAATTGATTTTGTTTTTTCCCTTGAAGCATTGCCATTGGCTGTTTTTGAGTCTTGTATTTACATCTAATTTACATTTGGCTGTGTCACAATAAGCATGGTACAGGATACAGGAAGGGAATTCTGGGAAAGTTATAGAAGGTCAAGTCAAAGATGTGGCATGCAGCTCAGCTGTGGACACCGGAGAGCCCTCTATAGTCCATGCAGCGTCAGGATGGAGAGAGTGCTCCAGGTGGCAGGATACAGCTGTGTTGTCAGGAGGCGGGGGCAGCTGTACTATGGGGACATACCAATAGCGCTGCTTGTGGGCGGGGCTTGCCTTGTGGCCAGGGGATTGGGCCAGTTCTTCAGCATTCATTCATTACTAGCCTGTGATTCCCACGCTGTGCAGCTCATGGCTGTGCGCGCATGTGGCGGCCCTCTGATTGGTCCAGCAGTTCTGTGTGGAACAAGCGGCCCTCCTGTCTCATGTGATATGCTGCAGCCTCCATTTTCACTTCACGTCTGACCGTGGGCCTGGACTCTGCTACCGCCAGTCACTCCCTCCCTCACTCATGCTCAGTCAGGTTATCGCATGCTCAGTCAGTCAGTTACTCATTCGGGCGCTTGTTCAGGCACTCATTCACTCTGTCAGTCGGTCAGTCTCTTGGTCACTCACCCACCTGCTTGCTCTCAGTGGCTTGCTTACTTGCTCAGTCACACATTCACTGAATTAGTCGCTCACATGGGTCGCCATTTGCTTCATATTTTGGATCCTGCGCTGTATACATGAAAGGGTTGTTCATAGTTTGGCTTTCTCAGCCGTGGTTTTGCTCTCATGGAATATCACATGTAGGGAGTCCGTTTATGGTTTTGCTTCATCCCGCAGTGAAAACCGAGAAGGCCGACAAGCCAGAAAATGTGGAAAAGATGGACAGCTTCCCGAAGACGGAGAAGCTGGACATGCCTGAGAAGACAGACGAGCCGGAGAAGATGGACACGCCCGAAAAGGCAGAAAAGATGAACAGCTCCCCCATGATCGAGAAGGTCGATGTGTTTGAGAAGAGAGGCGAGTGGGAAAAGGTGGATAAAGCGCGTGAGTTTCAAAAGGAAGATAAGGAAGGGAAGTGGGAGAAAGAAAAGGCAGAGAAAGACAAGACTGAGAAAGACAAGACTGAGAAAGATGAGCCTGAGAAAGAGAATATTGAGAAAGACAAGGCTGAGAAAGAAAAAACTGAGAAAGACAAGACTGAGAACGAAAAGACGGAGAAAGACAAGACTGAGAAAGAAAAGACTGAGAAAGGCAAGACTGAGAAAGGTGAGCCCAAGAAAGACAAGCCTGAGAAAGTGGATCAGCAGAAGATGGGCAAAGCGACTGAGAAGCCCCTTAAGAAGGAGAATGGCCTGAAGACTTCCAAAGCACCAGAGAAGGTGACTGCAAAAGCAGCTGGAAAACCTGCAGCAGCTGCTGGGACCAGAGCAGCGCCAGGCAAGGACCTGCCCAGCTCTGATAAGAAGACAAAGGTGAGCCAGAGAAAGGAGGCGGAGAATGAGGGCCTTACCATTCAGTGCTGTGCTGTGCGCTTTGCTCTGTGTGCGTGCGTGCGTGCGTGTGCGTGTGTGTGTGTGTGTGCGTGCGTGTGGATTTCTGTGAGACACGTGTGTGTTTGCTGCAGATATGACCATAGACCTCTTTGATCCTGAAAAATATAAGCAATCCAACGTCAGTGCTACATGTTTTTTAAAAAGACACTGAGGGTCTGCTGTGGTGCTCATCCAGTTAAGGCACCTGTACATGGATTAGCCCCACAGTCACAGATTGCCCACCCCCAGCCTGGGGTATTGCAGCATGGATGCAACTGTAAATAGTTAATTGGACATTTCAAATTAGGGAGGGAATTGGACATGCCAAATTAATTTTAAAAATAAATTGAAAAAGGATACTGTTATCTGTTTTGAAAAATTGCAACTGGATTTCCTTCTGCTAGCACAGAAGCTTTGAGAGTGTATGTGCGTGTAAGTGCTGCTTTGAAGTGAATCTGTGATTGCGCTTTCTTATTTGGCTGCTCAGTGCTCTGATTGTGACTCAAGCCGCTTTACTGCCTTGTGTTGCTGCCATTATCACCTGTGTTTGCATTTTGTTTTCCATTTTTACTCTGTTTTGTTTCTCCGTTTGTTTGTTTGATTGTTTGTTGTTTTTGGCGACGGTGTCCGTGCCTCAGCCCTCTGTTGCGCCGGCCAAGGCGAGCTCCGCCAAAACGCGGCCAGCCTCGCTGCCCTCCGGGGCCCCCGCGTCCAAACGCCCACCCCCTACCTCCACCAACTCCCTCTCAGCCCCCAGCAAAAAAATCCCCGCCCCCACCAAGGCCACCACCCCCACCGCTGTTACCAAGCGGCCCTTGCCTGTTGCCAGCCACCCAACTGCCTCCGCCCGTGAAGCCAAGCCCAAGGTGAGTCCTGCCACACCCCCACAGTCAGTGCTGGGGTGCAGGAGTTCACTCTCTGTTTTCACTTCCTCACTCTGATAGCACCCTGCCCCCCTGCTGTGGTCCTTGGGCCCTTTCTTTTGTCGTGGCCCCTGTCCTGTTTCTGACACCCCCCCCGATTAATCCCTGCTTAACACCCCATTAAGACCTTCTGAGCCAGTCCTGCGCACCCAGGGATCTCACCTTTAAGGGGCCTTTCTGACAATAAAAACTAACGCACATGATGGTGTTATAACTGTAACCACGGGCAACCATAGGAAAGGAACCGTTGCTGCTGAGAGGAGCTGAAGACATGGAGGCTGCATGTGGGGAGGTGTAGGGTGGAGGTGGGGCTTGTGCACGTGCGGGAGGCGCAGAGGAGATTCTCTCAGGGGGGTGACGTGTGACATTTCTCATGAAACCCTGCTGTGAATGCAGACCTTTAAAAATAGGTCCCCCCCCTAGATTTGTGTCAGTGCTAACATGTTCCGGTTACTGAATATTTGAACAGTTCAAGATGCAAAAAACATGGCGTGGTTAGTTCTGCAGAGAGAACGACGACCTCCTAGATGCATGCTAGGAAAACATGATGAGCTTAAATTGTGTTTCACTTGTATTAATGTTGTAGTAAGTGCTGCAATCCACCTCATTGATCTGTTCATGTTCAGGCACATTGCATGGAATCAGTGGTACTGGATAGATAAAGCTGTGGCTCTCTCTGGTGGTGAACGTTTGTAACAACAGGTAGTTTTCATGTTCGTTGGCATTGCTGCACATGGCTTCAGACAGGGTAGGCAAGCCCTAGTGTGAAAGGCTGAGTCATCATCTTCTTTGTCTCTCGTTAACTGTCTCATTTCCCAATGACCTCTCATCTTTCCCTCTGCATTCCTTCCTCCACCTCTTTCTGACTTTGCTTTTTTTTTTTTACAGACTGAAAGACTCCCCCCTGCGCCGAAGGCCAACACGGCGAAATCCTCAGCCCCTAAGAACGGGTCCTCCAGCACCACCGCCTCCAAAGCACCTGGCGCCCCCCGCGTGCCCCTGTCCAATCGCACGTCCGGCAGCGCCCCCTCTCTGCGGCGCTCCACCCGTGAGTCTCCTGCCCCCTCCGGCCCCCTGTGCTGCCCACGGTGTACTCGCCGGATTGTGTGTGAGAAAGTCATCGGATCAACATGCGTTTATGAAGCACATTCACGGTATACCCCAGCCTAGAGCCCTCACAAACGCAAACCTCACGAGAGGTGAACGTGGCAAGAACAACTCAACGCACTGGCCCAGGGTTTGGGCTCAGGGTGACCAGCACAGTTTAGTCTATTTAGTGATCAGTGCTCTCATTAGATGTGGGAACAGTGGCATTTCATGCTGCTGACCACTACTTATATTTTATTTCTAAAAGGTTTTATTTAAAATTGTAAGTTTTTACTTGTTCTTTTCATTACATTACATTTCTTTGGAAGACGCTTTTATCCAAAGTGACGTACAAAAGTGAATTTCATGGTCATAGACAACTACTAAACACATGTTCAATAAGATATAATACTTATTTTGTACAGCTATTTCTAGCCAAGAACACAGTTTAGTTCACACAGTGAACAATATTCTGACCTAACCTCTGCCAAGCCAACTAGGCAGAAGAACAAGCTACAATATTAGGAAAAATACAAATTACCAAGAAGTACTGGAACGGGGGTACATGTAACAAGTGTCATGAAAGGGGGGGGGGGGGGGGGGGGGGGGGTTAAAGTGAAATATACGGAGTGGTGGTAGTTCGTCCAGGTATATTCTGAAGAGATGAGTTGGAGATGGGAGAGGTTTGATGTTTCAATGTTTGTGTAAAGCACTTTGGGCTGCTTTTTGTACAGTGAAATAAGGATTATTATAATTATTATTACTAATATTATTATTATTCTCAGTGGGGTCATTGAAATGACATATTATGCACCCCCCCCCCCCCTCAAATGTGCTCTGCTTCATAGTCCCCAAGACAGAGAACAAAGCAAGTGAGACCAAGAAGCTCAGCACTCTAAAGAGCACAACAGGTAGAGCCCTTATCCCTTCCTCAGCTCTCTGTCTGTCTGTCTGTCTGCCTGTCTGTCTCTCTATCCCTTCCTCTGTTTTTCTGTCTGCCTATCTATCTATCTGTCTGTCTGTCTGCCTCTACTCTGATTCCTCTTGCCTGATGCTGGTTTCCTCTTCTGCTAACTTCTCTGTGATCCTGCTGTTAAATCTACTGAAGATTGAAGAAATCAATCTACTGAAGAAATAATCATAAAGTATTGATGCATAGCATACATATCATTAACAGTATGAGTGTAAAAATGTGCAAAGGGGATGAAGAGTGCTTAAAATTTACAAATACTGTGTATCATAGTGTAGATTTCACTTTTAAACTTTTGCTGTGTGACAGTTGTATTGCAGATTGACTGGTTACTGTGTGCTACCCCTTAACTAATATCAATGTCTCCCGCCCTCTCTCGCTCTCTCTCTCCCTCCCCCTCTCTGGTCTCCTCCCCACAGCAGACAGTAATCGTCCCAGGACCAGCCCTGGCACTGGGGTCAGCAGCACGGCACGCACCCGCCCCACTAAACCCCCCACGCCCACCTCCGCCGCGCCCGATCGGAAGCCCCTCGTCCCGCGGGCCCCGCGGTCCTCAGCCCGCCCCAGCACCGCCCCGTCGCCCGACATCAAGAACATCCGCTCCAAGGTCGGCTCCACGGACAATATGAAGCACCAACCTGGTGGGGGCAAGGTGGGGAAAGGTGGATGAGGGCAGAGAGTGTGTGTGTGGGTGTGTGTGTGGGTGCGTCTGCGTGTGCGTGTGTGTGTGTTTGTGCATGTGCATGTGTGTGTATGCGTGTGTGAAATATGAGCACTATTGGGAAGGAGCAGTGCTGGCACATTACTTATTTATGTCTGTACTGTGGCCATGTTGGCTCCATGCTGTAGCCATGTTGGATCCATACTGTAACCATTTTGGCTTCATCCTGTTTTGGCTCTGTGCTGTAGCCATTTTGGCTTCATGCTGTAGCCATGTTGGCTGCATGCTGTCACCATGTTGGCTCCATATTATAGCCATGCCTTCTATATTTTCCTCTTCTTTGCTGTAGCTGTAGCTGTGATAACGGATGACCTGAGTAACTCACTCTCCCCTGACCCAGGTCTTGCCCACCTGAACACCACATGGTTTACCCGTACTCTTCAGCTGGACCCTGTCTTACTCACATTCATCAGGCCTTTACTTCTTGCTGTTACTCATTCGCTAGCTCCCTCTCTGCTTTCTCTGTCTCTACTTCTCTTTAGACTGGCAGTGGCTTTGGCTCATCTTGTTGTCTTAATGTCCAATGTCTAAACTGTCAGCCAGACTCCTCTATGTAAAGGCCAATGCTTTCTGCAGCTGTTACACTGGGTTCTCCATGTTCGAAATACAATATTGTCTTTGAATACAATAGGAATGTTACAGAACTGAAGTGTTAAGTGTGTGTATTTTGATGGATTTCTCCACCACATTAAGCATTAACAACGCTTCACTTCACCCACTTCACTCCTCAGTCTCTTTTTCTACTCTTCCTTATTGTCTCTCTCTTTCTCCACTTTTCCTCAGTGCCTCTCTCTCTCCTCTTCTTCGGTCTCTTTCTCTCTCTACTCTTCCTATCTGCGTTCCCCCGCCTGCTCCTTCTTGCCTCCCCCTTCACCCCTGCCTCCCCCCCTCTCTCGGCCCCCAAAGCGCTCCCCTCTCCTGTGTGGTATTGACTGGGGGTGGTTGTCTCCCCAGGGTTCATCAGCACAGGGCAGGACTGACGCCCTGGCACAATCCTCCCTCTCCAAAGAGACCAGCCAGGGCAAAGTGAGTCCATTCCATCTCTCGTTCTATCTCCCTCCCTCTCTTTATTTTATTCAGTTGTTTTCTCTCCTTCTGTAGACTCCTATCAGTCCGTCCTCGCTCTTTGCCTCCCTCTCACTTTCCACCCTTCCTCTCCTCTGCTTCCACAGCCTGTCCGTCTTTCTCTGCTCCCTCTCTGCCAACAGACATCTGCTACAAAACATCTGCCCTGTATTTTACAAGCACCTCCAAGAAATAAATAGCAGAAATCAGTTCTGTGACCAAACATGAAATCTCAAATCGCATAATCCTGTGTTATGGTGGGAATTCCTGACTGAAGTGTGTTTAACCTCAGTTCAGTAGTCATCCTGACTGAAATAGCCTTTATCATTATTATTATATTTTTTAGGAGTGGATTTATTGATTTATCTTGTATGTTGATCTTATTGATTTATTTTATATGGTGATGTTGTGAGTGCATTTATTGAGTTATCTTGTATGTTGATGCTGTGAGTGTATTAAGTTATCTCATATGTTGATGTTATCAGTATATTTATTGGGTTAACTCACATGTTGATGGCTGTACGTGTGACTTTAAGTCAGGAGCCAACTGTAAATAGGGATTGCTGTCAGGTCCCAGTGAAGAGTGTGTGAGTGGGATTCATCTGGGGTCACAGGGAGAAGTGTGTGTTTGGGTTTGATCTGGGATCACAGTGAGGAGTATGTGATTGGGATTGATCTCAGGTCACAGGGAGGAGTGTGTGATTGGGATTGATCTCAGCTCACAGGGAGGAGTGTGTGATTGGGATTGATCTCAGCTCACAGGGAGGAGTGTGTGATTGGCATTGATCTCAGCTCACAGGGAGGAGTGTGTGATTGGGATTGATCTCAGCTCACAGGGAGGAGTGTGTGATTGGGATTGATCTCAGCTCACAGGGAGGAGTGTGTGATTGGGATTGATCTCAGCTCACAGGGAGGAGTGTGTGATTGGGATTGATCTCAGCTCACAGGGAGGGGTGTGTGATTGGGATTGATCTCAGCTCACAGGGAAGAGTGTGTGATTGGGATTGATCTCAGCTCACAGGGAGGAGTGTGTGATTGGGATTGATCTCAGCTCACAGGGAGGGGTGTGTGATTGGGATTGATCTCAGCTCACAGGGAGGAGTGTGTGATTGGGATTTTGCGAGTGCATGTATAACGGTGCATGTCATAGAAGCTTCTGCTAACCTGTCCCAGCACCCATCCACCCCTCCCCTCTAACCCGGGGTCCCCTGGTGATCCTGCCCTCTCCCCTGCTATGCTGTGTTATAGGTTCAGATAGTCAACAAAAAGGTGGACTTCAGCCATATCACCTCACGCTGTGGCTCCAAGGACAATATCAAGCATGTTCCTGGGGGGGGGAATGTAAGTACATGGCAGACTGTGGTACTCCTCTCACTGATATACTAAACACATATACTAAATCCCATTATACGGTAATCTGTAACACAACAGAGATCAATCCCATAGAGAAATTACAGTGTACTGTAATCTGCAATGCAGCAGAGATCAGACTTTTGTCCCTCTGTCCAATGCTTTCATTTTGCCCTCTCCCTCGGTCTCTCTCCCTCTTTCTTTCTTTCTCTCACTCAGTCTCTCTCCCTTTCCCCTGCTCTCTCCCTCTCTCTTAGCCTCTCCCTTTCTCAATTTTCAACTGAAATGCTTTATTTGGATGACATGTTTCAAAATACGTTTTGCCAAAACATGATAACAGCAATCAGTCATAATAAAAATATGAAAACGCAACAGCAGCAACAATAACAACAGCACAAATAATTGCAGTTTAATCGCAGTTAGTTATTGGCTAGTAAATGTTATTGTTCAGTTTATTGGCATGTATATACATTGTTTATATTGCCAAAGCATAACAGTTATTAACAGAATTAAGTGACAATTAACTGATCAATTAAGCTGTAATAACAAGAATATATAAAAGCAAACAAGCATGATACAAAAATATAATTATATAACTAGTACTGTTATATGACTTACAGTTAGTCTTCTCGTTTCATGTTGGTCCTTCCCCTGAAATGACTTACAGCTTTTGTTTACCTGTCAGGGAGGGAAATTTGAAATTTGAGCTCTGTAACACTTGGGACATATTTTTTCTTGATTTGGTGCAATTTTAGTTTTGTAATCAAACCATTCACATGTGGTTAAAATGCTCATTCTCGGCTTTTATTTAACAGAATTTTTATACATTTTGGTTTCACCATGTAGAAATTACAACTTTATAAATAGTCCCCCCATTTCAGGGCATCATAATGTTTGGGGCAAATGGTATCACAGGTGTTTGTGATTTGTCAGGTGTGTTCAATTGCTTCCTTAGTGCAGCTTCCGGTATCTATTTTAGATTTTAGCCTTTTGATTGCCATTTGAAGTCTGTTATTGGTGTTTGTCGCTATGAGGGCCTGAGTTGTACAGTACCAGTGAAAGTCAAGGAAGCCATTATGAGGCTGAGAAAAAACATAGGCCAAACCTTAGGCCAACCAAAATCAACTGTTTGGAACACCATTAAGAGGAAAGCCAGTTCTAGTGAGCCAAGACCTCAACAGTGAATACAATGCATTTGGTTGAACTTGAGAGAATTTGTTTGAGCAGATATGATGCTTCTGTACAATTCAGAACTCATTCTGCTGCTGCTAGCAGTAGTTACATCATCAATGAAGATGTGTGCCAGAGTCTGTGGCAGCCATACTGTACATGTCCATACCATAACACCCGCACCACCACATTTCACAGATGCTGGGGGTGTTTGGGATCTTGGGCAGTTCCTATTGGCCTCCACACTTAGCTCTTGCCATCACTCTGATACAAGTGAATATTTGTCTCAACAAGACCTTTTTCCAGTAATCTGCAGGTTCTTTTAGGTGCTTCGTGGCAAACTGTAACCTGGCCATCCTGTTTTTGTGGCAGACTAGTGGTTTGCACTTTGTAGTGTAGCCTCTGTAATTCTGTTTGTGAAGTCTTCTGTGGACAGTAATCACTGACACATCTACACCTGCCTCCTGAAGTGTTTCTGATCTATTGGACAGCTGTTTGGGGGTTTTTCTTCATTATGGTGAGACTTTTTCTTCATAAACTGTACAGCGAACTGCAGAATTAACTCACAAACTTGTTTTTTTTTTTTACAAATAAAAAAGTTGTATGTCTTTGTCCCAAACATTATGGAGCTCAGCCGTAAATTAGTTTTATATAATATAATTGTGATAATCGTCACATTTTCAAATTTTAGAGAAGTTTTCTTCCTATTCTGTTTAAAATTAGGGTGCCGGAAACGGCCTTCTTGGTCATTATTCATCAGTATGCACAGAATGCATATCTAACACCAACCATAACAATTTGTCAGATACTCTCTATTTGCTAATTTATTCACATACGCTGCACCTTTTATAGCACAGCAGTATTTCATTAATTTTTTTGTGTCACAGATCCAAATTCTCAACAAGAAAGCTGACCTGAGCAAAGTTTCCTCCAAGTGTGGCTCCAAGGACAATATCAAACATAAACCAGGTGAAATTCTCTTGAACTGACTTGCAGCTCATGACATTCAGGACTAACTGTGAAGGGTTGTAACTGCACTGAACAGTATGACATTGGCTTGCACACAGTTTTTTCTAACAACAAAATAAGCTACTGGCTATCGGTGATCTGGCTTCTTACTGTATATGAATGACATTAATCTGTGGTTAGGTTTTAAAGACATATATTAAAGGCCCTTTAGTGTTTCTGTATGATGCTTTATTGCTGTTGTAATGACCGAATGTCTCCTGTAGGAGGTGGTGATGTGAAAATCCAGTCCCACAAGGTCAACTCCAAAGTTTCATCCAAAGTGGGGTCAATGGATAACATGAACCATGAGTCAAAGGACAACCTTGCGAAGGTGAGGTCATGGGGTTAGGTCCTCAGGGTTACATACTGTTCATGTTCTTGGATGCATAAAAGCATCAAGATTGGGCAGTGGCCAGTAAAGAGGGAACAGAGATGTGTAACATTCCTTGTGGATGCATCTGTCGGGTGCACTTCACAGCACTGTTTAGTTGGGCTACACTGTCCAGTTAGACAGTTGTACAGCTGGACCGCAATGTACACAGAGTCCACTGTTTAGGTAGCGCTGTACAGTTGAGGAGTACTGTTGTGATTCAAGCATGTGACTGTTTTTGCAAAGCATTATTTCAGAGCACATAATTGGGCTATTGTTTCAGGAGTTAATATACTGGGTTAAGCCAGAGTAATGTAAAATTACGGTGTATCCGCTAGCCAGCAGGCTACCAAGCTGTATAGGCCAGAATTACTCTAGACGCAGAGAGTTTGTGTGGTGGAAGCCAAGCATGTTTGTCAGATATGCTACATATAGCGCCCACTCTGAGCTTGACCACGGCTTGTGTGACAGCTGTAACCCACTAGCGTGGGTGGCGAAAGGAAGCAAGCTCTGCACCGCTTGCGCTAAGCGACCTCTCCGTGTCCGGTGTAATTCCAGCCAGGAAAAAAACCGAACGTGTGTAGAAGACTAAACTTGCCGACCTGGGTATTGTGTTAACGGTGAGGACCCGGTACTTACCTGAGACCATAGTGTGGTATGAATGGGTGAAACGCGGGTTGAACCCCTGTTCAGTATCTTGCGTCAAGCCCGGGTTTTGTGTGTGAAAGCAGTAAAACACTCTGCGGTTCTTCTGTTTACTAACAGGGAGATGTAGCTCCCTCTAGTGGTGCCCTGGACACTGAACCAGAAAGCACAGCCCAGGACAACGGCCTGAAGCTGACAGCCAACCTGGGTGATGGGTTTTGGGACCCCCAGGCCCTGGACACACGCATTCCTGAGACAAGTACGTGAACCTTGCCCCACCCCCCGATTCCTTCCCCAATTTTAATCCGCCCCCTTTGGAAAGCAAGGACCAACCCTCAGAGCTCTGTCTTCACTGGGCGTAAACAATAAGGGACACCTATTACACTTTTATAGAGTAGGGAGAGAGCCGTTGGTATTTTCCTTTCCACAATTTCTCTAAGTTTGATCATTAGAAGAGTGGCAGAGGGTTGTAGCCTGAATGAGTAAATTATATACTCTTGAAAATATTTCCTATGGGTTTTACAAATGTTCCACTGCAAATTCCTTAAGTGATAAGCTTTGGCTTTTCATTTTCAGACGATAAAGGCATCTGCATGTTATCAGTCTTACCATTCATGTCTCTCTCCCCCTTTTTTCTCTGTGTTCTTCTTCTTTTTCCTTTTCTTCCCTCTCTGTTTTCTGCCCCTGTCTTCTCTCTGTAGATTGAGGCACAGAAGCTGTGCTTTAGCTCAGACAACCTGGCCCCGCCCGCCTGCAATGATTCTCTTGGGTCCACCGGCTTCTCCACCCCCACCCCACCTCACCCCCCCATCCCATTCCCATATCGCCTCCTTCTCTGCACCTGCCAGGGGTGTGCAACAACACACTAGCAAGGAATCAATCTCAGTCTTCCCAGGCTCCCACACACACACACACACAAAGATATACACATACCTAAATGCAGACAACACACAAACATGCACATACACACACTGACACACGCATACATACGAACACGCGCATACACAGACGTATAATATAAAGGTTTATATTATCTGAGCAGTAGACTGTATGACTCACATAAATCTGGTGTGCTTGGTGACCATGTTCGCATAATTAATGTAACAGATGAACCGTGTTCTAATATCTTTACCTCTTTTTTTTTGCACTTTGCTTCTATTTTTTAATGAAGGAAATCAGTCCTTGCCGTGAGGGCACACAAAGTCATACACACACTGCGGTGTCATGAAGGAATGCTGGGAAAACGGCCACCTGACCTGGCGTAAGCTCATCGGTCAAATGTCTCCGACTTTTCCCAAGACCTTATTGTAAGTAGAAAGCGGGAGGGATGGCCTTTTCCCCATCACTGCCTCAGACACCGTGGTGTAGTTACACAGACTGACTTACCTCCACTGCGAGCTTCGAAGCAGGATGGAGAGGGATGTGAATGGGGGGGGTGGGGGGGGGGGAATGAGAATTCTGAGAAAGTGATTAATTCTGCTTGTGATGTATATTTGTAACTGAATGAAAAAAGTGAACTGGTCCCATGCCAATGCAGAAATGAAGGGATCTGTGTGGCCTCCTTGTACAGATAAAGGGACTGTCCTTAAAAAGACAAACAGACAGAAGGCCAATATTATCGTTTAGTGGCCTAGCAGACTCATAACCCTTTGAGGCTTAATATTTAAATGAATTAACTGTATTAACCTATTGCATTGGTTCTCTTGCCCAAGCTTTAGGGCTCAGCCTTTCTTTGAATGAATCAACTTATGGGAAAAATAGGCAAAATGATGTATGTGTGTGGGGAGCAGCAATGGGTACATAACTTCCATAACGCTGAAGGGGGCTGCCTCATCTACAGTATCCTGCACATGTCTTGTTCCAGTAGTCAGACCTATGTACTCTTTGAATATCTGTAGCAAAGTGGTGAAACCTCTAGTCATTGATGTAACCCTGCAACTGTGGAAGGAGTAGGGTGGGACACCTTTGTATAACCTAAATGTGCCACAGTGTGTAAATGAACACTAATTATGGACTGTATGCAAGAACTTTCTCATCTGAAATTCACATGTATTAATATTAAAAAAACATTTTTTTGCATACACCACCTTGGCTGCCTCGAGGGGGGGAGAGAGAGAGAGAAAGAGAGGGAGGGGGAGAGAGAGAGAGAGAGAGAGAGAGAGGGAGGGTGCTTTGGTTGGCTGGGGGCAGAGAGAGGGAGGGAGGATGTGGGCCTAACTGGGGGAAGTAAAAATGAGCAGGCAGGGGAATACAGACAGGAGGAGAGGGGGAAAGAGGCTGTGGAAAACTACTGAGAGAGACTGAGGAACAGTAGAGCGAGAGCAAGAAAGAAACTGGCCTACCTAGCAACAGAGAGTATATCCGGCTGTGAAGCTGAAACAAGGTGGAGTGGCTGAGGAAGGGGTGGAGCCCAGGACTGTCTGATTAAACATGCGGGTGTGTGTGTGTGTGTGTGTGTGTGCGTGCCTGTGCATGTACACGTGAGCATGCGTGACTCCTGCTCTCTCCTGTTCCCACTGATTCTGACTGCTACTGTAGCTGCTGAGACCATATGGCATACTTTAGCTTGCTCTAAGTATAACGATGTGCACTTTAATCATATTTAAGTATACTAAAGTAAATGACAGTATATGCCAGCATGCTCTAAGTATATCGCTATATACACTTTAATTTGTAATATTTAAGTGTAGTAAAGTGTAAAAGAGTAACCTTAAAATACACTTCAGCATACTCTATTGTTTGCATACTTAACCCACCTTAATCACTCCAGATCAGCAGTTGACCCCATTATCACCATTATACAGAGTAGTGCTTATAATGCAGAGCTAGTGCCTGAAATCATCACAAAGAAGCACCTAATATATGACATATAGTATGTTATGATGAAGAGCTTTCCTTTTGTTGGGAGAATGTGTATCCCTGTTTACACAGAGTGGTATAATAGTAGTGGGCCCCTTGTCACCATGTCAGTGAAACAAAAGCTGGTGGACATGCTGAAAAATTGTTGCAACACAAATCTCAATTTTGTTTAGGTTTTAATGTTATGCATTTTTGTCTGTAAAGCAACATACAGTAAAGGTGATCATTTGTGACCGACAAAATAGAATCCAAACTGTTTCAGAGTAGTAAAGTATTCATTCATGCCTGCACAAAGTACATTAGGGACATTTAAAAACCTATTTAAACTATATGTTTTCATATATACTTTGACAGGGAAGGCTTTTAGATATCTGCAGTATGTCAAGTACAACATGAGTAGTTGCTGAATGTATGGTGTAGCTCTCCCTTGTGGTGGGTGTGCTCACTGCAGCAGTTACTTAGCTTTGTTCTCCTGGTGCTAAGTCTGTCTTTATGCTTGTCCCAGGCCATTTTCATTCTCATTTATCTTCCCTGATTTTTACTAATGACTTACACACTTCTTACTGACTTCACACAGTTGTATATAAATGTATGTCTTATTTATACACTATATCACAATGGAAAAAGAAACCTTTTTTGGGCCATATGTATGTTAAGTACAGCTGTAACATTCATTTTTAACTACTTCTGTACTCTTGAGAGTGTAGTGAAAATCAGTGTTTGCCTTTTTGAAAAAGGGCTGAAGTAAAAGAATGTTTTTAAAATAAAATGTATTAGAGAAACAAGGTAGATATACACTACAGTATATATGTGTAATGTATTTTTTTCCCCAGCCACTACAGGGTGGACATGTGAGTGAGGTTTCATTGTAGAGGCTAACAGACAGAGTGTTCTGTCTCTCTGCTTTGGCAACACACCACAGTCTGTTCCCCTCACACCCCATTTTAAATTAAATTTACATAGATATTAGTTCATAATATCAGTGTGCCATGTGAGAGTTGAGGACCCCTTGGACATTATGTGGCCAGATGGGTCAGGGGTTAGATTTGATGTATTTGTTATTTTACCCCCCCTCCCCCACGCACACACACACACATGCACAGTAGCTCTCATGTGTCTGAGACGAACGCCCTTTCACAACCTCTGTCAGTTTGCCAGTGTTTATATAGAGGATCTCCTGTTATACAATGTGTTCCTGAAAAAGCAGTAAGGAGAATCCCTTTCATACTGTTGGTACTACAGCACGACAGTGCGTACACACACTTATAGAACAAATAAGAAGAGCATGTAGAAGACAATGGATTTGTAAGGTATATTCTGTCATGCAGGTTCTTTTTCTTTTGATGTGGAACCTTTATTGTCTGGCTTGAAAGAGATGTTCGTTATAGTTAATTGTTAACTAGTGATGTGCTATTACTCATGTAATAAAAGGGGAAAAGTGTGTTTGTGTAGTTCTTTACATTAACCGTAAGTTCTGTTAAGCTTATTTTGAGTCAAATAAACAAATATAGCACAATAAGATACCTATACAGTTAGTTATATTTAAATAAAATTATCAAGATATTGGAACACTTCACAATATAGACAAATATAGAAGTTATTGCTGCCCTCAGATATTGTAATATTTTTTAAATGCATGTTCTCATATTAACAGTATATTCTATTTCAGTTTATTCCGTTTCTGTAAGGGTGTGATTTACTCTCTATCCTGACAAGGTGACAAATAGACAGTTGGCCACCATGTGCATCAATATTCAGAACCTTTCAGTGGAGATCACTGTAATGCGTTAAGTCTGTCAGAATGGTTGTTTCCTTGATCTGTTCTCATTTTTGCCATTTGCCCTGGGCATGAATTGTTAGTTTGCCATGGCAAAACAACTTCATTGTAGACTGTTAATAATCAGGGATTAACCTTCAAGTTGAAGACCAGGTGAAGTCCCAGCTGTGGAACAAAATATGGATATGAAATATGTCTGAGCCACCCTCGGAAAGAGAATATGATCTCATTCTCACCTATTGTTGACCAAAGCTAGGTCTTCCCTCAATAACCAACAGCAGCAGTCTTCACCGCTTCTGCTTCTCATGGATTGGGTCTTAGTTTTCTTTGTCCTTCAGGACAAAAATAGCCCTGTGAAATTCCAGCTAAGTGTCAATCACTAATTATTTAGGACAGATTGTGAGCCGCATGCCATTTTAGACCACATCACAGGGTTTCTAGAAGATCTGTGACAACAGGTGACAGCCAGGAAAGGTATGCTACACTTTGCAGAAATAGATTATAAAACCATACGTTCCCTGTTTACAATGGGAGTTTATCTCTGACTTAATGTTGTGCTCTTTGAAGAGTGTGGAATTCTTTTTTAAAATTCAAAAGTCTGTGTTCTAGAACTCCATTGATTTAATTACCAGTAGTGGCAGTTTCATCCATGTTAGAATGTTCAGTTAAGAACAATCTAATCATGTATTTGTAATCTTGCACCAAAAAAGGTTAATTGAGAAAGCGTGGGCATTTTCTATTTATATGCTGCTTTCATTTTTAAGTTGCCTTCATCTCTCCAATGGAAGCATGGCCCTGAAACTGTTTGTCAGTTGGAGTCCAAACTTATTAATTGCCTGAATAATTACCTGTCCAAATTATTCATGCTGTGTCTTAAGGGTAGCTGACTGGCTTACTATAACTCAGTTCCCCTCCTTTCTTGTCATGCAGGACAATTGTTAGAGTGCTCAAACTTACAGTTTGGTCCCTGTCTTCGCCTTCATGGTGAGTTCATGAGTCATTGTTCTCTCCGACTGGCACCATCGTAGTTCACTGGTGACTGGGAGGAGTTCAGTTTGCACAGCAACATGAGATCTGCACAAGGTAGCACAGTGGTTAGCACTGTCACCGCACAGTAACGAGGTTCTGGGTTTAAGTCCCAGCCAGCCTAGATCCTCTCAGTGTAGAGTTTTCCTGTTCTCCCCATGTTCACGTGGATTTCCTCCCATAGCCAAAGCATGTAGCCCAGGGACTACAGATGAAAATCACTGCTTACCTGAGCAAAATGGTTGTAATGTGAAGCAAGAACTTTTAGGCAGACAGCAGACCTTGACCTATTTCCATGGACATCTATCTGTATTTTATGACAGCAGATGGATGGGTGTACGCAAATGGTAAGATTTATATGCATTAAAATGTCAAGAGGACAGTAAGCACTTCAATCCCCTTCCCCCAGAATCCCCCATTTTTTTAGTAGAATTTGTTTTGTTATTGTTTTCCAATATTATGGAAAATTCTTGTGCTTATGTGTTCTGTGTTTTGTAATGCTTTTCCCAATGTTTTTCGATTATTGCTAGTGGTAATGTTAGTTGTAGGCTATTGGAAGTTTGTATTCAGTGCAATAGTTTCAGTAGTTTTAGCTGTAGCCTGCATTTTTAAAAGTTCCAATACCCTTACTCAGGTAAAACATGTATCTGAGCTAGAATGCTGTTGTGTTTATTAGATGATGTGAGCTCACTGACCTTGAGGTCGGAAAAGTTGGCACTCTAAGACTAGGCCTACCTCAGTTTCCCACCGTTCAAATCAATCTTTCGAAGCACAGCAATTTTATTTTATTTTTTTACATTTTCTTAAAATCCACATTTAATAATAAATGGTTATGTTCCATGAGTTGTGGCCTTCAGTTCAAAATAAATTATTTCTCAAATGTTTTTCAATAATGTATGCAATGAATGGTTGAGTAAAAGTTAATGTTTCTGCGTCATATTAAATAACTAAATATGTTGTAGCTAGCCCGTATTGAGGATTTCACTCGTGTACAGCTAGCTATATCCACACCTAACCTTAGCAAGCTAGCATTACAAGCACATTTATAAAGGACAGCAAATGGAGCTCTCTAGAATGTGGACAGCAGTGTGTGTATGTGAGCTTGACATTTCTCAAAAAAACAAATAAAACTTGCTCTTATTGATCACCGACCCGTATGTGGCTAGTATGATGTAGCTAGCATTAGCCAAGCGCACTAACCCATAAAATTAGATTTTTAACTTGTTCAGTAAAATGTTAAATGTGAAAGTGTTCCAGGTCAGAGGCACTGAAAATGTCTGTCAAATCTTCAAAAAAAGACAAAAATCCCTGTATAAGATGGAATTACATCATTAAAAGTAATATATTTTCTGAATTTCCATCAATTGTCATTGATTCCACTTTGCCACCATCGATGAGGCTAAGCAATCTGAGTGTACAGCTGTTTACAACAATGGTAGCAGAAGACATTTCCAATTCCACTGCTTTCAGCTAAGAACTGGAAGAAGAGGCTACAGTGGGCACATGATTGAAGAAAATGGATAATTGAAGAGCAGAAATATAGAATATAGCTGCTGCATTAAAAAAAATTAGAGCTAAGCAACTGATATGAAATTTGATAAGAAAGTCAGACCTACAAATTTAAGATTCAACACTGACTTTTTTTTTACATCCAGCTGATAAAGCTGGTTCCTGGATAGGGTAAACACAATAGGTTCACTCAAGTGTGATGTATTATTGGGAGTCAGCAAAGTGTTGCACACATAAAGGTGCTTGCTTGGGATTTGGGCAAAACAATTCAATAATAAATTACAAGTTGGCCGGCAGTACAAGGAAACTGATGTAGAACTGTGATCATATTGAAAATATATCACCATACCAAGGAAACAGGAGTGGAAAGTATTCAAATGAATATTCATTTTATTCTACATAATTACAGGAAGTAAAACGGGGGAAAATAAAGCACAGCACACAGCAGATTTTTTTAGAAAGGTCCATCTGAGAGCTTTACTCTTCATCATGCCCTTTCTGTGATGAGAAAGACAAAAAAGGGAAAGGAAACAATGGTACATATTTGCTGAGTGAGATTGTATGCTCTCCACTTGAACTGAGGAACACCTTCATCATGTGACACTTTTCAATGACTGCTAAGGAAGCGCAACAGTGAAAACTGAATTAGTGAAGAAATAGTCAAGCTGACAAAGCTGCTCCTATCACACTAGCACTAAAATAAACTTCCAAAATTTATGGTTCCTAATTTTTTGTATTCTTACCCAATGTAAAAAAAAAAAAAAACATTACCTACATGTGTGTAATTTTGAGAAATAGAAATTAGGGGATGACAAGTTAAGGGGTGCAAAGTGTTGAGCTAGCTATCATATGACTGGTCGAGAGCTGAATGAGTAAGTGGACAGAAGTGCAAGGTGAAGAATCTATTGCGGCCAGAGCACGCAAATGTAATTATTTTGGCATTAAACACCTACTATACTACGACAAACTGTAAGCCTTATAAGAGGAAAACACTTACTGTACCCTAGACTTGTGGTTAATACTTTAACATTATAAATATAAAAATATTACACACTGATATTGCACCATTACGCTGTACTGTATGTGCTTTCACAACTAGTGCATGTTACCAGCATATGCATATGCATATGCATAGAATTGAATTGTATCTGGACATTAATCTATCTGTTTCCTTAACTGGATAATTATCAGTGACATATGTAAGATAGTAAATTAATCTAGGCTGAAATTAAAGTTGACTGAACTTGACTGGCTGAAAGCTTAGCACACTTAGCACACAAAAACTTGCCGTTCTTCCCAGTAAGCAGTAGTGTTTTTCTGTTTTTCTTTGTTTTCCCCTTTGTTGTGCCTGTGCCTGTTCGACTTGAATGCACAGATGCTCATTCTGCAGATATTTTGATGACCTTCAAAAGACTTTCACTGACCTTTGAGCCCACATCACGGGTCTTGGCCCGCAGCTTGTTGACCTGGGACTCTGCAATGTCGGCCCTCTCCTCTGCCTCGTCCAGCTCATGTTGCAGCTTGCGGAACTTGGTCAGATTAGAGTTGGCCTGTTCCTCCTGTGTCACACAAACACACAGCAAATCATTAAAGCCTGACATAAGAAACAAAGTTTTGTGATATAGCTGGTAATATAGGCCACAGTTACCTCCATGTTAAGAATATGGATTGATACTTACAGCCTCCTCTGAAGTTCTCTTGTAGGACTTGACCTTCAACTGCAGCTTATCCACCAGATCCTGCAGACGGGCCAAATTCTTACGGTCCTCTTCAGTCTGTATGTACACAAAGCCACACATTTATGACCGCACAGTAAATGTATGTGTGCTCGTATGAGATATTGAACCGTATAATGCCACATAAAGGAAAATGAAATCACCTGGTAGGTGAGCTCCTTGATGCGTCTCTCATATTTACGAATTCCCTTTACAGCATCACTGCTCTTTCTCTGCTCTAATTCCACCTCAGTTTCTAGTTCCCTGACCTATTGAAACAAATTTCAATAAAGAGAACAAGAGAAAACTATTAAAATCCACTTAATCAATATTTGTATTATTTATAAATGCTGTAATATTTCTGCAAAGCATTGTTTGTGGAGAAAGTTATTATTATTAATATATTTGTTAAAAAAACTGACATGACATATTTAAAAAATAAAATGACTGACATTAAGGAATCTCACATTCACATTTTGGCACAGTGTTACATTAGACACCCACCCTGGCTTCCAGTTTCTGCACTTGCTTCTTGCCACCTTTCATGGCGATTTGCTCAGCTTCGTCCAGACGGTGCTGCAGGTCCTTGATAGTCTGCTCCATGTTCTTCTTCATGCGCTCCAGGTGAGCACTGGTGTCCTGCTCCTTCTTGAGCTCTTCTGCCATCATGGCAGCATCAGTAATGGCCTTCTTTGCTTTTTCTTCTGCATTTCTGCACTCCTGTACAGCCTCCTCCACCTCTGTCTGAAGCTGGGCTGTGTCACCTTCCAGCTTCTTCTTCTGGTTGAGCAGGCTGGTGTTCTATAGCAATAAAGAGGTTGCAGACACTGGAGCTGAACACACTTTCACAGTTAATGAAAGCACCCCAAGGAGAGGTGGTACTTTGCTACCTTACCTGTGAGTGCAGCAGCTGCACTCTCTCACTGACATCCAGCAGCTCTTGTTCAGCCAGTTTCCGGCCTCTTTCTGTCTGCTCCAGCATGGCCCTCAGCTCCTCCAGCTCTGCCTGCAGGAGATTGTTGCGTCTCTCCACAATGGCAATGTTTTCTTTCAGATCATCATTGGCACGAAGGGCTTCATCCAGCTGCAACTGAGCATCCTAAATGAGATGGGAAGGAAGAATATTATTATTTTAGTGTGTGGGTTTCAATTCCTTCTACTGTTTGTGTGAAAATGAATTAATTGCATTGAAATGCAGAAAGATCTGATTTACCTTCATGTGTGCATGGAGGCCTTTGAGCTGCTTCTGAGCCTCAGCGGCCTGTCTGTTGGCCTGGCTGAGTTGGATCTCCATCTCATTGAGATCTCCCTCCATCTTCTTCTTCAGCCTGAGGGCCTCATTTCTACTGCGGGTCTCTGCTTCCAAGGAGCTTTGCAGAGTATCCACCATTCTTTGCTGGTTCCTCTTGGCCTGCTCCATCTCTTCATCCTTTTCAGCGAGCTTGCGCTCAATATCTGCTTTCACCTGGTTAAACTCCAGCTGGGCTCTCAGGATCTTGCCTTCTTCATGCTCTAGAGTGGCCTATAGGAAACCAAAATTATCAATAAACTGCCTTTACACTACAATCTACACACAGCACATTCAGCCTTGACCCTGGACCACTCCATAGAATAATAGTATATAATTAATTCAGTGCTGTCCATACTCACTTCAGCTTCCTCTAAAGCAGACTGAATCTCTGCCTTCTCCTGTTCCAGCTGCTTACGGATCTTCTCCAGCTCATGGATGCTCTTGCCCCCCTCACCAAGTTGCTCAGTGAGATCAGAGATTTCCTCTGAGGTAATAAGATGTTCAGACTTTTAGCAACAGTACCAGTCAATTCCAATTCATGTATGACTTAGATGTTCACTTTACGTGACTTAAAAGTAGAGGGCTAACCTTGCAGATTCTTGTTCTCTCTCTTTGTTGTTTCCAGATGATCCAAGGACTCCTCATAGGAGTTCTTCAGCTTGAAGAGCTCAGTGCTCAGAGATCTGGCCTCCTTCTGGGAACTTTCTAACTCACTCTGTGACTCCTCATATTTCTGCTTCCACTCTGCCAGGACCTGAGTTGATTGTAAAAGTGAAGTTATTTACCTCAAGCTCTTCAGAAATCTAAAGACATAATTGTAAGTAAATGTCATTCTCATTACCTTGTCAAAGTTTCTTTGCTTTTTATCCAGAGCTGCAGCAGCTGCATTGGATCTCTCCACATCCACCATGAGATCTTCAATCTCATTTTGCAGCCTGTGTTTGGTCTTCTCTAGGGAGGAACACTTAGCATTTACAGCTTCCACAGCCTCTTCTGCTTCCTGCAGTCTCTGAGCCAGTTTCTTCCTGGAATGAAGAGGTGGTTAATTCAACATGGTTGATATAGTTGGTGTGATACGGGTAACACTTGACTGACATATAATTTTTTGGCAATAGTAGCTTCATGATTCATCTTAGAGAATGACACAAACTAAAGGTTTATGCTTTATATCAAAGGAATGGCTTATAGAACATTTTAATAGTTGCAATTTCCAATATACAATATTTTCAAATGAAAACATAACAAGGTCAAGAAGGTGATATTTTTATTTTCTAATTCCTTACTTTGCCTCCTCCAGTTCTTCAGTCCTCTGGATGGCATCAGTCTCATATTTAGTTCTCCACTGAGCCACCTCAGCATTGGCTTTGGAGAGACTGCGCTGCAGCTCACCCTTTGCTTCCTGCTCTTCCTCATACTGCTCCCTCAGCAGGTCAGAGTCATGGCGAGCAGACTGCACCGCATGGGCCAGTGCATTTTTTGCCTGAGAGAGAGTGATGGAGCACACGACAGAAATGATTATGGATAAACAGCCTTGGTACTTTCAATTAATTACAAAGTGACACTGTCAATGCATTACCTTGACTTCTTCCTCTAGCTGTCGTTTGAGGTCCTCAATCTGTTGGGTGTAGGACTGCTTGCTTCTGGTCAGCTGAGAAACTAGAGACTCCTTCTCCTCCAGGAGTCTTGAAAGCTCACCTAGAATGTCACAGAGAATTCAGTATCATCCTCTTGTTTATTTATGCAAGTTTTCTGGAAATGTATTCAAAGTGAACATATGTACCATTTTCAGTCTGGAGCTTTGCTCTCTGCATAGTGAAGTCATTGATCGTGCGCTGGCCCTCTTCTGCCTTTGCACGGTATTCATTCATCTGGTCCTCCAGAGTTCGGCACATTTTTTCTAAATTAGTCTGGAATACAGATTTAAATTTGACTGTCAGGCTACAAAACCTTTTTCATTTACAAAAGTGAGTTGTATTGATGACTATAAAATATAATCTGGACAATGCTGTGTGTATATTGTCTCCCAGAACACATTTGCTTGCACTCTTTGCTGAAAATTCTATCTGCCATTTACCTTTGCCTTAATGATCTGCTCCATATTGGAGACCACATCGTCCAGCTCTAGTCTGAGCTCACTCTTCTCCTTCTCCAGCTTCTGCTTCACTCTCTGCAGGTTGTCGATCTGCTCTCCAAGGTCAGCCACACTATCAGCTTGCTTCTTCCTCAGTGTAGCTGCTGTGGACTCATGCTGCAGTGTGGCCTCTTCAAGGTCTCTGCGCAATTTTTGGAACTCAGCCTCCCTCTTCTTGTTCATCTCAATCTGGGCAGCAGTGGCCCCACCTGCCTCCTCCAGTCTCTCACTGATCTCCTCCAGCTCTCTGGACAAGTCTGCCCTCTGTTTCTCCACCTTGGCACGAGCAGCTCTCTCAGCCTCCAGCTCCTCCTCCAGCTCCTCAATTCGGGCCTAGTAAAAGAGCAAACCAATGCGTTCATATTAAAATCACATGCAGCAAGACATAATAAAGCATAGATCATTACAAACTCAATACAAACTGGAAGAATTAGTGTGTTTATATTGTATTTCATGTCTGGTAGTAGGTTGAACAATTTAGTAGATTTACATCAGTGACATAACTTCCAGTTTTGAGCTTTTAGCAAGGCAACAGTTGTATGTTTTAGGAATTCTACACATGCAAAATCATTTTCTTTTTTAACTGCACACAAAATGGAGCACAGTGTCTGGAAATTCTCATACAGACATATAACTACTCAAACTGTGACTGTGAAGTTTATTGAAGGTTTAATACCTGCAGCTCCTTCAGCTTCTTTTGTAGCTGAGCACCCATTGTTTGTTCATCTTCAATTTTGCTGGTTAGCTGACTCATTTCAAAGTCCTTCCTGTGGAAGGGAATGTATGTTTGATTAATCAGTACGACAATAAAGAATCGGTTTATTTCTAAAAAGAATGGTCTTACTTCTTCAGCTTCTCCTCCAGCTGCTGTTTGTCATTCTCCAGGTCCATTACATTCTCCTGAGTCAGCTTCAGGTCTCCTTCCAGCTTCCTCTTGGCTCTCTCAAGATCCATTCGGATCTTCTTCTCCTGTTCCAGGGATCCTTCAAGCTGGAAATTGGATAAATCATGAGATTTTTCTGCAACTATTTACAAGGACTGTGTTGAGACATGTTTCAGCATTTTAGTTTTTACACACCTGTGTTACAGTTATATATCCAAATGATTGTAAATGTATTTCCATTCTGTAGGTTTCACTGCCATACATGTTGACTGTACTAGAAAAGTAAGGACATGAACTTTGTTCATAAGTTATTGTCTTTTCTTCTAAGAAATAATTGTATCCCTGTTACTTACATCATCCACTTGTTGCTCCAACTTGGCTTTGGCCTTTGTCAGAGTGTTGACTTTGTCTTCCTCACTCTGCAGGTCATCCAGGGTTTGCTGGTGAGCCTCCTGTAGAGCCTTCTTCTCCTTGGTCAGCTTGGCAATTATTTCATCCAGAGCCGCCATTTCCTCAGTCAGGTTTTTCACCTGTAAACACAAAGAGAGTCAGTAAACTACCATACAAAGTCAGTGTTTGTGAGTGTTAAAGACTAGAAGTCAGGTGAACCCTGACCTTGTTCTCAGTGGCATGCTTCTCCTTCTCCACTTTAGCCAGAGTGAGCTCCAGATCATCAATGTCTTTCTTGAGTTCAGAACACTCATCTTCCAGCTTCCTCTTCTTGGCAGTAAGTTCTGAGTTCATCTCCTCCTCATCATCCAGTCTCTCTGTCAGCTCTTTGAGTTTGGCCTCCTGCTGAATCTTGTTCTTTATCAATCCTTCACATCTCTCCTCAGCATCTGAGAGGTTATCCTGCTCCTGTTATAGCACACATTTTGCAGTAAAAATGTTATGACTAGCACACTGCAAATCATCGTCATGTATATTTGCAAAGATAAAGCGATGAAAGAAAAATTATCATTGACCCTGTGACGACATACATTTTGTCAACAGACATGTAACTGTGAACTCACAGTCTGAACTTGAAGCTGCAGGTCATTCTTCTCTTGGAGAAGAGAGACCATCTTCTCCTCAAGCTCCTTTCTCCGTGCTTCAGACTTGGCGTAGGCTTCTTTCAGCTTCAGGAACTCCTCTTTCATGTTGGCCATCTCCTTCTCAGATTCTGCACTCTTTAGCAGAGGCTTGATCTTAAAGTAGAGTTTCATCCAGGGCCAGTTTTTCACACCCATGAAGGCACGCACATTCCATTGGATCACAAGCAAAGAGTCCCTGTTAATACAAAATGAGAGTTAATTTGTGGCATTGATGTATAAAAGTTTTCTGCAAGTTCAGTCATAAGAGTCAGTACCTGCGCTCAACAATCTTCTGGAACTCAATTCTTGCAAGAATACCACGAGACCTTGCCTGGATCCCAGTTAAAATGAGAGCTAAACGGTCATCTCTCATCTCCTCCAGCTGACCCAGTAGACCAGCTTTGAAGAACACCTGATACAGATTTAAAAATGACATCGTTTTTGCCTTCAAAAAACTGCATGTAAAACTGACCAGAATCATGAGACGTATGAATTCTTACTTTGGTGTGTCCAAATCTATATTGCTGGTGATCAACATCTAAAGATCCCAGCAGTTTCTCTGATCCCTTCTTGTTGTCTATAAACTGTCCCTCTGGAATAGCAGCAGGGTTCAGGATACGGTATCTACATAAGGACAGATTGTTAAATGATCAGGCTGGGTATCTGTTTAGAAGATATATAATATAATAAATACAATATAAGATTTACCTCTGTTTGAAGTCAGCATACAGGATCCTGTTGGGAAAGCCCTTTCTGCAGATCCTGATGCCTTCCAGCACACCATTACAGCGCAGCTGGTGCATGACCAGAGGGTTCTCCATGGCCCCAGGAGTCTTGGTCTCATTGGGGATGATGCAGCGGACAAAGTGAGGGTGAGTGGATCTCAAATTGGTCATTAGCTTATTCAGATTCTCCTGTAGAAAAATAAATAAAATTATCAGCCATATGTTTTGCATGCATATGGACTGAATACTCACACCCTAGGCTATAACATATTTTCATTAAAAGATATAGAAGTGTAGGGAAGCCCCTTCATACCCACCCTATGGAGAGCAGATACAGTCTGGAAGGAAGACCCTTTTTTCTTTGTTCCCTTGCCTTTGGTATCTGGTGAATATAAAATAAATAATACAAAACAAACTTGTATGAAACAGGCGATGTCTAACTTGTTACATTTAATTAAAATAATCAAAATGAAAATTTAAGTAAATAATTGAAAAGTATGTCTAACTTAAAACAGGAAGCAGTTAATCTGGCAGGAAAGTTGTTACCTGCATCAGCACTAGCATAGTTTGCAAATAGGTTTCCTAGTATCTTGAGAGTAGACTTCTGGAATAGCCCCACAACGGTCTCATTCAGGGGGTCTTTGTTCTTGACCAGCCAGTTGCAGATGTTGTAGTCCACAGTACCAGCATAATGAACCAGGGCAAAATGGGCCTCTGGTTTCCCCTTGACAATCCTGGGCTTCTGGAAGTTGTTGGATTTTCCCAGATGGTTGTCATAGAGCTTAGCTTTGAATGTTGCGTCACTGGCCTTAGGGAACATGCACTCCTCTTCAAGGATGGACATGATGCCCATAGGCTGATGTGGAGGGAAACTATGTTATCATAAAAGCACTATAGTTTGCAGACTATTGGTATTTCTATTGCAATTTTGCCTTTACAATTTACTTCTAAGGATGTGTCATTTCCCCCCCAAAAAATTTATTTGGCAGATAATCAGCCATTATCTATGTAACGACTTGCTCATGAGATGCCTCTGACTACCCTAGGTGTGAATGTGTTTAATATCTCTGACCCACCTTCTCAATCAGGTCAATGCAAGCCTGCAAATCCATCCCAAAGTCAATGAACTCCCACTCAATTCCCTCCTTCTTGTACTCCTCCTGCTCCAGCACGAACATGTGGTGGTTGAAAAACTGTTGCAGCTTCTCATTGGTGAAGTTGATGCACATCTGCTCAAAGGTGTTGAACTGCAATAGAGAAATATATTTTGGATTAATACCCTCATATGAACATCTTTTCAGGTTTAGTACAAAAATATCATTAGAAAATATAGCTGTTAACAAATCCTAGAAACTCACATCAAAGATCTCAAAACCAGCAATGTCCAGGACACCTATGAAATACTGGCGAGGCTGCTTGGTGTCCAGTGATTGGTTGATTCTCACCACCATCCAGAGGAACATTTTCTCATACACTGACTTTGACAGAGCACCAACGGAGTAGGATACCTGTGAAAATAAAGATGGATACCATTTTAAGATAAGTCTGAAGATAAGGCTTAAAATGTCAGCCCTGTTGTGGGATTCTGTGGAATTGTGAGGATACAAGTAAAATACAACATACACCATCAAATCTAAATTACTGCCCACTTGTCTCACCTGCTGGACATTTTGTCCCTTGGTTACCCACTCGTTTCCTACTTTGACCCTTGGATGACAGAGACCCTTGATGAGGTCAGCAGAGTTCAGGCCCATTAGATAAGCAACCTTATCAGCATCTAAGAGAGTAAAGGAAAACTCCTGTCAAAACAGTGAGTCCGACCACTTCTACATTCAATGATACAGGCATATTGTATATATTATCTCAACAAAAGTGTTGCCAACATACAAATATGCCAAGTTATTCAAGGCTACAAAGTGCTGTCTATAAGTCTTAAAACTTGCTAAATCTAGGTCTGCCATTAAAAGCTCTGATACCAAAAGGCTGAGTTACAACAAACAAAATTGCCTATCTTAGCTCACCCAAATAAACAAGCTCTATTACTAAGCAATACTACCCAATATTATCATTTTACATTTTGAAATAAATTATATTATTTTACTTGGCCAGAAAGTAAGCGACAGCAGGTACTATTAGCACCTAGCTAGCTTCAATTAAACTCAGTCAAAATGCCAAAAGCAAAACTGTCTGAAGTGTGGCTGTTTTTCCCCCCCAAAAGGATTCAAAAAAAGGGGCTTGCTTTTGCAATAAAAGACATTCTGTAATGTCATCGTTTGCTCTTTATTTGAAAGAAGGAAGAGTACCACTTCAGGGCAAGAACTGTTTGTCCATTTTACCTGTGTATCCGAGGATCTTGCAATTGGCTACTTTGATCAGACTACTTTGATCAGATGTTCTTATTGACAGAAGATTTAACTAATTGTCCAAGGAAAAAAATTATAGATTGTGGGACTAGAGCATTTGTGATGATGAAATTGGCAGGAAAAGTTTGGGGCAAAATAACCCAAGTTTGCGGCATCATTGTGAAGATGTGTGAAGTTGTTTCTGAATTCTGTGTGTTTACATGAGGACAGAAGGTACAGAAGTTAATGTTCTAAGGGCTGAAGGTCTGGGGTTATTGTGGTTATTTCTGTTTGAAACCGTGAAAAATACCAAACTATAGGTGCTGTATAGGTATGAGGCATGCCCCACCAAGCCGCAACTTGGTGGATGGCATACCTGCCTTCCCAATTGTATACTGTGCTTTCAGTATAGATCAGGAGGGCCAGGCATAAGACTCACCCTCAGTGCCATCAGCTTCTGCCTGCTCCTCACGCTGCTTCTGCTTGAACCTCATGTTGCCATAGTGCATGATGGCCCCAGTCAGCTTGTAAATGCCATTCTTCTCCTCCTGGGTGAAGCCCAGCACATCAAAGGCATCCTACAGGAGAGAGACGAGAGAGACAAAAGGCAACTCTGTTGCAGTGGGTTACATCATTATCATCTAATATTAACCATGATTATTCACTCACGTCTGTGGCCACAAGCTCTTCAGCATCATCAATGGAAGCTACGGTCGTCTCTCCTTGGGAGATGAAGGCGTAGTCATAGGGGTTGTTGGTGATGAGCATCATTTCTAATAAAAAATAAATATAGTTGACATTCATTTCTTCCTTGCAAATACAATTGTAGTATATATTTAGTGCAATGCAGGCACCAGTGCTCACCCAGCAGCTCTGGTTTCTTTTGGGACAAGATCTGGTAGAAGATGTGATAGTCTCTCTCAGCCTTGAGCTGGAAAGTCACACGAGACTTCTCCAGAAGGTCTGCACAAAACAGTCGCAATTAAAATTTTGCATGTTTTAGAATCTTATACAGACTTTTTAAAAGATAAAGTGAATATATATTTGTGCATTTACTTACATGTCTCAATATCAGCAGAAGCTAATTTCCCACTGGCCGCGAAGTGGATTCGAATGAACTTGCCCTGATAATCAATTAAAAAATATATCAATGCTGTTGCATCTTATTATGGTAGTTTTTTGCTCAAGTTTAGTCTGTTGTGGCAGCAGAGACTCACAAATCTTGAGGAGTTGTCATTTCTGATGGTCTTGGCATTACCAAAGGCTTCCAAAGCTGGGTTGGCCTGGATGATTTGATCCTCCAGAGTGCCCTGAGAATGAGTTGTGCAAACATTTATTATAAACAAATATTTTAATTGTAAGTACACCTACAATCAGTGTTGTGGTTATTTCTTTAATTATAGAAACTGTGGAGTGCAATCTGCGAGTTGATGTTCACAATGCTTCTGTCCACATATGCATCCATTCTGCAGCTGATAGGATTTAACAGACTGAGTGGTGTGTAGGTTGACATATGTGGATAACAATATTTGGTTGACAGACGCATATGTTTATGGGCTTTCCTAGAAAATGTATTTTAGCCACAAGTTACCAATAATGCTGCTCTTTGTAATGATAGATTTGTAAGATCCAATTTCCAAATAATTTCTTATTTACACATACACAAGAAATTAATATCAATATGATCATTTTACTGTGTACTATAGCATGCATAATGTGATTTTAAAAATTCAATACTAATTTTCTAACTTATTTATTAATTAATTTTTGTACCAGGGCACACTGACCTTTTTCTCAGAAGTTGTATCTTTCTTCCCTCCTCCAGCAGCAATGCTGGCAAAGTACTGGATGACTCTCTTGGTGTTCACAGTCTTCCCAGCACCAGATTCACCTCTAATGATTACATACAAATGATACCCACAAGACTTAAATAGGTTGCATCTTTCTGCACATACGCACACACACACACACACACACACACACACACATACATAGTATATGTATGTATATAAAGTACATAATCATCTCACTCACTTAAGCTGAAAACAAGAACTTGCTATTGTGTCACAGCCAGGATCTTAGGCTGCTCACTCCCAATTACAAATATGTACTTGCATTTAACATGCTATTTAAACTTGCTAATATCTAGTTCAAGAAGCAAAGAACTGCATTCAGACAAGACTGGACAAGCGACCCAGATCCATAACAAGTAACATGATAGGATTCTTACGTGATCAGGATGGATTGGTTTTCTCTGTCTGTGAAGAGATTGTTTGCAGAATTAGGAACAGGTTTTTAATTAGGCTATTGCACCCATAACAGAGAAATGATTAGACCATACCTGATAACATGTACTGATAGGCATTGTCAGAGATGGAGAAAATATGAGGAGGAGCTTCTGTCCTCTTCTTTCCTCTGTAAGCTGCAACTACACTAGGATCATACACTGGCAGCCACTTGTAAGGGTTGATAGTTACACAGAACAGCCCTGAGTAGGTCTGAAAGAAAGAAGCATACGTCAACAGGACATTTTCTTACCCTACTTCTGTGTAAATGAATGGGAGTGTGGCAGGTCTGTACTCACATAGATCATCCAGGCTGCATAACGCTCTTTGAGGTTAAACAGAACAGCGGGCTCATGCAGGAAGGTGAACATGGCCATGTCTTCAATTTTATCAAACTTTGGTGGGTTCTGAGGATGGACGTCCACCTCCTTCACTGTTACGGTCTGAGAAACAAATTATCTACATTATACATTATCCACATTTCCTGAGAATCCAACTCACAAGTTCAACAGGTATCATGTGCACTCTATCGGAGAGAAATATACTCTTCTGAAGTTGTTGAACACTGGATGTTGTACTGTTTATGCCTGCTAGGTACCTTGTCACTTGGGGCTTGCGTGCATGTTTTATAATAATACTATTTTTTGTTTATATAGCACCTTTCAAGCATAGAGCACAAAGTGCTTTCCAAAGCAGATAAAAAATAAGGTTTAATGTTGTACAATATTTTATGCTAAACGGCAAAATTTTCTGTCACTACAGAGAGCTTTCAGGCAGTAAGTAAATCTGGACATGCTCAGACATGGAGTTACACAACATACAAACTGGTACTGTATTGTTAACATGTATTCGTAACTCAACCTTTGTGAACCTCAAGACATTAAGTGGTCACATGTCCCAGCCCCACCTACCTTCCCATCCGAAGTAGTGGCGGTGACTTTGTCTCCGTCACGGCTGGAGATGGTAGCCTTGATAAACTCCTCCACGGGGTCGGGCACAAAGCACTCCTTCTTCATGTCGAAGATGCGAGTCTGCGCCTCCAGACGTTCTTTGTCTGACTTGCGGAGGTACGAGGCAGCAACCCCAAACTCCGCCATCTGTGCATCACCCATCTTTCAATCTGTCAAACACATATATCTGTATTGAGATGATTGTGCAGTGTATTATACATAACCAAGCATCCTATGTCAGTAAGACTTTGTAATATGCCCCGAAATCACTGCTGTTGCAGTGAAACTGGAGAATGTTGAAACCATTACAATAACTCTCAGGCTGTAACACATTTTTTACTTGACATTTTCTTTAACAATAAAGTAGCATGATAGAAGAGCCTAACATACATGTAATATGTAAAAAGACATGTAATTGTATGATATTTGTGTATATAGTGTTTACAGCTGCATCAGTATCAGATCCTAAACTAAAATAAAATATAAAAATAAAAACCATCAGTAAAAATAAAATGAGTATTGGACAGACATTGATCATATTCTTCATTGTCATATGTATTGAAAATTTTCATTTGGAATAGTATTATTAAATCTACATTACCCTTCATGAACACATATTTACGATATTACAGCAGACTTGTTATATGTTTGTGTGTAATACTGTAAGTTTTATTATTTTCAACTCCTACCAGATTTGGATTTTCCCAGTGGAGAGGACAGGCTTGATCTCTTGACCTTCTTGAATCTATAAAAACAAAGAGCACACAAAAACATTGACATGAAAAATGAATCTTATTTTTAAACCTACTGTCAGTTCACAAGACTGTCCACATAAACTGTAATGTATTTTGCAGAATAAAAATCAATGCCTAAATGTATTATCATTTCAGCTGTATTAATGTTGCCATATGTTAGCCTCAATGCTGCAGCTGAGATTGTGCCTCAGATAATTCTTTGCTTCTTAAACTGTATAATGGCACTTGTACCTCGTTACACTTACCTTGGTGCACTAAGCTGACTGCCTGTATTGGATCTGTTTATAAAGACAGTAACTCTCCCCAATGTGGAGATGGCATTTCAGGAATCAGAAATGCCACTGTCTTTATTTGGGAATGGCAGATGGTCCATCAAAGGAAATGGACACCTTTGTCTTCCTAGTCATTTCAATAATGCACACTGGTTTTCTGTCTTGGTGCAGTTGTTATTCTTGTATTTGTCCTTTGCCTCAGAAATTGATTTTCCATTCAATACATTTGTCTTCCCTCGAAGTGGAACATATTATGTGTGAATGAGTTTGTATTTATACTTGCTATTTTATAAAGAACAAAATGTGTACAATATAGCATTTAAGAATAACCAGAGCCAGAACACCAGAATACGTTTTTTGGAATGGTGTATGGAGAAGTTGACACTTCAGACAGGCAGTGACTGTGGAAATGCAGCATTTTCAAAGGTAATGAGAAAAATGTAATTTATTTTCAACTGTTTGATAGAGTAGATAAACATTGATAGTGCAGCCAATTCAACTTCACTGATTTTTTTTAAATGAATATGTTTAAAGATAAAGCAATCTTTAAACAATCTTTAAAGATAAAGCAATCTAACTTAAAAAATAATCATTTGTCCTTCAAAATTGTATTTGAATACAGGAAGCATAATATAATGTACAGAATGAGTAATATACTGTACACTGTGTGTAATACATTGTCATACAATAAAATTTCACTTTTTTTCTGGCCACTTGAGCACTACATTCTTGCATTTGAACTTGCATGTATATCTTTCTCCTTTATGTAGCATAGTGTGATATATGTGTGAAAATTAAATGTATACTCCCCAGTGCATATGGGAAATAGAAAAAAGAATAGGGTTTTGTGTATGAGTGGTCAATAAGTTATTCTGGGAATTTTTTTAAATGTAAAAGAGAAATCATGTTTCATTTTTTTGTTTCATGCACATCACATAAAAAGTCTGTGGGTTTTTCATATTGCTCGGTGCCTTACATTTAAAAGTAGAAGAGTTTGTGGTGAAATCAGAAAAATAAGTGTTCAAAAGTAGAAATATAAACTCACTGAAAGACAGTAAAATGCAAGGGTTGACATAAGCTGTCCCTCTCTCTAAATGAAGGGACAACAATGGTCTCACCAGCTGTATGCCTCCAGCCAGTGAAAACTACCCTTAGCCCCATCTTGTTGACACGGCATTGTTTCCTTCCCTTTATCCTTGAAGTCAAAGATAACCCTGTGAAATTCCTGGTGAGTGCCTCTCACTGATTGAGAAGGACAGCTTGTGAGGCTCTGTGAGGTCTAGACCCCAGTCATTTCACTAGCATATTATCACTACAACAGGTCATCTGCTTGCAAAGGTCTGAATGCACATAAAGACTTTAGTCAGAGGTATATTTCCACACCGCAAGGTTTTTGAAGCATCAAGGACTTATATTACATAGCCAATTAAGGTAAACAATTCAGTCCCAACCATCAGTTAATGATAGCTTCAGTGTTCTCTTTTGATGTATGACAGTGCACCAGAATTATGACAGATACCTTTAAAATTCGACACTATTATTTAAATGCTTATAATGACTGTGAAAGAAATGGGCTGAAGTATTCAAAGTTTCATTGGCCATTTTAATTATAAAACACATGTCCATTTGTCTGTAAACTTTATGATTAGCCACCAGTTGTCTTTGTGTCCTGGTAACTATAAATTGTAACTCTAAATTTTTATGTTTTTACTACATCTGGTCTGGGATATTGTTCAACAGCCAAGGTTGGTAAATTGATCTTTGAATTATTAACTTTGCAAATATGGGCCTATAAATGTTTGACATTGAAACAGTTTCTGTTCAGACACCATTGGAAAAATATGTTCAATTAGCACGACCCAGCTGGCAAAGTTTTAAAATACTTAGTCAAACTAAGGTGAAGTGCTCTCAAATCAGATAGTATTCTTAGCTCAGTGTCAACATTATCCGAATGTTGATACTGCGCCACAGAATATGCATGTGCTTTGGCTGAGAATTTGTGAGGACAGTTGGCATACTTTGTAAGTATGACAGTTGGTACACTTTGGAAGAAATTAGTCTTTGATGAAGCCATAGACAATAAGATCTGTGGATGGTTGTGAGTAACCGTGTCATTATATATTTGAAAAGAGCTTTATTGAGTTTTTCGAATGAAAATAGTGTCTTCCCCGTTGAAGTCCATTGTATCTGGGTGAGCTTCAGTGAATATTTAGAACACTTAGTAAAATGTCTGGATGGATAGTTATAACTCTGGGTAAACAGACACATAGCTTGGTGAACTGTCCCTTTAAGACCAACACAGGTCTAAGAAATTGTGAAATGATTTAGCTGTGATAATGCCTTTGTTAATGAGCATTTAACATGAGAAGGAGAGCTGCTAAGGAATGTTAATACACAGGGCAAAAAGTCATATAGGAGACAGGGCTTTAAGTGGAGGTCAAGAAAGCTGAAAGATTTCTAGCATCGTAACCCAGTAGTGTGAAGTTGTTAGTAGTTGATGACGCCTTAAATGATCTGTTGGTGCACTGAACCTTTCAATGACCAGCAGAGAACCATAATTATTTACAGCTCTGCTACGTTCCTTTCTTGGCTTTTCTGTGACACTTAAAACAGTCCCATTCCCAGCTGTCCAGGTTCCTCCACTGTTCAACACTTTGCTGTTGGGTAATCTGCCAGCTTAATGCAAGGGTACTTGACTTTGCACTTGGCAGATGCTGAAACCTGATCCATCTCTGTCTTTCCCTGGCTGGAGCCTATTATTAGACTTATTTTTCATCTTGCTTGATTGAAAGGAAACAATATGTTTCTCATCTTCTCATTGACCTATCTTTTTATGCCCAATGTCTGTTGTCTTTCCCAAGCTTGATATATTCTTAAGAGGTATCAGTGTAATATAGGAAGAATACAGAAAAAACACTGTAGTTAACCAACAAACCAGCTATTATGCATAGTTAGGTTGTGGTCCACTCCTTAACACGTGTCTCTCAATGTCAATTGTTTGTTTCCACAGGAGGGTCCAGCACTCTATTTAGTGGCTATGTCCAGTTCTTGTTACCCTGTGGCAATGAACACCTGTCTGTTTCTCTGGAGAGTCCAGGCTGAGGGTGAGTGTAATGTGAGAAGTAAGTGAGGTGTGTGAAGATTGAGACTAAAGGACACGCTGAGTCCCTGATTAGTATCCAGCATCTCTCCCCTCCGCTCTGTGGCTCCTGCTGGCTCACACA
Organism: Anguilla anguilla; assembly: GCF_013347855.1. Taxonomy (NCBI): domain Eukaryota; kingdom Metazoa; phylum Chordata; class Actinopteri; order Anguilliformes; family Anguillidae; genus Anguilla; species Anguilla anguilla. The sequence continues at coordinate 18,767,923 of NC_049208.1, read as the reverse complement.
GGCTCTGCCACTGCAGGAAGACACCCTGAGGCCTGAAGGTGACCTGCTCTAGGGGACACTGCTTAGCTCCAGATCATTGCAGCAGGAGAGACGGGGAGGTAAGGACTCACTCAGTATACACTCTCATTAAACACTGGCCTGTTGTTTGTACTAATCAGTCATTGCATAAATGCTATCCAGGTATGTCCTATTTTATTTTTCTTACTGGTTACAAAATACACAGGAATTTGTCAAGATATGCATGGCATGTTTTTTTAGTATCTCTTTTAGTATCATACAACATTGTTTCAATAATTTGACAATGAATTGTTTTTTAAGGGATAAAACACTGCCATTAAGATGTGCTGTAGTTACATATAAATAACTGCACTTCAACTGTGTGACTGCATTTCAGGATCACAAATCTTTCAGCAAAAGGCATGCTTTTCTTAATAGATTCAGTTTAAAAAATGTAATGGAAATTCCATTGGAAGGTCGTAGACTGCAGGATTGCTAAATGCATGATTATGATCCTTTGATCATGGGTTATACTGCATTTCAGTTTTATTGTACATCAACAGAGCTGCAGTAACACTTATATTAGATTCATTTCAGACAGGTAAGTTACGTCATGTTAAGGGGGCAGTTCACTCAAAAATAAAATGATTTTTAATTAAACAAGTTTTCTAGATATCCCCTGCAGCTCATCCTGATACAACAGACCTCAACGGGGCCAACATTTGTGGCAGTCAAGGCACCAAAACTTTATATTTGAAAAACTCAACAGGAGAAAATGTGAATGATGCATCAGGAGGTGGAAGGGTAGCATATTAATGACAAACATGAATCTATCCAAAGGGTGCTTATATCTATGGAGAGACAGAAATACCACACAGTTAAAATAAGAACATAAGAACAGTACAGAAGAATTTATTTGCAATTTCATTTTATTGTACAGGATTTCTGGGAAGAGGTAAGAGAAACCAGATGGAAACTAGAACACATGTTCATCTGAAAGCTTCACTCTTCATCATGGCCTTTCTGTGATGCAAAAAATGACATAAAAAACGAACAATAAAATGAAGGCAAAACTGACATGTTCAGTGTGTGTGAGTACTTTATATTGTATATACTTAATTCTGGTGACACACAGGTAATAAGCTGCACTTCCTGGTGTGGTGTAATCTTGCATTGGTCCAGTGGAGATTTTTAATTGACCACCATTGGCTACCTGCTGTGAAAGGTTTACTCCATCATACAGGAATAATCTTTGAAGGAGATCCACACAGGAGTAATATTCGAAGGAGATCAATAATTAATCAAAATCACTTTCACCTTCCTGATTTCCATGGCTATCACACACCGAATGCAAAAGGAAGAAATCTAACAGTAAGTACTCCCAAGCAAATGGTTTTTCAATCAAAGTGTTCACTTAATGAATAAACCAATAAATTCACAAAAATGGTGTCAATTTTTTTCAGTATTCACTTTTTACACTTAGAAATGTTTAAAATAGGGTTGATATACCTGCATGTACATGTGTGACTTCACGAAACTGATCATTTTCCATTTGGGCTATTTGTAGAAGCCTACAGTCATTGCTAAACTGATCACGTTGCAACCATGCTCATCATTAGGATGTGCTTAAGGCTATAAGTAAAGCAGATACATTATGAAAAATACCTAGCAGTATACCCTGGACCAAATGTTTGAAAGGTAGTTATATATTTAATTTCATTGGTGTGAGCAAAGAATTATGGGTTTTACGTTTGTAAACAGCAACAGCATCAGCTACTTACTGATGATTGACAAAGACCAGTTTAAATCTTCAGAATATTGATTTTGCAGCTAGGACCTGGTTTGGAACTCAGAAATGTTTGTAACTTGTCAACTTGTCAGATAACTAACTCTTTGCCAAAGCACAGACTGGATAGATCTATGCAGTGAGAAAGGCGGTTGTATGTTTATATTGTTAGAGTCTCTGTGGGTTGGTCTGTCATCGCTTGCCTACTTTTAGCCAATCGCATAAGTGAGCTCTCAGCCAATCAAGTAGTGAGCTCATGAATATTAATATATGTGAATGAAACAACCTGATCTCTGTGAGGGGAGAGAGAAGTAATGCAAAATAAATTATCTAAAATATGTAGACATTTTTCATTCAAATAACTGTGACATGTTTGCTTTGCAGATACGCAGGAATTATATAAAATATAGAATTATAAAGCAGCTGGATGGGGCTTTTACACAGGGGTTTTGTAGTTTAAAGCCATTATATTGAGGCTAATTTCACTAGTGCCATATTTTCTTAGCAGAAAGGTATCAGCTGCACATATCATTCTGATATATATTTAGCTACTTAATACATTTGCTTAACAATATGTGACAGGATTATATAAAGCATGAGACATGGAAAACAAAGGAAATCTACCTAAATCAGAGTTCACTGACCTTTGAGCCCACATCACGGGTCTTGGCCCGCAGCTTGTTGACCTGGGACTCTGCAATGTCGGCCCTCTCCTCTGCCTCGTCCAGCTCATGTTGCAGCTTGCGGAACTTGGCCAGATTAGAGTTGGCCTGTTCCTCCTGTGTCACACAAACACACAGCAAATCATTAAAGCCAGACCTGAGAAAATAGCTGATAACATAGGCTACATTTACCATGTAAAACATGACCTCCATGTTAAGAACGCAAGTTGATACTCACAGCCTCCTCTGAAGTTCTCTTGTAGGACTTGACCTTCAACTGCAGCTTATCCACCAGATCCTGCAGACGAGCCAAATTCTTACGGTCCTCTTCAGTCTGGAAATGAATGTGAGATGATCACCAGTTTAAGAGCGTCCTGTTTTTGTGAGTCTCTTTGGATTGAAAAAAAATAGCACGTTTGCAGCAGTAAACCAGTAGGATACCTGGTAGGTGAGCTCTTTGATGCGTCTCTCATACTTCCGTATGCCCTTCACAGCATCACTGCCCTTCTTCTGCTCGGCCTCAACCTCATTCTCCAGCTCCTTTACCTGAATAGATTATGATTGAATTATGTACTTACTTGGTCACATCATCTTTAACCATAGTGTACTTTTTCATATTCATATTTTTTCAAGATTCATATTTAAAGCATGAAATGTTTCAGTGTGTGTATTTAATAATAAGACATTGTGCACTCAAATACTCATCCTGGCTTATATACTGCAGTATAGTGGTAGACGTTCCAGTCTTATATGGTATAGTGGCACATTAGAAACTGACCCTGGAATTGAACTATGAAACAATTATTTTAAAACGTGTTATGCGTGTACTCAGTTTCCCTTTTCCAAATATTCAGTAACAGAGGAAATCAGGGAGTGCGTACGTAAATACTTTTTCATGACACTGTAGTGTGGTGGTACATTAGACACTCACCCTGGCTAATATAGTATAGTGGTACATTTAGACACTCACCCTGGCTTCCAGTTTCTGCACTTGCTTCTTGCCACCTTTCATGGCGATTTGCTCAGCTTCGTCCAGACGGTGCTGCAGGTCCTTGATAGTCTGCTCCATGTTCTTCTTCATGCGCTCCAGGTGAGCACTGGTGTCCTGCTCCTTCTTTAGCTCTTCTGCCATCATGGCAGCATCAGTAATGGCCTTCTTTGCTTTTTCTTCTGCATTTCTGCACTCCTGTATAGCCTCCTCCACCTCTGTCTGAAGCTGGGCTGTGTCACCTTCCAGCTTCTTCTTCTGGTTGAGCAGGCTGGTGTTCTATAGCAATAAAGAGGTTGCAGATACTGGAGCTGAACACACTTTCACAGTTAATGAAAGCACCCCAAAGAGAGGTGGTACTTTGCTACCTTACCTGTGAGTGCAGCAGCTGCACTCTCTCACTGACATCCAGCAGCTCTTGTTCAGCCAGTTTCCGGCCTCTTTCTGTCTGCTCCAGCATGGCCCTCAGCTCCTCCAGCTCTGCCTGCAGGAGATTGTTGCGTCTCTCCACAATGGCAATGTTTTCTTTCAGATCATCATTGGCACGGAGGTAGTCATCCAGTTGCAGCTGAGCATCCTAATTGAGATGGTAATGACCAAGAATGTCATTATTTTAGTGTTTGGGTTTAATTCCTTCTAAAGTTCATGTAAAAATGAATTAATTGCATTGAAATGCAGAAAGATCTGATTTACCTTCATGTGTGCATGGAGGGCTTTGAGCTGCTTCTGAGCCTCAGCGGCCTGCCTGTTGGCCTGGCTGAGTTGGATCTCCATCTCATTGAGATCTCCCTCCATCTTCTTCTTCAGCCTGAGGGCCTCATTTCTACTGCGGGTCTCTGCTTCCAAGGAGCTTTGCAGAGTATCCACCACTCTTTGCTGGTTCCTCTTAGCCTGCTCCAGCTCTTCATCCTTTTCAGTGAGCTTGCGCTCAATATCAGCTTTAACCTGGTTAAACTCCAGCTGGGCTCTCAGGATCTTGCCTTCTTCATGCTCAAGAGATGCCTGACAAAAAACAACAGGTTTAATTTATCATAATTAGCATGAGCATACTTTGTGTCTGAGTGATGGTTTACCAGTACAAGCCTTGCTCTACATTTTCAAACCAATTTAAGGGTGAAACTGGGTCCTTACCTCTGCCTCTTCAAGAGCAGATTGGATCTCACTTTTCTCTTGTTCTAATTGTTTTCTTATTTTCTCCAACTCATGGACACACTTTCCTCCCTCACCAAGTTGCTCCGTGAGATCAGAGATTTCCTCTGAGATGTTAGAATGTACATAATGCATTAATAAAATAAAAAAACAATTACAGATATTTTTGCAAAAAATAGATGGCAATAACAGCCTGATCTCTAACCTTGTAGATTCTTGTTTTCTCGTTTCAAAGTCTCCAGATGATCCAAAGACTCCTCGTAGGAGTTCTTCAGCTTGAAAAGCTCAGTGCTCAGAGATCTGGCCTCCTTCTGGGAACCTTCCAGCTCACACTGAGACTCCTCATATTTCTGCTTCCATTCTGCCAGGACCTGATGTGATTGTAAAAGTGAAGTTATTTACCTCTAGTCCTTCATAAAGTTGAATACATATTAGTGAAATTCAGAATTTCTCATTGCCTTGTCAAAGTTTCTTTGCTTCTTATCCAGAGCTACAGCTGCTGCATTGGATCTCTCCACATCCACCATGAGATCTTCAATCTCATTTTGCAGCCTGTGTTTGGTTTTCTCTAGGGAGGAACATTTAGCATTTACAGCTTCCACAGCCTCTTCTGCTTCCTGCAGTCTCTGAGCCAGTTTCTTCCTGGTATTAAGTTACAGAAAATGAGACAGAGAGGATTCAGGATGGCTGATGCGATTGGTGCACTGGCAGATCAGTATACCACAATGACATTTTAGTTCACCCTTTTAATAGGTGCGTGGTCTGCTAACAGACAAACTTTTTGTTCGTCTTACATTTTAGTGGAAACATAAAACAAACAAAAAGCTTATCCGTTAGAAGAGTTGTAGTCCCTAACATAGTTGGGAATACCCATCTGGTCCATTATAAAGTTTTAAAATACAAGTACCCTATACTACACTTTACTATAAACGGAATACAGTACACAAAATGATTTACTATACTCTATTATACAAGAATCATGTTTTTCTTACTTTGCCTCCTCCAGTTCCTCAGTCCTCTGGATGGCATCAGTCTCATATTTAGTTCTCCACTGAGCCACCTCAGCGTTGGCTTTGGAGAGACTGCGCTGCAGCTCACCCTTTGCTTCCTGCTCTTCCTCATACTGCTCCCTCAGCAGGTCAGAGTCATGGCGAGCAGACTGCACCGCATGGGCCAGTGCATTTTTTGCCTGAGAGAGAGTGATGGAGCACACGACAGAAATGATTATGGATAAACAGCCATGGTACTTTCAATTCATTACAAAGTGACACTGTCAAAGCATTACCTTCACTTCTTCCTCTAGTTGTCGTTTGAGATCCTCAATCAGCTGGGTGTAGGACTGCTTGCCTCTGGTCAGCTGAGAAACTAGAGAATCCTTCTCCTCCAGGAGTCTGGAAAATTCCCCTTTGGTAGATAGAATAGGAATTGTGAATATTTGAATTGTCTGAAATGCTTTTGTCAACTAGTAATACAATTTACATACCATTCTCAGTCTGTAGCTTCGCTTTGTGCATGTTGAAATCATTTATGCTGCGCTGGCTTTCCTCATATTTGGTTCTGTATTCATTCAGCTGATCTTCAAGTGTCCTGCACATTTTCTCGTAGTTTCCCTTGAAAAGATTTTTTTAGATTAATCGAGAGAACTTAACCACTGCGTAAAAATGTATATTTGGAAGAACCAGAAATGTTTTAGTGTGCTCAGCTGCATAGCATCTGACATATATCAAAGATAGTGTATAACAATAAATCACTAAAATATCACAAAGAAAAAGAGACTGGAGAGTTCTTTACCTTGGTCTTGATGACGTGCTCCATATTGGAGACCACATCGTCCAGCTCTAGTCTGAGCTCACTCTTCTCCTTCTCCAGCTTCTGCTTCACTCTCTGCAGGTTGTCGATCTGCTCCCCAAGGTCAGCCACACTATCAGCTTGCTTCTTCCTCAGTGTAGCTGCTGTGGCCTCATGCTGCAGTGTGGCCTCTTCAAGGTCTCTGCGCAATTTTTGGAACTCAGCCTCCCTCTTCTTGTTCATCTCAATCTGGACAGCGGTGGCCCCACCTGCCTCCTCCAGTCTCTCACTGATCTCCTCCAGCTCTCTAGACAAGTCTGCCCTCTGTTTCTCCACCTTGGCACGGGCAGCTCTCTCAGCCTCCAGCTCTTCCTCCAGCTCTTCAATTCGGGCCTGGCATAGTGAGAAATTGAAAGGTTTCCCATTAAGTAGAATGACTCGCTTCCATAGGAGTACCACCATGATTAATTTTGTCACAAAATTACCTGCAGCTCCTTAAGTTTCTTCTGGAGCTGTATGCTCACTGTCTGTTCATCTTCAACCTTACTATTAAGCTGGCTGATCTCAAAATCCTTCCTGTGATTGAAAGACATGTTAACATTTCATTTTTTGTGAGATTTTTAGTATTAATTAGGGGACAGTGTCTGTTTACTTCTTCAGCTTCTCCTCCATCTGCTGTTTGTCATTCTCCAGGTCCATTACATTCTCCTGAGTCAGCTTCAGGTCTCCTTCCAGCTTCCTCTTGGCTCTCTCAAGATCCATTCGGATCTTCTTCTCCTGTTCCAGAGATCCTTCAAGCTGGAAATTGGATAAATCATAAATTTGTTCTGCAAGTATTTACAAGAACCTAACTGAGACATGTTTAAGCATGTTAGTTATTACACGTGTGTTACAGTTAGGATTGATCTATATGGTTGTTCAAGTATTGTTGTACTGTAGGTTTACATTGTTAACCGTATTAGGGAAGTAAGATCATAGATTTCTTTTTTAGGCAAGTCATTGTCTCTCTTCCACGAAATATGATTGTATCTTGGTTACTCACATCATCCACTTGTTGCTCCAACTTGGCTTTGGCCTTTGTCAGAGTGTTGACTTTGTCTTCCTCACTCTGCAGGTCATCCAGGGTTTGCTGGTGAGCCTCCTGTAGAGCCTTCTTCTCCTTGGTCAGCTTGGCAATTATTTCATCCAGAGCCGCCATTTCCTCAGTCAGGTTTTTCACCTGTAAACACAAAGAGAGTCAGTAAACTACCATACAAACCCAGTGTTTAAAAAATGGAAGGCAGGTGAACACTGACCTTGTTCTCAGTGGCATGTTTCTCCTTCTCCACTTTAGCCAGAGTGAGCTCCAGATCATCAATGTCTTTCTTGAGTTCAGAACACTCATCTTCCAGCTTCCTCTTCTTAGCAGTCAATTCTGAGTTTGTCTCCTCCTCATCCTCCAGTCTCTCTGTCAGCTCTTTGGCCTTTGCTTCCATCTGGATCTTGGTCTTGATAAGCTGGTCACATCTCTCCTCAGCATCAGAAAGGTTGTCTTGCTCCTGCATTGATATTTGGAAAACCATTACGCTGAAAGTTATATCATATAACATATCTTTTGTTTTTACAGCAAGTAGGTTATTTAAGAGGCAATTAAATGTGAACTCACAGCCTGGACTTGAAGCTGCAGGTCATTCTTCTCTTGGAGAAGTGAGACCATCTTCTCTTCAAGCTCCTTTCTTCGTGCCTCAGACTTGGCGTAGGCTTCTTTCAGCTTCAGGAACTCCTCTTTCATGTTGGCCATCTCCTTCTCAGCCTCTGCACTCTTTAGCAGAGGCTTGATCTTAAAGAAGAGTTTCATCCAGGGCCAGTTCTTCACACTCGTGAAGGCACGCAAGTTCCATTGGATCACAAGCAAGGCATCCCTGTGATTCATCATAGACAATTTAGAAGAACTCTTTGAATCAAAGCATGGGATTCTTCAGAAAATAAGTCATAATAAGTCCATTTTAAGTTAATTATCTGTTAAATATTCCACATTGCATATTTTTAGTATCTTGTCAAGAGAATATTTCATAATTGTGGCAGTCTTTTTAATAAATGAAAATAAATAAATTAACACTAAGTTCTTAATAGGACACAATTTGCAGACCTCTGTTCAACCATCTTCTGGAACTCAACTCTTGCAAGAAGACCACGGGACCTGGCCTGGATTCCAGTGATAATAAGAGACAAACGCTCATCTCTCATTTCCTCCAGCAGACCCAGTAGACCAGCTTTGAAGAACACCTTAGAGATGTGGACAGAGTACCAAAACACACCAACATTCAGGTATTTTCATAGCATATATATGTATTTATCATATAATTCCTGAGGTTTTTCTTTTCTTGTTGAGCCTTGTTTCAGTCTTATAGTGTTCTCCATAAATACAGGAGAGCACAGACAACCACACAGACAATGTCTCCATACAGACAGCCTCTCTGTACACACAGTGCCTCCATACAGACAGCGCCTCCTCTGCAGTCCGTCACTGAGCTGGTAGTCAAAGAGGGACACTGCATTTGCAGCTCATTGCAGTCATAGATTCGACCAGGTTATATTTGTTTAGATTTTGGCCTTTAACTTTAGTACACAAAATTCTGGGCAAAATAGTTTAGAACCGTTGTCTTACCTTGGTGTGTCCAAACCTATACTGACTGTGGTCAATGTCCAGTGACCCCAGCAGTTTTTCAGCACCTTTCTTGCTGTCTATGAACTGCCCCTCTGGGATTGCGGCAGGATTTAAAATGCGGTATCTGTAAAGGACAATTAATCTTTAAGCTACTAGATGAAATTTGACTTGTAAGTAAGTATTAGGTAAAGGCTTGAAAGAACATATAATTACTGAACTAATAATGCTTCCACACCTCTGTTTGAAGTCTCCATACAGGATCCTGTTGGGAAAACCCTTTCTGCAGATCCTGATGCCTTCCAGCACACCATTACAGCGCAGCTGGTGCATGACCAGAGGGTTCTCCATGGCCCCAGGAGTCTTGGTCTCATTCGGGATGATGCAGCGGACAAAGTGAGGGTGAGTGCATCTCAAATTGGTCATCAGCTTATTCAGATTCTCCTGTAAAAAATAGAAAAGACAATAAAAAGACAACAGAAAAATAAATATCAAACAATATTGGTGTTGGAGGCATTTTATTTGTTCACTGAGTTAGATATTGAATAATAAAAATTTTCGATCATAAATAGTTACACTCACCCTGTGGAGAGCAGAGACCGTTTGGAAGGAGGAGCCCTTCTTCTTTGTACCTTTTCCACCCTTTTCTGGTGCTGAATTATTCATTTTTAAAAATGTTAGTCATACTGATTAAGTAGGCTAACATCAGTTCAGTATTGATACTATATCTGTGGGAAATCAGCATGTAGTATCCTTTTGCACGTCTTTCTATGTCATTTTAATCTTGTGCTATGGTGAAATAATGGCTGCAGTTACTGAAAATATATTCAACATATGATATAACTGCTAATTTGTTCACGTCACATGAACTTGTTACAGGTTTCATACACACATTCAAAACGTATTGCCATCATTAACTTATTTGCAACCTGATATATACCTCAATATCTGGTAAATATCTGGTTACCTGAATCAGCACTAGCATAGTTTGCAAATAGGTTTCCTAGTATCTTGAGAGTAGACTTCTGGAATAGCGCCACAACAGTCTCATTCAGGGGATCTTTGTTCTTGACCAGCCAGTTGCCAATGTTGTAGTCCACAGTACCAGCATAATGAACCAGGGAAAAGTGAGCCTCTGGTTTCCCCTTGACAATCCTGGGCTTCTGGAAGTTGTTGGATTTTCCCAGATGGTTGTCATAGAGCTTGGCTTTGAAGGTTGCGTCACTGGCCTTAGGGAACATGCACTCCTCTTCAAGGATGGACATGATGCCCATGGGCTACAGGGAATAGTGTATGTAAGCCATATTATACCCAATACACAGGTTACAGACCTGGTTTGAACTGGTTACAAACAGGCATGTTTGGACATGATTAAGGGAACAGACAATATATATTATATATAAACATATAATACAGTATCTTTCATACTGAGTGCATAGTATCTGTGACAGAATTTTTTTTAACTTAATTGCATGTTAATGAACTGGACGTCAATGTATATTTGTGCAAATTCCACAATCATACTGTAGAATCAGATAAAAACCAAATAAATTAAATAGCTGCAAGACTTTTACTTTTTCCCACCTTTTCAATCAGGTCAATGCAAGCCTGTAAGTCCATCCCAAAGTCAATGAACTCCCACTCAATTCCCTCCTTCTTGTACTCCTCCTGTTCCAGCACGAACATGTGGTGGTTGAAAAACTGTTGTAGTTTTTCATTGGTGAAGTTGATGCACAGCTGCTCAAAGGTGTTGAACTGCAATAGAGAAATATATTTTGGATTAATACCTTCACATGAACGTCTTTTCAGGTTTAGTACAAAAATATCATTAGAAAATATAGCTGTTAACAAATCCTAGAAACTCACATCAAAGATCTCAAAACCAGCAATGTCCAGGACACCTATGAAATACTGGCGAGGCTGCTTGGTGTCCAGTGATTGGTTGATTCTCACCACCATCCAGAGGAACATTTTTTCGTACACTGACTTGGATAGTGCTCCAATAGCATAGTTCACCTGTGTCGACAGAGAAATACAAAAAAATCTATGTGTTTTGTTGCCTTTGCAATCTGTTAGTCATTTTTTTACTTTTTTAGTAGTTGTTCATAATTGGGTTTATTGTTTTGTTATACACCAAATTCTACATAAGTTTCATATGTAAGTTCAACATATAGGTCTGAATATCCTATTGTAACATCCTGGTTTGTAGCTACTGTTCATATCTCACTTGCTGGACATTTTGTCCCTTGGTGACCCACTCGTTTCCTACTTTGACCCTTGGATGACAGAGACCCTTGATGAGATCAGCAGAGTTCAGGCCCATCAGATAAGCAACCTTGTCAGCATCTATGCAAGTAAAGCAAAATTTCGGTCAATGAGTGACTCAGACCATTTATGCAGTGAGGGGCATCAGGCAGATTCCATATTAGGTAAAACTGTGTGCTGTGCTTTCAGTATAGATCAGGAGGTCCAGCCATGAGACTCACCCTCAGTGCCGTCTGCTTCTGCCTGCTCCTCACGCTGCTTCTGCTTGAACTTCATGTTGCCGTAGTGCATGATGGCCCCAGTCAGCTTGTAAATGCCATTCTTCTCCTCCTGGGTGAAGCCCAGCACATCAAATGCTTCCTACAGGAGAGAGACGAGAGACAAAAGGCAAATGTTGCAGTGGGTTACATCATTATCATCTGATATTAACCATGATTATTCACTCACGTCTGTGGCCATAAGCTCTTCAGCATCATCGATGGAAGCTACGGTCGTCTCTCCTTGGGAGATGAAGGCGTAGTCATAGGGGTTGCTGGTGATGAGCATCATTTCTAATGAAAAGTAAATATAGTTGACATTCATTTCTTCCTTGCAAATACGATTGTAGTATATATTTAGTGCAATGCAAGCATCAGTGCTCACCCAGAAGCTCTGGTTTCTTTTGGGACAAGATCTGGTAGAAGATGTGATAGTCTCTCTCAGCCTTGAGCTGGAAAGTCACACGAGACTTCTCCAGAAGGTCTGCACAAAACGGTCACAATTAAAATTTTGCATGTCTTTGAATCTTATACTGACTTTTTAAAAGATCAAGTGGATATATATTTGCGCATTTACTTACATGTCTCAATATCAGCAGACGCTAGTTTACCATTGGCTGCAAAATGGATTCGAATGAACTTGCCCTGATAAACAATAAAAATAAAAAAAAGACTCACATACAATTACGGTAGTTAACATAACACGACACAAAACAACACTATACAATACAATACAACATAATATAACATAACATAATGGCGAGAACAGGCCATTCAGCCCAACATGCTCCCCGTTTTCCTACCACTAAAATGTACCTAGCGCGCTCAGTACGCTAGATAGTATCTAGCGCCATATCAAGCCTGGTCTCAAAAACCCCCTGAGTTTCTGCCTCTGCTACATCACCTGGCAGGCTATTCCACACAGTGATTACTCTCTGGGTGAAAACATACTTCCTAACATCTGTGCAAAGTTTACCTTTTGCCAATTTCCATTTACGCCCCCTTGTTCTACTAACAGAACAGAACCTGAAGAATCTTTTGTAGTTCTCTTTGCTAATCCCTTTTACGCATTTAAAAGTCCCCTAAGCCCCCTTTGACTAAACTTGAAGAGATTAAGCATCTTAAGTCTTTTCTCATAATTTTTATCTTTCATACCAGGAACCATTTGGTTGCTCCTCTTTGAACCTTTCCTTCGCATTAAGATTTTCTTTTACATGGAGAGCTACACCCCACCTGGCTTACTGGATCTATCCTTCCTAATAGGTTTATACCTCTCTATATCATATGCATCCCCATCCCTTTCCCCAAGCCATGTCTCTGTAATTCCAACCAATGCATAGACCCCACTATTCATAGCAGCCTCAAGCTCCAGAAAATGTATTTTTTATGTATTTCTTATACTTCCAGAATTTAAAAAAACATTTCAGACTATTACTTCTACACAACCTCTCCTGTTCCCTAACTCCCCACTGTCCCAAGCCACTCTTTCTAAAATATTGCTTTAAAATTGTATCAGTGTTCTCACTATCATATGTAGCCCTGTCAGCTTCCATCTTCAGTCTGCACCACCCTACATTTTTCACTCTCTAACCTCCCTGCCGCCCATGTCCCTAGCTTAGTATTTTGCTCAAGTTTAGTCTGTTGTGGCAGCAGGACACTCACAAATCTTGAAGAGTTGTCATTTCTGATGGTCTTGGCATTACCAAAGGCTTCCAGAGCTGGGTTGGCCTGGATGATTTGATCCTCCAGAGTGCCCTGAGAATGAATTGTGTTTATAGTATATAATATAGATACATGGATGAGCTATAGACAGAACTCTTGAAATGCTTTAAGAAAGTTTTTCAATCTTTTCTACTGAGTATTTAATAATCAGATCAGCACAGGCTCACCTTTTTGTCAGAAGCAGAATCTTTCTTTATTCCTCCAGCAGCAATGCTGGCAAAGTACTGGATGACTCTCTTGGTGTTCACGGTCTTGCCAGCACCAGATTCTCCACTGGAGATACAAGTAAAGTACCACAGATTCTGTTACATTTGTTTGCATTTTTAAATAAAGTGTTACACAAACAGCGCCAAGCTTTGCCAAGCTTTACAGCTAACCAGTAGCATAGACTGATCATTCAAAAGCAACAAAATGCATTCAGACCAAATGCACTATGATGCAGTTTAGAAAACTTCACAAAACAATTAGGTATTATGGTTCTGTGACTTAATGTATAATTGAGGCAAGGACATGCATTCTGATTTAAAACATGTTTTATATTTGAATATTTATATTTGCAATATTTCTGAGAGATAAGATTATATCAAAGGACAGAGATGAAGATGTATGGGGGCGACATAGCTCAGGAGGTAAGACCGATTGTCTGGCAGTCGGAGGGTTGCCGGTTCAAACCTCGCCCTGGGCGTGTCGAAGTGTCCTTGAGCAAGACACCTAACCCCTAACTGCTCTGGCAAATCAGAGGCATCAATTGTAAAGCGCTTTGGATAAAAGCGCTATATAAATGCAGTCCATTTACCATTTACCATGTCCTCCCTGAAAAAATGAATCAGAATGTACAGAATCTGTGTTGAAGCGAAGTTACTTAATCTGCAATGTCTATCGTCCAATTCCCTGACAAATTTAAGAGTTGAAACCAGAGACACTGACAAAAGCATGTGAAATTATGAGCACATGGCATGCTGTGACTGTCTCACTCCTCCAGACAGTGTGAATTAGACCATATAATAGTATAATGACACTGTAAGTCTAATAGTCTATGTAATTCATTTGTTAAGACTGTTGGTGTTGGTGGTGTACTGTAGTTGGATAATGGAATGGCTCATTGCGATAGTGGTGTTATGTGATAGAGTATAACTGCATTTTAAACTGGAACCTGTGGCAACCACAGTTTGGGTGATTTCGCAGCGATCACCAAAATTAACAAAATAAATATATTTGTACAGAATATACATACACATATATATGTATAGCCCTATCTGGAGCTTATTATATCTTATTTAGTGCCAGTAGGGGGCACTAAATTTATTGCCCACATTAGTTTGTGCAGCATTGTCACCAGGAGTTCTACTTACTTACATGACGAAGGGTTTCATTTTATTAGTTATATTATATGTAGACAGTATTAAAAGGTGTTAACCCACTGGACTATGAATATTTCCACAAACACGATGCTTGACATTATTTTAAGGATTGAATATAATTCAGATAAAATGACCTAATAGAACAGCCAGGCTGCAAACTCAAAAGGCCAGGTCAGACATGCATTTGCAGAAATTGATTATATATAATCATGTGCAAATATTCTATTAGTACCTTCAACACCACTCGTAAACTTGGGCATGAGCCTTTTTTTCAGGGTAGCAATGTAAATGAAAATTTGCATTGCTGAAATACTGCATACTGTATAACGTATAAAATGAAAATTTCACAGCCATGTCATCAACTGACATGCCTTTGACAGACAAGGTCAAGATTAGACAGCACAATAAATAAACAATTTATGTACATGCAAGAGCAATTTTAGCTGTATAATCTGTAATGTTTTAGTTTATTTTTAGCGTAAATATGCAGTCATATGTAACTTTGCTCAGCCAGCTGTAAATCTTTGGAAGATTTACTGTAGCACCCTGCAAGCATGTTAGACCATATCAGCTACTTTCCAGTTCAGTCTGGAACATCCAAAATGCCAAGTAGCCTCATCTAATGCCAACATGCACAAGGCTGTTCACCATCAATTTGCCCTCATCCCCAAACCAGCCTTCAATGTTTTTAACTCTTCCTCCTTGTTGTCAGGAATCACCAGCTGTCACTGAATAGCACCAAAAATCCCAATGTCAGACTACGATGCACTGTTAACCAGATTCATAAAAGTATTTACTGCCATTATGTACAGTAAATCACACAGAGCAGAAGTAAATTTAATATAGTTGCACCCACTCAAATTGCTTTAAATAACAGTTACCAACTTTTAATGTAAATTCATTGGCACTTATTTTCTCATTGATGTCTCATTTTCTTTCAAGCTTCATTGAACAAAAATGGATAGAACACAGACTTAAAGGGAAAATTCCAAGCAGAATGGGTCGACTTACGTGATGAGAATTGACTGGTTTTCTCTATCTGAAAGAAAAAAAGAGGTAATTGTCGCAGTGTACTTCCAGGCAATATCAGATAGTTTTTCAACATCATGTGAATGTGCCAATGCTGAATGGCAACAGAGTAGGGTAGGTTGTCAAAACCGGCATACAGCTCTGCCCTGACGTCCATTACTTCCCAAATTCTTACCTGTAAGCATGTACTGATAGGCATTGTCAGAAATTGAAAAGATATGAGGAGGAGCTTCACTCCTCTTCTTTCCTCTGTAAGCGATGACCACCTCCTGATTGTATACTGGCAGCCACTTGTAGGGGTTGACAGTGACGCAGAACAGCCCTGAGTAGGTCTGAAAGAGAGAAGCATAGGTCAAGTCATCAGGTCATTTTCTTTCCCTACTTCTGTGTAAATGAATGTGAGTGTGGCAGGTCTGTACTCACATAGATCATCCAGGCTGCATAACGCTCTTTGAGGTTAAACAGAACAGCGGGCTCATGCAGGAAGGTGAACATGGCCATGTCCTCAATTTTATCAAACTTGGGCGGGTTCTGAGGATGGACGTCCACCTCCTTTACAGTAACGGTCTAAGAAAAGTAGAATTGAGAGCAGCATCACTCTGAAATTATTGTAATGTCTCCCAAGAAATTGTCACAGTAATGAATTCAAGTTTGAGTGCAAGTTTTACATTTTCCAGTCCTTTTTTAACCCTTCTGTTATGTTGCGGGTCAAATTGACCCTTTTTAAAGTTTTAAAATCTAGGAAAAATACTTAAAATTATTTTTTCAGTATGAAACTTCTTCTACTGGCCTTAATTAGTGTAATCAACATTTTAAATGAAAATGGTTCATTTCATGTATTTGCAAACCCCCCCTGTATGGGGATTGACCTGGGAACATTTTTGCTGTACCTAAAAAATGAACAGAACAGGAGGGTTAAATCCAAAGCCAAAAACAGCCACCCTTACCTTGCCTCTCTCAGTTTCAGCAGTGACTTTGTCTCCTTCACGGCTAACGATGGAGGCCTTAACAAACTCCTCCACGGGGTCGGGCACAAAGCACTCCTTCTTCATGTCGAAGGGGCGAGTCTGCGCCTCCAGACGCTCCCTCTCTGACTTCCGCAGGAAAGGCGCAGCAGCCCCAAACTCTGACTGGTCCCCCATTTTCTAACCAACCAAGAAGTCATCACTCATTTCTTAGAGCACACTTATCTGTGTGTTTATGTTTGATTCATGTATTTTAGCTCCATTTATTGTAGTGTTAAAAATACATCTTTAAGTGATAAATCTTTTGTAATGTATGACTGTTTGTTGTTTTAAGAGCAGCTTCTCCTTAAAGAGTGATTAAGCTACAACCGCAATTCTAGTACTGCAATACAAAATTCAATAGGATGCTGGTGTTTTGTAAGGAATTATTATTTGAAAACTAGCTAATTAAATTCTCTTACCTCTTAATAAATCCTTGAGCAGAAGATCAGCAGTGAGTTGGGCTTGTAGTGACTAAAAGAAAGAAAGAGAAAAAACTGTTTTACCAGCATTCCCCACAACTGTCTGCAGTTAAGGCTTCTTTGCCTTTGCAGCAGATGGCAGCAAAGGAAAACAGATGCACCTTCAGCCCAATGGGCATTGCCTCCTTTTAGACAGGGTAACTGTTACTACAGAACCTGTGCTATTGCCAGATAATTATTCTGTTACTAACTAAGAATTAGTTCCACAGTAACAGAAGTGGGAGGTGCAGGTGGAGGAAAGTGGCTTCTGTTGCAGCTTACCCTCAGATAATGCAATTGGCCTGTCCAGGTCCAACTCTCTCCACTCTTTTTAAAGGAAGTCACTCTCCAAATTTGGAAGTGGCATCTCGAGAACCCGGAATGTTATTGTGTCTGTTCAATTGGTGTGCAGATGCAGGAGGGGGTTGGGGAGGTGGAGGAGAATCAGGCTTTGTTTCAGTTGTCTGAGGGGCCTATGAGAGTGGGCATGGGAACCACAGCATACAAGCTTAGAGCAGAGTCTTATCAAGTGAGGTCTTTCTAGCCCATATTAGGTACTGCTGTGCACACTTAGTGCTGTGGTAACTTCAGAGGTGCATCCTTCATAAGCATGGTAATGTCACTCTGAACTGAAGCTAAAGAAAAAAAATCAATATTTTAATTAATTACCTGTCTGTATTGGTAGAAAATGTATTTAATAATAAATGTTGTATAAAGCAAATTATTACATATTATTTTTACTATTGCAACTGAAACTTAAAAGAATATCCCCTTATGAGGCTGTGTGGCTATGTGGTTTATGTGGCTGTGTGGCTATGTGGTTGTGTGGTGGTATATGATTATGTGGTTATGTGGCTGTTTGCTCAACACATTTTCACCCCAACTAGTCAAATATTGCAGCTTGGGCAAGGGCTCTTTGTATCACTATTCGACACGTTTGGGCAAGGACTCTTCCCGTCACCATTCGACGCGTCGGATAGACTTAAGCGTCTTCGGTTGATGAGTTCGGTAGCCCGTTGACTGCGAGGCTACTGAAATAAACTACGTCACCCAGCATGTAGTAGCCTAGGTTCATGTTGATGTTTTTAAAATAATTTTCCATGTAGCCTAGCGTATTAAAATGACATAATTTCTAGTATATTTCGCTGTATAGGATTTTAAGTAATTGAATTTGAATAGGTCACAATAGTATTGATTATCTACAAATACGAGCTCTGAATGTGCGCTGTGGTTCAGGCTACTGTCTGTCCATAGCGTCAAAATCCGCCAAAGTGGTAATTCAATTTAATGGGCTACCAAACTCGTCAACCGAAGACGCTTAAGTCTATCCAACGCGTCGAATAGTGACGCGAAGAACCCTTGCCCAAGCTGCAGTATTTGACGAGTTGGGGTGAGAACCTGTTGGTTTGTTTATGTGGCTGAGTGGCTTGTGTAACTGTGTGGTTATGCCAATAGTCAGCTGCTTCTGCTAGGACAGTACAATTTTCACAGCTGGGGAAGGCAGAGCTTTGGTGCCAGACTGACTAGAAGAGCCACTGTTGCACAGTGAGGCAGAGTCACTGTTGCACATATCCAGCCAGCTGAAACCTTCCATCCCTGGATGGTGCTAAAGCCAATTGTGCATTACCTCCCAGGTTCTCTGGCCTTTCATATGTAATATCTCTTTCTACAATCAGACTGAAGAGTGAGGAAATGTATTAAATAGTTACACTCAGGTTACACTCATAAATTAATGTTTTCTTTATGTCTGAGCAACACTTTATGTCATAGACCAAACAGAATAATGGAAACAAATGGCTGATTTAACAGGCCATTGATGTAGTGCTGAAAGAACGCAATCATTTGTTCCAGTAACATCATTGATAGTGTTGAAAAACAGCACATGGGTTTGTTTCTCAGGGGGCTCAGAAAGAGTTAAAGTTCTTTATTTGTAATGCGTAGTATTTTGATATCCTTACCCCGACTTCACCAGGGTGTAAACATCAAAGATGCCCAATAGTCTAAATAAAGTGTATACAGACAGTGGGATTAAGCAGGCGGCACAGTCAGAGGTCTGTCACAGGTGACATACTGTGGAGCACTGCAGCTGTTCCAGCACTGGACCAAGGTAAGGCCAAGGTCACTACTGGCACACTCTCCATTATCACTTAGCAGTCAGAGTAATCTTTGCTCTCAGCTCCATCATGATGACAGGGCATTGTTTCCTTGAGGACAAAGATAACCCTGTGAAATTCCAGCCGAGTGCCTCTCACTGATTGAGAAGAACAGCTTGTGAGGCCCTTCGAGAGTCAGACTCCAGTCACTGCCATTGTGCTTCATTACAATGAATTAGTTGAGCTTAAATTCAGTAATTGCATTTCCTGAAATTAACTTCTTCATTCTGTCAATTTACAACCAAGCACTGTGCCACTCTGACATTTGGACCAAAATGGGTCTGATTTTTTTTCGCAATAAAGTTATGTTAGGCAATAAAAAGCAATTGTTGACCATTATGATGTGTTGTTTAATGTGCAGAGCCTTTTCAGTTTATTGAGGTTGTCAGCTTTGACTGTTCTTTAAAAGGCATATGCTGTAATTATTTTATGGTCAATGGTTATGGTCAAAAAAGATATATATTTTTACGGTTATGGGCTAAAATGAAATGAAATGACAAAGGTGCCATACACAAAGGCTATCAGATTTGTGATATAAAATATAAAACATCAATATCATCAGATATACAGGAAGTAGCCAATAGACTTCCATAATTTTAGTTTTTTATCACTCAACCTTGGTTTTAATTACATTGTGTTACTCCGTGTTCTGTGAAATTCTGTTATATTTTGAAAAATATTCTAGAAAGTATTTACTTTTTGGATGTCCTTACAGAGTTCTTTCACAGGATATAATGGGTTGGCAGGGTAAGATTAATGACGTTTAACAAATTACGCGATATCTGTAGCTTATGTTCCTATGTTCCCGAAGTGAAGTGACCATTCCACCATATGTCACAGTCAAGGAGGGCCTGACAAGAGTGAGCGAGAATGAGCACCAAATAAAGACACAGCAGCAAGGGTCATCAGATAAGACACGAACTGTTCGTCCGTGACGATTGCTAGAATGACTTTCATTTAGACAGGCTCCCACCACTTTCTAATGAGGCCCGGGGTCATGGTGGTGAATACAAGTGAGAAATACCACCCGGTGGCTAAAGACCCTGTTGAGATAATGCTGACACCTCACACTGTCTAAAGGGGTAAAACAGACCTGGAATATATGAGCAAAATAATTTCCTTTTGTAGATCAAATATAAGGTACAAGTCTATTGTATAAAAATCTTACGCTTGATTGCATAAAGTATAGCCCCTCCACCCCTACCCTCACTACGTACACACACACACGCCTGCACGCACATGCATGCACACACACACACACTCCCAGCTTTATGAACTCCTTAATTAGACAGGTCACTTGGGCATTCCATTCTCAGCTCCTTAGTGACGTCCCATTTCCAGCTGCCAGTTCGTCATAGCCTGTAACCTAACCTCTGTCTTTTTTTAACAGGGTGTCTCTTGTTTGAGTGTGACATTCTAATATTGTTCTAAAGTCTATGGTAGCCACAAGGGCGCCACCTCCTTGTGGAAGATGAGATCTACGTTGGCAAGTGCTAAGAGCTGGCCAAAATAGTGTCAAATACGCATATTTTCATTGTGAAATGTATTTATTTATCTGAAGTTTCTTTTCAAATGTTTTCTAACATCACAAAATATATTCGAAAATTATCTTCAAGGTACACAGAGATGATTTGTCCATCATTTCTTGTTAGTTTTGTCATACATTTCCTTTTAAGGTATTAACACCTGTTTGTGTCATAGTATTCATATTGTGTCGAGTAAAATCATCATTTGCCTCTATCTCCCCCTTTGTTACTGTGGTAATGAACACCTGTCTGTTTCTCTGGAGAGTCCAGGCTGAGGGTAAGTGTAATGTGAGAAGTAAGTGAGGTGTGTGAAGATTGAGACTAAAGGACACGCTGAGTCCCTGATTAGTATCCAGCATCTCTCCCCTCCGCTCTGTGGCTCCTGCTGGCTCACACAGGCTCTGCCACTGCAGGAAGACACCCTGAGGCCTGAAGGTGACCTGCTCTAGGGGACACTGCTTAGCTCCAGATCATTGCAGCAGGAGAGACGGGGAGGTAAGGACTCACTCAGCATGTTTGTACTTCAAAAGTCCTATTGCAATAGCACTGGAATTTTGTCTAATTTCAATTGATAAAAAATATAAAGATAAAAAATTATATATATATATATATATATACAGTACATGAATACATACAATATCCCATCATGTATATGGGTTTACCAGCTGGAAGGTAGATTTTTCATTTAGTTGAGCAGCCACTTACTTGTTTGTCTTTCATTTTCCCCTGGAGAGAAGAACTCCTTTTGCAAATTGAAATAATTAACTGGCCTGCATTCGCCAGAGAAACTTGCTTCAGATGCTACATTTATTGTTGTGGTTAAAACAGTTTTGAAGCTGATGGTCAGTTTTCCTATTTAGTAATAATGCTACAGGCTGAGATCCTGCCCTCTAGAGCATCTTTTATCTTGAGTGTATCTGAGTGTATCTTTATTTTACTCATTTGTTTATTTTTAATACGTGTGTGTTGCACCCCTCCGAAAAGGCAACATTTTGTACTTATATAGCAAATTATTAAGAACATTCTGTTTCTCTGTTATGTTTCTCTAATGCATATTATATTCATATAATAGAGGTGTAAGCAAAAAAGAGGATGATGATATATAATAAAAGGCTGTAACAGGAGGATGAAACGTTTCACAGGTGCAGTGAAAATTTTCAAATAAAACTAATTTTCACTGGATTATATTTAATTTTAATAAGTACTTTTAACATTTGGCTGGTGATTCATCAAATACTGTGCACCAGGAATTTTAAAATAAGGGAACCCTACATGTGGGCAGTCTCAGAATGATTAACTTTTTCTTAGTGGTGGTCTTGTAGTTTTCAAGCAAAAGCTTGAGTAGAAACATTTACACTTATTTATTTAAGTTAAATATGTGGCCATTTTTTTTCCAAAGCATACAGTTGTAAAATTAAAAAGAAAAAAAATAGATGATTTACAGAGGATACTTGATGGTGTATGCCATGTTCAATATGTTTTATGAAAAGTACATTTATTTAGTTTCATTTTTGACTGCTCACTAGAGCAAGCACTGATCACTGCCTGTACCGCCCTGGACTATGAGTTATTCTCTCCATGTATAAGTGAGAAAGGGATTTATCCTTGCCAAGTGTCAATGATTGTGTGTCACAGTGATTTAGTATCTGGTGATTTAGTATTTGCTGAGTGTAACCTTGAGACTTGGCACCTTTCATTCCCTGTCCTAGCTTCTGTGCACTTCCCTGTTTTATAACCCCACCCCCTGGGTCACATGCACCTTCCCTCAAATTCCTGCCCCCTCTCTGTCTACTCCAGGTCACGTCCTGAACCCAGTCATATCCATATCAATTCCCCACTACACCTCGTCACATACTCCGAGAGCACCAGAGGTCAATGAAGAGTGAGGTGAAAAGCTTAGTGAAATATGTTCCACTTATTCTGCCATTTATTCACACTAGTTTAACCTGCCTGTCAAACCGCAGTAATAAAATAACAGAAACAAAGGCCTGATCCTTGGATTATTACCAGGCTGGTTTGTATAGGATCACATGAAGTTGTGCCTACCTAATCTGGATTGGATAGGTTCATATGTAGCTGTGTATGGCTCATCTGTTTTGAATATGTTGACATGTAGCTATTCATGGCTAATCTGGTTTAAATACTGTAGGTTCACATGTAGCTGTGCCTAGCTAATCGGGTTTGGATAGGTTGACATGTAGCTGGGCAAGGCTAATCTGGTTTGTATAGATTCACGTGTAGCTGTGCAAGGCTAAGCTGGTTTGTATAGATTCACGTGTAGCTGTGCAAGGCTAAGATGGTTTGTATAGATTCACGTGTAGCTGTGCAAGGCTAAGCTGGTTTGTATAGATTCACGTGTAGCTGTGCAAGGCTAAGCTGGTTTGTTTAGTTTCACGTGTAGCTGTGCAAGGCTCATTTGGTTCGGATAGGTTCACATGTAGCTGTGCATGTCTAATGGAAACAAGGTAACAGGCAATTTTAGTGAACTGCTGAAACAGGTTTTATTTCACACAGTTAGAGGAAGAAGACAGTGATAGTAGAGGGAAGACTACAGCACAGCAGACAAGGGGCTTTCATAAAGGTCCATCTGAGAGCTTCACTCTTCATCAAATCCTTTCTGTGATGACAGAGATAGTTGGAGAGAAGGGAGAAAAGAAAGCCACTGAGAGTTGATCGCATGTTTTATGCTTTAGTATTAAGCAGTTTTTGTGGTTTTATGACTTGTACTCTTTATTTCAGGGAATGGATTGATAGGTTTGTTTACATTCTATTTTAATGGTTGAATATTGAATGTTCTATTCTATTCATTGAATGTGGGTTACTAAATTGCAATAAAGAATAATTGACATAATGTTAGCTTATAACATACTTAATTGGTATTAAGTATATTACATGAGTATAAATGAGCATATTAAATAATAACAGTTTAATAAGGATTTACATACTGTGTCAGTTAGTTAATACCAGCAATATTGCTGTTGATGTATCTTAGCAATGACTCTTCCACAGTTGTGACATGGAAAACATTTGAGAGCATCTAATGTTTTCCTGTCTTATCTGCTTGGTAGGGATCATCATTTACACATCTGCCATAACAGTGATATAGTCAGTGTGCACCCGAAAGCATCAGAGTGCATTCTCGCTGACCTTTGAGCCCACAACACGGGTCTTGGCCCGCAGCTTGTTGACCTGGGACTCTGCAATGTCGGCCCTCTCCTCTGCCTCGTCCAGCTCATGTTGCAGCTTGCGGAACTTGGTCAGATTAGAGTTAGCCTGTTCCTCCTGTGTCACACAAACACACAGCAAATCAATAAAGCCTGAGCTAAGAAACAGCTTTGTGTTACAGCTGATAATATAGACTACAGTTACCATGTAAAGAACTACATCCATGTTAAGAACGCAAGTTGATACTCACAGACTCCTCTGAAGTTCTCTTGTAGGACTTGACCTTCAACTGCAGCTTGTCCACCAGATCCTGCAGACGGGCCAAATTCTTACGGTCCTCTTCAGTCTGGAAATGAATGTGAGATGATCGCAAATTTAAGAGCATCTAATTTTTTGCGTCCCCTTGGATCAAACAAGTTTACAGCAGTAAACCAGTAGGATACCTGGTAGGTGAGCTCTTTGATGCGTCTCTCATACTTGCGTATGCCCTTCACAGCATCACTGCTCTTTTTCTGCTCGGCCTCAACCTCATTCTCCAGCTCCTTTACCTGAAGAGATTATGAATGAATTGTGTACTTACTTAGTAACATCATTTTTAACCATAGGGTACTTTTTAATAACAAGATATTGTGCACTGAATTACTGACCTTGGCTAATATAGTGGCACATTAGACACTCACCATGGCATATATAGTAGTAGAGTGGTACATTAGACACTCACCCTGGCTTCCAGTTTCTGCACTTGCTTCTTGCCACCTTTCATGGCGATTTGCTCAGCTTCGTCCAGACGGTGCTGCAGGTCCTTGATAGTCTGCTCCATGTTCTTCTTCATGCGCTCCAGGTGAGCACTGGTGTCCTGCTCCTTCTTTAGCTCTTCTGCCATCATGGCAGCATCAGTAATGGCCTTCTTTGCTTTTTCTTCTGCATTTCTGCACTCCTGTACAGCCTCCTCCACCTCTGTCTGAAGCTGGGCTGTGTCACCTTCCAGCTTCTTCTTCTGGTTGAGCAGGCTGGTGTTCTATAGCAATAAAGAGGTTGCTGACACTGGAGCTGAACACACTTTCACAGTTAATGAAAGCACCCCAAAGAGAGGTGGTACTTTGCTACCTTACCTGTGAGTGCAGCAGCTGCACTCTCTCACTGACATCCAGCAGCTCTTGTTCAGCCAGTTTCCGGCCTCTTTCTGTCTGCTCCAGCATGGCCCTCAGCTCCTCCAGCTCTGCCTGCAGGAGATTGTTGCGTCTCTCCACAATGGCAATGTTTTCTTTCAGATCATCATTGGCACGGAGGTAGTCATCCAGTTGCAACTGAGCATCCTAAATGAGATGGGAAGGAAGAATATTATTATTTTAGTGTGTGGGTTTCAATTCCTTCTACTGTTTGTGTGAAAATGAATGAATTGCATTGAAATGCAGAAAGATCTGATTTACCTTCATGTGTGCATGGAGGGCTTTGAGCTGCTTCTGAGCCTCAGCGGCCTGTCTGTTGGCCTGGCTGAGTTGGATCTCCATCTCATTGAGATCTCCCTCCATCTTCTTCTTCAGCCTGAGGGCCTCATTTCTACTGCGGGTCTCTGCTTCCAAGGAGCTTTGCAGAGTATCCACCATTCTTTGCTGGTTCCTCTTGGCCTGCTCCATCTCTTCATCCTTTTCAGTGAGCTTGCGCTCAATATCTGCTTTCACCTGGTTAAACTCCAGCTGGGCTCTCAGGATCTTGCCTTCTTCATGCTCTAGAGAGGCCTATAGGAAACCAAAATTATCAATAAGTGTAATCATTCAAACTGCCTTTACATTACAATCTACACACAGCACATTCAGCCTTGACACTTCTGTCTGTAAGAGTTGTCCACTCCATAGAATAATAGTATATAATTAATTCAGTGCTGTCCATACTCACTTCAGCTTCCTCTAAAGCAGACTGAATCTCTGCCTTCTCCTGTTCCAGCTGCTTACGGACCTTCTCCAGCTCATGGATAGTCTTCCCACCCTCACCAAGTTGCTCAGTGAGGTCAGAGATTTCCTCTAAGAAGAGAACATCATGTCATGCAACTGTAGAGAAAAAAGAGATTTATCTTTTCATAAGCTAAAGAAGTATATCAAACCTTGCAGAATCTTGTTCTCTCTCTTCATTGTTTCCAGATGATCCAAGGACTCCTCATAGGAGTTCTTCAGCTTGAAGAGCTCAGTGCTCAGAGATCTGGCCTCCTTCTGGGAACTTTCCAGCTCAGACTGAGACTCCTCATATTTCTGCTTCCACTCTGCCAGGATCTGAT
This sequence comes from Anguilla anguilla, assembly GCF_013347855.1. NCBI lineage: Eukaryota > Metazoa > Chordata > Actinopteri > Anguilliformes > Anguillidae > Anguilla > Anguilla anguilla. Next base: position 18,741,694 of record NC_049208.1, on the reverse strand, counting down.
GTGATTGTAAAAGTAGTTATTTACCTCTAGTCATTCATAAAGCTACATACAAATTAATGAAATTCAGAATTTCTCATTGCCTTGTCAAAGTTTCTTTGCTTCTTATCCAGAGCAGCAGCAGCTGCATTGGATCTCTCCACATCCACCATGAGATCTTCAATCTCATTTTGCAGCCTGTGTTTGGTCTTCTCCAGGGAGGAACATTTAGCATTTACAGCTTCCACAGCCTCTTCTGCTTCCTGCAGTCTCTGAGCCAGTTTCTTCCTGGAATGAAGAGGTGGTTAATTCAGCATGGTTGATATAGTTGGCGTGCTATGGCAACATTACACAAGATTGACGTATCATTTTTTCACTATAGTAGCTTCATGATTTCATCTTAGTGAGAATGACACAAACTAAATTTAATTGTTGCAATTCCCAATATATTAGATTTTCAATGAACAGATAACGAGGTCAAGAGAGTGTATATTTTTCGTATGTAATTCCTTACTTTGCCTCCTCCAGTTCCTCAGTCCTCTGGATGGCATCAGTCTCATATTTAGTTCTCCACTGAGCCACCTCAGCGTTGGCTTTGGAGAGACTGCGCTGCAGCTCACCCTTTGCTTCCTGCTCTTCCTCATACTGCTCCCTCAGCAGGTCAGAGTCATGGCGAGCAGACTGCACCGCATGGGCTAGTGCATTTTTCGCCTGAGTATCACAAAAAATCCTCACATCTTCATTTGCACCTTAAGTTAGCAAGAAGCTCTCCCATCTCATTGGAATAACGTATAGACAGAATAAATGTTATAGTGTACATAAACTGTAAAGAATACTGTAGCAGGAGAGATATTTCAGTACCTTGATCTCCTCATCCAGTTGTCTTTTAAGATCCTCAATCTGTTGAGTGTATGACTGTTTACCCCTGGTCAGCTGTGAAATTAGACTTTCCTTCTCTTCCAACTGTCTTGTCAGCTCCCCTAATAAAAATTAGAGATTTTTTGTTGTTGGGTGTATTTCAGACAGAGTTATGTTGGACATTACATTCTCATAATTGTGCATACCATTTTCTGTCTGAAGTTTTGCTCTCTGTGTTGTGAAGTCATTGATAGCCCGTTGGTTTTCGTCACACTTAATCCTGTATTCATTGGCTTGATCTTCTAGAGTCCTACTCATCTTCTCCAGGTTAGTCTTCAAAATTCAAATAAAAAATAATTTAGACATTTCCAATACCATTAATGTGCCATTATTGAACTTAACTCTCAATATTAAACCTTAAACTAGTTTGTACACACATTCCAGAACACCTCTGTAAAGAATTTTGCCTATGGTTGTGACTTCCTTATTACTTATGTGGTACTTTGTGTTTCAGTAATTATTGTTGTCCAGTGATATTTCAGACAAAGCTCTGGACAAATGTTAAACTAACACTGTGATAACTAATGGAGTACATCGACATATCTACTGCCTATTTATTTACATCAAGATTTATTCACCTTGGTCTTGATGATCTGCTCCATATTGGAGACCACATCGTCCAGCTCTAGTCTGAGCTCACTCTTCTCCTTCTCCAGTTTCTGCTTCACTCTCTGCAGGTTGTCGATCTGCTCCCCAAGGTCAGCCACACTATCAGCTTGCTTCTTCCTCAGTGTAGCAGCTGTGGCCTCATGCTGCAGTGTGGCCTCCTCAAGGTCTCTGCGTAATTTTTGGAACTCAGCCTCCCTCTTCTTGTTCATCTCAATCTGGACAGCGGTGGCCCCACCTGCCTCCTCCAATCTCTCACTGATCTCCTCCAGCTCTCTGGACAAGTCTGCCCTCTGTTTCTCCACCTTGGCACGGGCAGCTCTCTCAGCCTCCAGCTCTTCCTCTAGCTCCTCAATTCGAGCCTAGTACAAGAACAAACCATGCCTTTGTGGTAAGAACACACTCAAACTATGCTCAATCTCAAAATAAACTTTGATTAGTTAAGCTTCCAATACAACTTCCTGAGGGGCTAAGTGTACCTGTAGCTCCTTAAGTTTCTTCTGAAGCTGTGCCATCAAAGATTGTTCATCTTCAATCTTACTATTCAGCTGGCTTATCTCAAAGTCTTTCCTGTGGAAAGGAGATTATATGTTTAACTATTTATGACTGGTAGTACAGCACATCTTAACTGGTTTTGGTTGGGATCTTACTTCTTAAGCCTCTCTTCCAGCTGCTGCTTGTCATTCTCTAGGTCCATTACATTTTCCTGAGAGAGTTTCAGGTCTCCTTCCAACTTCCTCTTGGCCCTCTCAAGATCCATTCGGATCTTCTTCTCCTGTTCCAGAGATCCTTCAAGCTGAAATATTAAAAACATATTGAGTGTTGACATTTTCCTGCGAACTCTACTTCTGTGCTTTAATTTCATGATTATGGAAATGTTGTAAGAAATACAAATTATTTTGAGAGTTCTTACATCATCCACTTGCTGCTCCAACTTGGCTTTAGCCTTTGTCAAAGTGTTGACTTTGTCTTCCTCACTCTGCAGGTCATCCAGCGTTTGCTGGTGAGCCTCCTGTAGAGCCTTCTTCTCCTTAGTCAGCTTGGCAATTATTTCGTCCAGAGCTGCCATTTCTTCAGTCATGTTCTTCACCTATGAACACACATAGAGCGTCAGTAGACTAGTGCCAATGCCAACTCTGGTCAGTAGTTCCATAGGGAAATGTGCAAATGTAATTGCACCCAAGGGCATGGGAGGGTTCAGTTGTTTAAGAGTATGCATTCTTCATTCTTCCATGTCAAATTTATAAGACCTAACACAAAATTGGAAGGCAGGTGAACACTGACCTTGTTCTCAGTGGCATGCTTCTCCTTCTCCACTTTAGCCAGAGTGAGCTCCAGATCATCAATGTCTTTCTTGAGCTCAGAACACTCATCTTCCAGCTTCCTCTTCTTGGCAGTAAGTTCTGAGTTCATTTCCTCTTCATCATCCAGTCTCTCTGTCAGCTCTTTGGCTTTGGCCTCCAGCTGAATTTTGTTCTTTATTAATCCTTCACATCTTTCCTCAGCATCACAAAGATTATCTTGTTCCTGTGTGGTATGTTGATACACAATGTAAGCATTGAAAATTTGTAATGCAGACAATCCCCATCAAGGCTCTATAATTGTATCATGTGTTCAACATGAACTCACAGCCTGGACTTGAAGCTGCAGGTCATTCTTCTCTTGGAGAAGAGAGACCATCTTCTCTTCAAGCTCCTTTCTTCGTGCCTCAGACTTGGCGTAGGCTTCTTTCAGCTTCAGGAACTCCTCTTTCATGTTGGCCATCTCCTTCTCAGCTTCAGCCGACCTCAGCAGAGGCTTGATCTTAAAGTAGAGCTTCATCCAGGGCCAATTCTTCACACCCATGAAGGCTCGCACATTCCACTGGATAACAAGCAAGGCATCCCTGGTGGAAGATAACTTAGTCTGTTATGCACCATTTTTCAATCCAGGTAGAATGATTTGTTAAACAATCTTAGTGTCGAGCAGTTTTACCAGCACAGAATATGATTTACCTGCAGTCTAAACATCAATCAGGGTGCTTGTCCAGTGATAGTCTTTCTAAAAACTTAATATTACATTTATTCATTTTCCAGAATATTATTCATGGATGTTTGTGTTAGGCACATTATTCCTCAATGGAATACCAGTCACTAAATATAGCTGCATGCAGCGATGTCAGAGGCCACGCACCAAGAGCTATAAATCATTTGGGAGTACTTTGTCATGACCTGCAAACCTAAACCAAATAGTCGTAGTGGCACAAAATCGGCACAGAATTTGATGACATATGACCTAGATAGGTCCCTCTTTATACTGTAATTTTCTCAAATTTGAAGGCTAGATTGAAAGGAGGTGTGGTCAGACATGTTTTCCACAATTTATGCATATTCATATTTAATTATCTTCAAGAATCATGGACTGTGGGGGTAATGCTTCTAAGGAGTCTTGGAGGGAAGCATTTGTGGCCATATGCATAAATTACAGTCCTGTGGTCATCTTTTCATGTATCACAATTTCCTTCACAATTTAACACAGTGAGATGCTGTAGATTCTGCATGCCAAATTTGGTGAGAATCAGGAAAACACTGTAGAAGTATGGAACCAGAATCCTTGACATTGTTGCAAAAAGTAGCAAAACACGGCACAGAACGGTCCTCAATATTTTTAACATCCCCTCTCCCGTCACACAAATTTTCAAGAACAAGTACAATAATTCAGCAGGATACACTGCTGCATGCCATTTTATTTGATAATATGCCTCTACCAGTGGGCATCTATCACTTGTTATTTATCACTTGCATTTTATTTTTCTGTTATATAAAACTCACAAGCAGCAATCAGAATTCATACCTGCGGTCAACCATTTTCTGGTACTCCATCCTTGAGAGAAGTCCACGGGACCTGGCTTGGATCCCAGTGATGATTTTGGATAAACGTTCATCTCTCATCTCCTCCAGCTGACCCAGTAGGCCAGCCTTGAAGAACACCTGGCAGAGATGCAAAACAATGCTGACTTCTGTTAATAATTTTATAAAATTATAAATAGGACCACCTGCTTGTCTCCACCATTTGACCAGCAAGGATTTAAACTTGTATTTCATTGTTTAATCTATAAGGGTCCCCTTAGGCACTTCAAAGGCACAGTCATGTCACTAATCATAAAATTGTGTTTCTACTTGAGAGGTTTACAAAACAATTTGCTAATGAACTATGGGGAGAGTCAGGAAGGAAAGTCAACATAGACGGAAGTTTAAATGCTTCAAAAAAACATGTAATTGAAGAAGTGGTCCTCACTCCTGGTCCTGGAGAGCTGCAGAGTCTGCTGGCTTTTGTTGTTACACAACACTTAAGTAGCCAGGCAATTGATCAGTGAAAGTGGTTGATTACACATTTAAATCAGGCCAGCTGGTTTCTTAGGTCTAAATCAGTTGCTGATCTTAAGAAAGGAAAAAAACAGCAGACTCTGTAGCTCTCCAGGACCAGGATCGAGTATTGCTGCTGTAAAAAGACAAATACATCCATATAAAGCAGAGGTGTCCAATCTTATCCAAAAAGTACCGGTGTGGCTGCAGGTTTTTGCCGTACCCTGAGGGCCAGCCGAGAACAGGTGAAGTCTTTTACTCAGGGGCTGGCTGACTCGCTGACTCCGCATTGTTGAAATGTGTGTAAGTGGTGGTGTGAGTATCTTGCAGTATTTGTGCATTGTTGAAATATGCCCCAGTGGCATTCAGTGGTAGTATTAATCTTAAACGACTACCGACAGTAGGTGAGTACAATAATTTCCAAAGACAGAAAATCAGGAAAGTAGATGTGAAACGTGTTTGTGTTGTAGGTAGCTAGCTAGTATTATGTTAACGTAATAGCCAACAGCATATTGTAGCCTATATTTGTTGGATAAGTAAGTTCAAAGCATTGAAAAACATTTGTTTGATTGCTTGCTAGCTAACTAGTTGCTATATTATACCTCAATGGCGAGTTACAAGTAGCTAAAATGTAATGTTGTACTGAAAGCTTATTGATGGCTAACTAGCTACTTAGCTAACCTCCATTTAATAGCTTAGTTGGTTATTGATAGCCAGAGACCTCGTTTAGGAATGGCAAGGTATGGCGCTCATCATATGTTAGAAATATGAACAGTGTT